>NC_092137.1:68769278-69394278 GCF_043159975.1 Macaca nemestrina
AAGACAGAGATAGGAAAAGTTCATTTATTGCTTCCTGAAAAAATACAGTTTAAAAGAGGAAAGAAGAAAGAGGAAAGAAAGATGGTGGACTGTTAAAGGAACCATCTTTATATGCCATAGTTTTATATTTGGTAGCTTATTACTCTGTTGGTTAGAAAATTGGTTTGTATTGAAGTAATGAGATTTTGGTATCCAAGTCAGAAATAGGAATTGCTTACTCTCAGTCACAGAATAATGTGCATATTTTGAAATTACTTTTGAATGATTGCATGTAGGTATAGTCATGTATAAATGTGTTCTCACATTTATTACCTTTTTTTTTTTTTTTTGAGACAGGGTCTCATCCTTTCATCTAGGCTGGAGTGCAGTGGTGCCCATCATGGCTTTACAACCTTGACCTCCTGGGTTCAAGCAGTCTTCCTACCTCAGCCTCCCAAGTATTAATATTTGGGACTGTAGGTACATGCCACCCTGTCCAACTAATTTTTTACTTTATGTGGAGATGGGGATCTCACTGTGTTGCCCAGGCTAGTCTTAAATTCCTGAGCTCAAGCGGTCCTTCCACTTCAGCCTACCAAAGTGCTGGGATTGCAGCCACCGCACCCTCCCTATTACCTATTTTTATTAAAAAGAGTGTGGCTTTGGAGTACTGCCTACTTGGAGAGTGACCTACCCAAGTTACCTAAATTCTCTGGACTTTGAATTTCTTTTTTTTTTTTTTTTTTTTTTTTTTTTTTTTGAGACGGAGTCTCGCTCTGCCGCCCAGGCTGGAGTGCAGTGGCCAGATCTCGGCTCACTGCAAGCTCCACATCCCGGGTTCACGCCATTCTCCTGCCTCAGCCTCCCGAGTATCTGGGACTACAGGTGCCCGCCACCTCGCCCGGCTAGTTTTTTGTATTTTTTAGTAGAGACGGGGTTTCACCGTGTCAGCCAGGATGGTCTCGATCTCCTGACCTCATGATCCGCCCGTCTCGGCCTCCCAAAGTGCTGGGATTACAGGCTTGAGCCACCGCGCCCGGCCAAGGACTTTGAATTTCTATGTAAAGTGTGAATAATAGCTATGGCAATGTTATGTTGAATCACAACATTTAAGCGAAAGTTCTGTGCAAATGATGCAATGAGTCATCAGATAACTGCTGTTGTTTTTAGCCGGCTAAGGTACATTCTGGGAAGAAGAAAGGAATCTTTACATTTTTAGCCTCTTTTTTTCTGAAAGAATAGATATTAGTTTGTACTTCTTGGATGGCCATTGTGGCTAACAATAGATTATAAAAAATTCATTCATGTGATACTCATTGTGATGCTTGATATTACTGTCTATATGTCACAGCCTTAAGTGTGGAACTGCTCTCTGGTTAAAAAAATGAGTACTGACTACTGGCAGTTTCACATTTTTTGTGGAACTAATAGGTTTAATTGAGTTTATGTGTTGGCATGGTCTATTTTTTACTGATAATTTTGGTCCTCATTCGGATAATGCCCCATTCAAGTGCTACATACCAAGGTTACCAAGAGATGGGGTCGGTAGTTATGGCGTTAGTGAAATTGGTGCTTAACATGTTTTCATTATCAATCAACCATAAATAAAAAAGGCAATCTTAACTATTGCGTTTACAGTGAAAAGGGAAAGCTTTGATTGGCACTGTCAGCATTTAAAATGCAAACAATTTTTGAACTTTGGTATGCAGGAATTATTGTGAGCATAAGCAGAACACTGTTGGCTCAAAACAGGAAGCAAATAGATATTTTTAAAAAATGCTAATTTCTTTCTTACTGCCAATGTTTGGTTTTCACCATTCCGCTTCTTGCCTTCCTGAACTCGTAAGTGCTGCTGGTGGCCCCCGAGTTTGCATGCAGTTCTGCCTGATCTGGGTCTTTTTGACCCCAAAGCCTACAGTCAGACCCTTTTACACTTACCAGATCCTTGAGCATGGGATCTCTTCCTTTGAAAACCTTTATCATCGTTACATACTATATGTTTCTTGTATTTGAAATGTTTTCTGGTAAGTATATATTATATAGATACTTTTCCTATTTTTGAATTTTCTTGGTAATAATCTCCAGTAGATGTCTGTCATGAATGGAAACTATCATGCAAGGTTTTGGGATCCGTTAGATTCTAGGCTTGAGGCTCTGTTGTTGACTCTTCCATGACTTTGGGCAGGTTTTTTTAATCTCTGAGTTTCATTATTCGTTAAATGAGGACAATCATTTCAACATATAGTTGTTGAATGAATGATGTATTTCATAGCTAGTCTAGTGATTTCAGAAACATTGCCAGGGGTTTTGTTTGCCTTTTTGTTTTGTTGCTTTTTAAGAAGGTGGCCATTCTTAATCTTTTAATTTTTTTACTGTATAGATAACAGACAAGAGAGTATCCAGAAGACATGCCATTCTTGAGGTGGCAGGTGGTCAGCTGCGAATCAAACCGGTAAATATGTTATTAATGATTCATTTTAACTTTTATCTCTTACCCTTTCAGTTCCCAAGCAGAGGTGCCTATTTTCTAAGGTTATGGGAATAGGGAATTAATGTCAGAACATATCCTTCTCATTGCCAGAAAATAATTAGGAGATAAAGATCTAAACTATGAGTAAAACTGTATATTTTCTCATAGGACAATGCCACATTTACATAATTAGAATTTTAATGAAAGGTGACTGCCAGTTCATGTGTACATTACGATTTGGTTTAAAATTGAATACGCCAAATAATACCCAATAAGAAAGCCCATAACTATGTAATGGTTGTTTTTTTGAGCTGGGGTAGTGACCAAAGTAACTTAAATGTTATAGGGATATTTTAACACATTCTGTATCACTGTGTGTAGAGTTGAATAGTTCTGAAATTTAGACCTTGTTCAACTTTGAGGTTTGAAAAATGATTTTAATTTGAAAGTTTTTGTTGAGGGCTAGAATTTTAATTGTTTGCTTTATAGTTTCCTGCTGCAAAATCACTGATGATATGCGGGGACAGCCAGTTTCTAAGAATATACAATGTGATTATTCCTTTTCTTTTGCAGAGTCTATTGTGTAAGAGAATGAAATATGTGCATGAGGGTCCATTTATTTTAGACTAGATCGTATGGTGGTAAAATTTCATGGAATTAAATTCATTAATTTATAACCTTTTTAAACCAATTTGTATTTTCATATTTTATATACAACCGCCTGTTATAGCGTTAGTTCCTTCTTTTACACAGATAGTACTTGCTTTTTTATCCTATGTTTAACTGTTTCCAAATTTGGAAAGCATCTTTTAAATTTTAGTACTTGGAAATTTTTTGAATAAAAAATTATTCAATGTATTCACCTTATCTCAACCTTGAATAAATAATTTTTAAAAGGGTTTATGTCTCATCGTCATTCTGCATTATCTTAGTGTCTTGAAAAAGTGTTAATATCTGGAGTCAATACTCCTGTAGGAGCCACTGTATTTACCGTTAGTTATTCATCTCTGTATCCTCTCCAGATAACTTATTCTTCTGAGATGACATACTGAATCACAAGGTCCTTGAATATAGGAACTCTGACTAATCTTTGTATCCCTAGTGTTTATCATAGTGCCTAAAACATAGTAGGTATTTAATTAATATTTGCTGAATGCATGAGTAAACGCTGTAGTGAGAACTATCTATGGCACATCTAGGAGTGGGAACATGATAGATTTTTACAAAAGTATGTTATTCTCTAGTGCCCAATTTCTAACACCTTGCCAATGGACTACCATGGCTTAAAATAAGTTTTTTTTGTTGTTGTTACTAAAGCATATTAAAGGAAAGAATAGAGAGATCTTGAAATTCTTATCCTACCTTTTCTAATAGAACATGTTTATTAGATTTACTTTTTTCAAAATAGCAATTCTGGCTTAATATTACCCTTGCCTCCTCAAGTGAAGGAACCATTAGTTACCACTGATTTTCTACGTGATTTAGATTTACTGCTCTATAATTCATGTTAACAAAAAGAGGAACTTTATAGCGAGTACTTAATTTTTTGTAAGTAGATCATTTAAATAGTCCTTAATGAGTGGATTTCTAGTTATTTTTTATACCAAACCAGAAAGTATCAGCTCCTGCAGTAGATGAATAGACTTTTCTGGTTTGTGTTGTTAATATTCAAATCCTGCTGATAACTATGCGGATGTTATAGAAAAACAAATCAATAAACTAGTAGTACTTTTCACTCTGTTATGAAGGCAAGCTCTTGGTTAATACCTTTTAACTCCTGTTATAGCTTTTTTTTTTTCACCTCTGCTTTTGCTCCAGTGATATCTGAAAAATTTGTAGTAGCACAATATTTGTAAATGGTGAGTGATTCATTTTAGGAACTTAACATATATAGAAATGATTATTTTTTATTTATATAGATTTAGGGAGTACAATGCAGTTTTGTTACATGGTTATATTGTGAAATGGTGAAGTCTGGGCTTTTAGCGTAACCATTACCTGAATAGTGTACATTGTACCCATTAGGTAATTTCTCAACCCTGTCTCACCTCTCACACTACCACCCTTCTGAGTCTCCAGTGTCTGCTGTGCCACTGTGTCCATTTATTTTGTGAGCAAATTAACCAGTGGAATTGTGGACAACTCAGTAGGTATCAGGTTTTCTCTTTACACTCTTTATTTACTCAGTGATAAGAAGAAACCCTTCTTATAACAAAATTGACATGGCATTAAATTTTTTTATATCAAAAATAGGTCATTAGAAAACTGTCATATTTACTAATGCATGAATATTTTAAACATTTACATTTTTTCTCAGTGTTAATCAAGGACATTTATATTTTAAAATGTTTTATAAATTGGCTTTTAATAAAGTTGCTTAGTTGGAGTTGTGTCTACACTTGGCTGAAAATTATTCAGTTATATTTTGTACTTCTGTGGCTATTCAAAAGAATACTAATAATGTAAAATAAGTATGCCCACATTAAAGGTGATTTTATTAGTCGAAAATCTTATCTTGAGTTAAATTTTATCCAGTATGTAGTGAGCCAAATTTCCATGTGGGATTTTAGCAGTGTTCAGTTATAAAAAGGCTCCTTTTTGAAAATACTCTTCACTTCTACTGAGTCTTTAATTAGATGGTACTCAGATCATAAAACCACTATGTATTACATTAACAGGTGTCTTTTGAGTACAAAACTGTAGTAGAAATAATGCTAGAAGCTAGAGCAAAAATTCCTCATGAGATTAGATATAAAACTAAAATTTGGAATGATTTATTTACGTTTTACCTCTGTGTATGATCATTTAAATATTATTTAGTGTAATTTTCTAAACTTTCCCGTAAGTGTGATGTTTGGACATGGGAGAAGGTAGATCTTTTTTATCCTTTTTTGAGTACCTTTTTTTTGACAACTTAGAATGTCACAGCCTTCTGGAGAATGTCTGATCTTAAATACTCAGCAAATTCTAGAATGGGAATGAGAGCTCAGGTTCTTTGAACTCTGTGTAGTATTTTCTTGTTGTTATATTTCTGAAGTCAGGATTCTCTTGGTATTGGGTGTCTCTTCTTCAAAAATATTTCTTTAAGTTACAACTGATTGATGTTCTGTCTTAACAAGAAGTTTTAGTGCCTTCAGTTGAATAAAATTTTAGAACTGAAAGCAACCTTAGATTTGGACTTATGTGTGTGGAAATTTGATTGGGCCAGGGCTAGCATTGTGTGTCAGTGGGGAAGAGGAATTTTTATCAGTAAATGGTATTGGGACAGTTATCTGTTTGGAAAAAAAAAATAGACCCCTACTGCAGACCCAACAATCTACTCCAGGTAGATTAAATGTGAGAGTCCAACTATAAAACTCTTAGAATATAATATAGGGAAAAACCCTTATGACTTTAGAGTAGGGAAGGGTTTTTAAACAAGATATAAAAAGCATGAACCATGAAAACAGTTGGAAAAAGCCAATGAAATTAAAATAAGAAACTTCATTTATCAAAAGACACTATAATGAAAATGATAACTACAACAGGGAGAAGATGTTTAAAATACATGTAATTGGCACATGTAGTTAGGCCATTCATGCATTGACATAAAGAAATACCTGAGACTGGGTAATTTATAAAGAAGAGAGATTTAGGCTGGGTGCAGTGGCTCACACCTGTAATCCCAACAATTTGGGAGGTGAAGGTAGGCAGATCACTTAAGGTCAGAAGTTCAAGACTAGCCTGGCCAACATGGTGAAACCCTGTCTCTACTTAAAATACAAAAATTAGCCAGGCTTGGCCAGGCACAGTGGGTCATGCCTGTAATCCCAGCACTTTGGGAGGCTGAGACGGGCGGATCACGAGGTCAGGAAATCGAGACCACCCTGGCTAACACGGTGAAACCCCGTCTCTACTAAAAATATAAAAAATTAGCCGGGCATGGTGGCAGGCGCCTATAGTCCTAGCTACTCGGGATGCTGAGACAGGAGAATGGCGTGAACCCGGGAGGCAGAGCTTGCAGTGAGCCGAGACCATGCCACTGCACTCCAGCCTGGGTGACAGAGTGAGACTGTGTCTCAAAAAAAAAAAAAAAAAAAAATTTAGCCTGGCGTGGTGGTGGGTGCCTGTAATCTCAGTTACTGGGGAGGCCAAGGCAGGAGAATTGCTTGAACCCCAGGAGGACAGAGATTGCAGTGAGCTGAGATTGCACCACTGTACTCCAGCCTAGGAGACGGAGTGAGACCCTGTCTCCAAAAAAAAAAAAAAAAAAGAAAAGAAAAAAGGTTTAATTGGCTCATGGGTAGGCTTTACAGGAAGCATGGTGCCATCATCTGCTAGGTTTTTGGTGAAGCCTCAGGGAGCTTTCAATCATGGCAGAAGGCGAAGGGGAAATAGGCACGTCACATGTCGAAAGCAGGAGCAAGGGAGAGAGAGGGAAGGAAAGGTGCTACTCACTTTTTTTTTCTTCGACTTTTACGTTCAGGGATACATGTGCAGGGTGTGCAGGTTTATTACATAAGTAAACGTGTGCCATGGTGGTTTACTGCACAGATCATTCCATTATCCAGCTATTAAGCCCAGCATCCATTAGCTATTCTTCCTGATGTTCTCCCTCCTCCCACCCTCCACTCTTCAGTAGACCCCACTGTGTATTATTTCTCACCCTGTGTCCATGTGTTCTCATCATTCAGCTCTCACTTGTAAGTGAGAACATGCAATATTTGGTTTTCTGTTCCTGCATTAGTTTGCTGAGGATAATGGCTTCCAACTCCATCCATGTTCCTTTAAAGGACATGATCTTACTCCTTTTTATGGCCGCATAGTATTCCATGGTGTGTGTGTGTGTGTGTATATATACACACACATGCATATCACATTTTCTTTTTCCAGTCCATCATTGATGGGCATTTAGGTTAACTCCATGTCTTTGCTATTGTGAACAAGCCACACACTTTTAAATTACAAGATCTCACGAGAACTCATGCACTGTTCAGAAGATAGCACCAAGCCATGAGGTATTCCCACTCCCGTGATTGAAATACTTCCCACCAGGCCCTACCTCCAGCATTTATGGATTACAATTCAGCATGAGTTTCAGGTGGGGACAAATACCCAAACTATATCATTCTTCCCCTGACCTCTCCCAAATCTCATATCCTTCTCACATTGCAAGATACAATCATACCTTCCCAATAATTCTCCAAAGTCTTAACTCATTCCAGCATTACCTCCGAGGTCCAAAGTCTCACCTGAGACAAGGCAAATCTCTTCTATTTATGAGCCTGTAAAATCAAAAGTTATTTACTTCTAAGAAACAATGGGAGTATAGGCATTGAGTAAACATCCCTGTTTCAAAACAAAGGGTCTGTAGGCCCAACACAAGTTCAGAACCCTTCGGGGCAGTCAGTAAATCTCAAAGCTCCAAAGTAATCTTTGACTCTATGTCCATATCCTGGGCACACTGATGCAAAGGGTGGGCTCCCAAGACCTTTGGCAGCTCCACCCCTCTGACTTTACAGGGTACATCCCCTGAGGCTGCTCTCACAGGCTGGAGTTGGTAGATATACTATGTTTGGGTCTGGAGGACGGTGGCCCTCTTCTCACAGCTCTACTAGGCAGCGTCCCAAGTGAGGACTCTGTGTGGGACCTGCCACCCCACATTTATTCTCTGCACTGCCCTAGTAGAAGTTCTCTTGTAAGGGATTTGCCCCTGCAGCAGGCTTCTGCCTGGATACCCAGGCTTTTCCATACATCCTCTGAAATCTAGGTGGAGGCTGCCAAGAATCCACCACTCTTGTACTCTGTGCACCCACAGGCTTAACACCATGTGAGAGCTGTCAAGGCTTATGGCTTGCGTCCTCCAAAGTGGCAGCTCAAGCTGCATGTGGGTCCTTTGAGCCATGGCCGGAGCCAAAGCAGTGGGAATGTGGATAGAACTGTCCCAAGAACATGCAGGGCAGCTGGGCTCTGGTACTGTCCCATGAGATCATTCTTCTCTCATAGGCCTCTGGGCCTGTCATAAGAGGGGTTGCCATGAAGGTCTCTGAAATGCATTTGAGGCCTTTTCTCCATTTTCTTGCATATTATAACTTGTTTGTTTGTTTTTTGAGATGGAGGCTTGCTCTGTCGCCCAAGCTGGAGTGTAGTTGCATGATCTCAGCTCACTGCAACCTCCGCCTCCTGGGTTCAAGCAGTTCTCCTGCCTCAGCCTCCCAAGTAGCTGGGATTACAGTCACATGCCACCATGCCCAGCTAATTTTTTTGTAGTTTTTGTGGAGATGGGGTTTCGCCATGTTAACCAGCCTGGTCTTGAACTCCTGACCTCAGGTAATCCACCCGCCTTGGCCTCCCAAAGTACTGGGATTACAGGCGTGAGCCACCGTGCCTAGCCTGACTTTTTTTTTAGTTGTGCACATATCTCTAGCAAGTGGTTGCTTCACAGCCTCCTTGAATCCTTCTCCTGAAAAAGCTTTTTATTTCTCTGCCACATGGCTAGGCTACAAATTTATCAAGCTTTTGCACTCTGCTTCCTATTTAAATATGTGTTGCAACTTTAAGTCATTTCTTTGCTTATGCATTTGAGTGCAGGTTGTTAGAAGCAACCAGGCCACTTCTTGAACACTTTGCTGCTTAGAGGTTTCCTCTACTAGATTCCCTAAATCATCTTTCTGTAGGTAAGACTTCCACAGATCCCTAGGACATGAACCAAATGCAGCCAAGGTCTCTGTTAAGGCATAACGTACTTGACCTTTGTTCTAGTTCCCAATAAGTTCCTCATTTCCATCTGAGACCTCCTTAGCCTGGACTTCATTGTCCATATCACTATCAGCATTTTGGTCACAAATTTGCTGATCATTTGGTCATTTAACCAATCTCTAAGAAATTCCAAACTTTCTCTCATCTTCCTGTCTTCTTCGCAGCCTTCCAAACTCTTCTAACTGCTGCCTGTTAGGCAGTTCTGAAGTCACTTCCACACTTTTAGGTATCTTTGTAGCAATGCCCCAATTCCAGTCCCAATTTTCTGTATTAGGCCATTCTTGTGTTGCTATAAACTGAGACTGGGTAATTTATAAAAAGAGGTTTAACTGGCTCACAGTTTTGCAGGCTTTACATGAAATGAAGCATGGTGCCAGCATCTGCTCGGATTCTAGGGAGGCCTCAGGAAGGTTACAATCACGGAAAAAGGCAAAGGGAGAACCAGCACATCACATGTTGAAAGCAGGAGCAAGCAAGAGAGAGTAGGAGGGTGATATGGTTTGGATTTGTGTTCCTGCCCAAATCTTGCATTGAATTGTAATCTCCAGTGTTGGAGGAGTGGCCTGGTGGGAGGTGATTAGATCATGGTGGCATTGGATTTCCCCCTTGCTGTTCTCATGATAGTGAGTGAGTTCTCACAAGATCTGGTTGTTTAAAAGTTTGTAGCACCTCTCCCTTCTCTCTCTTTCTCCTACTCCAGCGATATAGTATTTGCCTGCTTCCCCTTTGCCTTCCACCTTGATTGAAAGTTTCCTGAGGCCTCCCCAGCCATGCTGTCTGTACAGGCTACAGAACTGTGGGTCAATTAAACCTCTTGTTATTGTTGTTTTTAGTAAATTACCCAGTCTTAGGTGAAAACAGACTAATATAGAGTGGGAGTTGCCGCTCTGTATTAGTTAAATGACCACATCTCATGAGAACTCATTATCTTTAAGACAGCACCAAGCCATGAGGCATCGGCCCCTATAATCCAAGCACCTCCTGCCAGGCTCCACTTCCAGCATTGTGGATTGCAGTTCACCATGAGATTTGGCCAGTGACACATATCCGAGCTATATCAGGAGTGCTATCCAAAACATATGACAGATGCCTTTAATCAATGAGAAAAAAATAAAGAATCCAGTAGAAAAATGGGCTAAAGACTTGAGTTGCACCTTAGAAACCTGACTAGCTAATAACCTTGTTTATATTAATATAGTTTCAATAAAATGCCCATTATCTTGAAATAGATTGATGTGTTTATTTAGCAGCTTATTGTAGCTGCACTGTCCACAAGGTGCAATTTAAAGACATTTAGAGAATTTCTAACACTGATTTTAATTGTTAGTGGAAGTTTAAAGATCTTGAAAATCAGAATGAGATGGACAAGTGACTTCTAGTTCATTCATTTTATCTTAATGTTTGTTAAATATCACTTATTCTCTGTTCCCTCATCAGTCACAAATTCTTTGATCTACTAAAGCAAGGTATCTATACAAGTGTAATGAAATGTCAAGAGGGAAATTTTAGTTAAAAATATTTGTAAAATTACATAAATGAATATAGCAAATGTTTTGTTATGATGATCCCATCTGTATACTGCATACCCCAAATTATATTTAAGTGATTAAATGTTTTTCTGCTTTTCTTTAACTTGGAAATCTAAACTTACCACCAAATAAAAAAATAGCTTTGACAAGGAGAGTTCAATGCAATTAGGGCAATTACTAATTTGTACTTTTACATTGAATGACTTTCTGCCTTTTTCCCTCTAATATGTCTCCTACAAAAAATGCTGTAGCTCTCCAGCAGTTCTTGGAAATGGTGCATGAGGAGATGATGCTAGCTCATGAGGAGAGGATGTTAGCTTTTTTATATGTCATTTAAATTTAATCTACAGCCTAGTATCAGCAGAGAGAAAAGACATTACAAAAGCAAACTGATGATGATGTTCTTTGTAAATGACTGTATCACCAGTGATTGGTTATGCCCTCAGGGTAAATTCATAGCTGTCGGTGCTTTTATTTCATTTTAATAAAATCTTACTCACTTGGGGTCTTGGATGATTGAGGCAGTAGCTCTATAACTACATATAAGTTGTAGTTTTTCTTTTTTGCCTTTTGTTATTGACCCTCAATATATACATCTTTGGGTGCTTGTGGTTTTTTTTATTGCACAAAGTTCTTGAATTGAGATTGTTTTTCTTCTCTTGAAATTAAAAGTGTACTTGTGAAATATCTAGAAAATCCTATAATAATAGCCTTCCTCAACTTATTTTGTTGTAAAAAAAAAGCTATCCAAATTTAAAAAAAAACACTGAAATTAAGGTGCTTTTGGGGGGTATACATCTATCATTCTTTAATATTTAATGATAACTCTAAGAGAAAGCTGTAGGAAATTGATTTGTATTTTAGTTCCATTTTTTGCAGGGATAATGCATCCTTTGCACCACTTCTAAAGTTATAGCATAACCTATTGAAGTTTGAATTTATAATCTCATGAATTTGTTAAAAGGCACACACCAACATTACGTCTCTCGTGTAGGTAGTTATATCTTTTAATCACAGTGAGGTTGGGTTTGCCAATATTTTTCTGCCCTTGTTTGCTTTTAGAATCAAAGTTAAACTTGTCTCATGAAGCAGTTGGGGATCCTTAACACTTTTGTGGTATCAAGAAAAGTTTGAATATTCAGAAAAAGGGGTTTTGGCAGGGATTGAAAAGATTTTTAATTATTGATTGTACTTTTGAAATATTACAAGTCCAATTCAATCTCCTTTCTATAATAATTAAATACTCTTAAGCCAGGTGCAGTGGCTCATGCTTGTATTCCCAGCACTTTGGGAGGCCAAGGCAGGTAGATCACTTGAGGCCAGGAGTTTGAGACCAGCCTGGCCAAAGTGGTGAAACCCCATCTCTACTAAAAATACAAAAATTAGCCAGTTGTGGTGGCGGGCGCCTGTAGTCCCAGCTGCTCAGGGGGCTGTGGCACGAGAATTGCATGAACCTGGAATCAGAGGTTGCAGTGAGTAGAGATCACGCCACTGCGCTCCAGCCTGGGTAACAGAGTAAGACTCTGTCTCAAAAAAAGAAAAAAAAATTAAATACTTTCAAACAGGCTGCACATACATACACGTAAACATACTTTAAAAAAATCTACTTGGTGTTATTAGGTAATTGTCTATTTTGGCCATATTTACAAATGTATTGCTATAAAGTATTTACAGTATTCTGTTATTTTTCAAAACTTTTATTTTTTATGTAATTATGTCATTGTTTTCATTCCTAATTTTTTGGTGTGTAATCTTCCTTTTTGTTTATTAATATTGTTAGATTTTGTATACTTTGTAACTTTTTAAAAACTACCTTTTGGACTTCATGTATGTGTAGCATTTTAGTTGGAGCATATCGTAGTTTGACATTGATTTTTTAACTTATTCAGTGAGTAATGTGAATTTAGGTTTACGTTAGAGGATCAAACATTAGACTTTAATGTCATTTTTATTCTTCATTTTGGAATCTCCTGTATGAACAGTTTTAGGAAAAGGAAAAGATGATCATGGACCGTAGTCATGGGTTCACTTTCTTTGTGGCTGGATTTGCTGACTACCAATGTTTAACCAACTATAATTTAAATATTAAGTGCTTTCCACTGAGGAAAATATACTCAAACAGAATATTGCATTATCTTTGGGTTTGTGATACCTTTGTAAAGAAATGTAGTTTCCTTAAGCATTTTACCTTTTCCACTCTTACAATTTTATGCCATTGTATTTAACATCCTAGCCTTTGTAAGTTTGGGACTATGTCAGTATTTAACGTTGTTTAGAGACTCATCTGAATTTTTTTAATGCTCATGAATAAAAATATGGCCTTAGCCTATAATCAGAAGCAAGCCTCACTTAAAGAATATTCAGAGTTCAGACCAAAGCTGTGTGGATTCCTGTTCTGACTCTTGCTTCTCTTGTTAGTTCAACATTCCTGACTCTGATGACCATGACATACTCAAGGAAAGGGAGCCTTTGCCCAAAAGGTTGAGGAATACAGGGCACGATTCCCAAGTTCAGCAGTGGACACAAGCTTAGATCCTGTGGATTTGTCATGTGCTTGTTGCACTCAAAAGCTTAACCTGCCAAGAGCCAGAGGACAGCTTTGAGAGAGAGAAATTAGGAGTGGCTGTTAGCATGGTGAAAGATTTGTAAACATTGTTAAAATTATAACTTGAATTTAAAAATCAAACATTCACTACACTTTTTAGGAATATAATATTGCATAAATCATACTGCATCTCCATTCTTATGCAATCTTATGTATAGTTTGACTAATAAAATAATGGCCGACCAAATTTGTGTCATCTCTGTTTTAAATTTCTACCTCTGCTCTTTATCTCCGAGTTTTATTTTACTGCTTTCTTGTAACACAGATTTAAAGGATAGAAATATAATGTATGGCCAGATTCTCATGAAATTGAATGGTCAGAACCAGGTGGATTATATTCATTCTAGCTTCAAATGTGTCTTTTTTGTTGTTGTTATTGCTCAGCATATGTCCATTCCCAGGGTGGTAATTACTTTGCTGTGATATCTCCAGAAAAAGTCTCATTTAAACTGATGAAATAGATAGAAGGAAGGGTAATAGAGATAGGTGCTCTATATAAGATTGTGCTTTAAAAAAAAAACACACACACACACAAAGATCTGCACTATGTAGATTACCTTGTCATATCCTAAAGCTTATTTATTTTAAAAACCCAGTGATATTGATGACAAAAAGACTATTTGACTTATGGAAATGGCCAATTTTAGCTTGAATCTGGTTAGAATTTTTAAGGCACCTTATAATAGGTCTTTTTTGTTTTTTGAAGCAACTCTTGTTATCTTTGCTAACATGGAAATAGTGGCAAACATAATTTAAAATAGTGGATATTGCAATAGTTCTAACTTTGAGATCTGTTTACTACTTTGATTTGAATGTGGATGATCTTCATAGTGGGAGTTTCATCTAAACAAATAAGGCGATTCCTCTTTCAGGAGGTAGAAAGAAAGCCATGTTGTTTGTCTGAGAGATTTGATTAGAATCTTCCTTCCCATATGTCTTAGTTCATTTTGTGCTGCAATAACAGAATACCCGAGGCTGGGTAATTTATAATGAACAGACATTTATTTGGCTCACCGTTCTGGAACCTGCGAAGTCTAAAATGCCGGGGCCACATCTGGTGAGAGCCTTTTTGCTGCATCATAACGTGGTGGAAGGCATTACATGGAGAGAGAGCATGCATGAGAGAGTAAGCAAGAGAGGGCCAAACTTGCATTTATGACAGACTCGCTCTTGAGATAGCAAACTTGCTCCCGAGATAATGAATCCACTCTTGTGATAATGTCATTAATCCATCCATTCATGAGGACATTTCCCTTATGACCTACATGTTAAAGGTCCTACTTGTCAGCACTGTTGCCTTAGGGTTGGAGTTTCCAACAAATGGACTTTGGGGGACACATTCAAACCATAGCATTGTAGTTTCTTCTTTTTTAATTGTAGTAAGAAATTAGTAGGAGAAAATAAATGGTAAGGAAACTAGCCATTGTCAGGAAATTAGTGCGTTTTGGATATGGAAGTTGGGGGACTCAGTTTTTCCATACTAAGAATTATTTTTCATGTTTCTTCTTGTGATGTCCAGTTGTCTCTATTAAGCAAAATAGAAGACTCTTTTAACCAGTTAGTTGATAACTTTGCTTTTTTTCTTTGATTCCTGGAGAAATGGGAGGTATACCATAGCTTCTTTTCTCTTTTATATATAAATAATAATTATGGTACTCATAAGAGTTAGATTTATTAAACTTTTAAGTCTAAGTTTATGCTTAAATTGTTTTGATACCAAAGTTGTGAATTCATATTTAATTGTATTTTTGTCATAATTTTGAGTTACAACATTATTGTATTATATTTTTTTAACATTTAATTATATTCTTTTTTAATTTGTTAGATACACACAAATCCGTGTTTTTATCAGTCTTCAGAGAAGAGTCAGCTCTTACCATTGAAGACAAATCTATGGTGCTATTTGAATCCTGGAGATAGTTTTTCTTTGTTAGTTGACAAATACATTTTCCGCGTTCTCTCTATACCCTCTGAAGTGGAAATGGAATGTACCTTAAGGTAAGTCTTGATGAAATGAGAGTAAGAATGTTATTTTTAATCTAATTCCTCAGCCATCACAAATCCTTTGGTAGGAACCAGTAGAAACCATTAAACTGGAGATAGAGTAGGTGTGTAATGTGTGTGTACGTGTGTGTGTGCGGGCATGTGCATGTATGTGTGTTTTGTGCACACGCACATGTGTATCTATTTCTAGAAAACATTTGACTTTGGAAACTTACTATGCCTTGATAGCAGTTGCTCCCATAGGTGGTGTCTTTTACCATCATATTCAGAATGTATTTTCCATCTAACAGTATTCAATATAGTTAATTTGAAATTGACTACCTTTTCTTCATTTTTTTACCTTTTTGAATTTTATTAAGGTATTAACTTCCAACTTACACTTGTCTAACTCCTCTGTCTTATAAAAATAGCAGAAACTATAGAACAGAGAAACTGAGGAAATGAGGTATTAGAATAAATATACTGATGTCTGACTTACAGTTAAAATTCATACACTAGGTTTTTTAGTTTCATTAGAAGATCACTTGGCTTCATTTCAGCTTTTAAATTATAGAATGCATAAACTAGACTTATAGAAGTAGATGGACAGAATTATGCGGAGTATGTTCTCTGATAGCAGTGGTATTCAGAAATCATTAAAAATAGCTACACAAATATACAAATATTTTGAAATTAAATAACACATTTCTAAATTACCCTTGGGTCAAAGAGAAGTCATAGGGAAATTGGAAAACATTTTGAACAGAGTGATATTGAAAACAGCATAAAAATTTGTGAGATGCAGCTAAATTGGCCCTTAGGGGGAAGTTTATAGTCGAATGCCTGTATTAGAAGAGAAGAAATCTATAAAACCAGTGATCTGTGCTTCTACTTTGGGAGGATAGACAAAAAGCAAATTAATCCCAAAGAAAATAGAAAAAAAGTAAGAACTAGAAGTCAGTGAAATAGAAAATGAACAAAAAGAAAATCAGTAAAGCTATGGGCTGGTTTGGTGAAAAGATTAATAAAATTGATGAAACTGTAGTAAGGCTTACCGAGAAAAAAGTGAGAAAACACAAATTATCAATATCAACAGTAGAAGAGGGGATATCATTACTGATACTACAGACCTTAGAAGAGTAATGAGGAAATATTATGTAAAACTTTATGCCAATGAATTTGGCAGTTGAAATGAATGGGTACATTTCTTAAAAAACAAAACGGATTCAGGAAAAATAGAAATCTGATGAATTCTATATTTATTTAAAAAATTGAATTCATAATTTAAGTATTTCCCATAAGGATCTTCACTAATGAATTCTGTTAAACTTACAAGGAAGAAATATTGCCAATATTATTCTTTTTTCTCAAAAAATAGAAGAGGATATACTTCCCAGCTCATTTTAGGAAGCTTCTATAATTTAGATACTAAAATCAGATAAGATTTTACAAAAAACCCTCAAAACTACGGATCAATATTCCTCATAATAAAGTATTTACAAATCAAATCCAGCAATATGTGAAAAGGATAATACTCTATTACCAGGTGGGGCTTGTCCAAGGGATACAAGGTTAGTTTATCATATAAAAATCAAAGCAATTCACCATAACAGACTAAAGAACTGTCATTTTAATAGATGCTCAAAAATAATTTTGACAAAATTCAACACCTGTTCATGATTTTTAAAATTTTTGAGAAAACAAGGAAAAGAAGGAAACTTTTTTCCTACAAAAAACCTATTAGTGAAATGTTGAAAGTTCTCCCCCTAAGATTGGGAATACAACAAAAATAAAATATATCAGATTTGAAAGGAAGAAGTAAAACTGTGTTTATTTGCAGATGACATGATTGTGTATTTAGAAAATCCTGAGGAATCTACCAAAAAGAAAAGCAAGTCACAAAACAGTGTCTATTATATGATTACATTTATATTAAATTCTGTAATAAGTAAACTAATCTGTTAAAGAGAAATTTAATCAATGGTTGTTTCCAAGGGGATTGACTAGTAAGAAGCGACAAAGGAACTTTTTGTTTGACTTTGTTTCAGCTTTTAAACAAATATGGACATATTCTGTGTCTTGTTAAGGGAGCAGATTATGTGGGTGTATGCATTTGTCAAAACTAATCAAATTTCACACTTCAGATATGTGCATTTCATATATAAGTTATATCTAAAAATGCTTAAATGTAAGTGGAAAAAAATGTCAAGAAGTTGCTTTTTAGTTAAATGAAATTCATTAACCATTGCTTACTACATTAAAATGCATGTCTTTTTCTCTTATCATACATGTATGAAGCATGCTATTTTAAACTAGCTGTTGAAATGAGACATGTAAAGAACTGATTTTTTTTGTTACAATAAACTTTCATAATAGAATTACATAATTTTTTCAAAAATTAGGAAAATGTGCATCCTTATGAAACACAGTATGATCATTGCCTGATAACGTATTTAAACTATTATATGTCTATTTAAATTTCATTTATATTGATTCAAATTAGCTTATTCCCTTAGTATGAAAGACCAGTGTCTTTAAGGCCAGTGTCACACTTTAAATATATCAGGTTATGGGATTAGTGAATTTTGTATTTTTTCATATTGATGAAACTGAAAATAAACTCACTTTCACAGCACTGTACTTTTCTCAGGCTATTTAAACCTTGGGTTCTGTCATTTGCTAGAAGGGCTCACAGAACTCAGGAACAGTTTACTTACTAGATTACTGATTTATTACAAGTGCTATATTACAGAATCCAAATTAACAGCCAGATGAAGAGATACATAGGGTGAGGTCTGGAAGGGTCCCCAGCACAAGAGCTTCTGTTCCAGTGGAGTGTTGGGGTACACCACTGTCCCAGCACATGGACACGTTCTTGTTCACCAACCTGGAAGTCCTCTGAACTTTGTCTTTTTGGGTTTTTATGGAGGCTTCATTACAAAGGCATGATTGAGTAAATCATTGGCCAATGTGATTAAGTCAATCTCCAGCCACTCTTCCCTCCCTGGTGGTGAGGCTGGGAGTTCCTACCCTCTAATCATGATTGGTTTTCCTAACAACTAGCCCTTCATCCTTAGAGGCTTTCCAAAAGTCACCTCATTAACATACATTCAGGTGTGGTTTAAAGGGGTATATTGTGAATAACAAAAGATGCTCCTTTCATTTGTTTTGGAGCTCTAGCCAGGAACCAGAAATGAAGACCAAAATATGCGTTTCTTACTATGTCACACCATTACAGGCACATTCTTGTGGTTTCTGCCAGTAGCTAGGTCCTGTAGCTTTTTAATGAGTATTTAGTTTCCTATTGAAGCAAGGACAGTACTTCTGTAGTCAGGTAATGATGAGGTAACCCTGGTTATTAGACTAGAAGCCATGAGGGAAGGTGGGGGCAGATCTTGAATTTGAGTATCATCATGAGAGATGTCTACCCCAGGGGAGGCAGCTGCCTGATTTCCAGAGAGGGAGAGTCCACTGTCTGCTAGCAAGGGGAAGTGGTATTAGATATATATTAGATAGGAAGCATTGAAATACACTTTTAGACGTTTCTTGATATCGTTGGGATTTTCCCGTTTTTTGAACTAGCTCTGTTTTGCAGGGTCAACCGCATAAAAACACTGCTTACTGTTGTACAAGCTTTACATGTATGAACTTTTTGTTCTTCATAATAATGTCTATGAGGACTAAATATTGTTAATATCCCTATATGACAGATGAAGAAATTGGGACACAGAGGATTAAGACTTGCCCAAGGTCACAGCTTAATACATGGCAGAGGTGGGATCCAAACTCAAGCCAGCTGTTTCCAGAGTTGATGCTCTTACCAACTACCCCCTGCTGTATGAGAATGTTTACTATAGCACTCATTTGAATTGTGAAAACACCTGCAGAAAGGCTAAATAAATTTGGTGTAGTCCTATAATTATATGAACGAGAATGAACTCAGAGAGAGTTCAGGTTAAAACATGGATAAATCTCCCTACCATAATGTTGAAGTAAAAAAATCAAAAAGGTTATGAACATATAAAACATACATAATTTCTATAAAATAATGGATGCATACGTACAAATAATGAAAGTATAAAGACATGCATGGGAATAATAAGCATCAAATTCAGGTTAATGTTTACTTTTGGAGAAGGAATGGGAGGGAAAGGAGCAAGATTGAGGCTGGTATGGAGAGGGCTTGAATTGTATTTGTAATTAATCTGGAGCAAATATGAGAAAATGTTTCTATTGGGGTGGTGGATACACAAGTATTTATATTCATAGATATGTAGATAGACTACATATATTCTCTGTATTTTTGCATGTTTAAATATTTAAGACATTAAAAAAGAATAGAAAAAAAGTTTATATGCTTTGTAGAAGTTGTTAGGACTCCCTTGCCATAATTCTTTTCTTCCAACCAGTGTGAATTTAAGAGAGGGATCTGAACCACAAACCAACCATAGAAAAGCTTGTCATTTCTTTAGTTTTTCCTTTTACTCACATTAAAATGTTTTTTATATAGTATTTAGATTCTGTATAACTAGTCCTACTCATTACCTATTTTGAAGGAACGTTTAAGTCTATACATGTCAGTTCTAGTTTGTTCATTTTTCACTCTTTTCTCTACATATGTATCTGTGAAATTATTCTGCCAGGAGTACCAAAACCCATGCTTTTTTGAGAAGTCAAAGAGAAAACCAAATAAGAAAGAGAATAGTTGGTTTTATATTTTAGTAAATTCAATTATAGCACATTTCACTTAGAAGCACTAATATTAATTCTTCCTCCCCAATAGTGGGTGTTTAGTAAGTGTTGGTTTTTTGAATGCATTAATGAAATATCTGAAGATATTAAATTGAGTGATAATGTGATAAGTATAACATTTTGTTTTCATAGCTGAGTTTCATTGCTGATGAGGAAGTATGACATTTTCACTCTAGGGAGATTATTTATTTTAAGACACTTATGAGGAAAGTAAAGTAAATCCTTTGCTATATGTCATTACTTTTTTTTCAAATTGTTGAAAATCTAAGTACGTAGATTCCTTGTAAATACTAATTTTAATCACTGATATTGAAGAAACAATAAAACATTAATGAAAATGTCATGATAGTATGATAACATGCAAGTTCTGAATTCATTTATGATTATTTAAAATGTATTTTTAGATCCAGCTCATTCATAATAGTAGCATATTTTATATTAAAGATATGAAAATGCATAACATATTTAAACAAAATTTGGAATATATTTGAAAGACTTAAGAATAACTTAATTGCCAAAACAATCTCAGAAAAGAAGAAAAGAGTCGGAGGGTTCACACTTCTTGATTTCAAAACCTACTATGAATCTACAGTAATCAGGACAGTCCTGGTGTAAAGAAAGACGTATAGATCAAGGAAATAGAATTGAGGGTCCAGAATTAAACCCCCACATTTAGGGCCAGTTGGTTTTTGACAAAGGTGTCAAGACAATTAAATGGGGGAAATAATAGTCTTTTCAACAAATGATGCTGGGACAATTGGATATCCACATGCAAAAGAATGAAGTTGGACTCTTGCTGCTCACTATATAAAAATTAATTTAAAATGGATCAGAGGCCTAAATATAAGTACTAAAACTATAAAACTCTTAGAAAAAAACAGGTATAAATCTTTGTGACCTTGCATTAGGCAATGGTTATAACACCAGAAACACAAGCAAACAAAGAAAAAGTAGGTAAATTGGACTTCATTACACTTAAAAGTTCTGTGCTTCTAAGGACACAGTTAAGAAAGTGAAAAAACAACCACAGAATGGGAGAAAATGTTTGTAAATCACATATAACAGACTTAACATTCAGAATATCTAAAGAATTCTCAACAATGCAAAGGCAAACAACCCAATTTTAAAATGCATAACTGATTTGAATAGACATTTTTCCAAAGAAGGTATACAAATGGTCAATAGAACATGAAAAAATGTTCAACATCATTAGTCACAGGGAAATGCAAATTAAAACCTCAATGAGATACCACTTCGCCTCTACTAGGAAAGCTATAATCAAAAATATAATAACAAGTGTTGGTGAGGTTGTGAAGAAACTGAACTATTATACATTGTGGTGGGATTATAAAATGGTATAGCCTTTTTGGAACATATTCTGGCAGTTCCTCAAAAGTTTAAACATGGAATTACTATGTGGCTAAGTATTTCCACTCCTATGTATATACCCAAAAGAATTGAAAACCTGTACCCACATAAAAACTTGTACATCTGTGTTCACAGCAGCATTATTCATAATAGCCAAAAAGTGGAAATAACTCAGCTGTCCAACAACTGTTGAGATAAACAAGTATTGTGTAGTCATACAGTAGAATATTATTTGACCATAAAGAGGAATGAAATATTTACATATGCTACAACACAGATGAATCTTGAAACATTATGCTAAGTGAAAAAGCTAGACATGAAAGACCACATACTGTATTTCATTTATATGAAATATCTAGAAAATGCGAATCTATAGAGACAGAAGGTAGATTAATGGTTGCCAGGAGCAGGAGGAAGAGGCAATGGGAAGAGACTGCTAATGCATATGGAATTTCTTTTTGAGGTGATGAATATGTTCTAAAATTAAATATTGGTGATGGTTGCACAACTCTGTTAACATACTAATAACCAGTGGATAGTACACTTTAACAGGATGAATCTTATGGCTATATGGATTATTTTTCAATAAAGTGATTATAAAAAAGGATAACTCTATTACCTTTATTAGACTGCATTTAACTTTCCAAGTTTTAATTTTTTATTTAAAATATTCTGTAATGATACTTTATAAATCCTGTGATAGTTGATTACTCATACAAGTATTTGAAGATAAAATAAAAATATATATCACAGTGACAGTGTTCGATATTTAAATAAATGTGTAATAGAATAATTTGTGCTTGTACTTTTTTGAATGAAATGTTAAAGAGAATTTTGTTCTGAGATTTTTTTGTTATTACATTTATTGTGGGTAACTATTAATACAAATTACATATGGACTATAGAGTGTGTATGAATTCATCTCAGACTTATGCCAGAATAGAAAATAAACTAGAAATGGAATTGACGATGTTACTTAATTCCTAATACTATAAATTGTGAAAAATCATCACTACTCTTGAATGTTTATTAATGTTTTTCATGTTAAATATTAAGAAAACTTGAAAAAAATTATAATTTGGAAGTACATCTGTAACCTACGAGTAAAATGGGTCTGGGTATTGTAGTGGAGTGAACTTTCATAGATAGGACAATCAGACATTTCCAAGATATGTTTCCAGCACCTGGCGCAGTGTCTGACACACAGTAGAAGTTTTAAAAATATTGACTGAATGAACAAAAAATGTGATGCTGCATAGTAATTTACTCTAAGTAAATTTGCTCTTTTGGCTAATTCTTGCCATTGAAATTGAAGACTGCCTTTGAAGGAGATTATTCCCGTATAAGAAATACTAAAATGAACAAACAAAACAAATGGTTAATTAGACTCTTCTCAGCTAGACACACTTCTAAAATCTTATGTCTTTAGTTTTTAAAAATTCACATTTAATGAGGACAATTTACACACAGTAGAATTCATCCCTTTTAAATGTGCAATTCAGTGCACTAAAAATGACAATATAGTCATTTAAAATACTACTAGAGTGAGATATAGAACATTTCCATTTCCCCAGATGTTCTCTCATGGCTCTTGGTAGTCTGTCCCTTCACTCCACCCCTAATCCCTGGCAACCATTAATATGATTTCTGTCACTCTAGCTTTACCTTTCATGATGTCATATAAATGGAGTAATACAATATACCTTTTGTGTCTGACTTCTTTCACTTAGCAAAATGCCTTTGGGATTCATCTATATTCTTGCACACATCAGAAGTTCACTCCTTGTTATTTCTGAGTAGTATTTCATCTGTAGTTTCAAATTTTCAAAAAGACAAATTTGTTGGATCATGTCTATGCATACGTAAGTAATAATAACCCAACAACTTTGGATGATCTTACTGCATATTGCAGGAGTATGAGGTAATTGGTTCTGCTGGCATGTCCCACATGTGACCATGGATGTTCCTGTTCCAGAACATTTAGCTTGCAGCTACACTACAAGTTTGGGGATATTTCATAAGTAGCTCTTTAATACTTCCCTGAACTTCAGTAGCAGTGTGTCAACTTAAACTCAGAATTTTATTTATTTTTTTCTCCAAGCATCTAACTAGCTTAGCTGATGCCCTTGCAGTTTACATTTTCTCTCTAGAGGCTGGGTAGTGATCTTAATTTTTGTGGACCATCTGGACAAATATTAAATAAAGAGCTCTTATGCCTTAAGAAAGATGGCTGACACACATCTCAAAAATAATTGTGGTTTCTAGGCCCATGATTTGGAAAGATTGATGTATTTTATGGCAATACAGCAGGTAGGAAATAAAGAACATATTCTAGTCTATATATTTTATTCTAATATACTATAATTTGCTTTTTTGTTTTTGCTAAGTCTGAGAAAAGGGACATAACTTAGATGTAGTTCTAAGGCAGCAGAAGAGTGTTAAAATTAAAGACAAGTTTCTATTTTATCTTATAGAAACAGTCAAATGCTTGATGAAGATAATATATTGAATGAAACACCAAAATCCCCCGTGATTAATTTACCTCATGAGACTACTGGTGCCTCACAACTGGAAGGAAGCACAGAAATAGCCAAGACCCAGATGACTCCCACAAATAGTGTGGTGAGAAATTTGAGATCTCATCCATTTATAATATGTTCTTCAAATTATGATGAAGGCAGGAAAGACAACTGAAATTAGGCCTATTATGATAATATTGCTAGCATTTATCTACTTTTGCTGATTTTAAGTTAAGCTCTAGAGAATATGGCAGTAATCCAACATTTAAACTAATAGAAATAATTTCTTTGTTCAAGAAATTTGATGAACTCAGTCTACAGTTGCATATGGGTATTTTAATGGTAGTATTCTGCAAAGCAAATATTTTGCAAATTCATTAAAGACGTGATTATTTTTAGTAATTTATAGGTGCCTTTTTAGTCTTTCCTAGGTGAAAATAGAGACTTCAGTAAGCAGCAGCGAATCCTTGCCGAGAGGAAAAGAATCCTTCCAGCTTGGATGTTAGCAGAACGTTTAAGTGATCAAAACCTTTCAGTACCAGCAATCAGTGGAGGTAGGTTTTTGTTTCTACTAATGCTGACTTTCAAGAAAACAGTAAACAGAATTTGAAAGTTTTTCTGAAGAAAAACTATAAACTATTTCTATGGAGATAGAGGTTGTGTAAATGTATAGCTTAGCCTAGTTGTTTTTAGTTGTGAACATGAAGTCTAATTTAAAACATAGGCTATTACTTTGTGCCATTTATCAAATACCACCCTAATTTTTTTTCATTTAACAAGTGCTATTATGTGATTATATATATAGATAGATAGATAGATATAGATATATATAAATTTCTTTATCCACTCATTGATTGATGGGCATTTGGGCTGGTTCCATGTTTTTGCAATGGCAAATTGTGCTGCTATAAAAGTGTATGTGCAGGTGTCTTTTTCATATAATGACTTCTTTTCTTCTGGGTAGACACCCGGTAGTGGATTGCTAGATCAAATGGTAGATCTACTTTTAGTTGTTTAAGGAATCTCCACACTGTTTTCCATAGTGATTGCACTAGTTTACATTCCCACCAGCAGTGTAAAAGTGTTCCCTTTTTACCACATCCACACCGACATCTATTATGTTTTTGATTTTTAAATTATGGCCATTCTTGCAGGAGTAAGGTGATATCGCACTGTGGTTTTGCTTTACATTTTCCTGATAATTAGTGATGTTGAGCATTTTTTCATGTGTTTGTTGTCCATTTGTATATCTTCTTTTGAGAATTGTTTATTCATATCCTTAGCCCACTTTTTGATGGGATTATTTGTTTTTTTCTTGCTAATTTGTTTTTTCTTGTAGATTCTGGGTATTAGTCCTTTGTCAGATGCATAGTTTGCAAAGATTTTTTCCCACTCTGTGAGTTGTCTGTTTACTCTGCTGATTATCTTTTGCTGTGCAGAAGCTTTTTAGTTTAATTAAGTCCTATCTATTTATCTTTGTTTTTATTGCATTCACTTTTGGGTTCTTGGTTATGAAGTCTTTTCCTAAGCCAATGTCTAGAAGGGTTTTTCTGATGTTATCTTCTAGAATTTTTATAGTTTCCAGTCTTAAATTTAAGTCTTTAATCCATATTGAGTTGATTTTTGTATAAGGTGAGAGATGAGGATCCAGTTTCATTCTTTTACATGTGACTTGCAAATTATCCCAGCACCATTTGAATAGGGTGTCCTTTCCCTACTTTGTATTTCTGTTTGCTGTGTCAAAGATCAGTTGACTGTAATTATTTGGCTTTATTTCTGGGTTCTCTATTCTGTTCCATTGGTCTATGTGCCTGTTTTTACACCAGTACCATACTATTTTGCTGGCTGTAGCCTTGTAGTATAGTTTGAAATCGGGTAATGTGATGCCTCCAGATTTGTTCTTTTTGCTTAGTATTTTTTGTTCATTAACTTATCAACATTTAAGCAATTGATAATATCCACTGTTGGCAGAAAGGAGTATTATGGAACACTACTTGTGGAGGTATAAATTAGTACAGCCTTTCAAAATCACTTGTATCTCTTAAATTTTTAAATATACAATACACTTTGATCCAGAAATTGCAATCCTAGGTATTTAAACCACAGAAATAATAACATTTGTACTTTTAGTCCTGTATATGTTTATGCATATGTATTTGTAGATATATTTGCTTAAACACAGGAAAAAATTGAGAAGTATACACATGCAATAGTTAATCTAGCTGTTTGGGAGTAGTTCCTCTAAAGGGTAAGATTGGATGGATGTATTTTTAATGATACATATATATATATATATATATATATATATATATATATAATTGAGCTATCGTTCATGTAGTATTAGTGTAAGAGCTCATATAAGTGCCTTTGGTAATAGTTAAAATCAAGCTGTTTTGTATTAATAGTTAATTTCTTTTATATTTCTATCACTTGACTGTACCTATTTTGGATTTCAGAAGAATATTTGCCATACCAGATATAAAGACTGTTGTTAGCCATTTTAAGCTATTCGTTTTTTATACACTCTTCGTGAAGAGCATTTTAATAATACCAAAATGGCTTCTCGTGCAGGAAAAAAAAAAATTAGCTCTAGTCCCTAGAGGCGGTTTGTAGTAAAGAATTTGGAGTTTTGAAGAACTATTTTAAATATATATATTTTTTAATTTAGAATTTTGGGTACATGTGTGACACTTGGAATATATAAACTACCATTTGTGTAGAAGCTGTGTCTTGTTTAATTTACTTTAGTTCTTAGCATAATCAGCAATACCACTAGTTCAGTATGTCACTTGGTTTAATTCGTAACTGTTACAGCATTTGGTCATTTGTTGTACCAAGCTACACAGTCCTATTAAGTCCTGTTTATGACAGTTTCCAAAAATGATATGAACTATTTTCTAATTTAGATTCTTGATGAATGTTTAAATAATTTAGTTAAAATTTAGTTATTATAATAGTTTATTCCTCAGTTTCATTTGATAAATGTATTATTTTTATATTGGTTCAATTGATATTCCTGTTTGATAATATGGACAGTATTCTATTGGCATTTCTTTCCTGAACTGAATGAGGGAATGTTATTTTAGGCTACTTGAATGTCCTTTAGAACTGGACTAAGCAAACTACAGCCGATGGGCCAAATTTGGCCCACTGCGTGTTTTTGTAAATAAAGTTTATTGAAACATGACCATGGTCAACCGTATGTGCATTGTCTGTGACTGCTTTCATGTTACAAAGACAGAGTTGGGTAGTACTGACAGACACTGTATGGCCTACAGAGCTTAATCTGTTTACTTTCTGGCTTTTTACAGAAAAAGTTTGCTAATCCCTGCTTTAGAACATTAGAATAATGACTACAGATTGCTTTACATACCTATATCCTGGCTCTTAAGGAAATCTTTGGACAAATTGTTTATGTTCAAAATTCATTTAGTCAGAAATATTTATTGAGCATCAGTTTTGTGCTAGGCACAGTTGAAGGTACTGGAGACAAGGGAGGTACGGTGAACAAGGCATGTAAAGTTTATGCCTTCATGAAGACATCGTTCGCAAGTAGAGGAGAAGGACAATTTGCCTTGGACAATATGAATTTGTTAACAAAATGTAGGCCGGGCGCGGTGGCTCAAGCCTGTAATCCCAGCACTTTGGGAGGCTGAGACGGGTGGATCACAAGGTCAGGAGATCGAGACCATCCTGGCTAACATGGTGAAACCCCGTCTCTACTAAAAATACAAAAAAAACTAGCCGGGCGAGGTGGCGGGCGCCTGTAGTCCCAGCTAATCGGGAGGCTGAGGCAGGAGAATGGCGTAAACCCGGGAGGCGCAGCTTGCAGTGAGCTGAGATCCGGCCACTGCACTCCAGCCTGGGCGACAGAGCGAGACTCCGTCTCAAAAAAAAAAAAAAAATGTGATAGTGACTTAGGTTTGCCAACTGCATTAAACTTTGGGTAAGTATTTTATGGGATACAATATCCATTGTTATTGAGATTTATTTACTTCATCGGCAAAGTCTGTAGAAGTCACTTCCCTGTTTGGGTTATTTTGGGTTTGCCTGTAATCCCAGCACTTTGGGAGGCTGAGACAGGCGGATCACCTGAGGTGAGGAGTTCAAGACCAGCCTTGCCAACATGATGAAACCCTGTCTCTACTAAAAATACAAAATTTAGCCAGGTGTAGGGTAGTGCGCACCTGTAATCCCAGCTACTCGGGAGGCTGAGGCAGGAGAATTGCTTGAACCAGGGAGGCGAAGGTTGCAGTGAGCTGAGATCGTGCCACTGCACTCCAGCCTGGGTGATAGAGCAAGACTCTATTTCATTTAAAAAAAAAAAAAAAAAGAGCTTAAGTTTAATTCCTCACTGTAGATGTTAGGGTTTAATAAGTAGTATATGTACAGTAGCAAAGACTTGGACTCAGCCCAGATGTCCATCAGTGACAGACTGGATTAAGAAAATGTGGCACATATATACCATGGAATACTATGCAGCCATAAAAAACGGTGAGTTCGTGTCCTTTGTAGGGACATGGATGCAGCTGGAAACCATCATTCTTAGCAAACTATCGCAAGAACAGAAAACCAAATTCTGCATGTTCTCACTCATAGGTGGGAATTGAACAATGAGATCACTTGGACACAGGAAGGGGATCATCACACACCGGGTCCTATTTTGGTGGGGGTGGGGAGGGATAGCATTAGGAGATATACCTAATGTAAATGACGAGCTAATGGGTGCAGCACACCAACATGGCACATGTATACATATGTAACAAACCTGCATGTTGTACACATGTACCCTAGAACTTTTAAGTATAATAAAAAAAAATAAGTAGTATATGTAAAGTTCATTGGATAGCTATAAGTCAGATTTTCTGTTAGAGAAATTCAGTTCTACAATTAAAAAAAAATAACATGTATCAAGTACTCTGCTAGATAGTTTACATATCTTACTTCATTTACTTCTCCTAATAATTCCATGAATTATAATTCCCATTACCCAGATGATGAAACCAAAGTTCAGAAAGGTGAGATGAAATAGTTAAGGGATGGAGTCCCCATTTGCATCTCAGCCTGGTAGAATGCAGGCCTGGAGCTCTTAGCCATTTTACTGCTTAATACTTTCTGAGATTTGCACATAAGTGTTTCCAAGTTAGCATTTTTTTTTTCTTTTAAGACAGAGGCTCACTCTGTCACCCAGATTGGAGTGCAGTGGTGTGATCTTGGCTCATTGCAACCTCCACCTCCTGAGTTCAACTGATTCTCACGCTTCTGCTTCCTAAGTAGCTGGGACTACAGGTGCACACCACCGTACCTGGATATCTTTTGTATTTTCAGTAGAGACCGGGTTTCACCATGTTGGCCAGGCTGGTCTCGAATCCTTTTTCTTTTTTCTTTTTTTGGTATAGATTATTGACATTTGAAGATACAGAAGATAATTTTCTTCTTTTTCTTTATGTGTGTTTAAGGTAATGTAATCCAGGGAAGTGGAAAAGAAGAAATCTGCAAAGATAAAACCCAACTAAACACAACACAGCAAGGAAGGAGGCAATTAATTTCATCAGGAAGTTCAGAAAATACATCAGCAGAACAAGATACAGGAGAAAAGTGCAAAAATACTGATCAGGAAGAGTCTACCATTTCATCCAAGGTGATTTTTAAAAATTCATTATTTGATTGTTTCTTCGTTAGGTATTTTAGATAGAAATTAATCATATGCTATATAAGGAGAAATCAAAGCTGCCTTTTATTGCTGAGTTTATGAAGACAAAAACTAGCCCAATTTTTTCAGACTTACTGAAACTAATCTTTAATATAGTATTGTTTAATACAGTATTTGTTGAAAATTTAGAAATTTTCAGACTGGAAAAAAAAAAGGGGGGGAGACCACTTCACTCTGGTCATAATTTGGCACCTCTGTTCTGAAAACCTGGCTTCTCTTATTCCATTGGTGGTTGTTCTCAGATTGCGTTTAACCACCATTTTCTTGCTAAGTGTGATGAGAAAAACAAATTGATGGGATAGTTCTTAAGAGCCTGTTTCAGGATCACTTCTGGGCTAACTGACAATATTTGTAGACCTTCTTTCCTCTTTCAGTTTTTGCTAACTCACTAGAATGGTTTGGCTGAAATACGCATTCTGTAACACTGGGTTCTTAAAGAAAATGAGGACTATTTATTGGAAGTACTTAAAAAGAGAGAGAAAGATAGAGATGGCCCCAGGACAGAAAGTTCAGGCATGCTTCCTTTCTAGGGAGGGGTAGCTTATGATGACAGTTTTCATGATCCTTTTAGTCCCATGGCTGAGCTCTGTGGATCCCTGTCTCAGTCTCAGGGAAAACCAGAGGAACAGGATTGTTCATGGAAGACTGTGCACCAAAATGACTGAAATGCCAACATCTACCTTAGAGGTCAGTCTTCGAATATATTCTTCTCACTCCTATCCTCTCTCCCAGAGAGAGGAACCACTTCTCACTGGAGCCTGTGTTCCAGCTAGAGAAGTGGGGCCTGGTCACTATACACTCAATTCCTTTGCTTTACTTATGGAGGCAAGCTTAATAAATGAAAACAAAATGTTTTCTGGCTCAGATATATTTGCCATAAAACTTATTAAAACAAAATTTGTTTTGTATAAACTTTGGGCCCTCATATACTGTATTCTCTGAACTCTGAACATGTCACTTGACGTTGCCTTTTTTCAAGAGAAATTATTGTGTTCAGAAGAAAATCTGTAGTATACATGTTTTCCTCTGTTTATCCCAACCCATAAGGTTTGATAATCACAAGAAAAACTTTGAGAAACATCTTAATTGATGGATTATAGAGAGGAGCAGATCCAAGATATTCAAGCTATTTGTGAGGTTTTGATGACATCAAGGGAGTATTACAACCAGGTCTGAGGAATGCCCAAGTTCTGTTTGACCAATTGCTTTTCCTTCCCTTCCTTGTGAGGAAGATTTACCTCTTCTAGCCCAGGAAAAATAAGGCTTAAATTTTCATGATCCTTTATGCAGGGCTCTCTGGTAAAGCTGAGCCAGAGAATGTGACTTAGACTGAAAATCCCAGCAGAGCCTTTCCAAGCCCCACCCTCCATCCCTGCCCAGTTTGAGTCTGAACACTGAACCTTTAGAACAGCTACTCCTAAAGGGATGGCTATAGTGCAGAGCAGGTGAGAGAGAAAACAAGAGGTGAGGCTCACCTATCTAGTCTAATGGCAGGAGGTTGCCAGCTACAAAAAACCAGTAACAGTTTGGCCAGGCCTACATTTAGATCAATGTACTTGGAAAAAATTACATTCTCTTTGGGAAAAGTAGGAGAAGCAATGGAGAGAAGGGACAAAAATCACTTTTGCCCCACTGGACCCTGTTTCTGAGATTCTGATTCATTTGGTGTGTGGAGCCTGTGTATCAGTGGTATCTTAAATAAACTCTCCCAATTTTAGTGTCCCTTCAAAACTGAGAGCTACTGTTGTACCATCATTGAACATCTCAGAGGAAACTGAGGCCCAAGATCACATTTGTTAGTAACCTTGGCTTCAAATGTAGGTGTATTTTCATTTTGGGTATAATGAAGTTTTCTACCATACATATTAGACTATGTAAAGAGTTTTGTGACTCTAGTAACTTCTCTTCATAAGACAGTTGTCAGAAATAGTCTATATTTTTCATCAGTTCTTGTATGTCTTTCTACAACTCCTTCCCAGTTATGTAACTTTCTAATTTAGATGTGAAAATGAGGGTACTTGAATTGATTAACTTTAGCGAAAAGGATGGTTGCCATGGTTTGAGTGTTTTTATCTCCTCTAAAGATTTATGTTGAAACTTAATCCTCAGTGCAACAGTATTGGGAGGTGGGCCTAATGGGAGGTTATTTAGGTTATGAGGGCTCCGTGCTCATGAATGGATAATGCTGCTGTAAAAAGGGCTTGTGAAGCTGGATGCGGTGACATGCACCTGTAGTCCCAACCACTTGGGAGGCTGAAGCAGGAGGATTGCTTAAGCCCGGGAGTTTAAGGCCAGCCTGTGTGACATATGGAGACCTCATCTCTAAAAAAATGGTGGGAGGCTTGGCTTATAGAAATGGGTTTACACTCTTTCACTCTTCTGCCGTATAAGGGCACAGCATTCATCCTCTCATGCCCTTCCACCTTCCCTCATGTAACAATGCAGTAAGGAGGCTCACACCAGATGCTGGTGCCTTGATCTTGAACTTCCCAGACCCCACTACTGTGAGATAAGAAATTTCTGTTCTTTATAAAATTCCCAGTTTGTGATATTCTGTTATCGCAGCTATAAAACAGACTAAGACAATGTATTTCCTTTATAATCTATATTATATTATAATCTAATGAGAACTCTTATAAATGACAGAAGGAAGCCTAACCAAAACGACATAAGTGAAAATAGTATGGTAAAGTGTTTTAGCTGTCTATTGCTGTGAAACAAGCTACCCCAACACTTAGTGACTTAACACAACATGATTATGTCAGTGATTATGATTATATTCTGTCTTATAATTGTGTGGGTTGGCTGGGCTCAGCTGGGCAATTCTTTTATGACATGTTTTTGGTGTCAGCTGGGCTTCATTCAGCTGAGAACTCAGCTGAAGATGAAGCATCTGTGATAGCTTTACTCATGTGAATGGTGCCTCAGCAAAGGTTGGTGGAATGGCTGGGCCCACCTCCGTCACCGTACCGTGAAGTAGCCTAGACTGAGCATCTTCACTTGACAGCTGGGCCCCAAGAAAGTGATGTCAAAGCTGTTAGATCTTTTAAGGCCTAGAACTAGAATTGTTATTTAGCTGAATTCTTTTGGTCAGAGCAAGTTACCAGGTCTCAGATAGATGGCACTGTGAGATGAGGGTGAAGACAGCATTGTGACCAGTTAATAGAGAAGGGTCCTTGAAATGTTTTCAGTCACAGAGGTAATCCCTGCAGCTCACTAGAGGACAGATTGCAAAAGAACAAGATAAAAGACTTGGAGGTAAGGAAAGAAATTGTGGCATTAACACAGTGAAGAAATAGAGAATCTAAGCTAGGGCAGTGACTTTAAGGATGGTAAGAAGTATTGGATTATAAAAGCATTCAGGAATAAAATTGTAGGACTTCTTGCTTGGATCTGGGGAGAGAGGGCAAGAAGAGAATAAAAGACTTCTAAATTTCTGGCTAGCATGAATAGATGAAATATGTTGGCAGAAACTTATGGCAGAAAACACAGAGGCAGAATGTCAGTTTTGACATTTAGAGTTCGAGGAGCATAGAACATTGAGAAAGAAATGTCTAGCTAGTGGTTGAAAATCTGAGTGTGAAGCTCAGGAGTGAAGTTGGGGCTACAGGTTAGGAGTTTTTAGTCTTTAGTACGTCAGTGTTAATGCAATTGAGGCAGGACTTTTAAGGTAATTTATCACCACAGACATTCTTGCCAGGAGCAGTTTGGAAACAGCAATACATTACTTGATTGAAATTGTTCTAGGTGGAAGTTCTTTATCTTGTCCCTTCTAGTACATTAACACTCAGATGGTTGAGGTACAGGGGAAGGGCTTATTTGGGAAGTTAACCGGCTATTTCAATAGCCTTAATAATACATTCCTGCCATCTCCAAACACCCAGGTCACCCTCTACCAGCTCATGCTCTTCTGTCCCTCAGGTTTCTAACATGTATATTTACATTGTAGGGGATTTGGCCACTCTATCATGAGTCGCCAGCTTTCCACATTTAATGCTGCCCATTTTCATCTAATCTAAGAAATAAGCAATGTGGGATGCTTAGGAAATATAGAGCTCTCTGACTTTCTCCTACTTCTTCCAAGTACAGAACACCTTCCATCTTTCCTGTTTGCTCACTCGCCAGTTCAGTGGCTTACTCTAGCTCCTGAGCTTTGTAATTGGCACAGTGCAAATTTATGTCTCAGCAAACTTACAAATTACTGCATGTAATGGATTTTGGGGTCATTTATAAATAATTTAAACCATGAATGTTAAATTCTTGAATGCCAAGGGTGTACTATAAATCAATATTTCATGGAGTTCCATAAAGAGCATTATGATTTCCAGCTTTTGTGCCTCTTAAAATATATTTGATTACCCTGATCCATAGTATTGATATTTGGGACTTTAACATTTCTTTCTCTTTTAGAATAAATTAACATGTTAAACCTACTCCTTGTGAGGATTTAAAAATAAAGCAAACTCTTCTCTAATTCACAGAAGTAGACAGAGTTGAAATATGATACTATGGATTTTATTTCTTATATTTCATTTTCATTGGTTTATTTTTTATTTTTAAATGGCAACATAATAGATGCTTATTGTCAAAAATGGAAGTATCAGGAGCATTTGAAGTAAAGAATGAAAAACCTCCATTTGCCTCGTCCTTCAATCTCATTGCCTTACTAATTTTTTGGTTTGTCTCCTTCTAACTCTTTTCATTTGGATTTACACAAGTGAATGCACATATAGATATATAAGGAACTTTTTAAAAGCTAAATGGCACCACAGTATAGATATTGTTCTTGTTTAGTTAAAAAACATCTTTAGATGTGTCATTATTATTTTAATGTCTGCATAGTGTTTCATAGTAAGAATATAATATAATTTATTTAACCACTTCCCTAGTTGTGCCCCCTTTTTTTTTTTATGTGATAAGATATTGAGTGGGATTGTTTCCTTGTCCCAGAACTGCTGCTAAGGCTCAAAGCTGGGAATAGAAGTACTAATAAAGTATCCCATGTTAAGGAGCCCTCAGCAGTAAGAACTAGCCCTTTCCCTTTATGGTTTATTGAAAGGTATGAAAGCGATTGCCATCCCAACCCCCTAGGCTTGATACAAAGGGAATTGAGAGGCCGAAAGGTTTTAAGGTTAAGGGAAGTGCAGTGTTTATGGTGGAAATTATTTCTTCCTTTTCTGAAATCAAGAGAAGAGGGGCATTCTAAGATAATTACTTGTGGAGCTTGGAAATGCCAGCAGAAACAAGAGATATGTTTTATTGAACACCAGTTAGCCAGTGGATTTGCTGACCTACCCCACTGCCACCTGAACAAGGAAAAAGAAAACTGGGGAAAACTGACCCAGCGGGGACTGCCAAGTAGGGAGGTGGGTTAGGATTGCCCAATTCTCACTCGAGAGTTCCAGTTGCTGGCACAGGCCAGTTGGTCCTGTAGTTGGGGGGTTGAGATTGGGGTGTACCTGTGCAGCCTGGGAGCAAAGAGCATATGTTTTAGATAGACATGACATGAATGTTGCCAGTGAGGGTCAGCCTGTTAAGAACATGATACATTGTTGAACAGTGACTTTTAAGAGATTTTAAAGATTACGTTCAAATGAAAGCGAGTATCTTATATTTTATTTGTATTTTCTGGTTATTTTTCACTGAATGTTTGACATGATTGTAAAGTTTTGATACAACTGTAAATTTATTTTCTTTCTTTCTTTTTTTTTTTTTTTGAGATGGAGTCTTGTTCTTGTTGCCCAGGCTGGAGTGCAATGGCGCAATCTCGGCTCACTGCAACCTCCACCTCTCAGGTTCAACCGATTCTACTGCCTCAGCCTCCCAAATAGCTGGAATTACACACCCACCACCATGCTCAACTAATTTTTTATATTTTTTAGTGAAGACGGGGTTTAACCATGTTGGCCAGGCTGGTCTCAAACTCCTGATCTCAGGTGATCCACCCGCCTCAGCCTCCCAAAGTGTTGGGATTACAGGCACGAGCCCCACGCCTGGCCAAATTCCTTTTCTAGTAACTAAAAATGTTTTAAGTTATTAAACTAAGCACATAGAAAATAGTGGCATTTGATAACTTTAAAATGTGAATCTTGAAGTTTTAAGTTTACATTTTGCATGGGTCTTGTAGTTTTGTGCTATTATGCTCATATCTTTAAAAAAAAAGTTTTCATTTATTTCTGATGTTTTTCATATTTGTTTTACAGGAAATGCCACAATCATTTTCTGCAACCACATTAAGTAACACAGAGATAAATAATATTAAGACTAGTGCACAGAGAAACAAACTTCCAATAGAGGAACTTGGTAAAGTTTCTAAACATAAAATTGCCACTAAAAGAACACCACATAAAGAAGATGAGGCAATGAGCTGTTCTGAAAATTGCTCGAGTGCCCAGGGCGAGTCATTCCAGGATGAGTCTCAAGGGTCTCATTCTGAGTCCAGCTCTAATCCCTCCAGTCCTGAAACTTTGCATGCAAAGGCGACTGATTCAGTTCTACAAGGTTCTGAAGGAAACAAGGTCAAGAGGACATCCTGCATGTATGGGGCAAACTGCTATAGGTAAAATGAAATTACAGTAGCATTTAGTTCCATTATTTTGATAGCATGTAGCTATGTAGATACATGCTACAGTGTGTTAAAAACCTAATAAAACCCACTGGCCTAAAGGTTAGGGACTTTATCGTGTTTCTGCTGTTTGTACTTCATCAGTATATCTTCTAGAAAATCCTTTTAAGGCTTTTAAGATACAGTGGGAGAATTAAATGTTTTATGTATAGACATGCTGACTAATGTGAGGATCTGAATACTGGGAATCCAGACATGAAAACTGAATCCCTCAGATCGAAATACCTGTTATTTAGTGTTTTCTTAAATATTAGAGAGATCGCTTCCTAAACAGTTGTTGTATACAGTATAACTATAATTTTAGGTTGTGTTTAGCTGTCTTATTTATACTTGTGCGTTTTTCTTTATATTTTTCTAATGGTGTGTTGAATCATCATAGTACCCTCTAAAACAACTGAATATAATAATCCTGGATTGATGGGTTGCTCCTATACTTGCTTCATTTATTTACACTGCCCTATATACTCTAATGTCTTATTTTGATAATTCGAATTATAATCTCTTAGTTTTAGACTATACTTTCATCCATAGTGTTTATAGTAACATGTTTATAATTACACAGCCCTATTTCAGAAAGATTTGTTTGCCATTCCAACTTGCCAAACCAAATATCCTAGCAATCCTTTCCAGTAGTTTGTCTTTTGTGTCAAGAAGACACTAGTCAGTGTGTGTACATATAAAACATTCAGTTCCCCCATGTACCTTAAAAGCCTATGGCAGGATTTTCTAGAAGATAGATACCTTTATTGCAATAGTATATTTTAACATATTCTGTTAATTTCACATTCATATTCTCTTTAAAATGTTTTGCCATTTTAGCACTTGAATAACTCATATTTTTAAATTTGAATAGTTCTGATTTATGCTTTTTGAAACAATTTCGTACATATGCAATGGCTTTAGTTTCACATCTGGACCATAATGTAAAAACTTGCAGAATAGAAGTATATAAACCTTCTGTTACCTTGGATTGTATTAATTTGCCAGGGCTGCCATAACAAAATACCAGATTGGGTGCTTAAACAACAGAAATGTATTTTCCCACAGTTCTGGAGGCTGGAAGTCCTAGATTGTAGTGTCAGCAAGTTTGTTTTCTCCTGAGACCTCTTTTCTTGGCTTGCAGACTGCCACTTTCTCACTGTGTCCTCACATAGCCCGTTCTCTGTACACATACCTTCCTGGTTTCATTTCCACATCTTGTAAGGACACCAGTTATATTAGGTTAGGGCCCCACCCTTGTGACCTTTTTTGACCTTAATCATCTTTTTAAAGGCCCTATCTCCAAATTAGTCACACTGGAAATTAGGGCTTCAACATATGAATTTTGGGAGGCGGGGAACAATTCAGTTCATAACAATTTAAAAGAGAAAATTCGTAATGGTCATCTCAATAGAGAAAAGTCATTTGATAAAATTCAACATCCCGTTTATGAAAAAAATTCTTAATTATATAAGAATAGAAAAGACTTCTTCAGTTTAATCAAGAATATCTACAGAAACCAACAGCTAATTTCATACTTAATGGTGAAAGATTAGAGTGTCTCCCATGATGTTGAGAACTAACCAGTATGTCTGCTATCACCACTCTTATTCAACATTGTAGTAGAGATCATAGCCAGTACACTAAGGCAAGAAAAAGAAATAACTAATGTAAAGTGGAAAGGAAAAAATAAAACTGTAATTATTTACAGGTGACATGATTGTATAATTTTGAAAATTCAGAATCTTTTTTTTATTATACTCTTGAGTTCTGGGATACATGTGCAGAACATGCAGGTTTGTTATATAGGTATACACGCATGTGCCATGGTGGTTTTCTGCACCCATCAACCCACCATCTAGATTTTAAGCCCCACATGCATTAGGTATTTCTCCTAATGCTATCCCTCCCCTTGCCCCCACCCCCTGACAGGCACCAGTATGTGATGTTCCCCTCCCTGTGTTCATGTGTTCTCATTGTTCAGCTCCCACTTATGAGTGAAAACATGCAGTGTTTGGTTTCCTGTTTCTGTGTTAGTTTGCTGAGAATGATGGTTTCCAGCTTCATCCATGTCCCTGCAAAGGACATGAACTCATTGTTTTTTATGGCTGCATAGTAGTCCATGGTATATATGTGCCACATTTTCTTTATCCAGTGTATCATTGATGGGCATTTGGGTTGGTTCCAAGTCTTTGCTATTGTGAATAGTGCTGCCATAAACATACATTAGCATGTGTCTTTATAGTAGAATGATATATAATCCTTTGGATATATACCCAGTAATGGAATTGCTGGGTCAAATGATATTTCTGATTCTAGATCCTTGTGGAATTGCCATGCTATCTTGCACAATTGTTGAACTAATTTACATTCCCACCGTCAGTGTGAAAGCATTCCTATTTCTCCACATCTTCTGCAGCATCTGCTGTTTCCTGACTTTTTAATGTTTGCCATTCTAACTGGCGTGAGATGGTGTCTCATTGTGATTTTGATTTGCATTTCTCTAATGACCAGTGATGATGAGCTTTTTTTCATATGTTTCTTGGCCGCATAAATGTCTTCTTTTGAAAAGTATCTGTTCACATCCTTTGCCCACTTTTTGATGGGGTTGTATTTTTTTTTTTCCTGGTAAATTTGTTTAAGTTCCTTGTAGATTCTGGATATAAGCCCTTTGTCAGATCCATAGATTGCAAAAATTTCCTCCCATTCTGTAGGTTGCCTGTTCATTCTGATGATAGTTTCTTTTGCTGTGCAGAAGCTCTTTAGTTTATTTAGATCCCATTTGTCAATTTTGGCTTTTGTTGCCATTGCTTTTGGAATTTAGTCATGAAGTCTTTGCCCATGCCTGTGTCCTGAATGGTATTGCCTAGATTTTCTTCTAGGGTTTTTATGGTTTTAGGTCTTACATTTAAGTCTTTAATCAATCTTGAGTTAATTTTTCTATATGGTATAAAGAAGGGATCCAGTTTCAGTTTTCTGCATATGGCTAACCAGTTTTCCTGACACCATTTATTAAGTAGGGAATCCTTTCCCCATTTCTTGTTTTTGTCAGGTTTGTCAAAGATCAGATGATTGTAGCTGTGTGGCGTTATTACTGAGGCCTCTGTTATGTTTCATTGGTCTATGTATCTGTTTTGGTACCAGTACCATGCTGTTTTGGTTACTGTAGCCTTGTAGTATAGTTTGAAGTCAGGTAGCATGATGCCTCCAGTGTCATTCCTTTTGCTTAGATTCTTGGCTATGCAGGCTGTTTTTTGGTTCCATATGAAATTTAAAGTAGTTTTTTCTAATTCTGTGAAGAAAGTCAATAGTAGCTTGATGGGAATAATTGAATCTATAAATTACTTTGGGTAGTATGGCCATTTTCATGATATTGATTCTTCCTATCCATGAGCATGGAATAAGAGAAGATTCAGAATAATCTTAAGATAATCTGAATTAATAAATGAAGTTAGCATAGTCATTCGATTCAAATGAACATTCAAAAATAAATATATTTCTATATCCTAAAAATAAATATTAGAAAAATTAAAATGGGAACATTTACAATAGTACCAAAACCTTAAACACCTAGAACTAAATCTAACAAAAGATCTGAAAGACATATTTGGTAACATTATGGTGAAATAAATGAGGCTTTAATTAATGGGGAGGAAGGGTATATGAATTGCAATAATCAATATTGTAAAGATATACATTTCCTCAAAATCGCTTTGTAAATTTAAAGCAGTCTTTATCAAAATCCCGGTAGGGTGTGTGTATGTGCATGCGTGTGTATGTGTGTGTATGTGTATAAGTTGACAAGCTGACTTTATAGAGGAATTGCAAAGGACCTAGAATTCTGAATACAATCTTCAAGTGCAATCTTGAAAGACATGACCAGGTAGAAAGCCTTATTATAAAGGTACCATATATAATGCAGTTTAATATTGGTTCAAGGATAAACAGTAATCAGTGCAAAAGATTAAAGAGTTCAAAACCAAACCTATATGTCTGTGTGTATGACAAAGTTACCACTGAAGATCTGTGGGTTAAGCATGAACTTCCAGTGAGTGGTGTTTGGCAATTGGATATTCATATGAAAAGATAATGAATCTTAACTCCTGCCTTACACCTATCACAAAATAAATCTCAGATAGATTTTTGTAAAACATATAAAGTAAAGGTAGCAGAGGATAACATAGAATATATTCATGACATTGGGCAAAGATTTCTTAAGCATGTTATAAAATGAAGTAATCATAATCATGTTATCCAGTTGATCAGCTGGACAAAATTAAAATTAAAATTAAAATTACCCTTTATGTTATATTTAAATATAACATTAGAAGGGTGAAAAGGCAAGGCACAAAGTAGAGGAGGATATTTGTTATACGTATGTCAAATAATTTGTATCCAAAGTAAATAACTAGCAACCAATAAGAAAATGACAACTCAGTTAAGAAAAAAAAATGAGCAAAAGGCACTGCACAAAAGAGGATAGTGAAATGGCCAAAAAGCATACAAGAAAGGTTTAATGCTTGTTAGTCATTTAGGGAAACACATTTTAAAAAATAATACTACAGATCAGTGGTTGTCAAACTTTTAAAAGTGCCAGACAGTAAATATTTTTGGCTTCTTGGGCCATACAGTCTTTGTTGCCACTGCTTAATTATGCTGTCATAGTGTGCAAGCAGCCATAGACAGCACAGGCAGTGAAGATGTTAATACTACTACTCAAGGTAGTATTTAATGCAATCTCTATCAAAATCCTAATGGTATTTTTTTTTTCAGAAATAGAAAAAAATTATTCTAAAATAATGTAGAATCTCAAGGAATCTCAAGTAGCCAAAACAATCTTGAAGATGGTCAAAGTTGGAGGCCTCACACTTTCTGATTTTAAAATGTATTACAAAGCTACAGTAATCCAAACAGTGTGGTACTGGCATAAAGATAGACATACAGATAAATGGAATAGACTAGAGAGCCTATAAATAAATCCTCACATATATGGTTAAATAATTTTTCAACAATAGTCTCAAGACAAATCAAAGAGGAAGGGACAGATTTTTTTTCAACAAAGAGTGCTCAGAAAACTGCATATTCACATGCAAAAGAATGAAGTTGTCTGCTTGCCTTACACCTGTTTTCAAAATATAACTTAAAATGGATCAAACAATCTAAAATATAAAACTGTAAACATCTAAAACTATAAGACTTTTAGAAGAAATTAGGGGAGAAGCTTCATGACATTGGATTTGACAAAGATTTCTTGGATATGACACCAAAGTACAGACAACAAAAGCAAAAATAGACAAATTGGACTTTTTAAAGTTAAAAACTTCTGTACATGAAAGGACAAAATCAACACAGAGTGAAATGACAACTATGGAATGGGATAAAATAGTTGCAAATTATATATCTGATAAGGATTAATGTCTAGAATACATAAAGAACTATAACTAAACAACCAAAAAAAAATTACCCAATTTGAAATTGGGGGAAAGAACTTAAATAGATATTTCTCTAAAGATAATATACAAATGACCAACAAGCATATTAAAAAATGCTCAGCATCACTAAACATTAGGGAAATGCAGACCATAACCACATTGAGATATCACCTCACACCTATTAGGGTGGCTACTTTCAAAAACAAAATGAAACACAAGTAACAATTGTTGGTGTAGATGTGGAAAAATTGGAATCTTTGTGCATTGTTGGTGGGAATGTAAATTGGTGTAGCCCCTGTGGGAAACAGTATGGTAGTTCCTCAAAAAATTAAAAATAGAATTAATATATGATGTAGCAGTTCCACTTTGGGGTCTGTATCCATAAGAATTGAAAGCAGAATCTCAAAGAGTTCATAGCAGCACTATGTTCACAATACCCAGGAGGTAGAAGGAACCCACAGGTCCATCAATTATTGAAGGAATAAAGAAAATTTGGTATATACATACAATGGAATATTATTCAGCCTTAAAAGGAAGGGAAATTCTGACACATGCTCCTATGTGTATGAACCTTGAGGACATGATGCTAAGTGAAGTAAACCAGTCACAAAAAGATAAATACTTCATAATTCTACTTGTAGCAGGTATCTAGAGTAGTTAGATTCATAAAAACAGAAATTAGAATGGCAGTTACCAGTGGCTGTGGGGAGAAGCAGAAATCAGAATGGTGGATTCCAGGGGAGGAGAGCAGGAGCTGGGAAGTTGTTATTTAATGGGTATAGAGTTTTCAGTTTTGCAAGATGAAAACATTCTAGGGATTGGTTGCACAACAGTGTGAATATACTTAACATTACTGAACTGTGCTCATAGAAATTGTTAAGATGGTAAATTTTATGTTACATATATATTCTTAGCACAGTTTAAAAAAAACAGTGGGCCAGATTTGGCCTGCTGTTCATAGTTTGCCGATCTCTGCTATAAATACTGCCACAAGAAAAAAAACCAAAAAACAAAAAACGTAACAGTGCTAAATGTTGGTGAGGTTGTTGAAAAACTGGAACTCTAATAACCTTCTACTGGGAGTGAAAATTAATACAGTCATTTTGGCAATTTGGCAGTATTTATCAAACCTGAGCATATGTGTACCCTGTGACCATTCTTAACTATATCCCCAGGAAAATGCATATAGATGTGCATCAAAAGGCTTATACTAGAATGCTCTTTGCAGTATTATTTATAGAAGTCAATACCTGAAATGAACCCAAAAATTTATCGGTAGTAAAATGGATAAATTATAATACCATCATCAAATGGGTGATGCTATTACTGCATGGTATTGAAAACGTACTTACTGCTACATGTAACAACATGAATTAATCATATAAACATAAAAGGGCTGGTTCAAAGAAGTATATACTAGTATATATTTTCATTTAAGTTCAAAGACAGACAATACTGATCTGTTGTTTTATAATATCACTTCTTAAAGTATGATCCAGAGATCCCTGGATGTCCCCAGAACACGTTTAAGAAATCTGTTAGGTCAATTGTATTTTATTTATTTATTTATTTATTTTTGAGATGGAGTCTTGCTCTGTCACCCAGGCTGGAGTGCAGTGGCACAATCCTGGCTCGCTGCAACCTTTGCCTCCTGGGTTCAAGCAGTTCTCCTGCCTAAGCCTCCTGAGTAGCTGGGACTACAGACGTGCGCCACCAAGCACGGCTAGTTGTATTTTTAGTAGAGATGGGGTTTCACCATGCTGGGCAGGTTGGTCTTGAACTACTGACTTCAAGTGATCTGCCCGCCTCAGCCTCCCAAAGTGCTAGGATTACAGGTGTGAGCCACCACACCCAACCCGAAAGTATTTTCATAATAATATTGTGACTTTTTGTGAATGCCTTTTTTTACTGTCATTCACTCTCTCACATGTGTACAGTGGAGTTTCCCAGAGGCCACACGTTATGTGTTGTTGTTAATGATTGAATGCAGAAGCAGGCATGAGAAGCCAAATGCCTTCTCTAAAGTAGAGATTAAAGAAATTTCCATAGTATAAAACAAGAATTTTTTCTTGGAAGTTAATAATTATTTATGTTAAGACATGTTATGATAGTATGTAAAGGGTTTATTATTGTTCTATTTAAGTCAATAAATGCACTTTTTCAAGTTCTCATTTATAATTTCTAATAGGGTAAATATCCTATATAAACAAAAGCTCTCTGGAGTTTTAATCTTTTTTTTTTTTATAAAGGAGTCTTGAGACCGAAAAGTTTGAAACACACTTTTAGAAGTTAGGATAGTTACCTTTGGGTACTAAAATGGATTTAGTGATTGGAAGAGGGCACATGGGACCTTTCTAGGATGTTGGAAATGTTCTTTTTTTTTTTTTTTTTTTGAGATGGAGTCTTGTTCTGTCACCCAGGCTGGGGTGCAGTGGCCGGATCTCAGCTCACTGGAAGCTCCACCTCCCGGGTTTACACCATTGTCCTGCCTCAGCCTCCCGTGTAGCTGGGACTACAGGCACCCGCCACCATGCCCGGCTAGTTTTTTGTATTTTTTTTTTTAGTAGAGACGGGGTTTCACCGTGTTAGCCAGGATGGTCTCGATCTCCTGACCTCATGATCCGCCCATCTCGGCCTCCCAAAGTGCTGGGATTACAGGCTTGAGCCACCGCCCCCGGCCAATGTTCTGTTTTTTATCTTAGCAGAGGGAACAATATATGTGTTCATTTTATTAAAAGTTTTGAAAAGCTATATATGTTTATGATATTTATGTTATATGCTTACATACATATGTGTCTCATATATAGTACTGTTTGCAAGTTGTCTATTGATACTCATGGCTTATCACATGACACCAGAAATGTATTATGTTACTGTGAGAGTCCTGTACTGAGTTGATGTCATCAACTTTATGTCATCAATTTAGCATGTTGATGTAATCTGTGCTTCTGTCATCAATGTAGCATGTTGGTTTATGTTCAGGAATAGTCAGATGTGGATTGCTATATCCACTAAAAATCTAGAACATACTATTTATTTTTTCTGACAGTATATTTGTCACCCTCCTAGGAAGAATCCTGTTCATTTTCAACATTTTAGCCATCCTGGTGATAGTGATTATGGAGGTGTACAAATCGTGGACCAAGATGAGACTGATGACCGGCCTGAATGTCCCTATGGACCATCCTGTTATAGGTATAGAAACTGAAATGTTTGACTGTACTCCTTTTCTCTCTTATCTCTGTTACTTATCTAGGAGAAACTGACTTGTTATCTCAAGTTACTTTATCTCTTATCTCTGTTACTTATCTAGGAGAAGCAGCTTGTTATCTCAAGCCTTTTAATTTTCATTTTTAAACTTCTGTAGATTACAGGTTTTCATGTTGGTAATAGGTAGGATTATATTTCTTTTAGCTAATTCTAAATTACTGAAGTTACACATCTATGACTGCCTGAAATTTTTCCTTATTTCCAACTTTCTAAAATGCAAATTAGATCACTTAAAAGCTGTTGATGGTACCCCAACATACACTTAATTCACTCTATATGTCCTAGGTATGACATATACATCCATTTGGGATGTTATCTCTGCATCCCTCTGCTTCCTCAACTTTTACTGCTCAACTGTTCTTGCCAACACAGAAAGTCCAATCCTAAAAGAAGAGTAAGAATACTTCTCTCAGTTTTCATGGCATCTTGTCCTTGTCTGTATCATACACAGAGTAGTATTTATCTCATGAGATTATGTTTGTTTCTTTATTAGAACATCTCTTCCTACAGGCAGCAAGTATCTTGACAGCAAGGACTCTCATCTTTGTATCTTGCAACTTTGCTTAATAAATGAATGAACTTGAAATGAAACAAACTACCAAAGAAAGAAGTAGTGATTTCAGCTTTAGAGCGCTTTAATTCCAGACAGCCATCTTTCTTAGATAATTTTAAATACAGATTGCTGAACCTACTGGGCTATTTGAAGTTGTTTCTATTTCTATGATTGTGGTTTTCAATGAGAAGGCAAAGTAAGTTTCTGGGACAAGACAAAATGGCTTATACATTTTTTGAAAGGTAAGTGTTCATTATGATCACCTTTACCAATAAACTTGACAGTTTTTGGAGAAATTAACAAATTCCTAGAAAGATACAACTTTAAGAAACATATACAAGAAAAAAATCAAAAATTGAGTTAATATAAGAGAAATTGAATACACAATTTAAAGCTTTCCACCAAAGAAATGATAGATCTGTTTGGTTTTAGTGGCAAGTTCTAACAAACATTTAAAGAAGAAACACTTCATTTTTACACAAACTACTCCAGAGAAAGTAAAAGAGGGTGTATTTCCCAATTCATGATGTGAGACCAGCACAAGCTTGATACCAAAACCCAGCAAGAATAATACAAGAATGAAAAAGTATAGGATAAGCTTACTTTTGAACATAGTTTTAAATATCCTGAGGAGGGGAAATGTTATGAGAATCAAGTGATAAATAAAAAGGAAAATATAATATGACCAAATGGGGTCTATCTAAGGAATGCATGTTTTAATATTAAAAAATAAATTCATTTACCATATCATCAGAATAAGTAGAAAAGCCATCTCCATAGATGACTAGAAAGAAAAAACCTGACAAACCAAAATCAGCATTCATTTATGAAAAAAACTGGTTATAAAGTAAGAATGGAAGGGAATTTCTTTAATTTCAAAAAGAATATCTACAAAAAGTGTATAGCAAATATTATACTTAAAGTAAAATATTTAAAATTTCCTTTTTGAAATCAGAAATGAGACAAGAATGCCTGTTATTACCACTTTGGTTCATCATTATGTGGAGATTCAAGACAGTATACTAAGATAAGAAAAGGAAAATGGATAAGGATTGCAAAGGAAGAAATAAAACTTTGTATTAACAGATGGTATTATTGTATATGCAGTAAATACAAGGTGGCCCACTGATGAGTTATAAATTTAAAAAGTGCTTAGGATGGTTATTGGATACAAAAATCAATATACAAAACCAACTGTATTTCTATATTCCAACATTAACCAGTAAGAAAATAAAAATTTTTAAAGATTGTAACATCAAAAATAAAGAGTCCTTAGGAATAAATATAAAGGTGTAGAAACCTCTATGAAGAAAACTGTAAAACTTTAAATGTAAAATGAGAAAATATTTTTCAGAAAGACCTAAATAATTATGAAGATCAAATTGTTCATGATTGAATTATTCGATAGTGTCAAAATACCAGTTTTCCTCAAATGGATTTATATACAAACTGATTCAAAATCATATTAGCTTTTATAAAGAAATTTATAATGTGATTCTAAAATGTATATGGATTACAAAGGATAACAATAGTCATGACAGTCGTACATAATGAAGAATAGGTGGCAGGATGTGTTATACTTTGTAGTTACTAAAGCAGTGTGGTATGGGCACAAAGATAAAGTAACATGACCAGAACAGAATGGTACTTCAAAATAGACTTATACATGTAAGGTGACATATTTATGAAAGGGGACATTGCAGGTATTAAGAAAAATGAATTTTTTCAATTAATTATAAGGGGATAAGTAGATATTCATCTAAAGAAAAAATAAAATTTGACCCTTATGTAACACCGTAGTCAAAAACTGAATTTCAGATGACTCATAGTACTAAATGTAAAAAACAAAGTAATATAGCTTTAAAAATAAATATAAGGGCATTGTTTCATGATCTCAGAGCAGGGATTATTTTCTAAAACAAGAAACAAAAAATAATTCAAATGGAAAACATTTAATTATTTGACTACATTAAAAGTAAGGTGTTTTTAATCCATCGGTACACAACATTAAGAGAATAGAAAAGTGCAGAGTAAGAAAAAATACATTTACAACCCACATAATTGACAGTAGCATCTATCTAGCACACGTGAAAAAATATTTTAAGTTGCAATTGCTTTTTGCTTAGTTACATACATAGCCTTTTTGCCCAAAAGGAAATCCAAATATTAAAAACATATGAAAAAGTTCTCAGTGTCATTAGTAATCAGGGAAATTACACACACGTGCACACACACATAAACCTACAACCTTGAAGTAACTGTTTTCTCCTATTTATTCATTCAACAAATTCTTTTCCAAAGAATCATCAAATGCCAAGTGTTGATGAAACAGTGTTGAGATGTACTTGTAGAACAAACATACTTGTATATATTTATTTATATTTTTGGAACAAAGCCACCTTTCATAACTCATGTCGTATATAATAATTCATGGCACTGTGGTGATAAGCCTTTTCATTTGTTAAAAAAAACTTTCGTAACGGAGAATTTTATCCATAAACACCAGTGGAGAGAATGTAGAATGAGTTCTAGTGAAATCCACCACCTAGTTTGTGCAGTTATCAACTCATGACCAATATTGTTTCATCAACCACCAAACCACTTGCTACCCCATCCCTGTATTATTTTTGAAGCAAATACCTAACCTCATATCTTTTCATCCCATTTTATCTATGAGTATCTTAGGGTGTATCTCTAAAAATACATTATAAAAACCTACCACAACACTGTTATTAAATAAATCTTTAATATTATTCAGTATCCTGTCAAGTATCTACATTTCCCTATAGTGTCTTTTTCTTTCTTTCTTTTTTTTTTTTTTTACAGTTTATCTGAATCAGGATCTGCTTAAGTTCTATATGGCAAAAGATGGCCATGTCTCTTAATTTATTTAATCAATAGTTTTCGTGTTTTTCCTCACTATATATTTGTTGAAAAAAGATAATCATTTGTTCTGAAGAGGATTCCATCATTTGCATTTTGTTGATTGTATTTTCAGGATGTCATTAATCACATTCTCCTGTATTTCCTAATAATTTATAGTTTGAACTAGAGGGTTCATCAGCTATCAGTTCTAAAAATTGTGAAAGTTGCCTGGTCCTTTGAATATTATTTCCCTCTTAGTTTCTAAAATGTTTTTACCTGAAAGTCTACTTTGATATTTATTAATGTTTGAGAATTGCTGTAATATCTATTATAATTATCATTATTGATTTATAATTTAATTCCATGTGGTTATATGGCAAACACTTTGGAAATTAAATCTTTGGAAATTTATTGAGATTTGTTTTGGCCCAGCATATGGGTGACTTTTATTGAACATATGGTGTGCACTTACATGTGTATTCTCTAGTTGCTGGAATGGAAGTAAGGTTTTATAAATGTCAATTTGTTAAAATGGTTATAGTGTTTTCAGATTTTTTAATATATTTGCTAGTTGATTTTTTTTCCCGTGGTTGTTCTGCTAGTTACTGAGAAAGGAATATTAAAACCTTCACTATGATTGTAGGTTTGTCTATTTCTCTGCTTAATTCTGTCTGTTTTTCTTAGTACTCCAGCTGTAAATTTGTCCTCAGTGAAAAAGCCATAAAAGTGGGAAATTTACTCAGAGCTGTATCTTTCTTCCACATGTTGACTCTCCAGTTTCTGCTTGCTTTTGGTAGCTATCCACTGCCTTCCGATTATTGTTTTTAATATTTTTTCCAGAGTGTAATTGTTACCTGTCAGAGTGTTGGTCCAATACAATCTACTCTGTCATTATTGAAAGTGGAATTCTTGTTTTGTCTAATATAATATAACTACCCAAAGTTATGTGGTTAGTGTTTGTGTAATGTCTTTTTTAATCCTTTTAGTTTCAACTTGTGTTCTTATATTTAAAACATGTCTTTTATAAAGAGCATATAGTTGGTTCACTGGTGTTTATTTTTAATCGAGTCTAATAGTCTCTGCCTTTTAGGTGGAGTATAGAGTCCATTTACATTTTCTTTTTTTTGAGATGGAGTTTTACTCTGTTGTCTTGGCTGGAGTGCATTGGCACAGTCTTGGCTCTCTGCAATCTCTGCCTTCCAGATTCAGGCAATTCTCCTGCCTTAGCCTCCCGAGTAACTGGGATTATAGGCACTCACCACCACGCCCGGCTAATTTTTGTATATTTAGTAGACATGGGATTTCACTGTGTTGGCCAGGCTGGTCTCGAACTTCTGATCTCAAGTGATCTGCCCACCTCAGCCTCCCAAAGTGCTGGAATTACATGTGTGAGCCACCACACCAACCCCATTTACATTTAATACTGTTAGTGATATATTTTAATTTTTACTTTTTTGTATTTGTTTTCTATTTATCCTACATATTCTTTGTTTTTTATTCTCCTCTTTTTGACTTATTTTGGATTAAGTGTTTTTCATTCTATTTTTTTCTCCTCTGTTAACTTTTCAGTAGCCACACTTTATTTCCATAGGCATCTGTGACTTATTACAATCTACCTTACTGTTGGTGCTTTTACCATTTCCCAAACCGTGCAGGAACCTTACATCACTTTAATTTCATTTACTTCCTCTTTTGTCTTTTTAAATCATTGTTATCATGTAGTTATACCTTTGTGTATTAACTCACAAGACTTTGTAATTATTGTTTTAAAATTGTTTTAAGCATCAACATTCCCCTTATTTACATATTTATTATTTTGAGTGCCCTTTATTTCTTCCTAAACATTTATCCTTTCATCTGGGATCCTTTTCTTTTAATTTTAAAAACTTCTTTGGGTTTTTTTTTTTTTTTTTTTAAATTTTTGAGATGGAGTCTTGCTCTGTGCCCAGGCTGGAGTGCAGTAGCGTGATCTCTGCTCTCTGCAAGCTCCGCCTCCCAGGTTCATGCCATTCTCCTACCTCAGCCTCCTGAGTAGCTGGGACTACAGGCGCCTGCCACCACACCTGGCTAATTTTTTGTATTTTTAATAGAGACAGGGTTTCACTGTGTTAGTCAGGATGGTCTTGATCTCCTGACCTCGTGATCCACCCACCTCAGCCTCCCAAAGTGGGTTTTTCTTATAGCAAAGATCTACTAAAAAGAAATTCTTTACATTTTTGTGTGTCTGAAAGTGTTCTTATTTTAAATTTTTAAAGGCTCTTTTCACTAGGTATGTAATTCTAGCTTAGCATACTTTTTCTTTTATCATTTGTGTCATGCCATGGACTCTTGCATCCATAGTTTCTCTTGAAACTCAGTTGTCTATCTTATTATTGCCATTATATTTTTAAATCAATGTGCCTCTTCTTTCACCACTCTTAAGATTTTTATCTTTGCCTTTAGATTTTAACAGTTTAACTAACATGTGCCTAGGTATATTTTTCTTTGTATTCATCCTATTTGGGGGTTCACTGAGCTTTTTTGCAAGTTAATGCCTTTTATTAGTTTGAGGAGACTGCTTGGCTATTATCTCATCAGATATTGTGTCTATTTTATCTTTTCTCTCTTTCTTGTACTCCAATTAAACATATATTAAACCCTTTGACCATGTCCCACATATTTCTTCTAGTCTGCTGTTAAACCCATTCATGGAGTTCCTAGTTTCAGATACTGTATGTTCCAGTTCTAGGATATTTATTTAATTCTTCTTCCTCTTCCTCTTCCTCTCCCTCTCCCTCTCCCTCTCCCTCTCCTTCTCCTTCTTCTCCTTCTTCTCCTTCTTCTCCTTCTTCTTCTTCTTCTTCTTCGCCAGTTCTAATTTTGGTGAAACTATCCATCTTTTAATTCATTTTCCCCAATTTTCTACTCTTTTTTTAAAAAACATATTAATCTTAGTCGTTTTAAAGTTCTTATTTGTGAACCAACATTTCTGGTTCTGCTTTTTTTTTTTTTTTCCCTTGATTGTTGGGTCATATTTTTCTGCCTCTTTGTGTCTAGCAACCCTTTATTGCAATTCTAACATTTTTTAATAAAAAGAACTATAGGTACCCTAGATGTTATCTTCCATTAGTAAGGATACCACCTCTACTTGGCAGGTAGGGGCTAGTCATCTCTGTCCAGTCGGAAATTTAGACAGATAGTAGCTAGTTTGGAGTTTTATTAAAACTCAGTACACTTTTGTTTTACTTCTGCTTGTTTGGCAGGGCTTTCCCAACTTTCATGTGACAAGCAAGTCTCTGTATCCTTAGCTATAAAACTTTACCTGATTTCAAACTATACTCTAAGGCCATAGTCACCAAAACAGCATGGTACTGGCATAAAGATAGGCACATAGACCAATGGAACAGAATAAAGAACCCAGAAATAAACCCCTATTACTTACAGCCAACTGATCTTCGATAAAGCAAACAAAAACATGAAGTGTGGAAAGGATACCCTATTCAACAAATGGTGCAGGAATAATTGGCAAGCCACATGTAGGAAAATGAAACTGGATCCTCATCTCTCACATTATACAAAAATCAACTCAAGGTGGATCAAGGACTTAAATCTAAGACCTGAAACTATACAAATTATAGAAGATAACATTGGAAAACCCCTTCTAGACATTGGCCTAGGCAAGGATTTCATGACCAAGAACCTAAAAGCAAGCACAATAAAAACAAAGATAAATAGCTGGGACTTAATTAAACTAAAGAGCTTTTACACAGCAAAAGCAACAGTCTGCAGAGTAAACAGACAACCCACAGAGTGGCAGAAAATCTTCACAATTTGTACATGTGACAAAGGACTAATATCCAGAATCTACAATGAACTCAAACAGATTAGCAAGAAAAAACAAACAATCCTATCAAAAAGTAGGCTAAGGACATGAATAGACAATTATCAAAAGAGGATATATAAATGGCCAACAAACATATGAAAAAAATGCTCAATATCACTAATGATTAGGGAAATGCTAATCAAAATGCTAGTGATCAGGGAAATGCTAATCAAAACCACAATGCAATACCACCTTACTCCTGCAAGAATGGCCATAATGAAAAAATGAAAAAATAATAGATGTTGGTGTGGATGTGGTGAAGAGAGAACACTTCTACACTGCTGGTAGGAATGTAAACTAGTACAACCACTATGGAAAACAGTGTGGAGATTCCTTAAACAACTAAAATTAGAACTATCATTTGATCCAGCAATCCCACTACTGGGTATCTACCCAGAGGAAATGAAGTCATCATATGAAAAAGATACTTGCACATGCATGTTTATAGCAGCACAATTTGCAATGGCAAAAATGTGGAACCAACCCAAATGCCCATCAATAAATGAGTGGAAAAAGAAACTGTGAGATATATCTGTATATATGTGTGTGTGTGTGTGTGTGTGTGTGTGTGTGTGTGTGTGTGTGTGTATGATGGAATACGACTCCACCATAAAAAGGAATGAATTAATGGCACTTGCAGTGACCTGGATGAGATTGGAGACTATTATTCTAAGTGAAGTATCTCAGGAACTGAAAACCAAACATGTTATGTCTCACTTGTATGTGGGAGCTAGGCTATGAGGATGCAAAGGCATAAGAAAGAAAGACACAATGGGCTTTGGGAACTCGGGGAGAAAGTGGGAAGGGTGTGAGGGATAAAAGACCACAAATTAGGTGCAGTGTATACTGCTCGGGTGATGGGTGCACCAAAATCTCACAAATCACCGGTAAAGAACCTACTCATGTAGCCAAATACCACCTGTTCCCCAATAACCTATGGAAATAAAAAAATTTAATAAAAAAGAAGATCTTGCCTGTCAACTAATTTATTCTTTTTGTGCTGTCCACTGCTGTTTATCAAAGACTGACTCAATTTAATGGATGTCATTAGTTTAAGGCACTTGTCTGAATTAGAACATTGGATACTTAATGTCCAGTGATTGCTGTTCCTACCTCTGACTCATTCAATTCCTCTGATGAATAATAGGATTTTATGCAGTGCGTATTCCTGTTCTTACTTGTTGAAGAAAGCACTTATCTTAGAATATAAACAGATATGAATGGAGTCTATTTTCAGCCAACTTGGTGTAAGAATGTAAAGTCACACTCGTGTACATTGCCTTGGATTACAAAACCTTAGGCTGCCATGTGTCATGCAGATGAAAATGTCGGTGTCTTGATGTCTTTCAGAAGCTAGTGTCATTTTTTAAATTATAATGTTTTCTGAGAGGGAAGGCCTTAGGAGGTGTGTCAGTTATCAACTGTAAGTGCTCTCAGTGTAATATTGAATCTGCAACATGGCCTGTGTATGTGAAAGAACACAATGTTTTACCACAAGCACAATATCATTTTCTCAAGACATATAGGTGATAGTGAGTAAATTAATAATTTTTTATTTGCTGATCCTGGTATGATCTAAAATTTTTTACTAGTTCCTCTTCTGTTTTTGAAAAGTGTTCCAAGTCGTCATAAGGTTATCTTAATTGACAGAAAGTACAATCTGTCCTTGGTGTCTGCAGGGGATTGGTTCCAGGACCCCAGGGCATACCAAAATCTGGGGATGCTCAAGTCCCTTATGTACAATAGTATAGTATTTGCATATATCCTACACACATCCTTCCATGCACTTTAAATCATCTCTAGATTCCTTAAAATACCTAATAAAATGTAAATACTATGTAAATCGTTATTGTACTATACTGTTTAGGGAATGATGACAAGAAACAAAAGTCTATACATGTCAAGTAAGGATGCAATCATTGTAGGCCTAACTACATTTTCAATCTGCAGTTGGTTGAATCTGCAGATGCTGAATCCCGCTATGAGGGCTGACTGTATCTGTAGATGTACACTTCAAGCTGCAAGATAATGATTTTTAGAGACCTCTTAACAAAAAATAAGAATGTGTGTTGTTTATTATAAATCCAGATTCTATTTCATGAAGCAAAAATAGATCTTCATAAGGAGACCTCTAGTTGTCAGGTAGTTAAGATTTTCAGAATCAGTCGTGGGATGCTATCAATCTATTTGTAGTTAAGAATAGTCAAAGTTGGCTGGGCATAGTGACTCATGCCTGTAATCCCAGCACTGTGGGAGGCCGAGGCGGGCAAATCACCTGAGGTCAGGAGTTCAAGACCAGCCTGTCCAACATGGTGAAACCCCGTCTCTACTAAAAATTAATTGATGTGGTGATGCACACCTGTAGTCCCAGCTACTCAGGAGGCTGAGGCAGGAGAATCACTTGAACCCAGGAGGTGGAGGTTACAGGGAGCTGAGATCACACCACTGTACTCCAACTTGGGTGACAGAATGAGACTCCATCTGAAAAAAAAAAAAAAAGAATAGTCAAAGTTGACAGCACCTTAATCCATTTTTATAGGTTCTGCATATATAGAAAGTAACTTATCATCATTTGCCATGCTTACAGTTCTTTAATTGTGTATAAGAATATGATCTTGGAAAAAAAGTATCTTAAATATTAATCACTTGCTACACAGTTTTATATATGACTTGGCTATAATTTTTTTTAAACTTCATTTAGAAATAACAGTAACAACATCAATTATATTCATGTAGGCTTGACAAAATTTACTGGAATGTCTTCTGTGGTTTTGTTTTTCTTTTTCATTTATTTTAATGTGCATTCATTTTCATAATAATAAATTTGTTCTTTGTTATATTTACTGTTAATTATACATAGATAAAAATTTTCAGAGTTCTTTTGGCATACATAGTAAATTGTAGTGATTATCAGGTAACAAATGAGTACTTTTTACTATTTTATGCTGGTTTACTTGATTTTTATTTAATAAAGACCGTATTTAAACATTTTCCTTTTTCTTCTGAATTTTGAGACCTAGATATGTGATAATAATGGGATTTATGGTTTTGCTTTGGGTTTTAAAATACATACTGAATTTCAAAAATGCAAGATAAACTAGTTTGTTTTGATGGGACAAAATATAGTATGTTCATGTCTTCAATGGGTAAATATTGAGCATCTAAAGTGTTCTAGTCACTGATCTAGGAGCTGATGTAAAACAGTTCTTTTTTTTTTTTCTCTTCAGCTTTTATTTTGAGTTCTGGGGTACATGTGCAGGATGCACAGCTTTGTTACATAGGTAAACATTTACCACGATGGGTTGCTGCACAGATCAACCCGTCACCTAGGTATTAAGCACAGCATCCATTAGCTATTCTTTCTGATGCTCTCCCTCCGCCTATGCCCCCACCACCCACCACCCACCACCCACCACCGACGGGACCCAGTGTGTGTTGTTCCACCCAGTGTGTCCATGCGTTCTCATTGTTCAGGTCCCACTTGTGAGTGAGAACATATGGTGTTTGGCTTTCAAACAGTTCTTTAGGTTCATTTACAATCATGGTGTTAAGTTAGCAAATCTTTGGAAGTAAATACAACTAAAAACTATTACTCTGTTGTTGCTACCACTGTCTAGTTAATCTTTAGGTACTCCTTTATGACAAAGTGATAAAGTGTTTTTAAATTAGCAGACTTAGGTTCTAGTTATGGTTATGCTAATTCTGTAGCATGACTTTGCATCAGCTAGTTGATTTTCCTGGGTTTCAGTTTCTTGTGAAAACATGAAAAATACAGAGGTAGATTGCTTGTGCTCTGGGGGGTCTTCAATTCACTATGGAGAAATCTAGAGCAGAGAGCAGTAGCTTCATATTCATAAAGTCAGCTCAGTTATGTGCGTGGCTACCCTTCCTTAGCCTTCTTTTCTGTCTCCTCTTTTTCTTCCGTACTTGTAAATATTACAGAGCCACAGGGCTCAGTTCTCAGATGTCTTCCTTTCTGTTCTTATTTCTTAGGTGAGCTAATTCAATTTAATGGTTCAGATTCATATGTTTAAATGCCTCCACTTTCTATAATAGGTAGATCAAACTTACCACCTCCAAGTCAGAACTCTTGATTTTTATCATGAAAACAACTCTTTTGCAAGTGTTCTTTACCTCTGTAAATGACTCCGCCATTCACATAGTACTCAGGTGCTTCAGCAAGAAGCACCTTTGACTCTTCTCTTTCCTTCACATCACTCATTCAATCTATCAGCAGCCCTTGCCATTTTAACCTTTGAAATATAATAGGAGCCTGCTCATTTCTTAGGTCTCTACCTTCACCCTCTACCACCCCAGTCATAACCACCATCCTCTCTTGCCTGGAATACTGCAATAGTTTCCCAACATCCCTGTTTTCTCTTTTGTCCTCATGTAGTTCATTCTCCTCATAGCAACTGGAGCAATTCTTTAAAGATAAGTTGTTTCATGTTATCTTCTTACTCATAACTTTCCAGTGGCTTCCTATAACAAACTTTATCATGGCTTATAAGTTCTCTGACTTCATTTCCTACTATTTTCCTTTTTACTCATTCCCCTTGAAGTGTATCAGTCTTCATTATGTTTTTGTGTTTTACCCAATATCCTAGCTTGTTTTCACATCAGGGCCTTAACAAATGTAAGGACATTTGCTATTTCCTCTTCCTGAAGTGTTCTTCCTTCAGATATGTATGTGATATACTTCCTCAGAAATGCCGTCTCTGACCTCTCTACCTATACGTTCAGTCACTCTCTATGTCCCTCTCTTTATTTTTCTTCATAGCAATCACTTCCTGAAATTATAAATACATATTTGTTTCCCGTCTTATCCACCAGCATATAAACCCCGTGAAAGCAGAGACTCTCTGCTTGTTTACTACTAACTGAGTCTCTGGAACCTAGAACAGCGCTTGGCATATAGTAGGTATTCAGTGAATTTTTATTGTTAGAGTGAAATGGATGGCAATAGGACTGTTTTATTTATTTCTGTTTAAATATTGTTTGTAGGAGCATCATCAGGCAATATTAGAAAGGGCCAAATTTTCCATTGGTTCATTATAATTACAAGGATTTATAACTTTGTCATAATGTAAAAATTTATAAACCACTATGTCCTTACAGTATTTAAATATGCTGTTATCTAAATTTTTGTTACTTAGGCACCTACATCATTAAAATCAGAATAATGTTTTTGAAAATACATATTTTAAAATATAACAGCTCACAAAAATCTGATGTGGTTATGGTTGTATAGCTTTATGTTTAGATCTCAAACTGTTAATAATTAACAACAATGAAAAAAACAAAAAGGACTTTGAGACAGACTGAATTACAGAAAATGCCATTTGAGAAAAAGGTTGATATAAATCTTTTATGAATGAGCTCTGATTAAGTAATCCCCTTCATTGTTAGGAAAAAGATCTTGTGGAATTTGGCATTGCCTTTGAAAGTTCAAATGCTCATATTCCCCTGAAGAGCTGTACAGAGTTGCCATTTAGCTTTGACTTAGGGTTACATGCAAAAGGTATTTTGCCTTGTTATGAAATAACTGACTTTTGAAAATGGAATATGCATAGACGGATGTTAGAAAATATTATATAAATGTGTGAGATATGACAGGGAAAATATTCAACAGGAATTTTATATATTATTGAAGGAAAAATTCAGCTATTCAATATTAATTGACAGTGATTTTTACTAGCACATAGGATTTCTAGCCGTTGTTGGATATCTTAAACTAAAATTGATTTTTATGTCTATCTGAATAACTGATATCTCTAAAATGCTTAATAGCATACAGATTTTTATACACACTACTTTAACCCTTGGAACAATCTTATTTGAGGTAGACAGTGTTATCCCTCCTTTTCAGATGAGGAAAGAGAGTTGGTTCAAAGGAGTTGCCCTAACTTGTACAACAATAAATAGTAGAATTTGAATTAGGCTCAGCTCTTCTGATCCTAAAATCTGAGCTCCTTCCACAACAAAATGCTGGTGATCCAAAGTTTAAATTGCCAGATGAGAACAGGCCCAAGACACTGTGGCATCTATGTCTTCAGCATTCGTGAAGGACTCCTGGTGTTTCTGGTTGACCTGAGTGATTGATTGACTAGAGCTAAGTGTCTTACAATGCTGAGCAGTCTGTATCTCAGGAATCTGATTGCAATAGAGTCAGATTAATATGAGTGTCATATTTTCATTGTTTCCTGAGGAAGTAATATGCAGTGTTAATGGCAGGAAGTTCTGACATATTTTAGTCTTGGGTTTGTGTAACACGATTCAATGAGTACTTTGATTGTTAACTTTATAGGTGTGAGTGCAGAGAAATTTCAGCACATTGACAGTATATTTAACCTAATGAGAATAGCCATTCTCTGGAATATATCCCACAGAAAAACTGTTTTTCAAAGGGTAGCTTTCTGAAAATCATTAAAATCTATAGATTAGGGTTTACTAAAAATAAAAAATTATAAGTGTTAGCATTAACTCGAGAAAGTTTTAGTCCAGAAATTATTAGAAACTGTTTTTTGTACTCCAACCAATGAGCGTTTTAAACTTCTGGTTTGTGTTGCAAATGATGGAATCCATGTAAGTGTCCATCAGTGGATGAAGGGGTAAAAAAAAATATGGTATATATACACAATGGAATATAATTCAGCCTTTAAAAAGATGGAAATGATATCATTTGTGATAAGGTAGATGAACCTAGAGAACATTATGTTAAGTGAAATATGCCAGGCACAGAAAGGCAAATACCACATGGTATCACTTATATGTAGAATCTAAGAACTTCCCACGCATAGAAGAGGAATGGTGGTTACTATAGGCTGGGAGGAGGGGTGGGTTGGAGAGGTATTGGTCAAAGGATATAAAACTCATTTTGAAAACTCATGTGTAAGATTATTTTAAAACATTTTTTGAAGGAAAAAGGTTGATTATATTCTAGTAGATGGATTGATCTGTGAAAACTATAATTGAAAACCAGCTGGAGAGACGTACATTTGTAGGTGCTATGAAAGACATTAAAAAGTTTAAGAAAAATCTCATGCCCTCCAGCTGCTCATTTGACAGATGATAGAGATAATGCATACATGTACAAGTGTGTGTTTGTGTGTGCTGAAAATTTAGATGACAGGACAAGAAATGGCATGGTAGGTACGAAGTGGTAAACATAGACAATACATTCTGGAGCTATTTCCCAGTGATTACCAAAGTTACTTTCATGAAGGAGACACGATTTGAACTTAGGTAGTAGTACAGTCAGAATATACTTGGCAAAAAGAGCTATGAACAAGTTCCTAAAAATGGGGAAAAAATCACAAAGTACTCCCCTAGAGTAGAAACAAAAGATTGAGCTGCTAATAAAGGTTGGCACTGAGATTATGAAGGACCTTGAAGGGAAAGATAATTTAAGAAATTTAACTTTCAGAAGACTCAATTTATCATTTCCATTTTTATGTAAACTAAACATATCTAAAATTTGTTTTTGAGTGTGTGATTTTGTGTGTGATAAACTATCTTTTCTGTTTGGGCTCATTTTCTTATTAAAGTCCATCTATTCTGTGAGTTGTATTTATCATCAAAGAGAATAAATACCCCAACAGCAAATTTTTGAGCCTGTCATAGATATTCTTTTCCTTCAGTTTCGGTGAAATAGCTGGCAATGTTTTATTGATACTATTTCTTTTGCTTTAGGTTGGAAGTTCATTGTCCAGTTGAAAAACACCAACTCAGCTAGTTTCTTTGGTCTGCATTATAGTCTTTTACCTGTCTTTTTATGAAAAGAGCAAGTTCTAGGAAAAGATGGAAGATTCTCAAAGAAGCAATTTTCCCCTTCTAAGGCAAATGAAAACCTGTACATGTACCTGAAAATTTTTTCCTATTTTTAAAATATAAAATTTCACATTACATTTTCTGCTCTTCCTGTTTGGAATGACTAAATGTAACACTTCTTTCATAGTTTTTTGTTCACTTATTCTGAAATGGCTTGCCTTTTCCTAAGTAGTGTGTGAGGTTGGCGGATGTAGATGGTGCATACGAGTGCAACTGTAAATGTTTTCCAAGATAATAGAGAATGAGGAACTACCTTCTGAAACTTTAAGTTGAACCCCAGTTCCCCACTTTGTGATACTCTGTCTTCACTCTCTCTTTTTAAAAAGTTACTCTCCTTTTTAATCTTTCTAGCCTGACAACTGATATCAGCAGTTGTTTAATTGGTATTTGGTGCTTAAACCATAGTTGAGTCTCTAACTCCTTAGGTTTCATTACTGTACTTTATTTAAAAAGCCTGACATTTAGTTACTTGAGCATTTCTAAAGCAGCTTTTGAAGTAGCAAACAATTAAGACTATATTTAACTTTTCAGTTATCCTACTTAACTGTTAAGGGCAAAGCAGGAAAAGACAACTGCTTGGTACCTGAAGCAAACATTAAAAGAAGGAGGAAAAGCCTTACTCTGAAATGATTGTAGATAGATAATAACAGTAAGGCAGCCATATATAATGTTAACACTTGAAAAATCTTGATGAAGTTTTGATGAATTTCAGTGTACTAGTCTGGGTTGCTTTTTAAAGTAGGTATGACATTTTTTCAAAATAACATGTTACTGGAAATAATCTCAAATGACTAGTAACCATTTTTTCTAAAGTAAAGATGAAAAATATCTTTGGTATTAATGTTTCCCATTTTTATCTTTCCCCATTCCTGATGCCCAGCATTAATTATACTTTAATAAAGACTGGATTTAATTAAGTCAGTGGCCTGCACCAGCATGGTCAGTGTAGGAAAGATCTTCCCACAAATCATCACCATAGCTTTGTTCATTTGCAGCTGTCTTCACAACTAAGTTGTTCAGCTTAATTTTTTCAAGTTTAAATTTCGTTTTCATCAAAAGGTCAAATTTGGGTTAATTATGCTAAACACACAATCTTGTACAGAATCTTTTTTCCACTTTTCAAAACTGTTGAATTAGGACCTTAATTAACTGTGGAGTTACACTTTTGCACTGTGTTTAATGCTCGCATTGTAGGAAAAGTTACCAGAAAGAAGAGAGATTAGGAATGAGTGTCACACTGACACAAGGCCTGGCATGTAATAAGTATTCTGTAACTGTTTCTTGAACTAATAATGAAGGCATCAAAGGCTGACATTATTTACCACCTACCAAGCCCTTAGATTAAAGACCATTGTGCATTATCTCATGAATCCTCACAACAGCTTCATGTGAGTATGGGTTCTGTTGTTATCCCCCTTTTACAAATGAGAAAACTGAAGCTCAGACAGCATGCACGAAGGTGGCTGAGTTAGGATTCTAATGGGGTCTTTCTGACTATAGTCACTAACCTCACACTTTCTTTTTTTTGTTTGTTTGTTTGTTTGTTTTGTTTTGTTTTTTTGTTTTTTTTTTTTTTGAGACGGAGTCTCGCTCTGTCGCCCGGGCTGGAGTGCAGTGGCCGGATCTCAGCTCACTGCAAGCTCCGCCTCCCGGGTTTACGCCATTCTCCTGCCTCAGCCTCCCGAGTAGCTGGGACTACAGGCGCCCACCATCTCGCCCGGCTAGTTTTTTGTATTTTTTTTAGTAGAGACGGGGTTTCACCGGGTTCGCCAGGATGGTCTCGATCTCCTGACCTCGTGATCCGCCCGTCTCGGCCTCCCAAAGTGCTGGAATTACAGGCTTGAGCCACCGCGCCCGGCCTAACCTCACACTTTCAATCATAGCATTTCTACCTATAGAATGTTTTACTTCATTTGAGAGTCACTTCATAAGAAAGAGGGTGTTTAGTTGTTGGTTTGGGGAGCATTAATTGTAATTAATCTTGGCTGAGAAGAGAGGATCTCCCTTTTCTTGGTTTTTGAATTGAAACTGTTGTCCAATATGATAGCCACTAGCCACATGTGGCTATTTACATTTAAATATGAATTAACTAAATACAATTTAAAATTCATTTTCTCAGCTTTATTACCCATATTTCAAGTGTTCAGCAGTCACATACAGTTAGTGGCTTTATTGGACAACACAGAGCAATTTCCCTCATCACACAAAGTTCTCTGTTGGATAGCATTACAGAGGCTCCAGGGTTATCAGTTGAAACTCTTCAAAGTAATACTACTTAAAACCTATCTTGGAAAATAGATTTCATGATTATTACAGCTCTCAAAAGCAGTACCACTGTATATTTCTTGGGTTTTATAAATTAATTTAAATTTGTATATTTGTAATTACTTCCTAATACCCAACAAATTATGATGGAGGGACAGGAAGTTAGGATGGGCTGAGTGGCCCATACCTGCAGTCCCAGCTGGACGCAAGAGGCTGAGGTGGGAGAATCACCTGAGCTCAGGAGTTTGAGGCTGCAGTGAGCTATGATTGTGCCCTGCAGTCTAGCCTGGGTAACAGAGTGAGACCTGTCTCTAAGATAGATGGATAGATAGATAGATAGATAGATAGATAGATAGATAGATAGACAGACAGACAAAGGAAGTTAATATTTGGAGCAAATATAATAGGCAGTGCTGGAAACAAGACACATATTTTTCAAGCAGATGGTTCTATGGTGTTAGAAATTATTTTACTTTGTTTACTAATATCACAATAGTGTCGAAGGCACAGAGGAAATACAATATTTTTAAAGTATAATTTTTATTATGAAATATTTTAAACACACTATACTTTTTTAAATGGTGAAAAAGAGCAGTTGGATAAATTTTTTTACAATAGACTCATAAAGGAATTTATAAGTAGAACATTTAATCACCTGATTATTTCAGAGATATTTTAAGAATGTAGTCCACAATTTTGCCGGGACGTCTGTCTTAATATGGTCATCACCCAAGTTGGAAAGCACAAACCCTGGGCATGAACTTCATCTCCTTAGGCTCACATTGCTCATCGGTCACCTGGAGGAGGCAGAGTATCTGCTCTGAGATCATTCCTAGGACATATTTACATCCTATGACTCAGACTAGGTTCAGGGCTAGAGATCCACTTCCTGAGACTGGCCATTTTTCTCCATTGCAGTAGATGTGGAATTACAGGGTTGAATGGGAGGATTTATAGAAAAATTTAAAGTCATATTTTACCTGTTATATAATTTTTTTAAAAATTGCCTTACTTGTCCTATGAAAAGATTTAAAAAATGAAGAACAAATGTTATTTCGCCTGAGAAAGGGAAGATTTAAGGCTTAACTTAGTTCCTGTGCCCTAAAAGATATATTATAAAGAATATTTCCTATCTTCACAGAAGGTGTTATTATTATTCAGTGAAAAAAATGCTTGTTTAATGTCTGCCTTGCTCCTGCCCCCAGACTCTGTCTCCTTAGGGGCAAGAATGTGTATCTGGTTAAATATTTTATCCTCAGTGCCTGCTTAGAGCCAGAATATAGTGAAACATTCAGCCAATATTTGCTGAATGAACAAATGAACATTTGTCATGTAAAAATAATAACTCCTGACACAGGTATATTTGAAAGTTGTCACCTCAGCACATATCTGTTGTTAGTGTACCCCAGCTCTGCTTCGTCAGTTCCCTAAGAAAGGGGTACCAGACAGTTTGGTCATGATGAACCAGTTGCCTTGGATTTTACTGCTGGGACATTTGGAGAATGTCTTGTACATGTAGGGTACCCAAACATTTGTTTAACAAAATAATAGAAGGGGCCATAAGTATGTGTAATCAAAAATAGATCTTCAAACACTAATTTTTGTTTGACTTCAGAGTATGTTATCTGAATTTATCAACAAAATTAACTTTTGTGTTTTTTTCATAACAAGTGATTGGTGTTCTTTTGAAAGAATACTGCTTTCTTTAGATTCCAGAAGAGCCTTAGAAATTTTTAATACTGTATGCTGTGTGCACATACATACTTATATACATGTTTGATATTTGTGTCATGAGTTTTGGATTCTATTTTATATTTTAATATATGTGATACATGACAGTTTAGAAATATGATATATTTTGGAAATACATATTTTGTCTTTTCCATCTTTCTAGAGTATAAGTTCTTGCGGTAAGAACTTTGTCTTCTTCATCACTCTATCTTTGCATCTAGAAATGTGCCTGGCGTGGAGTAGGCACACAGGAAATATTGTAATTAAACAACAAATGCTTTTTCATAAGAGGTCTATTGGATCCTAAGTTTGTAAGTTAGTCAGTGTTCTAGTTTAGTGTAAATAGTCATCAATTTTTAGTAATTGGAAGACTAGCTCTTATTTTTGCATTCTTCTTTCAGGAAGAATCCTCAGCACAAGATAGAATATAGACATAGTACACTTCCAGGTAAGTAATTTTACTTCAGGAAATTCAAAATGAAACCTTTAAGTGATTCTCCTATTAAACCTAGATAGTTTCCAGTTATTATGAAAATATTTTAAAATCTCTGCTTTTGTGAATTTGTTGAATTGCTGATTTTAATGATTTTTCTTAAAAAAAAAAAACGAACAGAAAAAACAACTGCAACCCTTTTATATAGCAAATGCTTTCCCCATTGTCCACAATATATATTTACCTTGTATCTCTTAGGATTCTTTTGTTTGCAAGTACCTGAAAACAAAATCTTAAACTGGCCTAAATGATAATTGACTTCTGTAACTAAAACATCCAGAGCTAGGGCTGGATTTATATAAGCTATATTGCTTTGGCTCATTAATAATGTCAATAGTGTCCCCCAGGACCCAAATGTTTTCCTTCATTCTGTCTTTAGAGGGGTCATTATCATCCTAAGGCTGGCTCCTCTTCCAGTGAGGGACTTTATGTATCCTTATTCAGCTGGGACGATAATCACCTGTAAAGAGCATAAACAACTTTGACCCTCATGATTCCAGGGAAAAATCAGAAAATTCACTTTTTATTACTGGATTAGATCACATTCTTAACCTTGATCCAATCACCATGGCCACTGATTAGTTTGTGCCACTCCTGAAACCAGAGTGGAGTCACTTTCATCAGAACCACAGCCATCTCCAATAAAAGCTAGAGCTTTGAGGAAGGGAGGAGGGGGGAGAGACACCAGAGAAGCAACCATCAAATGTCCATCTCTCCTACTTACCTCAATCTGTTTTACCTTCTGTTTCTTATGCTTCTAAACTGTAACATTTTTCTTCTTTAATAAAATCTGGCTTTTTCATATCATTCATATAATACAGAGGCTGATTCACACATAATATTTCTGCTCACAGAGTGAGAAAATAAAATGCATACTATCAAGGCTGTGCTCACTTGATTTATATGTGCATACAAACAGCTGACTTGTAATCAAGCAAGTGATGAAAGTAAATGATTTCACTATACGGGAATTCCATTTGATATTTCTTATTGAAACACACTTTAGTGCTTTAGTACTCCAGACATAAAAATATTCCCTTTATCTGAGCTAACATAGTATGGAGGTTACATGTTATATATTATACTTTCTTTACTGTGCTCATATCTCATGATGTGGCAGTTATGGTAGTTTAAGTGTCTTCCTTTCTAGCAATAATGTAATTGTATTTGATTAAAAGTATATATTGTTCACAAATTGTAGCATTGTCCCATGCAAGAGCATTTGACACCTTTATATAACTTTATAGAAATAGGAAATATTTACCTAAAAACTATGAATACACATCATGTAACGTAGTTAAAAATATCTGAATTTTTGTTGAAAATTTCTTGAAATTATTGAAGTATTTTTTGAATGAAGGACATATTTTAAGACAATTAACTTTTTAAAGAAAAACTTTATTTTATTGAAAAGATCATTTTTAATAGAAGTATATATATTTTAAAGGAATAAGTTTAAGGCTATAGGTTTAGTCTTATATTTTTAATGTGCTTTCAGAAGTTGCTATGTGGCAATATAGTCAGAACATCTCTTACCCTACAAAATCTAAAAATTGGGGATTTTGAGTATTTCAAATAGTAAATGTTGAGGTATCATTGTATTTTTCTGATTTAGAGATACCTAATAAAGAATTCTAACATACTTGTTTTTCTTGTATCCCAAATCATTAAGATTTAACAGTACCCTCAAATCTTAATCTCAGCTATGTATTGATTCATTTACTCACACATCCACATATTCATTTGTTGAATGTCTTCCACGTGAGAAAAGCTACAGAGAGATGAGAACCAGCTCATAATTGTGGTTATGGGAACCAGCTCTGGCTCTCCCCACTTGCAGTGAGATGCTCTGAAGTCTCCGGGGAAAGAGAGGGAGTACTTTCTGCTGGGGATTATCAGGTAGACTTGATATGAGAATTTTAAGTAAAAGTTGGCCTTTAAGAGGGTAGGATTTCAATCACTTTTGTTTCTTTGCTGTGTAGGAGGTTGGTATAGGACATCACAGGCAAAGTGAATAATAGATCAATCAAGGACATCAAGGTAGAAGTGTTGTAGTTGGAGTTAGCAAGTGGATCATTTTAACTGATGTGGGAAGTCTGTATAGCTGCTTTGGATGTTGCTAAAAGGGTGTATTGAAGCTAGATTATGGGAACTCTCTACGGCCAGACCAAAGACATGGGCACTTTGGCACATAATGATGAGCCAGTATTTTACCAAAATCAAGCTGGTGATAAACAGTTTGAATTAGAGAGGGGGAAGCCTGGAGATTAGTTAGGTAGAATAAAGGGCTAGAACTAGGGCAGCTGTCATGAACATGGAAAGGTTGGACTGGATATAAGAGGGATTTTTGAAGGATGAATCAAGAGGATTTACCAACTAATCAGTTGACTATGATATGGGGATGAGGTAAATGAAGTCAGGATGACTCAGGATTATAGTACACATTATCAGGAGACTGGACAAGGCACACAATAGAGAATAGGGTGAACTAGGGAGTTTTATTGTTTTTGCTTTCATTTAAACATGTTGAATTTGAGGTGGGTGTATCATAAGAACATATATAACAAGATAATGCAATTATTAATATAGTGCCAACATTAAAATAACTACATTAAACTGTTAGTGTTTAATTTCTGATTTGTAATACCTCTAAAACACTTTTATCTATAGAGTGCTTCTATACATGTAACAGTTTATATAGTGCATTCTGTTTCTTGTAGGTTTGACTCCTGTCATTTGTTATGTTTCTTGTATATATAATTGGTTTAAAATTGTATTTAACTTTCCACGCTTTCAGAGTGCTACAATGTTTGCACAAGTTATTGAATGCTAAAGTAACCAGTGCCAGGAAGATTTTGTTTTATTCTTTTTTAGCTGCCTCACCTGTTGACAACATTTAAAGGAAATTATCATCAATATTTTATCTAATTATTGGGATCCTCCTTTCTTGCCTCTATTATTATGTGATATGTATTATTCTAGGTGATTGATACCATTCATGACTGAAAATTTAGAATGGTCCACTGATAGCTACTTTAATGTTTCTCTATTTCTACAATTGTATACATGTACGTGCTTATATATACTTTTTTATTCAGAAGATAAAACTAAAAGATCTAGAAAGAAAGCTATTAAGGAGGCTTAGTGGGATTTACATGAAATTCTATAAACTGCTACTTAATGTGTAGAAAGCTAATGTATGGAATATGAGAAAGCCTGATGCAATGGAATTATAAAAAGAAATGAACTTTATATATAATAAAGTAGATCAGAAATATATAAAAGCTAAAATATAAATACCAACTAGTTGCTTAGTGCATTTTTAAAAAATAGTCTTTAATAATAAAATGAAGCATTATTAGAAATGTTTGTTCTTGTAAATATAGTAAATTTTCAGCTTTAGGAATATTGAGCCGAAATATTTATTTACTTAATAAAAATTAATATCCTAATTAGTCCTAAGATTTAATAGAAAATTAAAGAAAATAAAACATGAAGAATTATCAGTATTAAACTATTAATCTGCTGTGGAGCGCCTGTCCTCTTAGATCTAACACCAAAAAACTATTGGTAAAAATCTGCAGTTTGGCTGGGTGTGGTGGCTCATGCCTGTAATCCCAGCACTTTGTGAGGCCAAGGCAGGAGGATCACTTGAACCCAGGAGTTCACTACCAGCCTGGGCAACAGAGTGAGACCACATCTCTACAAAAAATAAAAAATATTAACCAGTTGTGGTTATGGGCACACCTGTGGTCCCAGCTACTTGGGAGACTGAGGTGGGAGTATCGCTTGAGCCCAGGATGTCAAAAATGCAATGAGCCATGATTGTGGCACTGCACTGTATCCTGGGCAACACAGTAACACCCTGTCTCAACAAAACAAAACAAAACACTGCAATTTGAAAAGATTTTTCTCCATGCAGAATCAACATTTCTTCCGGCATGTATGTCACACAGTATGCTCTTCAATAGTTTGAAGACTTAGTTCTTGAGATAAGAATTAATGGTGAAATTTTAAATTGTGAAAGAAATATTAGACAAAAATTTGGAATTGTCATTCTCATATTATAAATTCCTCTGCATATAAAAAATCAGAAATTACCATATTCTAATCCCTTATAGTAAATAATGAGTTGTTTTAAATATGTTAAAGATTTTATTATTTTTTCTAAAAGTTATTTTTCATAATGGTAGTTCAGTATTACCCATCAGTGTTTACAAACCAGTGACAGCGTATTTCACCAGTTCTGGCTTTAAGTAGTCAAGCTGTCAATCCCTGTCCACATTTCATTTTACTTCACTGATTTGTAGAGAAAATGAAGGTTCCTGTTGGGGCCTTAAAATTAGAACTCTGGAGTTAGAAATATCTTTGTGATCATTTAATCGAATGATTTGTAGTTTAAAAAGTAATTTCCGGCCAGGCGCAGTGGCTCACACCTGTAATCCTAGCACTTTGGGGGGCTGAGGCAGGTAGATCACCTGAGGTCAGGAGTTCAAGACCAGCCTGATCAAAATGGTGAAACCCCGTCTCTACTAAAAATACAAAACTTAGCTGGGCATGGTGGCGGGGGCCTGTAATCCCAGCTACTCAGAAGGCTGAGGCAGGAGAATTGCTTGAACCTGGGAGACAGAGGTTGCAGTGAGCTGAGATTGTGCCATTGCACTCCAGCCTGGGCAACAAAGCGAGACCTTGTCTCCAAAAAAAAAAAAAAAAGTAATTTCCATTAGGTTATGTCACTTGTTCATTGTCATGAGCTTGTTTATAACACAGATAGTTGGACTTCAAACCCCTGGTCTAGTCCTCTTTCTCTTAAACTATGCTATTTTAAAGAGTCTTTTTGTTGGGTAAGATGTGAATGCACATGATCACATAACATGTGCTAATGATCTCTCAATAAACACTTTCCTTTCAGATTCAGAAATCACTTAACAGCTTTAAAAGAAAAACAGATAAAAAGCCGGAACAACTTCCGGTTCTTATGGACAATCAAATGAGATCAGAGGTAACTAGCAGGAAGAAATTTGTAAGCATTCTAGGCAAAAATAGAGAAAAGACTTATTTCTTTCAAGTTTACCTTGACTTAGAAGTGTTAACCCAAATTTAAAAAAAAAAAAAAAAGAAACTTTCTAAGATAAATTTACTTGGAATATTGTAATGAGAATACGTGTGTCATTGTAAAAATCAGTATTCAGAGTATTTTCCAGGTAAGTAAAGTTTAATTTTTTTTTTTGGCCCAGTTACACTGAAAGGCAGAATTGGATATTTCTCAAAAAACACCTTCAGATTCTACTAGCAATTTTTAAAAAAGGAAAGTCACCTAGGTAGCATTTGTTTTATATAATATTTAAAGTTATTAATTGAATTTTCCACAATATAATCTATTAAATAATTGGTCCCACAAGGATAATCACATATCAGCATTTACAACCCTGTTATGAAGGATCTGTGTGACACCACTAACAAAGGACACAGAGCTGAATTCTAGAACTGACTTTGTGCTCATGTCATGACTTGGCTCTTCAGATGTCTTCACTTAAAGTATAAAGTACCTGTTCATATGAGTTAAGGTGGATTAAATTTGACTATTAGCTACGTTGAATTCTGTTACAGATGGTTTTGTTAGATTTTGGACTTCTTGTTAGAAGAACATGAATGTAAACATAAAATGTAAGTGATGATAGATATGAGCTTTTTTTTGAGTAAACCAACAAAATTATTCCGATTAATGTGGCCTTACTGCCTCAACAAATGAGGCTTTTTAATAAGTTGCTAAATATTTCCAGGGTTCACTGAGGCTTCATTTAGCAGAATTAAGGTCTTTTACATAATTCATTATATTGACTGGCAGGCTGGTGATCAAAAGTGTAGGCTAAAATAAGAAGGGTTTCTGTAAAACTAAAGATATTCAGTAGTTGATTTGCAAATGGTTCACTTATTCATATTGATATATTCAACAAATATATTTATTAAGTGCTCCCACATGTTAAGCACTGTTGTCTGAGCTAAGGACACAATAGAAACAAAGCCCTGCTCTTGCAGAATTGTACACAGATGGGCAGTGCACACATAAGCAATTATTTGATGTCATGTGTTGATAATTAGAAGAAAAATAAACTGTGTAGGAGGACAGAATAGCAAGGGTCTGTACATGGTATGGGGAGTGCCATGTCAGATAGGATGGTAAAAGAAGCACTCTGATAATTTGACATTAGAGCCAAAGCTTGGAGGAGGGAGCAAGCCAGGTGATTATCTAAGGAAGAATATGCCAGGCATTGGGAATCATGAGTTTAAAATCCCTGGTGATGACCATGTTTGTACTGTAGGAATAGCAAAGAGCAAATACAATTGGAACAGTGCAAGTAAACAGAATGGCATAGGATGAGATCAGAAAACTACTAGTGGGCTAGTTGAGTACAGTCTTCAAAGCTGAGACCTGTAAATAAAGACTTTAGATTTTATTTAGAGTGAGACAGCTATTGGAAGGTTTTCTGACTTTTTTTGTGAAGAATAGACTAGAATGGAAGCAAGGGAGACAGTTAGGAGGATATTGTATCCAGGAATAAAGTGGTAGTACTGGGGCCAGGGCATTAGAGTGGATGTGATGAGAAGTGGTGGATTTACTTTGCAGGTAAAGCTAACAGGATCTCTTGAGGTATTAGATGTTGGGTTCTCGGTAAGGGATATTCAAGGATGACTACAAGATTTCTTGCTAAAACAACTAGATGGTTGGATGATTAGAGAAGTCATATATTCAAGACTGATAAATAGAATGACCAGATCTGGCTGAAGCAACTAAAGAGTTATGTTCTGGAAATGTTATATTCCAGGTGCCTGTAAGTCATCCAAGTACAGATAATGCTTAGGTATCCAGATAAATGAGTCTGGAATTCAGGGCAGTAGGTCAGGGCTTAAGATGTGAATTTGGGAATTTAGGACATAAGACTGGATGAAATCATCTAAGGAGTGAGTTAGAGAAAAAAAGTTCCAGCTCTAAAAAGTTAGAGATTAGGATGATGAGGAAAATCCAGCAAAGAAAACTGAGAAGGAGCAGCCAATGAAGTGAGCAGAGAACCTGGAGTTGTTTCAGCTTTGTATCTGTTTTTCTTGTAAAGCTGCTAAGTGATTTCTGAATCTGAAAGGAAACTGTTTATTGAGATATCATTAGGACATGTTATGTGATAATGTGCATTCACATCTTAGAAAAGAAAGTTATGTGTATAAGGTACTTCCAAGAGGAAAATTGACAAAAATAGAGATATTGATGTTCTTTCCTTCTCATTCCCTTTCCCAACTGTAAACTGCCTTCCAATTTTTAAAAAATGCATGTTATTATTTTTAAAAATATGGGTAACTGAGATTAGACATAAAACATGCCCTCAAGATGTTTACAGGAGCTGTGTATACAGATAAATGTAATGCAAGATTTTCCTTAAGGAACTGGTGAGCTTCCTACTATAATGAGAATTGTGCAAGTTATTATATTGCCTTTTTAGCCGTGGCTACCAAGAATCTTGGGGATAAATTTGATGCTCTATTTTTAACAATTGTGTTAAAAATTGAGATTATCATATGTGTATTCTGCTTTTTATGTTTTTGATTTCTACCTTTATTAGCATTTTATTATTATAAACTGTCTCAAATCCTTTCTGGAATGAGTACTGATACTAAGAAAAATATAAATGTGGCCAGGCGTGGTGGCCCAAGCCTGTAATCCCAGCACTTTGGGAGGCCGAGATGGGCGGATCACGAGGTCAGGAGATTGAGACCATCCTGGCTAACACAGTGAAACCCCGTCTCTACTAAAAATATAAAAACTAGCCGGGCGAGGCGGCGGGCGCCTGTAGTCCCAGCTACTCGGGAGGCTGAGGCAGGAGAATGGCGTAAACCCGGGAGGCAGAGCTTGCAGTGAGCTGAGATCCGGCCACTGCACTCCAGCCTGGGCTACAGAGCGAGACTCCGTCTCAAAAAAAAAAAAAAAGAAAAAGAAAAAAGAAAAATATAAATGTATTGGGCTATAAAGGTTAAAAGGACAGATATGTTACTTCCTTTGTCATTTTTCTCATTTTTCCCAATTCATTGACTTTATTTTTAAAATTATAACTATATGTTGCATGTGAACATTTTAGAAAGATATTAACCAAAGTATATACTAAAGTACATACATTAATGTTTTTAACGTATACATTTGCTGTTCATCAGGGACTGTCCTCTGCCATTCAGATTTCTAGATACAGTCTTCTTAATTGTTTCTTGAATGTTCCACACTGTCCTAGAGTCTTTCACTGCTTTATTTTAAAGCAACTCTGTAGCTCACTGTGGAAGGAGTAGGATGAGGGAAGAAATGAATTTGGAGACAGAATAATTCTAGTATTATAATATTACTTAGAAATCAGTAAATTACAATGTCTGTTATGATGGCAATCCTAGTCTTATTGAAACATGAACTGTAAGAATATCTTAGACCTATAAAACTAAACTTTCCAAAGTATCTAAGCTAACGCCCTGATGTGTCAATAAGCTTTTGCTAGGTTTGCTGTAATAACAAACATTTCTAAATTTCAGTGCCTTATAACAATAAATACACTTATTTCAGTGTATTTCTCCTTATTGCAGCTGTGAATTGGCTGTGGCCGTGTGCCATGTGTATTCTCATCCTGGAATCCAGACTGAGGGATCAGCCTCTATCTGGGACATGCTTCTTGTGGCAGAGGGGAAATGGCAATAGCAGAACCAGAGAAAGAGTCTTAAAGCATCCTTTTGGAAGTGACACACACTATTTCCACTCACATTTCTTTGGGCAATCACTGAGAAGTGAGGAAGTATAATCATATCACAGGAAGGGGCAGTGAATAACTGGGACAAAAATACATTCTACCACATGGGAAGATGGGATGTTGTGAATATGATTATGAGATTAAGGAACCATTATTACTAATCTCATGGGCCATTTTAGTTTCAGGAACCTCATGGTAGGAAAAGTTAGAATAATAAATAACAAAGCATCATTTTAGTGCCCTTTCCAGAAATCTGTAGTGATAAGCTATGCATTAATAAAATTAATTCTCTGGATGCAGAAAGACATTTTATAGGTAGATGTCTGTCATCCCAGGTTGAGTGGCGATTGATGTGTTGTACCAATCTTCTGTTTTTCAGTGAGAAATGTTTTAGATGAAGATAATGATAATGTTGGGCAACCCAGTGAGTATGACCTGAACGACAGCTTTCTAGATGATGAGGAAGAAGACTATGAGCCAACAGATGAAGATTCTGACTGGGAACCAGGAAAGGAAGATGAAGAGAAGGAAGACGTGGAAGAGCTTTTGAAAGAAGCAAAACAGTTTATGAAAAGAAAATAGTAACTAACTTCTGTAGTCATGTGTGCCTTACATTTACTTTTTCTTTGTGGGAAAACATTTATGAACTAAGGAGGTACTTAAGTGACAGTTATTTCCTTCTTTTGATAGTTAATGACTTCTACTACTGACTCTTTACAAGTGAGACATTGAAACGTCAGCCTTCAGTATAATAGATGGAATTTTTTGTTGCCTTGCCTTTTCTTTCCTACATAAAGCATCTGGAAATAGGAAGACAGAGAAGGTAGAGTAAAAATGGATATTTTTGATGTACTTTGTATATTGGTAATAAAAAGTAAAAGCCATAGGTTGCGCAAAACTTTGGTCTTTGTAAGTTTTTTTCCAAAGATTATCTTTATGGAGTACTCTGCAAGTATAACCAGGCAAATTACATGAAAACATGCCTCTTTTCATTGTTACTGAAGTAATTCTGTAAGCAGAACAGGATTTTTTTTTTTTTTTTTTTTTTTTGAGACGGAGTCTCGCTCTGTTGCCCAGGCTGGAGTGCAGTGGCGCTATCTCGGCTCACTGCAAGCTCCGCCTCCCGGGTTTACGCCATTCTCCTGCCTCAGCCTCCCGAGTAGCTGGGACTACAGGCGCCCGCCACCTCGCCTGGCTAATTTTTTTGTATTTTTAGTAGAGACGGGGTTTCATTGTGTTAGCCAGGATGGTCTCGATCTCCTGACCTCGTGATCCGCCCGTCTCGGCCTCCCAAAGAGAACAGGATTTTTAAAATGCAGCCATTACTTAATGGCTTTTTTTTTCTAGTACCTTAGATGTGAGCTTTGCAATTTCACTTACTACTTTTGTCCTTCAAAACTTGGGAAGATTGGTTCCAAATGGATACTGAAAATAGGTTCAACTAGGCTGCAGAAGAGAAATGTTCACCATGCAGGGAATGTTATTTTGTGTTCCACATCTGCAATTTACTGTATGTTTGAATTTAAAAGTCAAAAAACTCAAAGAATTTGACCTTTTTTTTTCAAACTAAAGTCCTACCTGATTATTTTAACTCTCAATGTGCTGTCTTTATATTAAGAATAGAGAAATGACATAGCTTTCTCAAATGGCGTGAATTTTGCCTTAGTTTTTTTGACCTCTGATGAAAGTAGCAAGTTGTTTACCAGTTGAAAGTTCAAGATTCTGGCCTCCCATATCAAGAAGAAACCACTTATTCTTCAGTTTCATGACGTATCTTTCTATATTTCTGTTCTAAAACTACTTTAAGCCCTATAATGCTCTTCATTTTAAGTGACTTTGAATTGTTAAAATGTAGTTTAGAATCTTTAATAACAGTTGGGTTGCATACACAGAGCAGGAGATATTTATTGAAATCATAAATCACTAAGCCAAAAGAGTCTTTGTTAAATACGAATATTTTCTACTCTAAAGGAACTTAAAAATTTATATTTTAAAAGAGCAAAACATATTTATAATATTATTTCTCAGTGCTTTTAAATGTATCTCCCAGTAATTGTATAATACTTAATATTTACTTAAACTGGAACAAGAATAAGATAAACATTTCTCTAGACTATTACCTATTATTCTGATTTTATCTCTTATTGTTATTTGGGAACTATTTTTCCCCTTATAATGTCCCTTAAACCTTGGTAGTATAACAAGTCTATGAATGTAATATTTAACTTATTTTCATCTCTGTCACTAACTTAATCCTTGAAGAGTTACTTAATCTACTCCTAGGTATATACCCACAGGAATTGAAAACATTTCCATATAAAAACTGCACACAATGTCGATAGGAACATTATTCTGAAAAACCTATTAAAATATTCCTTCCTTTTCAACTACATATCTGTGTAAGGCCTGGTTTTCTCCATGTACTTCAAGCAAAACAACGTATGAGAGCAGACATAGGAATCTACATGTCTTCTAGAGAAGACAGACATTAAAGAGATTTGCAAAAATTTAACACAGTGCCATTCATCTCACTAAATTCTTTAAAATACATAATTTTTAAATAAAATATATGTTTGTGTTAGTGTGTAATGGGTTTACTCTTCTTTTTAAGTGAATTACTAAATATTTTTAAAATTTCTCAATTATAGTCTCCAGTATGGTAACTGTCTACAAGTACGACCCTCATAAACAAAAGCTTTTTGGGTTTCTCAGTAATTTTTAAGAGTGAAAAGAGTCCTGAGGCTGAAAATTTTGAGAACCACTCCAGTAGGTCACTGTAGCATTCAGTTGGACTAGTTATGCTAGGATAACCCCAAAATTTCAGTGCCTTAACACAAGGAACGTTTTCTTATACCAAGATTTTCTGTGTTGGGTGACCCTCTAGGGCACTGTCTTCCATGTAGCAACTCAGGATTCCAGCATTTTAGAGTCTCTGCCTTCTTGTAGTTGTGTCATCTGGATCATGAGACCTTCGTAATCATGACTGCAAGGGGAATACAGAAAGTAGAGGGTTATAGTGTAATTAAAGGCTTCAGGCTGAAGGGACATCACTTCTGTTTGCGGCCCATTGGCCAGAAGTAGTTACATGGCTTTATCCACTAGAAGGGGCATGGGAAGTACAGTCTTATGGGTGTCCAGTAAAGATGAGAAACAGAGTGGACACTAGTAATGTCTACCACCGTCGCCAAAGGAGTAAGTGGTAAAAGAGAGTTGAGGACAAGATCTTGAGTGTGTCATAATTTAAGGAATAGGAAGATAAATAAAAAGATTCTTCAGAGGAATTAGAAGAAGAGGAATGTTAGGAACTTTCTGTGTCACAGGAGCTGAAAGTAGAATGAATATTAAGAAGGAAGAAGTAGTCAATATTGTCAGTTGCTATAGAATGGTTACACGCCTAAGAACTGAGATTAGATTTAGCTTCCTACTTCACCGAGATAATTGAAGCTCTTCGATGAGAACTTTTACAAACTCTCACCTGCATCTACCCACCTACCAGCTATTCTCAAATTCTTTATCTTCTCCCCTGGTATTATAGATAAATTGTTTATTGTTTTATTTAAAACCATTTCCGTAGATCCAGGCATCTCTTACGTGCTTAAGGACTTTATACTGGTAATTCCTCCCCCTCTCCCATCTCATCAGTTTTTTCCTATGTACTGATTCATTCCCATCACCATGTAAACTTAATGGTATTTCTTACATCTTAAAAAAAAAAAACAAAAAACTTCCTTAATTCACTCCCCCAACAGCTTTACTACCCTATTTATCTTCTCCCCTTAACAGCAAAATTCCTCAAAAGTGTTGTCTATACTCGCTGTCACCAGTGCCTATTCTTTAAGTCCTTCAAATTGTAACAGAAAAACATCAAAAGAACTAACATAACTAATTCCATTTTCATTTAAGGGGCCTTTACCAATTGCTACACATAGGCTGGGATTTCAGAGCACTGACATTAAATGTAAAAACCGGAATGATGTAGTTTTTGAAACTAATTCTGGGATTATATATGTAAACAACTATATTTTATTAAAGATTTATAGGTGTATGGTGACCTGACCAAGCACAAAGAAGTTCCCAACCCCCTTGGACCCTTACTGGTGCCCAGATATTTGTACTCATTGGTCACCTTTTGGTCCCAACCCTCTCCTCTTCCTTTTGCCCTTAACATAAAAACAGCCTGAAATTTGTTCTGATTTAAGATGGTATTTTAGGACGTTAGTCTGCCATATTCTCAGTTTACTGCCTTTCCAAAATTAAGTTGCTTTCCTTGCTCCAACTCCTTGTCTCCCTACTTACTGGCTGTTGTGCGGTGCGCAGGATGAGTTTGAACTTGGTTACAAAATCAAGCCTTTCCTACCACCTTTCCATTGAAACTGCTTTTGTCAGGTGCATCAGTGATTTCCACTCTCCTGAATCCTATGGTCATTTCTTAGCCCTCATCCTTCTCAACCTTTCCTCAACATTTGAAACAAGCAAGATGTCAGGGTGTTCAGGAAGAAATGGTGGAGAAGAAATAAATATATTGATTGCAATCACTCCAGGGAAGTTTAGAGATGATAAAATCAGTAGAGGTTTGTTTTGTGTGGCATTGTTTTTACGGTGGGAGCACAGAGCATGTTTTACAGGCAGAAAGAAGGAATCTACAGAGAGAGATTACAATGTTGTGAAAGTTAAGGAATGGGTACTTGTACTTCTGGTAGCATTTTTGTATTAGTTAAATTTATTAATACAGTGATCCTTAAACTAGCTGTGCATCAGAATCCCCTGTGAAGTTCTTTTTTAAAAAAAAATAGGTACTGGGTTTCCTGAGAGACCGACTGAGTCAATCTCTCAGATGGGGCACTAGTATTAGTACTAAAATATGCACACATACACACACACGTGCACACACACACACACTCTGTTTCATGGATTAGATGCTGTTGAAGGACAGCTTTGGAAAGCAGGCAGTATAAGCCCACTTTATATATCTCTAGTGAGCAGTTCAGTCCAGCCCCAACAATGAAAAGCAAGCAGAGTTTGTGACACCTCAGAAGAAAATTAATCATTCTGAAGTTTGGGATTAATCTGTGAGATTTTCATTTTTCATAAAGCATAAAAGATGGAAAGTCAAGAATAGAATTAGCCAATACTCTTCGAAACCATAAAATTATACACACAGTAATTCCATCAGTGACACACATTATTCTTGAGATTTTAGCCTTCATTAGCTGTGAGTTTAGCAGCTCACATTGGTGCTAACTACACTGTCAGGAAACTTCCTTGTATGTGCCATGGGTGTCATTTTGTCTGTGGAGCCCACAGTGGAAACTTCCTATGGTGTAATGAAATTAGAAACAAACCACCAAAGGACAGGAAATATAAATCTAATGGATGTGACATTTTAATCCATCCTTCTGAATAGATTAAAATCACACCTCTGGAAAAAAAGGCATCAGGTTGAACTTGTAAACTGTTTAAAAATAAGCAACAATCAGAGTATTATGTTACTATTATGTAGCAAGTAATATATTTGAAGAAAAATAATATTGTCTTACATGTATATATTAGAAAAAAGACTAATAATAAATCAACTGAGTATTTTAGAGCTAGACAAAAGCAGAGCATCACAATTAGCCAGGGATAGGACAGAATTAGTAAAGTAAAATCTTGAGATAAAAGACTAAAAAAAGAAAACCCAACAGACTTGATCAATAAGACAAAAAATAAAGAGAACTCTTAGCAAAAAAAAAAAAAAAAAAAAAAAAAAAATTAAAAATAAGGGTTAGAACTACAAAAAGGGATGTTTTAAAATTTTGTAAGAGAGTATGTACAACTTCATGTTAATTTGAAAATTTAGATGAATGTATGACTTTCTAAAAAAATAGCTTTCCAAAGTATACTTTATAAAACATTAAAAAGGGTGAACAGATTAACAGCCACAGAGGAAATGGAAAGTATTCACATTTCTACTCCTAGGATAGTACTAAACATTGGGAATTACAAATGAATTATATAAAACTTTTATTCAGCAAACAATTTCCCTGTTACAAGAATTACTGTAGAATATGGAAAAACATGGAAACTCCAATTCTTTAAATTAGCCAAAGAAAACTTACAAAGTAACCTCAATATGAACATGGATATTAAAATCCTAAATAACTACTCAATTGACTTTAACAATGCACTAAGATATCCTGACCTAGAAGGGTTTCTGTTGAGAGTGTAAGGGTAGTTCAGTGTCAATAAATCTATTGTTGCAATTCATCACATCAGCAAATTAAAGGAATGACTTATGATCTCATGAAAGGCCAAAAAAGGTATTGATAATTCTGTATTGTTCCCCTTCAAAACACAAACTAATAAAAAGAAAACTCGTGATAAGAGTAGAGTGAAATTGTTTTGACTTGATGAGTACCTTTCAGAAATCCACAGTAAGCTTCTAAGCTCACAGGGAAAGATTAGAAGTGTTCCCAGTGATGTCTGACACAAGACAAAGATGTCCACTATCATCTCTACTCTTTTGTTTTCTTCTGAAATCCTTAAGAAATTATGTATTGAATAGGAAAAAAAAAAAAAAAAAAAAGACCCTGGTACTATGCATAACATATTTAACAAAGAAACACAAGAATATCAACTGAAAAATTATTAAAACAAGATTTTTTTTAAAAAAATTGGCTAAATACAAGGTCACCCCAAATTAAGTTTCCCTGTATATCAGCAATAAATGGTCAGAAAAATGTAAAGAATAAAGATCTTATATAGACAATCCACAACCCAAAATGCCTAGTAATAACCCTAACTGTTACTGGTGGAGGGTGTCCAGGTTCTTGGCATTTTGAACAAAGAACTGGACAAAATGCACAAACAAAAAAGCAAGGAAAGAATGAAGCAACAAAAGCAGAGGTTAGTTGAAAACGAAAGTACACTCCACAGTGTGGGAGCTGGCTGAGCAGCAGGCTCAAAGACCCCAGATACAGAATCTTCTGTCCAAATACCCCCTAGAGGTTTCCCATTGGTCACTTGGTGTTCGCCTCATGTAAATGAAATGGTGGCCCGCAATCAGTCTGATTGGTTGTGAAAAGCAACCAATCAGAGGCTGAAGTAAAGTTACAAGTGTCACACTCCTATGCGAATTCCTATGCAAACACTGGTTGCTTCCTGCAACCAATCAGAGGCTAAAGTGAAGTTAAAAAGTTGCATGTCTATGCAAACAAAGACTTGGCCAGCAATCAGTCTGACTGGTTGTGAACAGCAGACCTCAGTCTGATTGCTTGCAGACAGCAACTAATCAGAAGCTGAAGTGAAGTTACAAAGTTACACTTCTATGCAAACCAATCAGAGATACTTTCTGCAACGAATCAGAGATACTTTCAATTTTCCATCTGCTGCCAGAAAAGGTGGGGGTTTGCAAAGGGAGTAGCCTCTGGTCCTTTTGTTACTTAGGCATGGAAAGTTGGGGTTTTCCTTTTGATTTAGTTCTAGGAAGTCAGTGTGAATTGGCCTTAGGTTCCCTGCCTCCAGACCCTATTCCCCTGCCTCAATTGTACAAGACCTACACAATTAAAACATTAAAACTTTAACGGACATGAGGGCCTGACACAAATGGAGATGCACACACCATATTTCTAGATAGAAAAATGCAATGTTGAAAGATACAGATTCTCCCCAAATTATAAATTTCATGCAGTGTTGCTCAAAATTCCAAATGGATTATTTATATATAAAGTTTTATGATCTAATTCTAAAGTTCATTTTAAAGAAAAATGCACTAGGCAAATCAATAATCTTCGAACAAGAACATTGGGGAGACTTGCCTACCTTGTTAAAATGTCTATATCAAAACAATAGAGCTATATGTGCTTTTTTTTTTAAAAAAAAAGGGATATTGGTGCAGAAAAAGACAAATAAATAAAACAGAAGAGAGACTCCAGAAGCAGACCCAGTTCTATATAGGATAAAAATGCAATTTTAAACCAATTGGGACAATTCAAAAAATAATGAAATTATATTCTTGCCTCATATTCTGAAAAATAAAATTTAGGTGAATTAAAAAGCAAACATGAGGAAAAATTAAAATATGGGAAGGAAGTGCTCCCTAACCTAATGTTGAGGAAAGTGCTTTTAAGTAAAGTATACACCTCAAAATCTATAAAGAAAAAAAATTGGCCAGGCGTGGTGACTCACCTCTGTAATCTCAGTACTTTGAGAGGCCAGGGCGGTGGATCCCTTGGGCCCAGGAGTTTGAGACCAGCCTGGGCAACATAGTGAGATCTCATCTCTTTAGAAGAAAAATTAAAAGTAAAAACATTATCCAGGCCTGGTGGTGCACACCTGTAGTTTCAACTACTTGGGTAGCTGAGGCTGGAGGATCGCTCAAGCCTGGGAGGATGAGGCTGCAGTGAATCATTGCGCCACTGCACTCCAGCCTGGGTGACAGAGCGAGACCCTGTCTCAAAAAACAAGAAGAAGAAGAAGAAAAATGGACGTATTTCATTTATAAAAATTAAGGAACTTTTGTTTTAATGAAGCAACAGACTGGGAGAAAATATTTGCAGCACATATAATATATACATATAAAAAGCTCCTAAAAATGTAAAAGAAAAATGGATGAGAGGTAATTTTTCTCTTTTCGTAGAACAATTCATAGAAGATAAACAGTTTGCCAATGTATATGTAAAAACAAGTTCAGCCCCTCTTGTAACCATAGGTACAAATTAAAATGAAGAAATATTTCTTGACCATCAAGTTTAGAAATCTAAAATGTTTATAATTTTCAGTGATAACAAGGAAGTGTTCACTGGTCAAACCTTCCCGGAAGGTAACTGAGGCATAGCTATCAATATTTAAGGCGCATGCCCTTTGACCTGGTTGTTTCTATTTTAGGAAACTGTCCTATAGAAACATTTGTGAATCAGTGTAAAGAATATACTGGGAAGTCCAGCTGTGTCTGTAATAAGAGGAGAAAGAAAAATTAAAAAAAAAAAAAAAAGAACCCAGATTTCCATCATGGGGAAGTAAACATGTTGCATCCATAGTGTGGAATATTATGCCATCCTGAAGAAAAATGAGGTTGACTTATATGCTGGTGTGAAAAGATTGGCAAGAAACACATTTTTTAAAAAAGGAAATAATTGAATAATGATCTTAGTATGATTCTGTTTACACAAAAAAGAAGTATCAACGTGTATTTATTTACCTGCGAATAGAAAAATCACTGGGAGGGTACAGAGATAACTGTTATAGAACTTAATGTGAGAATGTGAATAAATGTGAGGAAGGAAAGGGGAGGAAGGGTGGACTGTCAAATTCAATCACACTGTAATGTATGGCCTGAATCTTTTAACGAGAATGTATTCAGGTACCGCCTGTGTCAAAACAAACATTGCTAGAGATACGATTGAGGCTCGCAGTGAAAGAGACCGGATGTAGTCTCAAGATGAATCTCACAGAGGCCTGGTAGACAATCCTTGTGTTATTTCTGATACTATCAGTAACATTTCTGTCAATGAAAACTATTTTGGTGACCAGCACTAGTCCTCTTAGCTAAGGCCATGTCCCATGGCGTTTTTCCAAAACATAAATTAGAACTAAAACAATTTAACAGGTAGAATCTTAGATTTTATGGATTTGAGGCATATCCCATGCCATGGGTGTTAAGCAATGAATGCCCTAGTCCAAATCTGATGGTTGAACTTTCCCAGTATCCTCCAAATTCCAGGCATTTACCAACTTAACCCTGTAAGGCAATGTTGGGTAGGGAGTTTATGGATGACGCAGGTGCAGGATGATTATAAGGTAAAATCGGATGAACCAGCTCGGTGCCACATCATCACTCTTCACCTTCTCACCCTCTTCTGGACAACTGCTGACATTCTGTGATATTCAGCATTCACCATAAACATTGCATGATCCAGTTCTCCTGGATATCTTAGTGCTTGGACTCTTCACTGTGTTGGCATCATTAGCTCAGCAGGTGAACTCTCAGGATTGTTTCTGTTCTGTTAGCAGAGCACCAAAAAGTCAGAAGCCAGGAGGCTTTCTCCTCATGGTTCTCATCACTGGATAAGAAATGTGGGTTGAAGAACTTGAGCTAATTAGGACTCCAAACAACCTCTGCCCCCCTCACCTCAGTGCTTAAGTGGGAGGTCCAGAATCTTCCTGATTGTGTTAGTGCTAGCTTAAGGAAAGTATAGCATTGGAATTCATCTCTTTTATTTTGAAAGAGAAATTTGTTGTTCCAAAACTGAGATTAAGCAAACTGTATGCCCAGCACCCTTAATTCCATACTGATAAAAGTCACTTTCCTTTGACAATGTTGATTACTAAGAGCTAACTGACAGAAGATCAAATCATGTTGCTTGGTAGGTCTAATTAATAGCCACAGATCAATCTGCCTGTTATTTTATTCTTAGATATAGCACTTGTTATTTTTAATTAGTGGTTGACATCTCAAAATGGCATTAGTCATCCATACCTAAATACTAACGCATGTCTCCTGCTAAGGAGATGTCCATTTTTTGACTTAGCAGGCTTCCTGGCCTGTGAAATAAACATCTGTGTAGAATTAGCAGCCTGAATGTTTATGTAGATATTCCCTAAGGAAGGATACAGGTTTGTTTTCCCCAAACTTTTTTTTTCAAACTGGCACACTGACTATTGTCCTCCTAAACCAATACAAATCATTGGCACTTCACCTTAGAAATGTTAACAACATAGAGAGATCAAGCCTTTTGGAGTGACAGTGTTGAATTAATGATATTCCCTGCATCTCCTCTCAACACGACATTACACCAACAGAAGCCACCATTGGTTCATTTTATTCTTTTTAATTTAATTTAATTTAATTTTTTTAAGACAGGGTTTGGCTCTGTCACCTAGGCCAGAGTGCAGTGGTACAATCACAATTCACGGGAGTCTCAAATTCCTGGGCTCAAGCAGTCCTGCCTCAGCGTCCCAAGCAGCTGGGACTACAGGCATGCACCACCATGGCCAGCTAATTAAAAACAATTTTTTTTTTTGTAGACATGGTGTTTCCCTGTGTTGCCTAGGCTGGTCTCAAACTCCTGGGATCAAGAGATCCTGCCACCTTGGCCTCCCAAAGTACTGGAATTACAGGCGTGAGCCATTGCACCCCACCTAGTTGGTTCATTTTAAAGAACATTTGCGCTTCCCTTGGTGGAGACCCTGGGGAGCTGCCTCACTGGCTGATTCGCTCTCTGGAGACAGTGCCGGTGCACAGAAGAAGGCCTCCAGGGGCCATGGCCCAGGCCCACGACCTTACCCGTCTGGCCTCAGCAACTGGTTTGGGGTGACCCCTTAGGCTAGCAGGGCCAGTCGGGTGCTTTTTCTAGGGTCTTTTGTTTGTTTGTTTGTTTTTTATTGGATAAGGACAGGGACAAAGAGTCGTATCAGAGGCGCTCTCTACCACAGCACTCGGAGAGCAGGTCCCCAGGCCTCCATTGCTGAGGCCTCAGAGCTGTCTGGTTCTCTGACTGGTCAACTCTTCCTTTCATCAAACGACCCCAGCAGCTTTTCATATTTCCCTTAAGCTAGTCAGACCTGTCTGTTACATAGAGCATAAGGAGAAACAAACCAACTTTTAGTTATTACACTAGAGTTTAGATTAAGATTAAGCTATATAATGAACACTACAGTTGTCATTTCATTAAGGAAATTTTGGTCATCGCTTATTAAGATCTTTCTTTTCCTGTTCTTCCTCCAAAAGTTAGTAATTAAGGAGTCAGGCCGACATAGAAATGTTGCAAAGTTAATGTTTGTCTTTTAAAAGTCTAACAAGGCTGGAACATGAAATTCTGGCATTGTGCCAAGAAATGAGTCTATTCTGTTATACAGGTGCTATATAAATGCTTCCTGAGCTCAAATACATATAGGGACTAAAAAAAATGTTCTTCAGATCTTCGGACCACAGAGTGCAACGTGTCGCACCAACGTATATTAGCTTATTATTAGACAGTTAAATATAGCTTTAAACTGCAGCAGCTGGGAATGGAGTTTTAGGTTGAACACACATTATAGGTAAAGAAATGACACCACCAAAGCTGGGAAGCAGAGCAAGGGCTACACAGGTCACACCCACTGGCAGGCTGAGGAGCTCCGTAACCTTTTCTCAAGGTTGTCCTTGGCAGTTCCTACAGCATGAGAGGGACAGATGAGGCAGAGCAGCCTGGGACCTTCCTAGGGACTGGGGGCAGGACGTGCTCCCTGCCCACCACTTCCCACATTGGCTCCATGAGGAGAAACAGGGCCAAAGACAAGGTTGGAGGTAACTTTGCAGAGGAGAAGCCTCAAGCAGAACTCTCAGAACGTGGGGTACAGCAGCTTACACCTGTAATCCAGTATTTTGGGAGACCAAAGTGGGTGGATCACTTGACATCAGGAGTTCAAGACCAGCCTGTTCACCAACATGGTGAAATCCCGTCTGTACTAAAAATACAAAAGTTAGCCAAGTGTGGTGGTGCCCGCTTTAATCCCAGCTATTTGGGAAGCTGAGACAGGAGGATTGCTTGAACCCAGAAGATGAAAGTTGCCGTGAGCAGAGAAGATGGTGCCGCTTCACTCCATCTGAGCGACAGAGGAAGACCCTGATTCAAAAAAAAAAACAGGGAGTAGAAACAGAGAGGGGCAATTCAACCTTCGTCCTGGTCAGTGGGGTGGGGGTGTCAGCTGAACACTCAGAAGCCTCATATCTTTGTGCGACCTCTCACATTCTAACATCGTCTTCTAAGTCACTGAATGCCTCCCAATGCTGCAAAGGAAGGAAAGCAATTGGTATTTGGGAGCTCTGGACAATAGGGGACAGCTCAGCTTGAGCCTGTTTGAATTTGTTAACTCATTTTCAGCACAGGACGTGATCTGTGCCTTTGTGATCTGTGACCATTAAACACCAATGCTATGAAGTTGTACTGGCCTATGTAACTCCTAGCATCCACTCATTTGTTCAACAAATAAATATTTATTGAGCTCCTGCTTACTGCTAAGCTCTGCTCCAGGTACTGGGATGACAGAAATCCAGGCCATCCAGGAACTTCCTTCTAGTGTATGAATTTGTTCCTTCTAGCGTATGATTTGTTCAAACCAAGATCTAAAGTCATGTTTGTGGGAGGATGGTTGGTTGTCTTTCCTCCCACAACTTTTGTTTTTCAACCCTGCCATGTACACAAATGCAATAGCTAGTCTCTTGGGCAAGGATCTAAGACTCAGAATAGCAAAGTTGGGCTTTTAGGGGGTAAACAGCCCAAAGACAGGCAGAAATGAAGTTCTCAAGCAGATGAGACACATGAGCATGGAAGACAAGGCTAGTGTTCTCTGTACGCAGGGGCCAGCTCTTCTCATGTCTTCTTTCTTGACCTGTCGACAGCTGATAATACCTGGAGCTGAACTTGGGAGTCAGCTCAGAGCTATGTAGGCTACAAAAGACTCCGTTAGCTCCTCCTTACTTAAGATGTATTTCTCTTAAGTAGCTAATTGCAAAGTTTCTGATACTCATTTTATTTCTTCTTTTCCCTGGTCCTCAATTTTAAAACACGTTCAGGGAAAGATCGCAATTCTTAAAGCATTCCACCTTCCTTCTCAGGACGAGCAAATTGAGGACTGGAAATCAGATGGGTTTGGGCAGCACTAGGCTAATGCTGAGAGTTCTAGCCAGAATACAAGCTCACAACTTTGGCCTCCAATAGATAAGGTGGTTTACATTATTTCTCCCATTTGCTTTGATTTCTAAAATCCAAAATGTTTCTTTCTTCTACAACAGTTTTAGTACTGTGAAAGGCAATGCAATTTACCATTAAATGCCAATGGAAATGGCATGTCATTACCCAGTATGGTGCAGTGCTTCATGACCTTCAGCTCTGAGGATTAAACTTTTCAAGACAGACAAATAAGTATGTCAACACACGCCTGCGTCTTCCTATGCCTACAAACACTCTATTGCTCTGTGGATTTACATTCCTGCCTCATTCCATTAAGGAACCAAGGCAGCTTGCAGAAATACACAAGATGAAAAAGAAATAGATGAAGAATGGAACACAAATGGAGTTTATAGTACAACAGAATAACAGGAAATACACCAACAAAATAGAGACTATGATATGTGTAATAAGTACTATAGAAATACAGCAGGGAAAAAGCATAGAGAATGGTGGGGTGGGAGCTTGTGGTGGGTGTAAGGGGTGGTGGCTGTTTTAAATCCTTGGTCAGGAAAGGCCTCCCTGAGGAGTGACATGTGAGTACAGACCTGAATGAACAAGGCAGTGGCCAGGAGAAGGTGTAGGAAGAGAGTATACCAAACGGAGCTGACAAGTACAAAGGCCATAGGCAAGAAGGAGCTTGTGGAGTTCCAGAAACAGCAGGAAAACTACAGTGCTTTCAGTAGAAGGATCAAGGTGTAGAGGAGGGGTGGGAGAGGGCTCCCTCTAGCAAAAGTAGGCAGGAGCCAGATTGTATAGGGCCAGATCATGGGAATGTTCAGAGAAGAGGTGAGCATTTAAGGGATTTTGCAAATGACAGGCTGTGAGTTACAAAGGGCAAGAGTTTAGGGTTGTGAAGGAGTGAAAAACTGAGTCATATTTTTATAACTGTTGAACACACAGGTATAAGATACTAGATGAGGAATAAGTGAACTGGCATCTTGGATTCTGGTGGTGACTGAAGCAAACAGGGGTGACAGCATGTTGGGATAAGTTGTGATACAGGGTACTACTGAGCTCTCATTGCAGCTTCCAACCTGGATTTGTCCGTGGGCAGCCAAGGCTTGTGGCATCCGGAAGGTGGGGAAAAGGAAGTATTATCAAGGACATCTAGAGCTCTTTGGGGCTCCCTTACTTCTAGCTGACAGCCCTATCTCAATAGGGAAGAAGTGGTCATGTTAGAAGTGTCACTGATGGTCTACTTTTCTTGAGGGAATGGGCTGTGTTCTCTTTTTCTCACATAATACCTAGCCCAGTGCTGTATACAAGTCTGGTTATCTGTAAATATTTGTTCTACTAAACTAAATGTATATCTTGTGACTTTGAGAAAATGAATATTCTAGAATATTCTAGAAGAGAAAGTGAGTTACACTATAGCCAACAAAATCCAAGCCCATGTCAGCTGAATAATAAATCCATACGTGGGAAGCATAAACATTTCTATCATAACCATTAATAGCACTCAAATTATTCAAAAGTTTAAGAAGAACTCCAAGTGGAAATGATGAAGATTGTGCATGCATGTTAATGAAATGTGTCATTACATATGCTGAGGAGAGATAGAAACTTAAAAATAAGACTTTCTTTGGTATTAGGTATACATTTGCATCTTTGTTTTCCGTTTTTAGTTATATCATTTTAATTTAATTTAATATAATTTTAAAAATCATTTTTTTCTTTATGACAATCATTGTCCTGAAAAAAAATTAAAGACTATTCAAAATGTAATTAATCATGACCTTTAAGTAGTCTCTTGAATTGATGAACTTTTCTATGTTGTTCATTAACCCCATGTCAGGCATTAAGCCCTGATGGTATTTCTGTACCATGATGGTCACTGGAAAATATGTATTGGAAGAAAGTAGTAAAGGTATCATAATCATTTAATTTTCCTGCTGGAAGAAGCTTTAGAATTCATTGAGAAGCAATGTAGACTGTAGATGAACATTGACTACAATTTGAGTCAATGATGAATTCCTTCCCCTATTATAAACCCATGTGTAAACATGGATTTTTCATCAAAACATTCATCAGTAGCTAGTCCACAACTCAGTCTTAAGGAAACTTTGATGTATAAAAATCAAAGAATATTTAAATTTTATAACATGCTTTAAATTCTATTTTGGAAAAACCAGAAAACAGAAAAGCAGAAAGAACAATATAAAAATCACTTGTAACTACTGATAACCACCACCACCTTCAAACCATTACTAGTAGCTTCCTTTTTGAGTGTCCTATTCCTGTTTTGCAACTAGTAAATTAAAGATTCAAGAGTTTATGTGAATTCACCAAAGTTACAGAGGAAAAATTAGTTGCAGTGGTTGTTCTAGAGGCAATGGTAGGTGTTTGAGGCCTCTTCCTCATTCACTCTCTATCAATCCAAGTACTCCCTTCCCATCTACCAATCTTGTTTTCTGCCCATACACTCTTTTAATTTTGGAAGCCACTGCTAGTTGGCAGTGAGGATTCAGGGTATAAAACCAGTTCTTCTGTCTGGACCAGTCACTCTCATGCCTAAACTTATAAACAAAATGAATTGCCATTGGTATCTCATGTTTTGGTCTTGCTTCAGGGCACTACTTTAGAATGTGGACCGTTAATGACAAATTAATACAATTATTAGCCGTACTGAAATCCATCAAAGCTTAGTAAACTAGCGTCTTGTTTGCTAGATTTGCTATTAAAAACAACACCAACAACAAAAACAAGATACAGTAAGGGCATAAAATAGATGCCAACTTGGCATTATTCTTTCCATGATAAATAAAATATTCTGACAGAGGAGTTCCTGATTAAAGATGCAAGGACCCTGTCATGCTAACTGCAGCTGATTTCCTGCCTTGAAATGTCTTCCTGCTTGTGTCACTGCCAGTGACTGACAGCTGGCTTAATAATTAAATTCAAGCAGTGCTTGCTTTTCTTGACCTTTACCGAGAAACAAATTTTCGAGCTCTGGATATGAGTAGAGTGTTTTAATTTGGGGGAGAATAATGTGTTTGCATCATTTCCAGCAACCCGTGTCTGTGATTACCTGTGCTATTTCACATTCCACTTCACAGCGGACTTCTAGAGGATGGCTGGTAGTTGAAGTCACTCGGTAATTAATACCCAGCTTTGGTTCCCTGCACATGTGTCACCCAAAAGAGGGCATATTTGTTTCTGGTAGACTTAATAAGGTCTCTAGCAGTCCACTTTTCTCAAGTGTATCCAAAGCCAATTTATTTTGAACATCTAGGGTTTTCATAGTCTGTCAAGGTCTTTAGTCATTCTTGCTTATAAGAACAAATCATTCTTTCTAGTTGTAACCTTGATTTCCTTGCCTTTCTTTACTTAAGTGCTTTTCATTTTGTTTTCTTTTTGTTTTCTTATGTGCTTTCCACCGCCCTCTACCGGGGCAGACGGGGTGGTGTAGCAGCGAAGAGCTCCCAGACGTGGGTGAGCTTCAGATTTTTATCTGGAAAATGGGGACATCTTGTAGAAATGTTGAAAGGATGAGGAGAAAAGATGTATGTAGTGTGCCCATCAAATGCTTAGCACATGGTGTGGTGGCACTAAATACATGTAACTGCAGCTGTTATTTTCTTTTTCTCTTTTTTTCAAGTTCATCAGCATTTATTTATTTTTATTTATCAACGTTTATTTTAAGTTCCAGGGTACATGTGTGGGATATGCAGGTTTGTTACATAGGTAAACGTGTGCCATGGTGGTTTGCTGCACAGACCAACCCATCACCTAGGTATTAAGCCCAGCACCCATTAACTGTTCTTCCTGATGCTCTCCCTCTCGACAGGCCCCAGTGTATGTCGTTCCCCACCGACCCCATGTGTCCATGTGTTCTCATCATTCAGCTCCTACTTATAAGTGAGAACATGTGGTGTTTGGTTTTCTCTTTCTGCATTAGTTTGCTGAGGATAACAGCTTCCAGCTCCATCCGTGTCCCTGCAAAGGACATTATCTCATTCTTTTTTATGGCTGCATAGAATTCCATGGTGTATATATACCACATTTTCTTTATCCAGTCTATCATTGATGGGCATTTGGGTTGATTCCATGCCTTTGCTATTGTGAATAGTGCAGCTGTTATTTTCTTATGTACCAAAGTCGCCTTTGTGACCTTTCTTTCCCCTACTTTATGGGCTCTGCAGGTTGACCTCTTCTTTGAAATCCCAGCGTCCTTTTCTCAGATCTTTCAAAGAGAACCAATTGCTTGGGAGGAAATTTCCCTTCCTTATTAGGATCAGTTTGGCTGTTGCAGAACATGCTGGGGTTCTTTTATTGTCTGGTTGGTACCTACCTTGGATTTTCTCCAGTCCTCCCATGTTAGTGGAGGGTGCAATAATACAGCTGCCTATAGGAGGCAGCCTCATCTTTAAATAAAATTTCTGAGTCTAAGGACAAGGTAAGGACAAGCCTATGTTTAGCCTATGTTTAGGGATGTGCAGATATGTCACGTATAGTGAGGGTGACCGTGTAATTCAACACCACATTGGAACACTTTCAAAAATGAAAGAGAACACTACAATCTTTTAAAATGCTTTTAAAATATTTATTTATTAAACAACAAATTGTTTTTGTTGTATTAGCAGACCTGCAAAATAGTTTTATTCAAATCATTTTACAAAAATGAAATGTTTTTAAAAATATAAATACATCTGTGTCTAAAATTAACCAAAATTTAAAATTTCATTATGTTTTTAATTTTTAAAAATATATAAGCAGAATATTTATTCTTCATACATATTCTTGTACTTGGATCAGTTTCTTAACCATATTTGTCTCTAATTCTGTGACAGTAGCATTTTACTAAATAATGTATTTTTAAAAATATTATCTAATTTTTAATTTTTTCATAAAATTATCTGGTCTTGTTCACAGTTGTCATTTATGGTTGATCAATTTGAAATTGTTTATGCCTTTATTTGTTTCTTCTCTGCAGAACGTAATATCATTAATGGAGAAAATACTGTCAGTATAGATATTGAAGTACCCAGTAAGCTTAAAGAAAATTTTTCTAAATGGAGGCTATTCCCAAATCTATTTGGTTTTTTGTTGAAATGAAACAATATGTCAACCCCAGCATTTTTAGAGGTACTGTCTTTTACCTGTATTCAGAATATCTTTTCTTAAGGAATGTTTTTACATGACAGACGCATCAAATATAAGTTGTCTGTATACGCTTTTGGAGTCTTTTAGCAGAGTTTCAGATGTTATAAAAATCATAGGCCTATTCAATTTCATTTCATTCCAGCACAGAGTATACAATTATCTAATTATAAGTAGGAGCTCCATCAGAACATTCTTTTCTGAGGAACCAAAAAGCTATAAGACATACAGAAAACAATTAACAAAATAGCAATAGTAAATTCTTCCCTATCCATAATTATATTAAATGTAAGTGGTTAAACTCTCCAATCAAAATACATAGATTGGCTGAATTAATAACAAACCATGATTCTACTATATACTGTCTCACTTTAGAGACAAAAAAGACTCACTTTAGATTTAAGGACATGCATAGGTTGAAATTAAACACATGGAAAAATATATTCCTTGCAAATTGTAACCAAGAGTGATGGAATAGCATACTACTAATATCACACAGAGTAGACTTTAAGTCAAAGACTGTTACAAGAGAGAAAAAGAACACTGTTAATGATAAAAAGATATCCAAGAGGATATAACAATTATAAATATATATGCACCAACATCAGAGCTCCTAAATATACAAAACAAACACTGAAAGAATTGAAAGGAGAAATAGACAGATCTACAATAATAGTAGGAAACTTCAATATCTCCATTTCGGTAATGGAGAGAACAGCTTATAAAAGATCAATAAGCAAACTAAAGGACATGAACAACACTATAGAACTATTGGTACTAACAGACATATACAGACCATCGACCCACAAGAATAAGATACACATTTTTCTCAGGTGCGCATTCTCCACAACAGACCATATATTAGTCCACAAAATAAGTCGTAACAAATTTAAGAAAATTTAAATCATACAAAGTATCTTTTCCAATTACAATGGAATGAAATTAGAAATTAATAGCGAAGGACAAAACTTCAGCTTAACTAAGAAAAAACGAGAGAAGACCCAACTAAAATAAAAAATAAAACAGGGGCCATTACAGCCAATTTTACAACAATAAGGATTATGAGATAATACTATAAACACTTGTACATTAACAAATTTTGTAACCAGAATAAATGAATAAGTTCCTAGAAGCACACAGCCTACCAAGACTGAATCACGAAGAAACAGAAATTGTGAACCGACTCATAACTAGTAAAGGAGATTGAGTCAGTAATAAAAAACCTGCCAACAAAGAAAATCCCAGGACCAGATGCCTTCACTGGCGAATTCTACCAAACATTTAAAGAAGAATTGACACCAATCCTCCTCAACCTCTTCCAATACGTTGAAGAGGAAGGGCCACTTCCAAACTCATTTTGGTACCAAAGCCAGACAAAGACACTACAAGAAAAGAAAACTACAGGCTAGGATCCCTGATGAAGACGGATGCAGAAAAAGCATTTGACAAAATTCAACACCCTTTAATGAACAAAACACTCAACAAAATAGGAACAGAAGAAAACTACCTTAACATATAATGGTCATAAATGAAAACCACACAGCTAACATCATACTCAGTGGTGAAAGACCAAAAGCTTTTCCTCTAAGAACAGGAACAAAATAAAAATACTTGTTTTTAGTACTTCTGTAACATAGTACTGGAAGTCCTAACTGGAGTAATCAGGCAAGTTTTTAAAAAGCATCAAAATTGGAAAGAAAGAAGAAGTAAAATTATCTATGTTTACAGTCAATATGATCTTACATGTAGAAAACCCTAAAGATGCCACAAAAACTATTAGAACTAATGAGTAAGTTTGGCAAAGTTGTAGGATATAAAATCAACACACAAAAATCAGTTGTATTTCTATACAGTAACAATACACAATCTGAAAACAAAATTAAGAAAACAATTCCATGTACAACAGCATAAAAAAGAATAAAATATTTAAGAATAAACTTAAAGAAGTAAACACTGAGAAAAATTAAAGAGAAAAAATAAATGCTGAGAAAAATTAAAGAGGACAAAAATAAATGGGAAAATATTCTGTGTTCATGGATTGGAAGACTTAATATCATCAAGATGCCAACACTCCCAAAGGGATCTACAAATTTAATGCAATCCTTGTCAAAATATCAATGATATTTTTTTCAGAAATAGAAAAATCCATCCTAAAATTCATATATTTCAATTCTCAAAGCATCTCAGATGGCCAAAACAATCTTGAAAAAGATCAAGGCTGGAAGTTTCACACTTTCTGATTTCAAAACTTATTACGAAGCTACAGTAATCCAGATAGTGTGGAAATGGCATAACACAGACATACAGACCAATGTAATAGACTAGAGAGCTCAGAAATAAATTATCATATATATGGTCATATAATTTTCAACAACAGTGTCAAGACAATTCAATGGAGAAAGAATAGTTTTTTCAACAAATAGTGCTGGAAAAATGCAATGTAATGAAGTTGGATGCCTACTTCATACCATATTCAAAAATTCACTTAAAATGATTTAAAGAACCTAAACACAAAACCTGCAACTGTAAGACTCTTAGGAGAAAACATAAGGACAAAATTTCATGCCATTAGATTTGGGAATAATTTCTTGAATATGACACCAAAGCACAAGCCACAAAAGTAAAAAGAGACAAATTGGACTGCATCAAAATAAAAAATCTTCTATGCACAAAAGGATGTAATCAACAGAACACAAAAGCAACCTACAGAATGGTAGAAAATATTTGCAAATCTTATATCTGATGAGGGTTTAATATTCAGAATATATAAAGAATGCCTACAACTCAACAACAAAAATACAATTAACCATTCAAAAGCAGGCAACCGACTTGAATAAACATTTTACTAAAGAAGATATACAAATGATCAACAAGCATATGAAAAGATGCTCAGAATCACTACTCATTAGGGAAATGCAAATCAAAACCTCATATCTATTAGGATGGCTACTATCAAAACCAAATAAAACAGAAAATAATAAGCATTGATGAGGATGTGGAAAAATTGGAAACCCTGTGCACTGTTGATAGGAAAGTAAAATGGTGCAACTGCTATGGAAAACACTATGCTATAAAAAAAAAGCTTCTCAAAAAATTAAAAATGGAATTATTGTATAATTCAACAATACCACTTCTGGGCATATTTCCAAAAGTATTGAAAGCAGGATCTCAAAGAGGTATTTGTACACTCATGTTTATAGTGTCACTATTCATTAGTCAAGAAGTGGAAGCAGCTCATGTTAATTGACAGATGATTGGATAAACAACGTGTCATATACATTTGATGGAATATTATTCGGCCTCAAAACAAAAGGAATTCTTACACATGCTGTAACATAAATAACCCTTGAAGACATCATTTTATGTACAATAAGCCCGTCACAAAACAATTGCATGATTCTACTTATATAAGGTAGCTAATGTAGTCAAATTAAAAAAGAATAGCGGTTTCACAGGATAAGGCTAGTAGGAAAATGGGGAGTTGTTTAATGAGTATGGAATTTCAATTTTGCAAGCTGAAAAAGATCTGGAGATTAGATGCAAAACAATTTAGATATACTTAACATTACTGAGGCTGTACACTTAAACATTAAGATGGTAAATTTTATTTTATGTGTTTTTTCCACAGTTAAAAAAATAAAAAGATTCTTCTCACATGTAGAAATATTCCAAAGCACTATCAGAGTTAAAGCTCTCATTTAATTTTTCCATTTCTCCAGCTTTGAAAGAAATAAATGTCAACATTTCTGTTTAGGAGATTTATTTTCAATAATTGGAATTTTCTAAAGGTCTCAAAAATTTTTTTTGATAATTTACTCAATAAGTTTATTGGTGGATATGTCAGATGCTTCTAGTTTTTATTAAAAATAATTCCACAAAAGTAACCTCATACATGTATTATTTCATAATTATGAAAGCATGCCTTGAGGGTAAATTTCTAGATGTGGGATTGCTAGGTTAAGGGGAAAATGTAATTTCATTATATATTACCAAATTCCCCTTCTTAGGACTTGTTCCATGTTGCAAAAAGTTTCAAAATTTAAATTCTTTTGGTGTAATAGTCATTGAATAATTAGACTTCAAATTGTTTATGCTCAAAATGCAATCAAAATTTAGAGGAAGTATTAAAAATTCTAATACATTTCTGAGACAAACTGATTTATAAAGTAGTTTTTCAAAGGCACAAACATTTCTAAAATCTGATTAATAACAGAAAGCAAAGAGAAAAAGTACCTGATGCCAACCTAAAGAGTTTTTTTTTAACTGAATGATATTATCAATGTAAAGATGTTGTAGTTATGTTATTCTGTGTATACATGTAATATTTATAAATGGTGCCAACTATGGCTTCTATTTGTTTTGTAGAATATTGCAAGTTTGATTATAATTATGAATTTGTGTGTAAAAACCTAATTTTGTATGTTTCTGCTCCATAAGTTTCTTAACTTAATAAGAACATTGTTTTCACCATAATACTAAGCTTCATTAAAATTTAGATGGACACACACAACAAGTACTTCTATTTTCAGTGTTTAACTTATTACTTGGATTTATAATAGCATTTACAATAATGTCAAATGTTTTCCTTTGCTAGAATAAACTTCCAAAAAATTTACTGTAATTCTGAATGTGGAAAAAAAAAGATTAAACCTTTGTTGGAATCAGCTCAACTGAATTTCAGTTGGACTCATTTGAGGACACCAATATAAAATGTTTATAAAGAATTTTTCTTTTATAAATGAAGCCAATACATTAATAGCTATTGTTTTATTTTTTGCACACACCAAAAAACTTTAAATTAAAGCAGAGTTTAATTAACTTAAAAGAATGGTTATTTGATCTAAATGAAAAGTCATTTAGATCATCATGGACACATCATGACTGTGTCCAATTTGCCACTTCCAATGGTAGAAGATGCTTTAGTCACCATAAACACCAACACTAAATACTTCTACCCTCACCAGAAGACCTGAGGCATTTGATAAACCTCAAGTCTAGTTATCTCTTACTGCTTAACCTATTTACATTGCCTTCTAGGCAGACATGTAGGTTTGAAACTCCTGGTTCTAAAATGTTTTATGGCATCCAGACTTGTTAAGGTGAATATTTGTTTCTAGTGGGTTTCTCTAGGTGATTTCAAATACCTCTAATATGCATCTACTTACTTTCTCAAGTACCTGTAATGAAAGTAAAGTGATGCTCCCCTTCCTGCAGTGGAAGTTAAAAGTACTAAATGACAGCATAGAATGTGCACCTACATTTGTCTGATTCCAATGTGTTGGGGTGATCAGACCCAACACCAGATCATGGGGGTGATGAAGTCTGGCAGAGTCAAAGGAACGAGAAAAAGGCAGTTTGAGAGAGAAAGTGGGAACCAGGGGGCCATCACGAGTGTGGAGGCTGTGAAGACCCCAAGTTCTGGGAGCCCAGGCTATTTATTGCTGCTCAAACAAAGAAACAGGTGGTGAGGATGTGTGGGTTGAAAGGAAATGGTGTATCAAGTGAATGAGAAACATGGCTGCTTGAGATAATGGGAGTGCTAGAAGCAAGGAGCCAGCAAGTCTAGCAGACATGTAAGCCCTGCCTCAGCTTCTCTCCCAACACTCAGCTTTTCTCCCAACATGCCCCTTTCTCTTTTTTGTAAAATCGCCACAGCTATCATTATTACTAGCATAAGGTGGCCTCTTTTTAAAATTAATTGAGCAAAGTAATTGCAGGCTGTGCAGCCCTTAATTGCTGGTTGGTGATTCAGCTTCAATTTTCTTAAGCCTTATTCAAAATGGAGTCGCTCTGGTTTGAATGCTTCCCACATATCTCCCCTTTCCCTTTTACAAGAGGACCCTTAATCCTAGGGGTTGCAGAAGGATGAAGGTCCATCTTCTGTAACTTCTTCATGCTGAATAGGGGCGATGATACTCCTGCCTACCTGTTAGGGTCTCTTGTATTCAGGGTAGAGAGGAGTTCAGTCAGAAAGCATTGGTCCATTAAGCACCTATAGGTAGAACCCTGGTGCTCCAGCAGTTTCTCAGCATGGCTCGTACTGGGGGAACCCAGTCCATGGTTGGGATCCACGGGTCCTTCCAGTCTCCGGTTCCATGGTCATACACGTCTTGAGGGTACCCACATGGTTTGTTCATCTCCTGCAAAAACACAAGCATACCCTCACCCCCGTGTTAGTAAATCTACTGAAACAGAAGCAAAAACTTTCATGGCTGTAGCCGGGAGGCATGCCATTGCTGAAGCATTTGTAACTCAGCTTCTGCCTCTTTGGTTGATTACCGCAGTGTAAAACTTACCGTTGATAATGAGAAGCAGGCGCCTTCTAACAGAAGGCACAGAGAAAGCAAATTCAAGCTTAAAAGCAATCCTCAAACCTTCAATTTGCACTGTACAAGTGGGTCCATTAGATGCCGTGGTTTATGACAGATCTTCAGATGTTTGGTGGGCACCCACACAGTCACCTGATTGTCACCTGGAGAGACATAAGCAAATCCTCTTCCCCATAAAATTATCTGTCCTTTACCCCAGCTCTTTGTATGTGCATCCCTCACCATATATCTTGTCCAGTCTTTTTATTTTCCTTTTGTCCTGTCAGGTGTTTTCCAGCTGCAGTCATGGGCTGATCTTTTTGTAAATTTAAAAAATTTAATGTTAATAAAGCTAAATGCAATTGTATGTGCAGTGTCTTACATTACTAGTCCCCTCCCTTTTGCTTTTGTATTTGAGTTTTTAAAGTATGATTAGCTCTTTCCACTATTGCCTGTCCTTGCGAGTTATATGGAACACCTGTAGTATGGGTAATATTCCACTATTGAAAAAATGTTGCCATGGCTTTACTACAGTATCCTGGGCTGTTATCAGTTTTGATATTTTCTGGGATTCCCATAACTGAAAAGCAAATAAAAGATGTCTTTTAACATGAGCTGTAGCCTCCCCTGTTTGACATGTGGCCCAGATAAAATGTGAATAGGTATCTACTGAAACATGAACAAAGGACAATTTTCAAAAGCAGGAATATGTGTTATATCCATCTGCCAGATGGAATTTGGAGATAAACCTCTAGGGCTAACTCCTGTTCCTTGATGTGGCAGATGCACGACTTGGCAGGCAGAACAGTGTTGCACAATTTCTTTAGCTTGTTTCCATGACAGACCATATCTTTTTCTAAGGCCTGTGGCATTAAGATGGGTTAAAGAGTGAAATGTTTGTGCATCAGCAAAGACCACAGACACCAATGCATCTGCCCTTTGATTAAGTTTAGTTAAAGGGCCAGGGAGGTTAGTATGTACTCCCATATGAGTGATATAGAAAGGTGAATGCCTTCATTGTACTGCTTGCTATAAAGAATGAGATAAAAGATTAAGTTGTTCATCAGTCACATTTCAAATTAAGGTACATTCAATATTTTGCATGACTTGCACTACATAGGCTGAATCAGAAACAATGTTTACTGACTGTTTAAAAGTTTTTAACACCATTATCACAGCCATAAGTTCAGCTCTTTGAGCAGAAGTAAAGTCAGCTTGAAAAACCTGCTGTTGAGGTCCTGCAAAGGAGACTTTTCCTTTAAAAGAGGTGAGACATAGCATAGGTAGGAATGCCTAAAGTTGGACGAATCTAATTAATGTCTCTTAATAATTTTTGGAAATCATTTAAGGTTTATTTATGGCGGGAACAGTAAAAGCAAATTTTTCATAATTTTGGGCAGCTAAAGGAACGGTAAAAAAGCAATCCTTTACATCTATCACTATGAGAAACCAGTATTTTGGGATCATTGTTGGGGACGGCAGCCCTGGTTGTAGCATGCCCATGGGTTGAATCACAGCATTAACAGACTTTAAATCTGTTAACATTCTCCATTTCCCTGATTTTTTCTTAATGAAAAATACAGGAGAATTCCAAGTGGAGAAAGTAGGCTCTATATGTCCTTTTTGCAATTGTTGCTGCACCAGTTCTTTTAAAGCCTCCAGTTTTTCCTGTTTCAGCGGCCATTGCTCCATCCAAACCAGTTTGGCAGTTCATCAAACAAGAGGAATGGGAGACAGAGGCTCAACAATGGCCACTCCTAAAAATGACACTCTTATCCCGTCCGATCTGTTTGCCCTTTTAATTCTAAAGATTCTGATTGGCCATTTTAATCTTTTTCTAGTTCTTTCCCTGGGTGATATCCCATATTTTTCATCATTTATCTACTATTACTACTATATTGATCTGTAGGAACAGATATTTCAGCATCCCATTGTTGCAATAAGTCTCTACCCCATAAATTGAGAGGAATAGGTGTAACGATAGGCCAAATGGTCCCTTCCTGACTATCCAGCCCTGGACGTGGTAAAATCGAAGAACTTTGAAAAACTTCCGAGGCAGCTCCTACTCCAACAATACTAATGGATGCCTTTTGCTTAGGCCAGTGCTGGGGCTGTTGATTTATAACAATAATAGAGACATTAGTCCCAGCCTCACCAGCATCTGTTGTTTTTTGACTTTTTAATAATAGGCATTCTGACTGGTGTGAGATGGTATCTTGTTGTTGCTTCAATTTGCATTTGTCAGGTGATGAGTAATGATGAGCATTTTAAAATATATTTATTGGCCACTTGTATGTCTTCTTTTGAGAAGTGATTGTTCATGTCTTTCGCACATTTTTAAATTGGGTTATTTTATTTGCTTTTTGCTCATTGAATTGCTAAAATTCCTTATAGATTCTGGATATTCCACCTTTGCCAGAAGCATAATTTGCAAATATTTTCTCCTATTATGTAGGTGGTCTACTTGCACTGTTGATAGTTTCTTTTGCTTTACAGAAGCTCTTTAGTTTAACTGTCAATTTTTGGTTTTGTTGCAACTGCTTTTGAGGACTTAGTCATAAATTCCTTCCCAAGGCCCATGTTCAGAATGGTATTTCGTAGGTTTTCTTCCAGAATTTTTATAGTTTGTGGTCTTACACTTAAATCATTAATCCATCTTCAGTTTATTTTTGTATATGGTGAAAGGTAAGTGTCCAGTTTCATTCTTCTACCTATGGCTAGCCAGGTATCCCAGCACTATTTGTTGAATGGGAAGTCATTTTCCCATTGTTTATTTTTATCAGCTTTGTCAAAGATTAGATGGCTGTAGGTATGCAGCTTTTTGACTGGGTTCTCTATTCCAAATTTGAGATCTTTCTAACTTCTTGATGTAAGCATTTAGCACTATAAACTTCTCTCTTAACACTGTTTTTGTTTTTGTTGCATTCCAGATATTTTGGTAGTTTATGTGGCTGTTTTGTATCAGTACCATGCTGTTTTGGTTTCTATAGCCTTATATACTTTGAAGTTGGGTAATGTGATGCCTTCAGCTTTGTTCTTTTTGCTTAGGATTATCTTGGCTATTGAGGCTCTGTTTTGGTTCCATATGAATTTTAGATAGTTTTTTTTCTAATTCTGTGAAAAATAACATTGGTAGTTTGATAGGAATAGTGTTGACTCTGTAGATTGCTTTGTGCAGTTGGACCATTTTAACGATATTCTTTCAATCCATGAGCATGGAATGTCTTTCCTTTTGATAGTGTCATCTGTGATTTCTTTCAGCAGTGTTTTGTATTCCTCCTTGTAGATATATTTTATCTCCTTGGTTAGATGTATTTCTAGGTATTTTATTTTTGTGTGGCTATTGTAAATGAGATGGTATTCTTTTTTTGGCTCTCAGTTTGAACATCATTGTTGTCTAAAATGCTAAGGATTGTTGAAATTGATTTTGTAGCCTGAAATTTTACTGAAGTCATTTATCAATTCTAGGAACTTTTTGGTGGAATCTTTAGAATTTTTTAGGTATAGAATCATATCATCAGCAAAGAGACATATTTTGACTTCTTTTTCTATTTGGATGCTTTTTATTTCTTTCTCTTATTACTCTGGCTAGGACTATTACTATGTTGAATAGGAGTGGTGAGAGAGGGCATCCTTGTCTTGTTCCTGTTCTTAAGGGGAATACATTCAGCTTTTGCCCATCCAGTATGATGTTGGCGGTGGGTTTATCATAGATGGCTCTAATTATTTTGAGATATGTTCCTTTGATGCTTAGTCTGTTGAGCATTCTTATTATAAAGGGATGTTGGATTTTATCAAAAACGTTTCCTGCATCTATTGAGATAATCATAGGGTTTTTGTTTTTAATTTTCTTTTTGAGTCGAAGTCTCGCTCTCTGCAGTAGCGTGATCTTGTCTCACTGCAAGCTCCACCTCCCGGGTTCATGCCATTCTTCTGCTTCAACTACCCGAGTAGCTGGGACTACAGGCACCTGCCACTAAGACCGGCTAATGTTTTTGTATTTTTAGTAGAGACGGGGTTTCACTATGTTAGCCAGGATGGTCTTGATCTTCTGACCTCATGATCTGCCCGCCTTGGCTTCCCAAAGTGCTGGGATTACAGGTGTGAGCCACCGCACCCAGCCAGTTTTTAATTTTGTTTATGTGGTGAATCACATTTATTAATTTTCATATGTTAAACCAACCTTGCATCCCAGGAGTAAAGCCTGCTTGATCATAGTGAATTAACTTTTTCATGTGCTGCTGGATTCAATATGCAGCACATTTTGTTCAATTTTGTTGAAGATTTTTGCATCTGTGTTCATCAGGGATATTAGCCTGTAGTTTTCTTTTTTCATTGTGTTTTTTTCAGATTTTGGTTTCAGAGTGACAGTAGCTTTATAAAATAAGCTAGGGAGACATCACTTCAACTCAATTTTTTGGAATAGTTTCAGTAGAATTGGTACCAGCTCTTTTTTGTATTTCTGGTAGAATTCAGTTGTGAATCTATCTGGTCCAGGGCTTTCCTTGGTTAGCACTTTTTAAAAATTTACTCAAGCACAGTACTCAATATTGATCTATTCAGGGTTTCAATTTCTTCCTGATTCAATCTTGGGAGGTTGTATGTTTCTAAGAACTTTTTCATTCCCTCTAGATTTTCTAGTTTATGTGTGTAGAGGTGCTCATAATAGATTCCAAGAATCTTTTGTATTTCTGTGGGATTGGCTGCAATGTCACCCTTATTTCTGATTGTGCTCATTTGCATCTTCTCTCTTTTTTCCTTTTTAAATCTAGCTAGCCATTGATCTTGTTTATCTTTTGAAAGAACCAACTTTCGGTCACATTGATCCTTTGTGTGGATTTTTGGGTCTCAATTTCATTCAGTTCTGGTTTTATTTTATTTTATTTATTTTAAAAAATAATTTTTTTTTGAGACAGAGTCTTGCTCTGTTGCCCAGGCTAGAGTGCAGTGGCATGATCTCGGCTCACTGCAGACTCCGCCTCCTGGGTTCAAGTGATTCTCCTGCCTCAGCCTCCTGAGTAGCTGGGATTATAGGCGCCCACCACCGCACCCAGTTAATTTTTGTATTTTTTAGTAGAGACTGGGTTTCACCATCTTGGCCAGGCTGGTCTTGAACTCCTGACCTCGTGATCCATCCACCTCAGCTTCCCAAAGTGCTGGGATTACAGGCATGAGCCACTGCACCTGGCCAGTTCTGGTTTAATTTTAATTATTTCTTTTCTTCTGCTAGCTTTAGGGTTAGTCTGTTCTTGTTTTTCTAGTTCCTCTAGGTGTGATGTTAGATCATTAATTTGAGATCTTTCTAACTTCTCGATGTAAGCATTTAGCTCTATAAAATTCCGTTTTAACACTGCTTTTGCTGCATTCTAGATATTTTGGTATCTTATATTTCTATTTTCATTTATTTCAAAGAATTTTTTGACATTTTCTTTAATTTCATTGTTTATCTGAAAGTCTTGTAGGAGCAAGTTGTTTAATTTCCATGTATTTGTGTGGTTTTGAGAGATCTTATAATTGATTTCTATATTTATTCCAAGGTGGTCTGAGAATCTGGTTGGTATGATTTCGATTTTTTTGAATTTATTGAAACTTGCTTTATGGCTGAGCATGTGGTTAATCTTAGAGTATGTCTTGTGTGCTGATGAGAAGACTGCATGTTCTGTGGTTGATGTGGGGAGTATTCTGTAGATGTATGTTAAGTCCAATTTGTCAACTGTTGAATTTAAATCCACATATTTTTTTGTTCATTTTCTGCCTCTGAGATGCTTTCTAGTTAGATAATATTTTCTGCAAACAATGCCGTTTTGCTTATTCATTTTCAATACTTGAACTTAATTTCTTTTTCTTGTTGCATTAAATTGTCCAGAAGTCCCAGGAGAGTGTTGAACGGACCAAGACTGAAGAAGCAGCCATTCTGAGACATGTTGTTCTCAAGCGGAAGGAAGGAATTCATATGGTCAAGCCAAGCCATGCAAGTGGTCACATAGAGGATGTTCACTCTTTTGCTTGGCCAAAGTGAATTGTATGATTAATCCCAAAGTTGGCTGAGGAGCGAGGCTAGAGGGGTTAGAAAAGTATACTCTACCTATAGACAGGTATGAACAAAGAATTACTAACAAGTAATACAATTTACTCACAGCACCATGCTTGAAAGAAGCATTGTGAGTTTTTTTAATGACACAAATATATACTTGATCATATATTTTATAATCAAAATCCAGGGAGATCATGGTGGATGGGAGGCAGGACTAGACCGCAGCCCCAGGAAAGAGCAGCAGGCAGCGATTCACATTGTGAATTTTAGCTCCAGATCAACTGCAAGAACACACCAGCAGTCCTGAGAGGACCCACAGACCCTCTGAAGGAAGCGGATTGCTCTTGTAAGACTGAGGAGACCCCCTGCCAAAAAACTGTGAGTGCCCCAACTGTGGAAGTGGGAAAGGGAGACCCTTCTCTCCCTAACATATACCCCCACTGGAGAAGCTGAAGGTCTGTTTGCAGGAGAAGTTTCCAACTTTACCTGGAGCTGAGTCAATTTTGGAGAGCCAAGTGAAAAACAGGAGTAGAGGAAGCAGCAGAAAGGCCCTGAGAGCTCACTGGGTCCCCTAGCAGGCCACTCCTGCCTGGCACCACAGGGATCCAATGGGAGAGGAGCAGTGGGTAAAACTACACAGGGAGAAGCAAAGCTATAGCTGACCTTTTTAACAATTTGAAAGGGGTGAGAAGCAGAACGCAGGGGAGGGTGCAAATCCGGTGTGCAGATTCCACAGGCTGGGGAAGAACCAAGCCCTTTTCTTTCACAGCTAGGAGGTAGATAGCCTAGGGCAGGTTTTCAAGGGCGGTGGAAGTGAGACTGGCCCTTCGGTTTGTATGGGAGTTGGGTGAGGGCTGTGCCTGCTGGCTTTCCCCAACTTCCCTGACAACCTGCATGACTCAGCAGAGGCAGCCGTAATCCTAGGTACACAACTCCAGTGACCTGAGAATCTCATCCCCAACCCACACAGCAGCTGCAGCAACACCTGCCCAAGGAGAGTCTGAGCTCAGACACTCCTAGCCACGCCCCCACCTAATGGTCCTTTCCTACCCACTCTGGTAAGGGAAGACAAAGGGCATATAATCTTGGGAGTTCTAGGGCCCTGCCCACCACTGGTTCCTCCCCATAATAACACAACTGATGCTCTCTGCAAAGCACCACCTACTGGCAGGAGGCCAACCAGCCAAAAAATAGAACATTAAACCACCAAAGATAAGAACCCTCATAGAGTTCATTGTATCCTCTCCCACCTCCACCAGAACAGGCGCTGGGGCGCTGGTATCTATGGCTGAGAGATCCATAGACGGTTCACATCAAGGACTCTGTGCACACCACCCCCAGTACCAGCCCAGAGCTGGGTAGACTCGCTGGGTGGCTAGACTCAGAAGACAGACAACAATCACTGCAGTTTGACTCACCCAAAGCTACATCCATGGGAAAAGGGGGAGAGTACTACATCAAAGGAACACCCCAAGGGACAAAAGAATCTGAACAACAGCCTTCAGCCCTATACCTCCCCTCTGACAAACCCCCTACCCAAATGAGAAAGAACCAGAAAACCAACCCTGGTAATATGACAAAGCAAGGCTCTTCAACATCCCCCCAAAAATCACACTAGTTGACCACAATAGATCCAAACCAAGATTTACCTGAAAAATAATTTAGGAGGTTAGTTATTAAGCTAATCAGGGAGGGACCAGAGAAAGGCAAAGCCCAATGTAAGGAAATCCAAAAAATGATAAAAGAAGTGAAGGGAGAAATATTCAAGGAAGTAGATAGCTTAAAGAAAAAACAATAAAAAGTTTAGGAAACTTTACACACACTTTTAAAAATGCAAAATGCTCTGGAAAGTCTCAGCAATAGAATTGAACAAATAGAAGAAAGAAATTCAGAGCTCAAAGACAAGATTCTTGAATTAACCAAACACAACAAAGACAAAGAAAAAAGAATATGAAAATATGAACAAAGCCTCCAAGAACTCTGAGATTATATTAAATGGCCAAACCTAACAATAATTGGTGTTCCTGAGGAAGAAGAGAATTCTAAAAGCTTAGAAAACATATTTGGGGGAATGATTGAGGAAAATTTCCCTGGCCTTGCTAGAGTCCTAGACATCCAAATACAATATGCACAAAGAACACCCGGGAAATTCATTGCAAAAAGATCTTCACCTAGGCACATTGTCATCAGGTTATCCAAAGTTAAGACAAAGGAAAGAATCTTAAGAGCTGTGAGACAGAAGCACCAGGTAACCAATAAGGGAAAACCTATCAGATTAACAGCAGATTTCTTAGCAGAAACCCTACAAACTAGAAGGGATTGGGGCCCTATCTTCAGCCTCCTCAAACGAAACAATTATCAGCCAAGAATTTTGTATCCAGTGAAACTAAACATTGTATATGAAGAAAAGATACAGTCTTTTTTAGACAAACAAATGCTGAGAGAATTTGCCATTACCAAGCCACCACTACAAGAACTGCTAAAAGGAGCTCTAAGTCTTGAAACAAATCCTGGAAACACATCATAACAGAACCTCTTTAAAGCATAAATCACACATGACCTATAAAACAAAAATACAAGTTAAAAAGCAAAAACAAAAAACAGAAGTACACAAGCAACAAAGAGCATGATGAATGGAATGGTACCTCACATTTCAATACTAACATTGAATGTAAATGGCCTAAATGCTCCACTTAAAAGATACAGAACTGCAGAATGGGTAAGAACTCACCAACCGACTATCTGCTGCCTTCAGGAGACTCACCTCCCACATAAGGATTCACATAAACTTAAAATAAAGGGGTGGAAAAAGGCATTTCATGCAAATGGACACCAAAAGTGAGCAGAGGTAGCTATTCTTGTATCAGACAAAACGAACTTTAAGGCAACAGCAGTTAAAAGAGACAAAGAGGGACATTATGTAATGGTAAAAGGCCTTGTCCAGTGGGAAAATATCACAGTTCTAAACATATATGCACCAACACTGGAGCTCCCAAGTTTATAAAATGATTACTAATAGACAGAGAAATGAGATAGACAGCAACACAATAACAGTGGGGGACTTCAGTACTCCACTGACAGCACTAGACAGGTCATCAAGACAGAAAGTCAACAAAGAAACAATGGATTTAAACTATACCTTGGAACAAATGAACTAAACAGATATATACAGAACATTTCATCCAACAACTGCAGAATATACATTCTATTCAACAGTGCATGGAACTTTCTCCAAGATAGACCATATGATAGGCCATAAAATGAGCCTCAGTAAGTTTAACAAAATTGAAATTATATCAAGCACTGTCTCAGACCACAGTGGAATAAAAATGGAAATCAATTCCAAAAGGGACGTTCAAAGCTATGCAAATACATTGAAATTAAATAACCTGCTCCTGAATGAGCATTGGGTCAAAAACAAAATCAAGATGGAAATTTAAATATTCTTCAAGCTGAATGACAATAATGACACAACCTATCAAAACCTCTGGGGTACAGCAAAGGTGGCGCTAAGAGGAAATTTCACAGCCCTAAACGCCTACATCAAAAAGACTGCAAGATCACAAACTGCCATTCTAATGTCACAACTCAAGGAACCAGAGAAACAACAACAAACCAAACCCAAACCCAGCAGAAGAAAAGAAATAACCAAGATTAGAGCAGAACTAAAAGAAATTGAAACGAAAAAATACAAAAGATAAATGAAACAAAAAGCTGGTTCTTTGAAAAGATAAATAAAAGTGGTAGACCATTGGCAAGATTAACCAAGAACAGAAGACAGAAAATCCAAATAATGTCACTAAGAAATGAAACAGAAACAGAAGATACTACAAATGACACCACTGAAATACAAAAGATCACTCAAGGCTACTATGAACACCTTTACACACATAAACTAGAAAATCTAGAAAAGATGGATACATTCCTGGAAAAATACAAGCTTAAATCAGGAAGAATTAGATACCCTTAACAGACCAATAACAAGCAGTGAGATTGAAATGGTAATTTAAAAATTACCGATGAAAAAAGGCCAGGACCAGATGGATTCACAGCAGAATTCTGCTAGGCATTCAAAGAATTGGTGCTCATCCTTTTGACACTGTTCCACAAGATAGAGAAAGAAGAAACCCTCCCTAATTCATTCTATGAAGCCAGCATCACCCTAATACCAAAACCAGGAAAGGACATAACCAAAAAAGAAAACTACAGACTGATATCCTTGCTGAACATAGATGCTAAGATCCTTAACAAATTATTTTACTAACTGAACCCAGCACATAACAAAAAGGTAATCCACCATGATCAAGTGGGTTTCATACCAGGGATGCACGGATGGTTCAACATATGCAAGTCAATAAGTGTGATACACCACCTAAACAGACTTAAAAACAAAAATCACATAATCATTTCAATAGATGCAGAAAAAGCATTAGACAAAATCCAGTATCCCTTTATTATTAAAACTCTCAGCAAAATTGGCATACAAGGAACATATGTTAATGTAATAAAAGTCATCTATGACAAACCCACAGGTGAGAAGGTGAAAGCATTCCCTCTTAAGAACTGGAACAAGACAGGATGTCCACTCTCACCACTCCTCTTCAACGTAGTACTGGAAATCCTAGCCAGAGCAGTCAGACAAGAGAAAGAAATCAAGGGCTTCCAAAGTGGTAAAGAGGAAGTCAGACTGTCACTGTTTCCTGATGATACAATTGTTTACCTTGAAAATCCTAAGGAGTTCTCCAGAAAGCTCCTTGAACTGATAAAAGAATTCAGCAAAGTTTCTGGATACAAGATTAATGTACACAAATCAGTAGCTCTTCTGTACACCAACAGTGACCAAGCAGAGAATCAAATTGAGAACTCAACCCCTCTCACAATAGCTGCAAAAACAAACAAACAAACAAAAACCTTAGGAATATACCTAACCAAGGAGTGGAGAGACCTCTACAAGGAAAACTACAAAACACTGCTAAAAGAAATCACGGGCGACATGAACCAATGGAAACACATCCCATGCTCATGTGGGATGGGTAGAATCAATATTGTGAAAACGACCATACTGCCAAAACCAATCTACAAATTCAATGCAATCTGCATCAAAATACCACCATCGTTCTTCACAGAATTAGGAAAAAACGATTCTAAAATTCATATGGAACCAAAAAAGAGGCCGCAGAGCCAAAGCAAGACTAAGCAAAAAGAACAAATCTGGAGGCATCACACTACCTGATTTCAAACTATACTATAAGACCATAGTCACCAAAATAGCATGGTCCTGGTACAAAAATAGGCACAATGGAACAGAATAGAGAACCCAGAAATAAACCCAAATACAGCCATCTGATCCTCAACAAAGCAAATGAAAACATAAAATGGGGAAAGGATACCCTTTTCAACAAATGGTGCTGGGATAATTGGCTAGTCACATATAGGAGAATAACTGGATCCTCATCTCTCACTTTATACAAAAATCAACTCAAGATGGATTAAGGACTTAAAACTAAGACTTGAAACTATAAAAATTTTAGAAGATAACATTGTAAAAACCCTTCTAGACACTGGCTTAGGCAAGGATTTCATGACCAAGAACCCAAAAGCAAATGCAATAAAAACAAAGATAAATAGCTGGGACCTAATTAAACTAAAGAGCTTTTGCACAGCGAAAGGAACAGTCAGCAGAGTAAACAGACAACCCACAGAGTGGGAGAAAATCCTCACAATCTATACATCTGACAAAAGACTAATATCCAGAATCTACAACAAAGTCAAACAAATCAGTAAGAAAAAAACAAACAATTGCATCAAAAAGTGGACTAGGAACATGAATAGACATTTCTCAAACGAGGTTATACAAATGGCCAACAAATATATGAAAAAATGTTCAACATCACTAATGATCAGGGACATGCAAATCAAAACCACAATATGATACCATCTCAGTCCTGCAAGAATGGCCATAATCAAGAAATCAAAAACAGAGAATGCTGGCATGGATGTGGTGAACAGGGAACACTTCTACACTGCTGGTGGGAATGTCAACTAGTACAACTGTTATGGAAAACAGTGTGGAGATTCCTTAAAGAACTAAAAGTGGAACTACCGTTTGATCCAGTAATCCCACTACTGGGTATCTACCCAGAGAAAATGAAGTCATTATTTGAAAAAGATACTTGCACACATATGTTTATAGCAGCACAACTCACAACTGCAAAAACATGGAACCAACCGAAATGCCCATCAGCAAGTGGATTAAGAAACTGTGGTGTATATATATACGATTGAATACCAGGTAGCCATGAAAAGGAATGAATTAAAGGCATTTGCAGTTACCTGGGTGAGACTGGAGACTATTATTTTAAGTGCAGTAACTCAGGAATGGAAAGCGAAACATCGTATGTTCTCACTGATATGTGGGAGCTAAGCAATGAGGATGCAAAGGCATAAGAATGATGCAATGGACCTTGGGGACCTGAGAGGAAGAGTGGGAGGGGGTGAGGGATAGAAGACTACAAATGTGGTGCAGTGTATGCTGCTCAGGTGATGGGTGCACCAAAATCTCACAGATCACCACTAAAGAACTTACTCATGTAACCAAATACTGCCTGTACCCCAATAACTTATGGAAAAAAATAAGTAAAAGTCAATTTACTTCAGGAGATGCGGGAACAGAAAAAAAAATGTACTCAATAACCATATTTGGAATAAATAAATGAATCACCTAACTTCAAAAAAATCTAGCAGAACCTTTCTGAACAATCACTTTGTTTTTCTGTACTGTTAGATAAGCTATCCTCTTTTCCTGAAATGCTCTCCCTGCCTCTGTCTCCCTTTTCCTTCTTTCAAGACTTGCACTGCCTAACATGGGGTTTTGCATATGTCAAGTAGTCAATAAACTGTTTGTTAAATTTTTTGTTGAATTTAACCTTTTCTTCTTGATGTGACTTTTAAAAGCGGCAGGTTTTCAAATGGCATGCATTCAAAAGAATGATTGAATTGACGACGGGAAAAAAAACAAAACAAAACACAGCTCTAAATATAACTGTTGATGGACACCTAGACAACCATTCCTGATTCAAGAAATTATGAACAAGAAAACAAAATGTCATCCTATTGAGATGTTCTAACATCTTCAAGATCTAATAACTTAGTCCTAAATTAATTAAAATCTATCTTTTTTTATTCAAGGTATTTCTTTTGAGCTTAATCCTCTCACTATTTTTATTTGGTATATTTTCTAGGAATTATAAAAAGCTTAGCATATTTTATTTTCTCAATAACCAGAACTTCCAGGTGGTGAATCCCAGGCATATGTATAATGAAAACATTCCTCAGGTGATTCTGATGCAAAACTCATTAAAAATCACATTTCTAGAGGTAACAAAATAAACCCTCAGGAACACTCTTGGTCCGGTAGGGAAGTCAAAGATGGCTTCCATCCACCCTTTTTCGTTCTTTGGCTGAGCTGTGAATTAAATTGACATAACACAGATTCACAGGAGAAAAGGTATACAAATTCATTTTGTGCAGAGGTGAGGGCACAGTGGGGTGGAGGCATCACATGAGAGAAAAAAGAATACCCAAAACTCAGTGGGATCTGGAAGCTTATATACCCTCTTCAGAGGGGTGAGGGGATGTAGGCAACTTAGAGTGGAGTAAATGAGCTTTGAGGAAGGTGAATGGGCCATCAGAAGCATAGGTGTAGTCTATGACCAAGTTTGTCTGGGCATGGTTTGCTGACCCCAGTCTCCTCTGCTGTGATATGAGCCAGTCTTCCCTGGTTGATGACAACTGAGTTCCTTCAGCCCATAAGGAAAGCAGATAGAGGGAGCTTAGAGACAGCCCCTCCCTGCATTTGCTGTTCTCCAAGTACCCTCAATTTGAAGTAATCAGCATATGAAAGTGGCATATTCTGAGATGGCATTTCCTGCTGTCGGGTAATAAAAGTTGTTTTTGAGCATCCCTCTTCCTGATGCAGGTACTTTATTAATGTAGATTTCCTTTAGAGATGTAAATTTATTTTGCAATAGAACAGCTTTTCAAGGACTCCTGTGACTGCAGTTTCTCAGAATAACCAGTTTGAAATATGTCAAATAAGTATATTTTCAGGTGGCATATTCTGGTCTCCTATAGTCATATTTTGGGGTGGTGTATCTTAAGTCCCAGCAGTTCCGCATAACAAAGCTGAGAATTGGGATGCCACATTCAGTCCTGTTTTTAATCCTGTTCTTCACATTCCTGCTTCGTTTACCTCACCAAAATGGAAAGGGTGTAAGTTTCAAGTTCTAGAACCATGAGTTCAGATTCTGGCTCTGCTGTTTACTACCTTTGAGACTATGGCACATTACCTCCCTCTTTAGTATAAACTGGAGCTAATGAGAGAATTGTGTTAGTCCATTTTGCATTGCTATAAAGGAATGCCTGCGACTGGGTAATTAATAAAGAAAAGAAGTTTATTTGGCTCATGGTTCTGTGGGCTGTACAAGCATGGCACCAGCATCTGCTCAGCTTCTGGTAAGGCCTCACAAAGCTTTCACTCATTGCAGAGGGTGGAGGGGGAGCAAGGGTGTCACATGGTGAGAGAGAAGGGGGCAGGAAATGCCAGCCTCCCTCAAAATACCATTCCTGCTTGAACTAATAGAATGATAACTCACCATTAGCGCAGGGAGGGCGCCAAGCCATTCATGAGATCTGCCCTGATGACCCAAACACCTCCCACTAGGCCCCACCTCCAACACTGGGGATCACATTTCAACGTGAGATTTGGAAGGGATAAGCATCCAAACTGTATCAAGGATCTACCTCCTAAAGTTGTGGTGAGTATGAAATGGACAATGTACATACAGTGCCAGCACATGGCAGGTGCTCAGTAACACTTGCTCCCTTCCTTGGCAGGGAATGGTGTCTGCCACGATCCAGCACTGGCAATAACTGGATCTTGAAGGAAGGAAGATAAATCTTTAGAAGAACGTGGATTCTCCCCACTGGCAGTGAGTTGTCTCTTCCATATCCAGAAATAACTTGAACACGTTAGGCAAAGCTATTGTGCGTAGGTAAATTTTGACTATCTTTTCTCGGCTCAGTGAAAAACGTTTACTGTTAACTGTTTTTAAAATCTGAAAAGCCTATGGGGCAGAGGGTGTGACACTGACTAAGATTGTTACTAGAAACCGATCCCGATGAAGACCCCAAGAGAGGGTTCTTGGATTTCACACAAGAAAGAATTTGAAGCGAATCCATACAGTAAAGTAAAAGCAAGTTTATTTAGAAGGTAGAGGAATAAAAGAATGGCAGCTGGGTGCAATGGCTCACGCCTGAAATCCCAGCACTTTCGGAGACCAAGGTGGGCAGATCATCTGAGACCAGGAGTTCAAGGCCAGCCTGGCCAACATGGTGAAACCCTGTCTGTACTACAAAATACAAAAAGTTAGCCAGACGTTGTGGTGGGTTCCTCCCAAGTAGAGAGGCTGAGGCCTCTTGAACCCTGGAGGTGGAGGCTGCAGTGAGCCAAGATCGTGCCACTGCACTCCAGCCTGGGCAACAGAGTGAGACTTCATTTCCCCTCCCCTCCAACCAAAAAAATAAAGAGAGAGAGCTTGAGCTAGGTTGTCTGAGATGCAGTCATCTAAGTGGCATTACCAGGGCTTCTAAGTGAAGGCAGATACTTCTTGATTATATGCTAAAAAACAGTGGATTCACGAGTTTTCCGGGAAAGGGGTGGGACATTTCCAGAGCTGAGGGTTCCTCCCCTTTTTAGACCATATAGGGTAACTTTCTGATATTACCATGGCATTTGTAAACTGTCATGGTGCCGGTGGAAGTGTCCTTTAGCATGCTAATATATTATAATTAGTGTATAATGAGCCGTGAGGATGACCAGAGGTCACTCTCATCGTCATCTTAGTTCTAGTGGGTTTTGGCTGGCTTCTTTACTGCAACTGTTTTATCCGCAAGGTCTTTATGACCTGCATCTTGTGCCGATCTCCTATTTCATCTTGTGACTTAGAATGCCTAACCTCCTGGGAATGCGGCCCAGTAGGTCTCAGCTTTCTTTTACCCAGCCTCTATACAAGATGGAGTCACTCTGGTTTAAATGCTTCTGACAATCACATAGGGTTGTGTTTTTAATCCACTAGCTACTCTTGCTGGAGCTTTTTCTGCTGATTACTCAAATTGCTGACCTTTGAGCTGGATCTCACTCCTCTCCTTAAAGGTTCCACGGGGCAGGCCTTTGTGTCCCATAAAAATACTAGGCAGCCTGGCCATGCTCTGTAACCAAAACCCCTACCCCAGGCTCTGGACAGGATTTGACATGTGTGATAGAACCTAAATGTTCATTTTTCGAGAAGACCACAGGAAAGGAAATAACAAATGGTTCAACATGTTAATTTCTTTTCTTTTTTTTTTTTTTTTTTTTTTGAGACGGAGTCTTGCTCTGTCACCTAGGCTGGAGTACAGTGGCACGATTTGTACTCACTGCAACCTCCGCCTCCTGGGTTCAAGCGATTCTCCTGCCTCAGCCCCCCGGGTAGCTGGAATTACAGGCACATGCCACCATTCCCAGCAATTTTTTTTGTATTTTTAGTAGAGACGGGGTTTCACCATGTTGGTCAGGCTGGTCTCGAACTCCTGACCTCATGATCCGCCCACCTCAGCCTCCCAAGTGCTGGGATTACAGGTGTGAACCACCTCGCCTGGCCTAATTTCTTCTTTAGCTGGGGAAAAAAGAAATACTTAAAAACACCTGAAATGAATTGAACAGAATTTGGCCCATAGCCAAAGGGCCCTAGCACAGCTATTCCTCTTTTTTGAGGCAATGGGAATTCAAACACAGTTGGGCCTCCACATTTGTGGGCTCTGCATCCACATCTACATCCAGGGATTCAACTGACTTTTGATTGAAAATAGTTGAGAAAAAAAAGGATTATTTTATCTGTCCTGAAAATGTACAAACTTTTTGTTGTCATTATTCCCTAAATAATACAATATAGCAACTATTTACATAGCATTTACTCTGTATTAGATATTATAAGCAATCTAGAGATGATTTAAAGTATATGGGAGGATGTGTATAAGTTATATACAAATACTATACTATTTTATATTGGAGACCTGAGCATCTATACATTTTGGTGCCTGTGAGGATCCTGGAACCAATCCTCTATGGATACCGAGGTACAACTGTGTAACTCAAGATATAAACCCTTCTTTCTCACAGGAGAAGCAGGACTATAAAGATCTATGAAGATGGGGAATATAGTGTTAGGGAATAATTTGTTTCTATAAACAGCAGCAACGTAATCAATAGTCTAGACCAGAAGTGTTTAGTAAGATGTATCCCTAGACTTTTATTTCCTCATGTGTAAACTCAGTTTTAATTTTAAACAAACCCATTTTTCAAATTATGTGGAGGACGCTTCTGTTTAATCTTTTATTTTGCAATTTAAAAATTGATGTATAAATTCTTAAAAGAAGATAAACAAATGGCCAACGGATATATGAAAAAAATGCTCAACATCACTAATGATCAGGGAAATGCTAATCAAAACCACAAGGCAATACTACCTTACTCTTGAAAGAATGGCCATAATAAAAATAAAAATAAAAAAACAGGAGATGTTGGTGTGGATGTGGTGATCAGGGAACACTTCTACACTGCTGGTGGGAATGTAAACTAGTACAATCACTATGGAAAACAGTGTGGAGATTCCTTAAATAATTTAAAAGTAGAACTACCATTTGATCCAGCAATCTCACTACTGAGTATCTACCCAGAGGAAAAGAAGTCATTACACGAAAAAGATACTTGCACACGCATGTTTATAGCAGCACAATTTGCAATTGCAAAATCACGTAACCAACCCAAATGCCCATCAATCGATGAGTGGATAAAGAAACTGTGGTATATATATATATATATATATATATATATATATATATATATATATATATGACGGAGTACTACTCAGCCATAAAAAGGAATGAATTAATGGCATTTGCAGCAACCTGGATGAGATTGGAGACTATTATTCTAAGTGAAGTAACACAGGAATGGAAAACCAAACATTGTATATTCTCACTGATAAGTGGGAGCTAAGCTACGAGGACACAGTGGCATAAGAATGATGCAATGGACTTTGGGAACTCAGGGGGAGAGGGTGGGAAGGGGATGAGAGATAAAAGACCACAAATTGGGTGCTGTATATACTACTCAGGTGATGGATTAATCAAAATCTCACAAAGTACCACTAAAGAACTTAGTTGTATAACCAAATACCACCTGTACCCCAATAACCTAATGAATAAATACATACATAAATAAAAATAAATAAATTCCAGATGGGAATTCCAGACCCTTCTTAAAAACAAAATAAAATAAAATAAAATAAAATTGAAGTATAATCCACATAACATAAAATTAACCACTATAAAATAAACAATTCAGTGGCATTTAGTGCACTCACAATGTTATGCAACACCAATTACATCAAGTTCCAAAACATTTTCATCATCCCGTTAAGCAGCGTCTTAGTCATCTTTCACTGCTATAACAAAATGCCATAGACTGGGTGACATAAATGACAGACATTTATTTCTCACAGTTCTGGAGATTGGGAAGTTCAAGATCAGGGTGCTAGTGTGGTAAGGCTCTTGCTGAAGGCCCTCTTCCTGGCTTGCAGATGGCTGCCTTCTTGCCATATGGGAAGAAAAATAATTTTCTCCTCCACCCTTCTGGAGTTCTTAGCTGGACTCTGCAAAAAAGATAGATTAACAAGAGAAAAACAAAGTTTAATAACATGTATACCTCCTGTATACTTGGGAGTTGACCCAGAATGATGAGTAAATCTCTAGGGATTATGTCAAAGAGTTGTCTTAGACTTTAGGCCTAAATGCCGTCATTCTCTGAGACAAAGAAAGAAGGGTGTGTGGGGCTGGATGCAGTGGCTCGTGTCTGTAATCTTAACACTTTGGGAGGCTGAGGCTGGAGGACTGCTTGAGCCCAGGAGTTTGAGATCAGCCTGGGCAACACAGGGAGACCCAGTTTCTACAAAATATTAAAAAAATATATTAGCCAGGCTTGGTGGCACATACTTGTGGTCCCAGCTACTTAGGAGGCTGAGGTGGGAGAACTGCTTGTGCCCAGGAGGTTGAGGCAGCAGTGAGCCATGATCATGCTGCTACACTCCAGCCTGGGTAGCAGAATGAGACCTTGTCGCAAAAGAAAGAAGGAAGGAAGGAAAGAAGGAAGGAAGGAAGGAAGGAAGGAAGGAAGGAAGGAAGGAAGGAAGGAAGGAAGGAAGGAAGGAAGGAAGGAAGGAAGGAAAGAAATGCCTCATTAAGAGATGGCCAAAAAAGCATCTTAAAACAAGGGTAAGTTTTCTTACTCAGATTTAAGTCAATACTTTCTCCATTGATTGAGTCTCTAGTGGTTTCGTTTAGTCATCTTTTTCCTGATACAGACAGGGAGATACCCTTACCAATGGAGATTTCCTTTATACATGTAAACTTCTCTTACAAATGGGTAACTTTTTAGAACTCCTCTTGTGTCTAGTTTCTCAAAATAACCAGTCCATATAATCCTATGGCAGAAGTACATATTCTTATCTCCTGCAATCGTATTTTGGGATGGCATGTCCTGAACCCCATATTGCTATGTCTTTATGTGGCAAAGGGAAAGCAAACACCAGTCTCTTCCTAATCTTACAGGGACACTAAGCCAATCATAAAGGCCTGCTCTGGACTGACTGTTTGTGTCCCTCCAAAATTCATCTGTCGAAACCCGAATTCCTAGTGTGATAACATTTGGAGGTGGAGGAGGTAATTCGGTCATCAAGGTGAAGCCCTCATGGATGGGATTAGTGCCCTTAGAAGAAGAAACACAAGAGAGATGGTCTCTATTTCTACCACGTGAGGATTCTATAAGAAGAGAACCATCTGCACCAGACAGCAAATATGCCAGCACCTTTATCTTGGACTTTACAACATCTAGAACGGTTGGTTGTTTAAGCCACTCTGTCTATGTTAATCTGTTATAGCAGTCCTAGTAATTAAGAAAGGACTACCCTCATGTCTTCATCTAAACCTCATTACCACCTAAAAGGCCCGTCTCCAAATATCATCACATAGGGAGCTAAGGCTTCAATATGTGGATTTTAGGGGGACACAGATATTCAGCATATGACAAACAGTCTTTCCCCATTCTCCCTTACTCCAGCAACCACCATTTGCTTTTTTGTATCTATGGATTTTCCTACTCGGGATATTTAATAAAAAAGGAATTATACACTATGCAGCCTTTTGTGACTGGCTTCTTTCACTTAACGTAATGTTTTTAAGGTTTATCCATGTTTTAGCATGTATCTGCAGTTCATTCTTTTTTATTGCCAAATAATATCCCATTCCTTCACTTCATCCTTTCATCATCAGTCAATAGACATTTTGATGTTTTTGGCTATTGTGAATAATGCAGTTATGAATATTCATGTACAAATTAATGAGTGTACATATATTTTTAACTCTTTTGGGTATATGTGTAAAAATGAAATTTCTGGGTCATATAATTCTATATTTAACTACTCAAGGAACTGCCAAACTGTTTTCCTCAATGCCAAAATGGCTGCACCGTTTTATATTCTTGCCATCAGTGTATTATGAAGATTCCAGTTTCTCTACATCCTCATCAATGGTTGTTAGTCTCCTTTTTTTTTTTTAATGTAGCTACTCTAGTGCATATAAACTGGTATCTCACTGAGGTTTTGATTTGCATTTCCCTTGCTTTTTTTTTTTTGAGTAGGGTCTTGCTTGTTGCCCAGGCTGGTCTTGAACTACTAGCCTCAAGCAATCTTCCTGCCATGGCCTCCCGAAGTGCTAGGATTACCGGCATGAGGCATTGTGCCTGCTCTGCATTTCCTGTTGGCTAATGGTGTTAAGTATGTTTTTATGTGATTATTGGCAATTTGTATATCTCCTTTGGAGAAATGTCTATTCAAATCACTTGTGCATTTAAAAATAGGGTTATTTGTCATCTTGTTGTTGAAGAATTCTCTCTATATTTTATTTTACTTTTATTAAAAAAATTTTTTTTGAGACAGGGCCTCACTCTGTCACCCAGGCTCAAGTGCAGTGGCATGATCATAGTTCACTGCAGCCTTGAACTCCTGGACTCAAAGGATTGTCCCACCTCAGCTTCCTGAGTAACCAGGAGTACAGGAACATGCCACCACATACCTAACTAATGTTTAATTTTTTTGTAGACATAGGGCCTTGCTATATTGTCCAGGCTAGTCTGAAACTCCTGGCTTAAAGTGGTCCTTCTGACTTGATCTCCCAGAATGCTGGGATTATAGGTATGAGCCACTGTGTCTGTTTCTACATATTTTGGATACTAGACCCCTATTAGATACATGCTTTGCAAATGTTTGTCCTCATTCTTTGGGTTGTCTTTTCACTTTCTTGAGATAGTGTCCTTTGATGCACAGAAGCTTGTAATTTGATAAAGTCCAACCTATGTGTATTTTTTCTTTGTTGCTTAGATGACTTGCTTTTGCTGCTTGTTGTACTTTGGGCCTTTGCTTTTTCGGTGACTTTTCTGAACTAATTCTGTAATGTCTGTATTCTTTGTCATGTGTGGTAACTGAAGTTTCTGTTCTATGAGCTTAATGGTCACCTAATGATTGGACAGAAATTTTTTTAAACACCTGGAACTAAAAATTCTTCCATTTTTTTCTAAGGGACTCTGTGCGTGTTGAGGAATGCCTTCAAAACTCAGCCTAGCATAGCTTACAACTCTGCCTTGGGCTTCACTTTCTTTTTGTACAGAATCTCAGGGTCAGCCAAAAGTGAGAGCCTTTTTACATCTTTCTTGAGCGTGTGCACAGCTGTGGGCAAGCATGTGGCTTTCTAGATTCCCAAAAATATGTAGAAGCTTTTTAAAGCTTTTCATTCCCCATTCTTTCAAGTTTTGAGGTCAGTCTACTGTTTGCCCAACTATTATTCATTGCCTTTGGCAATAGTGATTAAAACTTTTGCCTATAATTGTTTTTGACAAATGCCCACTTGGTTAGCAGCTTTAGCTTTAGCAGTGGGTAAGTATTGAGTCAAGTAAGATAAAGATAAGCCTTTCAAGCAGTCTTCCAGGAAGCTAACAGATAGTTTAAATAATGACAATTTTTTTGTGAATGAAGTTAATCCACTTCCACTGGTGCTGGGAATATAGGCTATTATTTCCAAGACTACGGCTGAGCCTGGGAGAAGGGCTTGCACTAGGGTAAATTGAAACACCACTATGCTTGTTGTTCTTACATAGTTTTATTTATTTATTTATGATTATTATTATTATTTTTGAGATGGAGTCTCACTCTGTCACCAGGCTGGAGCACAGTGGCGCCATCTGGGCTCACTGCAACCTCCGCCTCCCAGGTTCAAGCGATTCTCCTGCCTCAGCCTCCCGAGTAGCTGGGACTACAGTCACACACCACCACGCCTGGCTAATTTTTGTATTTTTAGTAGAGATGGGGTTTCACCATGTCAGCCAGGATCGTCTCAATCTCCTGACCTCGGGATCCATCTGCCTTGGCCTCCCAAAGTGCTGGGATTACAGGTGTGAACCACTGCACCCGGCCCTTACATAGTTTTTTTGAATAAGTTCCTATATTACTCAATCTCTGGTTAATTTCCACAGTTCCAAAAAGGTTAATTTTGAAAGGTTTTGACAGTTTATTTTTCATTGCTTTCATAGGCGGCAAAACTCCTGAGTTTCTTACTCTGCCATTTTTCCTGATGTTCTATTTAATCTTGAATAATCATACACTGGATTTTTGATGATGTTCTGCAGTATTTCAAACACTTTCATACCCATCTTCTCATTTTATTCTCATAATAAACTTGGGAGCTGAGAAGTAAACACCCCTTTTATGGAGGAGAAATGTAAGGTGTCCTGCAGGCAGTTATTCTGTCTTCTGTGCGCCCCAGCTTCTCTATCATATCATCCCATTAATTTAGATTAATTTTTTATAGCTAGACAATAAAGTCCAAGACAGAATAGATAATGTTATTGTCTCCTTCAATCCAAGCACATAGCGTAGCTTTTATTATAGAACAGAGTACACATTTTGGAATTTAAAAATGAATAAAAAATAAAGTTTAATGTTTAAGACCTCTTTCCTGATGAAATAATTTGTATCCTGCAGTGTTAGACCTGGAAGTGTCCTCAGGGGCTACATGGGGAGGAAATAGATTGCACAGGACTTAGATTCCTATCTCAGTGTTTCCACAGAACCATTCCCCCTTTAGTCACCTCTCTCCTAATATTCATTTAACAAATATTAATGGAGCTCCTGCTATGAGTCTGGCCTGATAAAAGGAGTTACAAAGAGAAATTAGGAAAGCAGAGACCTTGTCATGGAATTTACACTGATGAGACAGAAAATAAAAATGAAAAAACATATTATTTCAAGTGGAAATAAATGCTAAAAAATAAAGCAGAACAAGGTAGGAAGGCAATGGAGAACACAAAATGATTTTAGATAGGGTTATCAGAGATGTCTCTCTCTCTGAGGTGATATTTAAGCAAAGATATGAATGAAATGAAGGTCAGGTCATCTGAAGATGTGGGGGAAGTGTTCCAAGCAGAGGGAGCAGCAGGTGGCAAGACCCTGAACTGGGAGTGAGGTTAGCATGATTCAGGAATGACAGAACCACAGTGGCAGGGGTGGGATGAGCAATGGCAGAGAGCCATAGGAGACAGTGGTAGAGATCAACAAGGTGGGGCCGTGTTGTGTTTTGCGGGTCAGTGCTGCTACATTAGATTTGTCTTGAACAAATAGCATTTTGACTAAAGTAAAAGTTTGAAAAACACAAATTTTATGTTAAAATTTATTATTATATATTTACTTGTTCCTTCCTTCCCTCTGTCCTTATCTCCCTCCCTCTCACCTTTCCTTCCTTCTCCCTTCCTTCCTTCCTTCCTCCCTCCCTCCCTCCCTCCCTCCCTTCCTTCCTTCCTTCCCTCCTTCCTTCCCTCCTTCCTTCCCTCCCTCCCTCCCTCCTTCCTTCCTTCCTTCCTTCCTTCCTTCCTTCCTTCCTTCCTTCCTTCCTTCCTTCCTTCCTTCTTTCTTTCTTCCTTCCTCTTTCCTTCCTTTCTCCCTTCTGTTCTTTTCTTTCTTTTTGTTTATCTTCCCTACCAACAGCGTCTGGATCACGTCTTCTTTACCTGTGATTAACACAGGACCTGGCACGTAGAGGGTACTCAAATGGTATTTTTCTGAATAAGTGAGAAAATTGAGACCCAGAAAGGCCAAGTAGCATTTTTAAGGCCACCCAGATAGTGACAGAACCAAATCCAGGTTTGTGTGTAGCTCATCTTCTACCACTTTACCACATCAGTTGCATGGAATTAAAAACAGATCCAAAGAATTTTATAATTAGTGTATGTGGCTTGTTTTCTGTTCCTGACTCCAAGTATAATCTATTCACACAATCACACAGCTAAGACGTTAGTGAAAGACTGCTTATTGTTTCCTTGGGTTAAGGAGAAAGGTTTCCTGGTGACAGTCAGCATCAAAGATACACTGTGTTGTAAAGAACCACAGGGTGTGACTGAGGTAGGATGCAGGAGGACTGCTCTATTGGTACAGTGTCCTGTGTCAGGGAGGCATAGTTTGGTTGCAACCCTTTCTTAATTAGAGGAGGAGAGATAAGGGGAAAATATCATCAAGAAAACGATAAGTTTTCAAAGTAGAAAATGCCACATTTTCTACTTTGCAGATGCAAAGGCCAGGAAGCAGACAGAATCAGAAAACAAATTGTCTAGAATGACCCACAGTGCTCTGGAGTACTTTAATGTGACTGGCCAAGGCTTGAAGCATCTCTTCTGGCAGCAGCCCTAGAAGTCATCCATGTCTCCACACGATGTGCAGAAAATTCAGGCAGATCCAGAACCTGAAACAGATCTGGAGAGCCAACACACATGTGCTGAGATTGAGAGTAGCCCCACCTCCCACCCCACAGCTCTGAATCAGTTCCTGCAACAAATCCAAGTACCACTCAAGATGAAGACAAGAGAAATTTTTATGGCAGGCAGGGCAAGCCAGAGGCCTCAAAAGAAAGTCTCAAAATCAGTAGGTTATACGGCCAGGATATGGCAGCTATCAAGCAGTCAAACCAACCTAGGTCTTCTTCATCTGTGACTAATGCTCCTAGCAGCTCAGCTGTGGTGGAAATAGCTTGTGCTGCTGCTACTTGTCAACCAGGAGAGGAGGCAACTGCAGAATAGATGGAGCATTTGGAAGTAAGCACCCTCGTTCAGATCTCTAGTGCAATGTCCACCAACACTGATGGCAACATCCACACAGGCCTCATCGATGGAACACTAGGTGCTCAGTGCACAAAAGCTGCTATTGCTACCCTGCAAGAGGAGATCCTGAAGCTTACAGAATAGATTGACATTGTACCAACAGCCCAAAGGATGACGTTGACAAGTACTTAAAGCTTGCCAATAGTGCAAGCAAGCAACAGGTGGTCCACATCAAACAGGTCTCTGACAAGAACCTGAAATCTTCCCAAACCATCTTTCATCTACAAAACAAGCTTGAGGACTACCATTGGAAGTTTCAGAAGGTGGAGCAGAATGGGTTCTGTGGCAACCAAAGGATATCTTCAGGAATATGCACCAGGGTCTAAAGCATATGGGAGCAAAGCTGATCGGCTTCAGTGAGAGTGTGGTCAATGGTGTCAAAGTAGGCTTTCTGGCTTTTCCTACGATACTCATTCAGTGATAGGGGCTGTGTCTCGAAGCCCGGGGAACTCACTTCATTGACTCGGAACAAATTTGGCAGTGCAGAGGACATCTCTGACCCGATGTCACAAAGATTCATGCAGCTTTAGAGCTGGAAGGGACCTTAGAGATTATGCCAAAGCTGAATGTGAGAGAAGGTAAGCAAGTTTCACACCATCATACAGATAACAACAGAGTAGAAATGCGAACTGTGTACTCTAGCCTTCCAGCCTCATGCTGGGTCCTCTTCATTTAAGTGAATATAGAATGGTGGAATGTCAAATGAGATGTAAATGATCATCAACTGGCAAGCTGAACTGATAAAGCACAGGCTTTAAAATAAGGCCAAGGATTGATCCAATGGACAAAATCTGGGCCACTCCTAGTGCTTAATATGCCTCTGTGCAAACTAGAAATGAGGCCTCTTTTACTAGGTGCACTCGGACCACAGAAAGGCTATCAGCATGGCATGAGGCACATGGACTGAGCTTCAGTCGCCATTCAACTACCTGTCTGCGTTTTGTATGGGCTGCACTCTGCACTGCCTCACCCAGCAGACGGTGGAATGGGGAGCGGTTTCAGCGAAGCCTGAGCAGGCTGGAGGAGAGTGCGGAGTGGTTCATTAGCAAAGAGTTAACTAATTTTCCAATTTCTGTGGCTCCAGGAAAGATCAGTCTGTTCCCCAAATATCTCTCCCACTCACCATCAGGCTACTACAATTCTACTGTAGAAGCTCAATCCTAAAGCTTATAGCTTGATCACCATAATAAATGAAAAACATCCTTTGTAAAACAACTGGTAATAACTAGTATTAGAGAAGTCGAGATATGGAGTCACAGTTGATAATCTTAAAAAACTGGAAGCAAAAAAATATTTACCAGTAGGTAAGAAATTGAAGTATATCCATACAATGGACCACTAAATTGAGCAATGAAAAAGAATGAGATAAATCCATTATATATGCAGTGGTATAGAAAGGATATCACACTGATAAGTAAATAAAGCAAACTGCAGAAAATAATATAACATATATATTTATATGAGACAGGGTCTTGCTCTGTCACCCAGGCTGGAGTGCAGTAGCATGATCAAGGCTCACTGCAGCCCCAACCTCCCAGATTCAAGCAATCCTCCCATCTTAACCTCCCAAGTAGTTAGTTTTTATTTTCAGTAGAGACAAGGTCTTGCTATGTTGCCCAGGCTGGTCTCAAACTCCTAGGCCTTGGCCACCCAAAGTGCTGGTATTACAGGTGTGAACCACTGTGCCCAACCTACTTTTTTGTTTAATAAAAGTATATAACAGGCTAGGTGCGGTGGCTCACGCCTGTAATCCCAGCACTTTGGGAGGCCGAGGTGGGCGGATCATGAGGTCAGGAGATCGAGACCATCCTGGCTAACGTGGTGAAACCCCGTCTCCACGAAAAATACAAAAAATTAGCCAGGCGTGGTGGCGGGCGCCTGTAGTCCCAGCTACTCAGGAGGCTGAGGCAGGAGAATGGCGGGAACCCGGGAGGTGGAGCTTGCAGTGAGCCGAGATTGCGCCACTGCACTCCAGCCTGGGTGACAGAGCAAGATTCCGTCTCAAAATAAATAAATAAATAAATAAATAAATAAATAAATAAATATAATAAAAGTATATAATATATGTATATACAATCTCCCTGATACACACACACACACACACACACACACGCGCACACACACACATATATGAAATCCCCCTGATTTGTTCACTTCACTGATGTACAAAATGAGATCACATTAATTTTACCGTTTGGTGTCAATGCCACTGAGCCTGTAAGTCAACCCATTATAAGAACTGCCTTCTTGTTTTTACAGTGTCCTCCCAGGAAAACGCCAAGATTCTCTAAGGCACTTTCGTATCCTAAGCCCTGTTCTCTTTGTTCTTGTGGAGTAAACTGGCAAATTTGGCAGTACAGAAGACCTCGCTAACCTGATGTCACAAAGAATCATGCCCGGCCCATAGACAGTATTCTGACTGACCATGTACGCCACTAGAATGTTAAACTAATGCTCTGGCACTGAGGTGGGTATTTTGAGCGTTTGTAACTTCACAGTCTGTTACCTGTATTGGTTAAAATATATATGAACATATGCTAATATCACATTAATGAATTCTGTAAAAGGTTATTTTAAGACACTCTGTATTTAGGAAAGTACCTGTACCAAAACTGCTAATAGTGGAATTAGGAATAAAGGTTAAGTGTGAGAATTTTTGTTTTTTATACTTTGTATGGTTTGAAATTGTTTTTACAATACATATGACTTTTGTGACTACAGGCAAAACTTGAAGACATTGTGTGTGTATGTGTGTCTGTGTGTGTGTGTATGTGAAGCCATTCTTGCATTGCTATAAATAAATACCTGAGACTGGGTAATAAGAAAAGATGTTTAATTGGCTCACAGTTCTGTAGGCTCTATAAGGAACAGAGCGGCATGCACTCCTAGGGGGGCCTCAGGAGCTTCCAATCATAGCAGAAGGCAAAGGGGGAGCACCCCGGCACATCACATGGTAAAAGCAGGAGTAAGAGGGAGCGGGGAGATGCCACACACCTTTAAAGGACAAGATCTCGCAAGAACAGCACCAAGAGGATGGTCCTAAACCATTCATGACAAATTCACCCCCGTGATTCAATTTCCTCCCACTAGGCCCCACCTCCAACACGGGGGATTACAATTTGACATGAGATTTAGAGGGGACACCTATCCAAATTATATCACATTGGAAATATATACATCATGTACTATGCTGAGTTAAACATCACACACACACACACACACACACACACACACACACACACACACGTCCTTGTTTATGAAGATAGTGTTTGATGCAGTGACAAAGAGAAAGAGAAAGAGAGAAACGGGCACAGGTGAGCAGGAGCTCTGGACACACCTGAGCTCGGATAAGATGACAGCACCAACAAGGAAAAAGCTGATGAGAAGGCCAAGGAGTTGAGGGCAAGGTGCTTGCATACAAAGTGGCGTTTTTGTCTTAGCAATTTCAACTCTTTTTTCAACCCCTTCTTACTAAGTGGTGGCTTTCATTCTACTTTACATACTTTATAGAAAGTCTTAGTCCCTTTTGTCTCAATATTCCCAGTCCTCTCATTTTCACAGTGCTCTGGTTAATAAACTTTGAAATAAACCAGTAATAAAAATTAGTGGTTAATAAACATTGAAGGTGGTTTTATTAGGCCAACTGTATTGCTAGAGCCTGGCTTTTGGCCAGTAATAAAAGGGGCTTTGGCATGTATTTCACTCCTTCCAACATACACGTGCATGAACACACACACACACATACGTGTGCCACTCGAAAACGATCTGAATGTAAGACAAGTTTTGAAATTTATTCAGTACACCACATGAAAGACTAATTACACATTTTAAACTAAGATATCCTAGGTGTAATTTGAGTTCATCCTTCTCCTGAGCATGTCTCTTTTCAAGTACAGGCGGTCAGCACAGAACTCAGACAGTTGACTTGACTTCAGATGATGTCATCTTCTTGGCCTGGTGCCTCGGACTGTTTTCCTGGCGGCAGCTCAAACAAATGTCAGGCAGATCTAAAATCAGAAGAGGGGAAAATGGTTGTGTGGAATCAACTGCATCAACCTAGATTTATTACAAAGCAACTCTGGGCAGAATGCAGAAAGGCTGAAGAATCTGAAAAAGCTCAAGATACTTCCAAAGTTACAGGCTGTTTGTTTGAACTCTTAATTGAATTTACTAATCCAGTTTCCATGTTTACAGTTTATGTTCCTGGCTAACTTGATAGACAAAATGGTATCTCATTGTTTATAGGTGGCATTTCTTTGATTACTGGTAAAGATAAATATTTTTAAATACATTGTATTGTTATTTGTATTTATTTTGCGTTAATTGCCTATTTGGGCATTTTGCCCATTGCCTTTGAGATATGAGTGTTTTCCTTATTAGAATATAACAGTACTTCATATATTAAGGATGTTGACCTTTTGTTGGCTATATCCATCATAAATTTTTTTTTGGTTTGACATTTATCTTTTAGTTTTGTTTATGATTTTGCTGACTTCCAAATGTTTGCATTTTAATGCAGAAATATCTATCAATCTTCTCCTTTGGGATATAATCTATTGCTTTTTTTTTTTTTTTTGCATAGTAAAGCCTTCACCACTCTGAAATCAGATAAATGTTTATCAATATTTTCTTTCAGTTTTTGACTTTTTTTTCAGTTGCGTATTTCCTTTCCTCCACAGTAAGACCCTTGGATTCCAAGTATAGATAATAATAGGAAATATCATAATTATTTATTTGCTTTATTCAAAAATACATATACAATACTCCTGAAATACAAATATTAATACTGTCAATCCCCATATGATTACTGAAAACAGTCTGAAATATTTTTGAATATGCCCTCTTCATTGTCTCTCAGTTTTTAAATAGTTATTATCTGCATTGACATAGCATAACGCTGTTACATACTCTACTTTCTCTCTCTCTCTTTTTCAATTTTTATTTTAGATTCAAGGGGTACAAGGGCAGGTTTGTTACCTAGGTATTTAATGTGATGCTGAGGTTTGGAGTATGAATGATCTCATCACCCAGGTACTGAGCATAGTATCCAACAGTTAGTTTTTCAATCATTGTCCTCCTCTCTCCCTTCCCCTCTGTAGTCCCCAGCGTCTGTTGTTGCCATCTTTATAGCCATCAGTACCCAATGTTTAGCTCCCCAGTTTTTGACTTTTGGGATTTAACCCTTTAAACTTTCCATATTGCGTTTTGGACTACAGCATGAGAGAAAATCTAAATAAATAATTTTCCCTACGAGTTGGGTCCTCTATTTATTGTTATTAGTTACTTCATCCTTTTTTCATTTATGAGAGTTAAAGCATTACACAAATAATATAGGTTCATTTTAAAAATCAGAACATGCAGATAATTGAAAGGAAGAGAAAAACACTTGCATTTTCTTTCCACCCTGAGTTGAATGTCAGCAGCTTGCTTTGTCCCTCCAGACGTTTTCTTCTATGGATACATTTCCCCTCCAAATGGAATCATATTGCAATATGGTTTTGCAGCCTAATGTTTTTCCATCCCGTAATATATCATGACTATCATTCCATGCCAATCAATATACCTTTGCAGCACCATGTCCCAATGAACATTTCCTTGACATATACTGTGCATTCAGAAAAGTACACATTTCATAAGTATACAGCAGGATGAATTTTTATCAGCTGAACACAACCTTATCATGAGCTACCAGATCAAAAAACAGAATATTGTTAGCACCTGAAAAGCTCCCTGACTGGCTCTTTCTAGTCACCTTTCTCTCCCAAGGGTAACCACTGTCTTCCTATACTGACATTTAATAGCATAGATCCCATTTTTTAAAAACCAATTTTGTAGAGATGGGCCCCTCACTATGTTGCCCAGGCTGGTCTTGAACTGCTCAAGCGATCCTCCCACTTTGGCCTCCCAAGGTTCTGGAATTACAGGCGTGAGTCACCCGCCGCCCAGCCTCACAGCCCCGTTTTTGATAGCTATGTGGTGTTTGATAGCTATTTTTGATAGCTATATGGTTCCATCACACATATATGTATCATAACATACTTGGTATAAGTTAAATTGTGTTCCCCAAAAAAGTATGTTGAAATCCTAACCCCCAGTACCTGTGAATGTAACCTTATTTAGAAATGTGGTATTCGAAGATGTAATTGGGTTAAGTTGAGGTCATTAGAGTGGGTTGTAATTCAATATGACCGGTGTCCTTGTAAGAGAAAGAGGCCATCTGAAGACAGAGACACAGGAAGAACACCACATCATGGCGGAGGCAGGGACTGGAGAGATGCAGCTGTACCTGGAGGAAGGCCACAGGTCGACGGCACCCCCAGGAGCTAGGAAGACACAAAGAAGTGTTCTATCCAGTAGATCTTTGTGCTACTTTCCCTAAGATTGCACCAAGTCAGTAGCAAAGATCCATCTCATGCCTTCAGAAGCTGTAACCTCAAGGTACCAGGGCACTGTGGCATTTCACGTGGCCCTCACTGCATTAAAATCAGGCCATATTTCTCAAGGAGAGGCCTTTCCTTTCCCCTCTGCACCAGAAGCCCCAAGCAGCACTACCTGTGTTCTCCTGTCTCCCAGAGTCCCACTGCCCATGGCCCTGTCACTATGGGACTTAGTCAGGAAGACCAGAATCTGAGCAGATACCATGTGTGGGCTCTGTCTCTGACCTTTACTTGTCTCCTCAACTGTCTGCATGTAAAATACTCCAGAATGGCGATTCCACTGAGCTATCAGACTTCATGCCAAGGCATATCCAGATCTTGATAGCAGGTACATCTTACATTTACACTCATTATTTCTTATATTTTGATATTAATACAGCAAATTTTCTCCTACTGCTCTTCTTTTACAAAAAATTCTTGTAAGCTATTACCTGTTTATTCTTGTGGATAAACATATGAATAGTTTGCCAACTTCCAAAGTAATCCCATGGAAAATGTGTTCGGGGCAGAATTAGGTGAGTGAAACTAATGAAAGAGTTAACACTGTTCAGGTGTTTGGACCCCCATCAGGAAGGAGAGGCGTGTGCCTGTACCTATCTGAGTCTTCCTCCTGGGGGTGTGGGGAGGTGGAGAGGACCGGTGGGGAGCAGCCCACCTGATCAGCTGAGTGGGCTTTGGGAGACCAGTCAAGCTTACTGGCTCACACGCTGCAGAGGTAATTGGAAAAGGAAGCAGGATGAGTTCTAAGCCAGCTCTGGCATCTTCCAGGAATCCTTTATTTCTTTCATAGCATTAGATGAGTGTATGCTGGAGAACAAATCTGATGAAAGCAGAAAATAAGCTGATTTAGTAAATTTGTCAGACAGGAGAAATTGTGACTGGACTCTGGAGCCAAGGATCAGGGAAAGGAGGGCAAACTGAGGACAGGGAGATATGCGTTGTGAGCATGGTGGGCCAGAGGAGTGCAGGGCGGGGGATGGCAGGGGCTGGATTCTTATATGAGCTCTGAGACTGGGATTCCTACATGAGCCCTGAAATCTGCCAGTACATTGGGCCAGTAGTTTCCCCATTTGAAAATCTGTTGGCTCCTTTCTCAACATGCATGTTCACTGAATGACCTCTAAGGCCCTCCTTGAATTGAGTTTCTCTGAGGCATTAGAGTTGACACATGCAATAGGAGTTGCATGGCTGAAGAACAGCCCTAAGATGTTAAAAATGTTCACGTCTGAACCCAAGGGGCATAATTATAGAATAAAATGATGAAAAAGCGAGAACTCAAAAGGCCTTTGGGATGATTCTTGCCAGTGGAATAGGAAAGAAAAACATCCGAAGTAGCCCATGGACATCATTTAGAGTGGATGAGCCTCTGCAAAGGAAGTACTTCCCAAACCAGTTATTTGGATCATGTGTGGCCAGCACTCCCTGGGATAGCAAATTCTCTCAGATATTATAGATCTCTCTGTGGGCAGGGTGAAGCAAGGCCCTTCTGGCTCTTGTGCCCACGGAATCTAATCACAGACAAAATTTCCAGGCTTTTGGCATCCTTAGGGCAACAAGTTAAACAATTTTATCAGTGGAGTTCCAGATTGTGTGTGTGTGTGTGTGTGAGAGAGAGAGACAGAGAGAGAGAGAGAGAGAGGGAGAGAAAGAGAGAGAGAGAGCGAGAGCGAGACAGAAAGACAGTCTTGCTCTGTCACCCAGGCAGGAGTGCAGTGGTGCCATCACAGTTGTTCACTGAAGCCTTGACCTGCCAAGCTCAAGTGATTCTCCTACCTCAGAGCAGCTGGGACTAAAGGCATGCACCACCATGACTTAATAAGTTTTGCATTTTTTGTAGAGACAGATCCTACTATGTTGCCTAGTCTGGTACCAAACTCCTGGGTTCGAGTGATTCTCTTGCTTTGGTCTCCCGAAGGGTTGGATTAGAGGCATGAGCCACTGTGCCAGGCTCAGATTTTGTTTTCCTTTCTTAAAAAAAAAAATTGAGTTCCAGATTTTGCTTTAAGCCAAGTTAGCCCTGGTCACAGAGACAGACCATTGAAATTCTAATAGGATTAACTCCTCAGAGGGCCCCAGATAGATGCTTGTTTCTCAGATAGAGGAGAAGGAAGGGAGGGATGGAAAATAACATGCGGTCACCCAAACCCTTCTAATGAGTCCCCAGCAGGGCTTGCAGTGCAAAGAGCCTGCCAGACTGCATCTACTCCCATTATTCCACTTCCCCTAAGGAGGGGCTAGGCCAATAAATCACCCCAGTTATGCCCTCCTGACTCTGTCCTGAGAAGGTATCCACCACCTCCCTACTCTGAAGGTCAAACGTATCTTCATTGTGGCTAAACTCATTATTAGCCTCAAATACCATTTCCTGCCAGATCTTTGAAGTTGAAAAGGAAAATTCTAAGTTCTGTGTGGTAGTCAGCCTCCAAGATGACCTCCGTGTTAGCCTCCAGTGGTTCCACCTCTTGGCATCCGCACACCTGTATGGCTCCTCTTCCACATTGTACCAGCGTTTGTTTTGTGATGAACAGCATATAGCACATGTAGGAGAGTTTCACTGCCACGTTGTGAAGTCACCCAGGAAATCTAGAGCTATGCCCACATGGTGAGGAACTAAAGTCTCCAGCAATAGCCAGTGAAAAAACTGAGGCCTGACAACAACCACATAAGTGAGGTTTGAGGTGCATCCTCCCTCACTTGAACACTCAGATGAGACTGCAGCCCTGGCTGACAGCTTCGTTCCAATATCATGACAGACCTAGAGGTTGGGATCACCCAACTCAGCCACTCCCAGATTCTTAACCCTCAGAATCTATGAGACAATGTATTTGTTTTAAGTTGCTGTGTTTTGGGGTGATTTGTTATATAGTATTAGATAACGAATGCATTCCGTGATACCTCATCAATTCTAGAGGCTATCAATTTTATCACAATCATTCATATCAAACCAGCATTGTTTTTTATTTTTGAGTAGAGACAAATGCAGTCAGGAAGACATATGCTACATGGAATGACAAATGAACATTTGTGTATCTTGTGCCAAGCTCTGTTGTAAGTTCTTAGATTCCCAAACTCACTTGTTAATAAGAATCACCTGGAGCTGGGTGCAGTGGCCATACCTGTAATCCCAGCACTTTGGGAGGCCAAGGTGGAGGGTTGCTTAAAGCCAGGAGTTTGAGACCAGCCTGAGCAACATAATGAGGCCACATCTCTACAAAAAAATCTGAAAAACTTAGCTGGGCATAATGGCACGCACCTGCAGTCATAGCTACCCTGAAAGGCTGTGGTGGGAGGATGGCTTGAGCCCAGGAGGTTGAGGCTGCAGTGAGCTATGATTGTGCCACTGCATTCCAACCTGGGTGACAGACAGAGTGAGACCCTGACTCTAAAGAAAAAAAATCACTTGGGGTGCTGATTAAACATTTAGATGTCTAGGCCCCTTCCCTTGGTTTGAAGTGGAACTTAGGAATCAGTAGGTTCAACTACCACTTCAGATAATTTGTATAATCAGGCAAATCTGAAAAACATTGCAGAATAGGATGCAAAAATGAATGAGACATAGTTCCTTCTCAGAAGGAGTGCAAGATGGAAAGCAAATTTTTGTGCACAAAAGTGCATTTAAAGAGAACCACCAAGAAGTAAGGAAGACATGAAAACCATTGGAGGAATTAAGGAGTGCTTCCTGGAAGAAATGACACGTGAGCAAAGTCTCAAGATTAGTTACAACCCCATACGAGGCCAGATATAGAAAGAATCACCAAGGAATAGTAATAGCTGGCATTTCTCAGGTGCCTGCTAAGTGCCAGGCATTGTGCTAAGCATATAACCCATCTTATTTTATTTAATCCTCACCACAACCTTATGAAGTAGAAGCTATTGTCATTCTTTTTTATTTATTTATTTATTTATTTTGAGACGGAGTCTTGCTCTGTCGCCCAGGCTGGAGTGCAAGTGGCCGGATCTCAGCTCACTGCAAGCTCCGCCTCCCAGGTTTACGCCATTCTCCTGCCTCAGCCTCCCGAGTAGCTGGGACTACAGGCGCCCGCCACCTCCCCCGGCTATTTTTTTGTATTTTTTTTAGTAGAGACGGGGTTTCACCGTGTTAGCCAGGATGGTCTCGATCTCCTGACCTCGTGATCCACCCGTCTTGGCCTCCCAAAGTGCTGGGATTACAGGCTTGGGCCACCACGCCCGGCCGCTATTGTCATTCTTAATTCCAAATGAGGAAGGCTAGGTTTTAGTTACCACACTGTCCGAGGTGACACCGTTCACATGTGCAGAACTAGGCAGAAAGGAGGCAGTGGACTCCTTATCTTATGCTCTTTACCACTGTCCTCTTCCACTTTCCAGGTGACATGAGCCTCAGAGACGTGAAACTGCTGCGACATTTTTGCAAATGACAGGAGAAAGTGTCCAGGGAGGTATATGGGCCAGGGGAAGATACTGCATGAAATATTGGAACTTGGCAGTGATTTCCTAGTGCAAGTTCAACTCATTCATTTTGTAAATGAGGAAAGAGAACACCAGAAAAGGTACATGACTTGCCTAAAGTCATATACATTTTGTACATTTAGTATATTTTGATAGTGGCAAAATGTACTAAAGATCCAAATCCCAGGTAGCACTCTCTTTCCACTACAGAAAATTGGAGGACCAACGTTGTATAGGCCTTTGTGGTTGCCTTGGTAAGGAGGTCTGAGCTATACTATAGGAGATAGATACAGTCATGGGCTGCATAATGATGTTTTGATCAAAGATGAACCACATATATGATGGTGGTGCCATAAGATTATAATACCATATTTTTACTGTACTTTTTCTATGTTTAGATATGTTTACCATTGAATTACCATTGCCTACAGTATTCAGTATAGTAGCATACTGTTCCAGTTTGTAGCCTAGGAGCACTAGGCTATACCATACAGACTAGGTGTGTAGTAGGCTATACCATTTAGGTTTGTGTTAAGTACACTCTATGATATTCACACAATGAAATTGCCTAATGATGCATTTCTCAGAATGTATCCTCATTGTTAAGTGATGCATGGCTGCATATGTAAAATACACATAACATACAATTCACCATGTTAACTGTTTAAGTTACAATTCAGTGACATGAATGCATTGACAATGTTGTACAACCATCACCACTATACATTGCCAGAACCTTTTCATCATCCCAAACGGAAACTCTGAACCCATCAGATAATAATCTACTATTTCCCCTCCCCCTTCAGCCCCTGGTAACAACCGTTCTACCTTCTGACTTTATGAATTTGCCTATTTTAAGTATCTTACATATGTGGAGTCATTCAATGTTTGTTTTTTGTGATAGGCTTATTAACTTAGCATCATGTTTTCAAGATTCACCCATGTTGTAGCATGTGTCAGTACATCATTCCTTTTTTCCCCATTTTCTCATTGTGGTAAAGTGAAAAAAACTATTTACCATCTTAACGGTTTTTACATATACAGTTCAGTGGTATTAAGTACCTTCATATTGTTGTACAACCATTACCACTCTCCATCTTCATAATTCTTTTCATTTTGCAAAGCTGAAACTTTGTACCAATTAAACAACAGCTCCCCATTCCTCCTTCCCCAAGACCTAAGCAACCATCATCCTGCTTTCTGTCTCTATGAATTTGACTACTCTAGCTACCTCATGTAAGTGGAATCATACAGTATTTGTCTTGTGTGACTGGCTTATTTCACTTAGTACAATGTCTTCAAGGTTTATCCATGTTGTAGCATATGTCAGGATTTCATTCCCTTTGAAGGCTGAATAATATTCCATTCTGTGTATATACACACACACATATACACATGAAGGGGCTTCAAAAATCCATGGAAAATGCATATTATGAAAAAATTAAGCATGGATTTCAAAAATTTTTGCACCCAAATAAACTTGTACACATTTATTACAACATGTCTAAACAGGATCTAGTTTGAGTCACTAAGAAGGGTAAGATACCAGTTTGAAAAGAGCCCCTATCAGAGGAACACAAATTCTGAAAAACTGAAGCAAGGGCAAACATGAAATTTACAGTGAAGCTTGGTGGAAGAGTGGAGAAATCACTGATACTTTACGAAAAGCTTTTTGTGGGCAATGACCCAAAGCTATCAGCAGTTTACAAATGGATACTCATTTCAGGAAGGGACGAGAGGATGTTGAAGATGACGTCTGTAGCAGCAGACCATCCACATGATTTATGAGAAAAAAATTAATCTTATTCATGCCCTAATTGAAGAGGACTGATGATTAACAGCACAAACAATAACCAACACCACAGACACTTCAATTGGTTGAACTCACTCATTTCTGACTGGCAAATTAAAGTTAAGCACACTTTCCACTTGATGGGTACCAAAATTGTTGTGCCCAGATCAGCTGTAGATAAGCGTAGAGCTTTCAATGGAAATATGAAACAAGTGGGTAAGATCATGAAAGATTTCTTTGAAGAACTGTAATGACAGAAGAAACAGGGCTTTACTAGTGTGATCCAGAAGACAAAGCACAATCAAAGCAATGGCTACCAAGAGGTGGGAGTGGTCCAGACAAAGCAAAAGCAAACTAATCAAGAGCAAAGGTCATGGCAATGGTTTTTTGGGGGATGCTCACAGTATTTTGCATGTGGTTTTCTGTAGAAGGCCAAAGAATGAAATATCTGCTTATTATGAGGGTATTTTGAGAAATTAGCCGAAGCTTTAGCAGAAACAATGCCTGCAAAAGCTTCACCAAAGAGTCCTTCACCATGACAATACTCCTGTTCGTTCCTCTAATCAAACAAGGGCAATTTTGCAAGAGTTTCAATGAGAAATCACTAGCCATCCATCTTACAGTCCTGATTTGGCTCTTTCTGACTTCATTTCCTAATCTTCAAAAGTCTTTAAGGAGCAGCCATTTTTCTTATGTTAATAATGTAAAAAAAAAAAAGGCTTCATTGATATGGTTAAGTTCCCAGGACCCATGCCAGGCCTGGTGGCTCATGCTTGTAATCCCAGCACTTTGGGAGGCTGAGGTGAGAGGACTGCTTGAGGCCATGAGTTTGAGACCACCCTGGGCAACCTAGCCCAACTCTGTTTCAACAAAAAATTAAAAATAAAGAAATAAAACAGAAAAATTCCCAGGATCCTCAGTCCTTTAGGGATGGACTAAATGGCTGGCAGCATCACAAAAGCATCCTGAATGTGGTGGAGCTTATGTTGAGAGCTAAAGTTTATATATTTTTTATTTTTATCTTTTAATTCCATTTTCCCACAAATGTTTGGAAGTTCCCATGTAAGTGTACATGTATATGTGGAGCATTTTGCTTATCCCTTTATCATTGATGGACATTTGGATTGTTTCCATGTCTTCCCTATTGTGAATAATGCTGCTATGAACATGGATGTACAAACATGCCTTTGAGACCCTGTGTATTAGTTCATTTTCATGCTGCTGATAAAGACATACTGGAAACTGGGAACAAAAAGAGGTTTAATTGGACTTACAGTTCCACGTGGCTGGGGAGGCCTCAGTACCATGGTGGGAGGCAAAAGGCACTTCTTACATGGTGGCATCAAGAGAAAAATGAGGGAGAAGCAAAAGCAGAAACCCCTGATAAACCATCGGATCTCATGAGACTTGTTCACCATCACAAGAATAGCATGCGAAAAACAAGCTCCCATGATTCAATTACCTTCCCCTGGGTCCCTCCCACAACACATGGGAATTCTGGGAGATACAATTCAAGCTGAGATTTGGGTGGGGACACAGCCAAACCATATCACCTTGCTTTTATTTTTTTGGGTTAGACAGCCAGAAGTGGAAACACTAGATCATATGGTAATTGTATTTTTTAATTTTTTGAGGAAACACTATACTGTTTTCTACAGTGGCTGCACCACTTTACTTTCCTACCAACAGTGCACAGGGTTCCAGTTTCTCCACATTCTCACCAACAGTTTTCATTTCTTTTTATAGCTGAATAATATTCTATTGCGTGCATATACTATATGTATTTTGTTCATCAACTTAGCTGATGGACATTTGGGTTGTTTCTGTCTTTTGGTTACTGTGAATAGTGCTGCCATGAACATTGGTGTATGTGTGTCCCTGCTTTCAATAGTTTGGGGTTACATACCTTGGAGTGGGATTGCGGGACTGTATGCCTCATTTTTTGAGGAATCTATGGGCTTGTAAAGGTAAACTGTGCTCTGTAAGTCAGCGCTGTCCGTCCCAGTCTTCTGAGCAGACATCCCTGGGCGGGGGTCCTTCCTCTCTCCAGTGTGCTACCCCGCCCCCTTGTTTGCTCTCTAGAAAGCACTTCTCTGAGCCTCTTTTACGGAGAGGTAGGGCAGCTGGCAACGAAGATTGCCTTGGTGTCCAGTCAGGCTGGCCCAGGGGACCAGGTGGGGGTCGGCCCCTGCGTGTCCCCTGAGGAGGTGTGTGGACAGCGGGGGAGGCTCCTCGGTCCTTTGCAAGCTCGCGGCTGAGTGGGGCCGTATCCACCCACTCAGACGGCGCTGGGCTGCCAAGGTGAGCCGCCGAGGAGCCCGGTGCCCCGAGGCGGGCACAGCCGCCCCGCATGGGTGCCCCCGGCTCGGGGTTGACGCAGAACCCTGCCCGGAGCCCCAGCGGCCCCGTTCCCGCCCCGGGCGGCCGTTTCGAAGCCTGAACCCGGCAACGCGCCGCCCGCCTGGCCCGGCTCCCTCCCGCGCGTCCTCGTCGCGAGCGGCAGCCTGGGCGCTCCGGACACTCCCGTCCAGGGCCATCCCGGCCTCCGCAGCCCCGCTGGCCCGGGCGACCCCCGACACGCCTCGCCTGGAGCCCGCACCTTGGCGCCCCACGGCCACCGGAGGCGGGGACAGGGAGTCCGGGGCGGGCCGGGCCGGGGGATCTGCAGCGGCGGCGCGAGCGTAACTCCCCAGCCAGAGCCGGGAGAGCCCCGAGCAGAGGAGGAAGGGAGCGGGGACCTGCCCTCCGCCTGCCGGCTTCTGGGAGAAGCGTCTCCTGTTACGGCCCCGGAATAAGAAACCTGGACCTTGCCCGCTGGGCTCCGCGATGCCGCAGGTACAGAGCCCGCCCTCCCGGGGAGGATGCTCCAGGGACCCCGCGCTCCACCGCCTGCGGCCGTGGGGCGCGGGGGCTTCTGAGTGAAGAGGGGGCTTTGCAAGGGATTCATTCCTGTGCGTTTCTTCAGGAGAGCCAGGCTTCCCCTCCTCTGTCCTTAGGGGAAGCCGCCCAGGCTCCAGGGGGAAAGTTGGGAGCAGGCGGGGGACTTGTCAGCAGGGGTTTGTGAGAGAGGCTCCCAGAGATCGAGAGGTCACCAGGTGGGGGTAGGACTGGGGTTCCTCTCTGAACGGTGAGAATAAAGGAGAAAAGACGGCTGGACATTCATCCTTAATCTCGTGACGCCCTCCTCTCCACCCCCGAAGTTTCTATATTCTTTGCTTTTAAACACTACTTTGAGCCTTCAGGTAGCATGCTTGTAGGGGTACCCCTCCAGGAGTGGCATGCCCCTGTGAGCCACGGGGCCTGCAAGGAGTGGGGCCTGTCCCGCCTGGGCTCCAAGCCTGCCCACCTCCTTCTTTTCGGCTGAGTTCTGCTTCTCCTCCTTGACAGGGGCAGAGGGCAAGGGCTGAGCCAAACAGAATTGAGAGCTCAGAGGAAGGAAAAAATCAGGGGAAGGAGTTGGGAAAGAGAGGCAAGGAGAGGCAGCAGTGGGGCTGAGTCTCGCTGGGGCACAGAGGGACTTTAACCCTGGCCCCAAGAAGACAGGCTCCAGATGTTTTGGCTTGGAGGAATATGGAGAGCAGGCTTTCCTGGGGGTGGGGAGGTCGGGTCCTGGGCATCTTCCTCATCCCCCTTTCCCAGGAAACTCAGGCTTGCATTCTTCCCTCTGTTCTCCTGACATTTGTTTTAGGGTGCTCTCCAGACCTCAGCTCTCCTTCTATGTCCCACTTGCTGGTCTGATGTCTTCAGGGTTTGGGAGGGACTGCAGGGAGAGGGCAGGGGATAGGGAGACTCTGGCTGCCTCCCTGTCCTCACCAGGGCAGCTGACACTCCCCGAGACCCCTCACCCCTGCCCCATTATGTGGTGTGGTGGAGTCCCTGTACCAGGATTTCGCTCCTCTTCCTTGCAGCTGACGGAGGAGGCCTGAGAGCTCAGTAGTAACTCCTTGCAGTTCTAGGGTGTAACGCTCTCCTCCAGGGAGCTCCAGGCTGTGCAGACATTATTGATCTCCTGCCTGGCAGATGTTGAACCTCTGAGTGTTTAAGCTATTTACCTCTGGACACTCAACCAGCCAAGGAAAAATTTTGCTCTAGAGTCCCCATTCTCATCACTTGGTTAGTCACAGGTTGTGACTTTACCCTACAGCTTCTGCCTGGGGACAGACCTTCATAAATGCTGTTTCCAGTTTCTAGGGTCACAGCAGGTTCTGATGTGGGAACACGAAGTCCAGCAAAGAGAGAGGAAGGTGGCTGTTCTATGGCTCGTGATTTTAGAGCCATGTTTTGCCAGAAGAGCAAGGAGAGCAGACAGGCTTGTCTGAAAGCCCTCCCTCTTAAAGAGCATTTAAAGTAATTTCTTACTCTTCAGCCTCCCCACACTCCCAACTTTTGTCCTTGAGAAAAGGTGCAACATTTCTGAGTCTTCAGTGGAATAGAAATCAACTGAGCCAGTGCTTGATTGTCTCTATAGCAATCCACCCTTCCCTATGTTCAATGCATGTGGTTTTCCTTCATTTTCTCCCATTGGTTCCTTTATTTCTACTCCATCACCCTATATTCACTCTGGGCAGGTAGCTAATATATCTGCTTAGGTTACAGAGTGGTTTTAAATTTGGCCAGCTTTACTCCAACATGTAGCCAACTGTTTGTATGTCTTTCAAAGGTTTAGAATGGAGCTCAGACACCATACCCCAAAGATGCTGGCAGAGACATTCTGACTCATTAATGGAGAGCTGGCTGATAGCAGAGAGGGGTGATATCAGCCTTGTAGACATTGCTCCGGGGAATTCTGAGCAGTGTTGCTCACAGCACCACCTGGCCAGATGGAGACCACCATGGGGTTCATGGATGACAATGCCACCAACACCTCCACCAGCTTCCTTTCTGCGCTCAACCCTCATGGAGCCCATGCCGCTTCCTTCCCATTCAACTTCAGCTATGGTGACTATGATATGCCTTTGGATGAAGATGAGGATGTGACCAATTCCCGGACGTTCTTTGCTGCCAAGATTGTCATTGGGATGGCCCTGGTGGGCATCATGCTGGTCTGTGGCATTGGCAACTTCGTCTTTATCGCTGCTCTGGTCCGCTACAAGAAACTGCGCAATCTCACCAACCTGCTCATCGCCAACCTGGCCATCTCGGATTTCCTGGTGGCCATTGTCTGCTGCCCCTTTGAGATGGACTACTATGTGGTGCGCCAGCTCTCCTGGGAGCACGGCCACATCCTGTGCACCTCTGTCAACTACCTGCGCACTGTCTCTCTCTATGTCTCCACCAATGCCCTGCTGGCCATTGCCATTGACAGGTGAGTGCAGCAGCAGTGGGGGCAACAAAGGCGGTCAGGGAGGAAGGAGCATTGGAATTGCCCCCTCCTGTACTGCAGTTGCAGATTGATGAGAGGTGTCTCTATTCACCCTAGATGTAGATGCATGGGGGACTCAAAAGCTTGCCCATTGACTGACAGTGAGAAGAGTTCTCCTTTTCCAGCTTTGTTCAGAGAGAAGGCAGCAGAGCCCTCTAGAGTTGGGTGATGGGAAGCTTTTGGTCTCCCCTGCTATGGATGTTTTCCTAGATGTTATACCTTTCAAGGTCTAGAGTAGACAGGTAAGAGGAGATACTGAGGAACACTTTAAGCTCCAGGCAGTTACCTCTTGAGTCAACTTGGAAATCTTGAAGGAGGTTTCTATCTCATCAAGACTTCCTCTACTAACATATGACCTTCTAGCATCATCTGTTTTTAAATAAGATTCAAGAATTTGTGGCTGGCTGTGGTAAATAGTTCAAGCCTATAATCCCAGCACTTTGGGAGGCCGAGGCAGGAGAAACATTTGAGGCCAGGAGTTCGAGACCAGCGTGGGTAACATATCCAGACCTCATCTTTTGAAAAAATAAAAAAATTAGCTGGGTGTGGTGGTGAGTGCTTATAGTCCTAGCTAGTTGGGAGGCTGAGGCAGGAGGATGACTTGAGCCCAGGAGTTCCAGGCTGCAGTGAGCTATGTTCATGCCACTGCACTCCAGCCTGGGTGACAGAGGGAGACCTTGTCTCTAAAAAATAAATAAATAAATAAATAAAAAAGATTGAAGGATTTGTTTTGAAAAGAAAAAGAGAACATATGCTTATTTACTTTTCGTTGTTGCATTAATCACTTTGTACCTTTTAGTCCATTTGCACAGATAGTGCAGAAGAACTGTTTCTGGTGATCACAAATAAAATCAGGAAGAGCAGCCCCTGCATGCCTTCCTTCAACTTAGTCTCTTCCTTTAGTGTAAACTTGTGCTAATGGGCCAGGCTGGTCTTTGTTCCTTGGGGGACAATCTTTGCTAGCTCCTCTGCCCACAGTTGGACTGTCATTACAAAGCACCTGGTTACAGTCTAGAGACAATTACCCCGAGGATCAAATCAGGCCTCTGTGTACTTGGATCTGAACAGCCTGTCTCTGTCCCTTAACCCAGAGAGCCTGAGGCATACATGCTCTCCCTGTTCTCTGGCCTCGGGGATCTGAGGGAGTTTGACCTGGCCCTCACAGTCAGGACGCTGTTCCAGAGAGGAGCACAGCTAAGAAGGCTTGTTTTCTGAGACCACAGGCAGGGCGAGCAGGGGTGAGATGACCGAAAAGGATAACCTGAGAAAAGGGGGTTGCCAAGGAGCCTCTGTCTGTAAAACCGCCGAGGGGTGGAACCTCTGCCTCCCTTCTCCAGGGAAGGACATCGGGGAGTTAGCAGCGTACATAGCCCTTGGTCTGTCCCCGTAGATCCTTGCAGAACGCTACTTCTCCTTGGCCACATTCCCTCCACTGAATCACAGAGTCCCGCGGCTTTTCATTTACCTGGGCAAGGACCCCAGGTGAACCCACAGAAGGAGCAGGAGGAGAGCAGTCAAGTAGAGTATCTGCCTCCTAGGTTCCCTTCAGAGCTGCCAAGGAAGAGCTCCAGGGACTTTGTCTCTGAACTTTTCTGAAAATAGAAGCCACCACCTTCTCTCTTAGCCCATGAACAGGACAAAGCATACAGAGTCATTTCCTGAAGTTTCATACTAGCAAGAAACTACATGTGCTCAGCTACTAAAAGTGGGGTAGAGTGCCTCCTGTGGAGTGGGACCCTACTCCCTGGATGAGATCCATTTTACCACTTGTACGGAGTAACAATGGTAGGAGGAAGTAGCTTCAAGGGGAAAGGAAGCCAGGATACACTAAGGGGCATTGGGTTATTTGGAACATGTAAGACTGATATCGATGTCAACCAGTCAGTCTCCATCTACTGAAATTCTTCAAGCTCATAACCTCCTTTCATACCAAACCGAGCTTGTCTGAAATACTGCAAGCTTTTCTCTTGCAGTGTGTTTACACAACGGAAATTAGATACAATAAGAAAGATGAATTAGAAAACATGCTTTGCACCGTGGCGGCTGCTATGGTTGATTGGGGTTATGACTGGAAGCTTGTACCCAGACCTCGAGGAAAGCACCGTGGGCCTTCACGGGGCTGCCCAGTGGTCTTGGCGGATGAACGGCTGCTCCAATGCCCATTTTTTTATTGATGTTTGTGATCTTTTCTTCAATTATTCTTATTTGTATGTGTTGTTACCATCTAATTGTGGTCTAGGAATCATTAATTTTTCTCTGGTCTCATGTGTTGTTCAGGATTTGATCAGTTGGGAGCAACTAATTTTTATCTCGGTTTATAACAAATACACTTAGTTGTAAAAATGCCTTTATTTTTGTTTAATGAAACTTCTGTAGCCATGTTAGCAGTTATTCTGCCTGGGTTTAAATTCTGGCTGTATTGTGTGTTGGGTCTTCTGTTAGTTATTTGGCCTCTCTCTGCCTCCATTTTATCGCCTATAAAATGAGGATAAAAAGAAAGCCTATTGTATTGGGTTGCTTTGAGGATTAAATGAAATGATATATTTAATTGCTTAGAACAATATTTAAAACAGTAAGCAATAAATAAACAGTGGATGTGATAATGCTTAATTCTTAAATTAACCCTTATAGGAACGTCTACAGCAAAAAAGCAGATTAATGAACATTTCTGATACACTAACCCCTTTGTTTTCGTTGAAATTATTGTTTTTATTATGTGGTTTTTAAAAAATACAAGATTTCTACAAAATGCTAGAACAAAACTATTTATCATCTACCTGCTTGTATTTATTTATATTATTGGTTCCATTGTTCTCCCAGGCATCTAGCCTAGAAGAAAGTCTCCTTTGCCCCGGCTGCTCTCCCTTCTTCACCAGCATTCATTCAACTTCCAGGTCTTGGCAATACCCATTTGTTCATTAGGGCTGGTATCCTAGTCTCCTCTTGGTCTTCCTGCCTTCAGTGTTTCTTGGATCTCCCCATCTGTCGACTCGACTCCTCTGACAATCCATCCGAAGCTTTCATTCATTCATTCATTTAAACAATGCATTTTTATAGAGTAACTATGATGTGACAGATGCTATTGCAAGCACTGGAGATACGACAGTGAACAAGACAAAAAAACTCCTTGCTTTCCTGGAGCTTATACCCAAGGGATAGAGAGAGATCCAGTCAGGCAAACAAAAGAGGAAGGTAATTTCAGAAGCAAGAAATACTCTGAACAAAAAGCAAGCACACATGTGAAATGTTGAGAGTGACTCTAGGTGGGACCTATTCTAGGTGAGTAGTCAAGAGAAGGGTCTCCGAGGAGTGGCCTTTGAACTGGCTTATGAATGATGCAGGGGGAAACAGCCTGCCTTGGGAAGACAGGGAGCAAGCATCCCAGACAAGGTGGATTGTAAGTGCAAAGCCCCAGAGGCAGGAACAAACCAGACGGGTTCTATGAACAGAGGAACAGAGAGAAGGCCCCATGTGGGCCGAGGGAAGTAAGCAAGGCTGCAGCCAAATTAATCTTCTATCTTGTACATGTCTCCCCTCTCTTGCTTAAAAGACCTCTAATAACTCCATTGTCTACAAAGTATGGCTCAAACCCTTTCATCTGTTCTTCCAAACTTTTATTATCTAGCCCCAGACTGCTTCCCGGTCTCATGGTTAAACACATTTATGTCCTGTTTCCCCCAAAAATGTTGCAATCTTTGTAAGAACTGTCACCATGGCTTTTTATATTTAAAAAAATTTTTTTTAGAGATGGGATCTTGCTATGCTGCCCAGGCTAGTCTTGAACTAGTCTCAAGTGATTCTTGTACCCCTGCCTCCCAAAGTGTTGGGATTACAGGTGTGAGCCACTGTGTCCAGCCAACTTTTTACATGTCTATTCACCCAGTGCCAGGCACTCGATGAGGGTGAAATTGCACAAAAACCCTATTAGGTGCCCAGAATTCACAGACAGCAAAAGGTTATAAAAGAAGTAAGACACAATCACAGCTCTTGAGAGGCTGACCATCTGGAGTTGCAGGTAGGATGGGACCAGGGAGAAGTAGCACTTACAAAACAGTTAAAGAATAAGTAAAGGATAAATTTGAAGGAAAATTTAGAGAAGAGTAAGATCATTATGTACCAGAGTAGTCAGAGGAGGCTTCATGCAGGAGGTGGACTTCTAAGTGTCCTTCAACAAATGAAGATCAACAAAGGAGAGACAAGTTTTCCCAAGAGAGTGAGTAAAACAGTGTTCGGAAAAGCCTAGAGGTGGGAATGCCTGAGGTGAGTTTGAGGTACCTTAGAGAGGGATGTCGGGCGTGGGTAAGAAACAGAAGGACAATAGAGATCGGAAAGAATAGGATCTATTTCAGAAGGTCTCAACGGCTAGGCAGAGGGAGTCAGACCTGAGGGAAGCAGGAAACTAAAAAAGATCATGAGGCCAGCTGCGATGGCTCATGCCCGTAATCCTAGCACTTTGGGAACCCTAGGCAGGTAGATCCCTTGAGCTCAGGGTTCGAGATCAGCCTGGGCAACACAGAGAGATCCTGTCTCTACAAAAAAACACTAATGTGGATTTAATAAGATTAACAGTGACTAATGTGAATTTAATAGGGTTTGTAAGTGCTAGTTCTCCCTGGTCCCATCCTACCTGCAACTCCAGATGGTCAGCCCCTCAAGAGCTGTGATTGTGTCTTACTTCTTTTATAACCTTTTACTGTCTGTGAATTTACCAGGCATGGTGGCATGTGCCTGTAGTCCCAGCTACTCTGGAGGCTGGGGTGGGAGGAACCACTGGGCCCAGGAGATAGAGGCTGCAGTGAGCTGTTGTGCCACTGCACTCCAGCCAGCTTGGGTGACAGAGCAATACCCTGTCTTAAAAAAACATGCATCATGAGAGACCTCTGCCCGAGCCACAGGTCTGGGTTTCCTTTTAATGTGTAGACACTAAGATCCCACAGCATGTGGGGGCTCCAGGGAATTTCTCTTTTACCCAGAATGCTGAGGAAACTGGCCAGTCTATGTACCTGTGAAGAAGCTCTCTTCTTCTGTCTTGATGAAGCTAAGGCCTGAATAATCTTGCCCAACCTTAGGAAGCACAGAAGCCTCCTGGTGAGCTCATTAGTCAGGGCCACTGGCCTGACGATTGGGTTGTGTTATCTCTGCCCATCCCATGACTAGCCTAGTAGCTGCTGGGACCACTGTTACCATGATTTGATCCGGGACTTGGTCCTGGGAAGAGAGACAGAGCCCAAATACTTCTTTTCCAGCCCATTGTTATCACAATTATTGCCTGGACCATCTCTTTGTCTAGCAGCTTTTATTCCTTGTTCTCTGGGAACTGTTAGCTCTACGTGAATCTGGACCTAAGCCACTGTAGTGGCAGACACACAGGGCAAGCCAAGGACATACTCATAAGCAGAGAAAAGCGGCTGCCGCATGTCAGACCCCTTTTTGGAACACCAATAGTTAGAAACCAACTGTGATGGAGAGGAAAGAGGAGAAGGGCTGCTGGGATGCCAGGAAGGCAAGAGGAGGGGGCATCGTTTGCTCTTGGCTGAAAAAAGGAGGAGGTAAAAAGCATTCAGAGAGGCCACTGGATTTGCAGAAAGATGTGGGTCTGAGTCATTGTTCTGTTGATATCTAGTTGTGTGGCTTTTTGGCAGGTTAACTTCCCCAAGCCTCAGTTTTCTCATCTATAAAGTGGACATCGTCACTGTCTTACTTATTTAATAGGGTTAGAATTATCTAGTGAAAAAGTGGATTTGAAAATGCGCTGTAAATTGTAAACTTCTTTATAAACATAAGCAAACATAGCATTACTAGTGCTAGAGGTCTGGAGTTCTGGTCCTAGCATTGACAATGCTGATGGAAATCCTTGAAACAGTTTTCCGCAATTTGCCTATTTGTAAATATATCAGGAATGCCTCCCGCACAGCTCATGGCACTAATCCTGGGGATGGAGTTGGGGTGATGTCAGAGAGACTCAGAATGAAATAACTATCTGATAGGTAGTCACAGATTACCCTGGAGATTAGTTTTGATGTATAGAGTTTATCCTATAAAATAGAAAGTAGGAGAGGACTTGCAAATCGAGTATTTGCCAATAACAGGTAAAGGAAAATTGCTGTGTATACAGAATAGCTCTGGGAAAAAATACATTTTAAAATGTTAGTAATTCCTTGTATATTAATAGCTTACTGTTGCTATGTGCAGTCTCTCATTGGAGCCTCATAGTATCTAGGTAATATTCCTATTTTCTAGATGAGGGAAGTGAACCTATAGGGATAAGAAAAATGACTCAGATTCATAGAGCAACTTTCTGGCAAACCTGGGATTAGACTTGTGGTCTTCTGAGTCTTAGGTCGGTGTTCTCTCCCATATGTTTATTGAGAACACACTCTGTCTGAAGCATCAGAAAGGCTTAGGTAGCTACTATCGGGAAAAGGAATGGAATTATGTGGTGAAAATTCTTATAGGGAATAAATATGAAATAGGAAATTTCTTTGTCAGAGTAATCAGCAGAATGTGGCGGGGCAGGCAGAGAGCAATGGAGCCAATGAGAGCAGAAGGTCTAAACTCTCCATTTTCATTGTGAGTCAGGGCTAGTTTGAGGCTCTGGTTACATCAGGAGCACTGCGGTCTTAATGAAGGGCTCACTCTCGTGCATTGACAATGGCATTGCCCACACCCTGCAGACATTTCCCTTTTTACTTCTGGCACTTGGGAGATTGGCTAGAGTGCCAGGGATGGCAGTCAGCGGGTGTCCAGAGTGGGCACAACCCATCCTACTTCATCTAACCTCTGGGGGCTAGAAGAGAGCTGGAGGCTTACTCCTGCCAACTCTCTAAAGGATGCTCAATAGGCTTGAGTGCCCAGGCTGTGAGGGAGGGACAGAAAAGAGCAGAAATACAATCAGGAAAAAAAAAAAAAAGTAAGAATGAACCTCTCTTCAAATCAAAATTCCAAGAAAGATGACTTCATAAGGATTGGTTTCAAAGGAAACAGAGCTGGTTTGGCCTTCCTTCAGGCCCTGGTCACATTTGCTCTGGGCTCTACCTGGGATAAGTTCTGGACACGTGAGACCGTGTTTGTTTCTAGTGTTGACCAATCAATCCCCTCCCACTTCACTCCCCATCTCTCTCTTTCCCCAACTTCCACCCGCTGCCAGCCACAGGATATCTTCCAGGAAACCAGAGCTCTCTGCATAAGCTGTGTGCATTCTCTCTGGGAAAGAGGCTATCAGCTCTCATGCCGCACAATGACTCACATCCCCCCTAGAAAGGGCTCTCTCTGTTTCTGGACCACTGCGGTAACAGCAATGTGGGTTTTCTTTTTCTTTTTTTTTTTTTTTTTGAAAGGACAAAAGCAGTGTCTTTTCACTGTCTGATGCTTTGCGGTTAAAAAAAAATACATTCGTGTATATTCTCAATTGATTTTCACATCAACTCTGTGAGGTAGGGTTAAATGTTTTCTATCAAGGAAGGGTCCTGTGGTCTGTGACCTTGAGAAAGTCATTCCTCTCTCACTGCCTTCCATTTTTCCACCTGAAATTGAGACACATGGCCACAAGCTTTTCCTCCTCTGCATGCAAAGCAACAGTTTTTAGAATGTGGAATGAAGAAAAACCTTTGCCCACTGTTTCCATTGGAAAGGGCAGATTCTCCCAACTCTTTGAATTATCTTGCCCTTTTAGCTCTAAACTGAGAGGTAATTAGAATGAACAGCCCAAGAACAGGAAGGAGCTGGGAACAGTGCCAGGCTAGAAACCGATGGGAGGAATTATTATATTTAATACTAATTGTTATCATTTTGAGTACATATTAGGTTTAAAACTGTGCCAGGCACAGTGCATACATTATCACATTTAATATTTAACAGCCAACAAAACTTTTGCAGATAAGGAAACTAAGGGTCAGAGTGCATCAACAAAACTTGGCTGAGGTTGCACAGCTAATTAGAGATGACCCTGGGGTTTGCTTCAAGTTGGCCTTTTGCAGAAGCCCATGTACCAGTGGGAGTTTCCTCCACACATACCATTTGGTTGCTCCTTAGACTGTTGTAAAATGAAATAGCAGATTCGCTTGAGCCCAAGGGTTTGAGACTAGCCTGGGCAGCGTATGGAGACTCTGCCTCTACAAAAAATAATGAAAAAAATTAGCGCGGGTGGTGCATTGCACCTCTAGTCCCAGCTACTTGGGAGGCTGAGGTGGGAGGATTGCTTGGGCCTAGGAGTTCGAGGCTGCAGTGAGCTATGATCATACCACTGCACTCACTGCACTCCAGCCTGGGTGACAGAGCAAAACTCTGTTTCAAAAAAAAAAAAAAAAAATTATCCAGCACTTGTTTCTCACAGTGGCTGCCTCCACTTGTGTTCTTGCCCTAGGTATCTGGCTATTGTCCACCCGCTGAGACCACGGATGAAGTGCCAAACAGCCACTGGCCTGATTGCCTTGGTGTGGACGGTGTCCATCCTGATCGCCATCCCTTCCGCCTACTTCACCACCGAGACGGTCCTCGTCATTGTCAGGAGCCAGGAAAAGATCTTCTGCGGCCAGATCTGGCCTGTTGACCAGCAGCTGTACTACAAGTCCTACTTCCTCTTTATCTTTGGCATTGAGTTCGTGGGCCCCGTGTTCACCATGACCCTGTGCTATGCCAGGATCTCCCGGGAGCTCTGGTTCAAGGCGGTCCCTGGATTCCAGACCGAGCAGATCCGCAAGAGGCTGCGCTGCCGCAGGAAGACGGTCCTGGTGCTTATGTGCATCCTCACCGCCTACGTGCTGTGCTGGGCGCCCTTCTACGGCTTCACCATCGTGCGTGACTTCTTCCCCACCGTGTTCGTGAAGGAGAAGCACTACCTCACTGCCTTCTACATCGTCGAGTGCATCGCCATGAGCAACAGCATGATCAACACCCTGTGCTTCGTGACAGTCAAGAACAACACCGCCAAGTACTTCAAAAAGATCATGCTGCTCCACTGGAAGGCTTCTTACAATGGCGGTAAGTCCAGTGCAGACCTGGACCTCAAGACAATCGGGATGCCTGCCACTGAAGAGGTGGACTGCATCAGACTAAAATAACCCCCTGGACTTTGCAAAGTTTAAGCACAAGGCAGGGTCCTGCGGACACTGACTAGTGTGCTTGGATGCACATCAACCTGGGACTTTTTGTTTGCGGCAGAGGGCAGAGTAAATGGACCACTCTGTGAACCATGTTTTCAAGGAGCTCAGAGTTTCTACAATGCATGTGACCAGACACTATCAACAGTGGCATTTGTTGAATGTCTAATTTGCACACCAGTAGGTGCTGGTAAGACTTATATATGCTGATGACATTAGTTGGCAAAATGAAATTGGAATTAAACAGAGGAAAATGTTGTGGTGTAGATAGAAATAAGGGAGTTCCCACAAAAGAACTGGAGTAGGTATCTAGGATTGCAGTACATGTGCTCGCAGTGTGAGGGTATCTCTGGGCCATCCACCTACTCATCACACACCGATCCGGCCCATCTCTGGGAATATTCTTCAGCTGGAGTTCATGCCTAACATTTGCAAGACTGGAGCGAGAATATGAAAGAGACTCTAAGCTCCTTGTGCAGCCCTTCTCCTCTCATCTCTCATGGCGAGGGGCCTTGCATGCATGTATTCATGGTCAAGTTCTGTGCAAACTCTTCCTCCCACACTGCTCTATGGCCACCCTCAGGCCCAGAGGTCTGCACATAGGTGGTAAGGCTCTTCATCAGAAGGACTGGCTTGGGGAAGAAGACACATAGACCCTGGATGCCATTTGGACGGGAATTACGGGTTCTGGGTACCTGGAGTAAGTCTAGAGGGGGAAGCCTGGATTCAGGGTAGGCATGTCCCCCGGTTCCATGGACTTTTTGCCTTCAGTGAGGAGGGAGATGCAAGTGGAGGAGAGTTAAAACAGGAAGGCAAAACTGGAAACATGCGGGGCTCAGTGCGGTTCAGGTGCGGCAGGGGCTCAGGCTCTCCAGGTATACAGATGACACTGTTTCCACCTGTTATTTCGTTTGGACCAATTACACTTCCCCTAAGTCCTTCCCTTCCCTCTCATGCCTCCATGCTTATGAAGCATAGAATCTTTGAAAATGGACACAGTACCACCTGGATATGGCCTTCATTCATTTTTCTGTTTTCACCAGCTCTCAAATGTGAGTGATGAAGAGTTCCCTCCTAACCAGACAGCATGGTAAGGTATCCTCATTGATATGATTTGAGGGCAAGATATCCTTATTACTGGCCCCTGAATCCATCCTAGTCTTTGTTCCTTTGGATTAAGACTTGCTTTGCTTCTAAAATAGGGCTCCTCTTAGGAGGGATAAGCCACACATTTCTAGTCCTCAGTGGGAATGAAGTCATGTGATTCAGTGGCAGAGGATGCAGGTCAGATGCATCTTCCAGAAGTCTGTGCCGCCCTGAGCACCCAGGAAAGAAGGGGACATACAGACGGGTAGTGTTAGACCAAACAGTGAGCTTCAGTGACCCCACAGGTTGTTGAAGACTCATCCCACTTTCTAACCTGCCTCCTTTGTTTGATGTTTTGAATTTTGGAGTTTGGTATTTTGGAGCTGGAAGATCTGAGAGACAGACTTGAGTCTGTCAACTGTGTAGCCCTGGGCAAAGCCTCTCCGAGGGGACAAAGGTAACACCTGTGATACCTTCTGACCGAGTGGCTATGAGAAGCCAATGAGACAATACGTGGGAGATACCTTCAACCACACAAGTTGTCAAAAGGATGGACTAGGAACTGTGTGTAGTGCGCCTGGACAAGAAAAACCTCTTACCTTCGCTTGTGTATCCAGAAACCTGGGCGTCTCCACTTTTATTTTTCTTTGTGTAAATTATTCCTTTGCGCTTCTTAACAGTGCTGTATGCATTATGTGCCTAATAACATGGCTGTGCAAACAAGGTCATGAGATTTGCTCATAGATGCATAAAGGAAAGGGTGGCGAGTCTCCGGTTAGAAGATGAGTTTAGGGTTTTGGAAACTCCAGAATCGGAGTATCTTTGTGATCCTGGAAGTGCTGATCATCTTCCCATGCCTGTTCGCAGCCAGCATGAATCTGGGCAATGGGATCGTTGTTTCTCAGTCTGGTTTTCTTCTCACGAGTGTGTAGAGCTAGAGCGTGGACTTGTCTTTTTCTTATTTAACTCTAGAGCAGCACACCTACAAGGTTTTTTAAGTGGCATGTGTGACATGTTCCCCTCCAAATATAGTCAACTCCTTATTTTGGGCAGCAAAGTTTATTTTGTATAGTTACTTTATTTCCCTGAAAGACACATTACAAAAATCTATTTATTTCTTCTATTAGATCACCCAATAGACTTACCCTACAATTTAATCATAATTTAATCATAATGCTCTTGGAGAATAAAATTAATTAAAATATTAGCCTAAACCAAATATGCATTGGAAGGCCATTTTTGTTTTTTATATAAAATCATATATTGCATTCTAAAATCTGGAAGGTTAGCTTTTGGATTAAAAAGTTAAAAATGATATAATTTATTGCATTATGTCCATCCCTTTCATTAAGAATGCTAAACAAGAGTTGATTGTATTAAACAGGAGGTTTTTTTTTTTGTTTTTTTTTTTTTTTTTTTTTTGAGACGGAGTCTTGCTCTGTAGCCCGGGCTGGAGTGCAGTGGCCGGATCTCAGCTCACTGCAAGCTCCGCCTCCCGGGTTTGCGCCATTCTCCTGCCTCAGCCTCCTGAGTAGCTGGGACTACAGGCGCCCGCCACCTCGCCCGGCTAGTTTTTTGTATTTTTAGTAGAGACGGGGTTTCACCGTGTTAGCCAGGATGGTCTCGATCTTAAACAGGAGGTTTTTATATGCGACAACCAAATCCCCCTCTGCTTTTCAGCCTAAAATGTATCAATTTTTCACTCAACTGTCTGTAATGCTTCCAAATATCAGTGTGTGCTTGTAATTTTATAGTGAATGAGAGTGTTGTGTTGTTATCAAGTGAAATGAAAATACCTGTATATATAGAAAATCATGGAGCGTCATGTCCTGTGTGTTCCACCTCCTTTCCTATCCTTTTCCCAGTTGTAGTGACATGGTTCTTTAAGTGAACACTAAGTAGTTTCCATGATCATATGATTTGTGAGATCAGTGCTAACTCATGCTGCAAACTTCCCCTCTCCATCCTAAAGAGATTTAACTGATTTATAGATCCGCTTCCTAGAAGTCTGCTCTGGTAAAACCATTAATACTTTTTAGTATCTGAGTGCCAAGACTTGAAATCTGAGGACCTGTTTATGTCTATTACATAAGCTAAGGCTAAACCTGAACAGGCTTAATATCCACACACGCAAAGTGAGCAAGAGACAAACCTATGTTATACCATGCCACGTTCAGATTTCATCCAACTAGCTGCCCGACTGATGGCTTCTCCAAAAACTGGCGGTAAGCCCCACAAAATGACACTTGTTCTATGTGTGTCCATTCTGTTCTCTAAATACTTTCAGTATGCAAACAGATAAGTACATTGTCTTATACGGAAGGATAAAGATGTGATTTTATAAAATCAAACTGTTTCCATAACTAAAGTATAAGGGCAGATTTACAGTAAAGCTTTTGGAGATTTCGTCTACTGAGTACAATTTGAAAAATAATTGGAATGACACTGAACAAGGCAATGTGGTGATCACTCCAGCAATCCCTGAAGCGTGAAACAAGTTCCAGGCTCCTTATGAAAAGGAATGCCAAAGAATTTGTGAGATGACCAGAAAATTATAAATATGAGTCTTATTCTTGAAAAATATATGATATATTTTGGACTATATCCACAAACAATGAGTCCAATTCTCTTTCCTACAGTCGAAGTGAGAATATCAAATTCAAATCACTCATTTCACAGCTGATAAAACTGAAGTCCAGAATGGGGAAGATATTTGTTTATGGTCACACATCTGGTCACTATGAGAGCCAGGGTCAGACCCCAAGGCTCCTGAAGTGGAGTCCAGGGCTCTTCTACCACAGCATTCCTGGATGCAGGGAGCATCAGAGTCTTAGAAAGGGCAGCATCCTTTTCAAGAACCCTTGAGGTGACTGTTCAACCCCTGTCTGGCCTTCTCTGGAGATCCCTTACTTAAGAAGTTTAGCAGAGACATTCCTAGTTCTTTTGCATGCCAAGTTTAGCTCATTCTACCCCTGGGAACTCACAGCACAGGCATGGAGACCAGGAGATTTTAAGGAAGAACTGCTAAAAAACGTTTACAGATACCCTTTCTTTACCTTGCCTAGTTGGGCATTCCTGGGAATCTAAAAGGAATGACACTAGGCCCCTGTTCATGAGAACAGCTGCCCTCCCCAGGAAATCAGAGGAGAGAAATAAAGAAGTCACACTTGGCTGGACGTGGTGGCTCACGTCTGTAATCCCAGCACTTTGGGAGGACGAAGCGGGCAGATCACGAGGTCAAGGGATCGAGACCATCCTGGCCAAGATGGTGAAACCCCATCTCTACTAAAAATACAAAAATTAGCTGGGCATGTGGTGCACACCTCTAACCCCAGCTACTCCGGAGGCTGAGGCAGGAGAATCGCTTGAACTCGGGAGGCAGAGGTTGCAGTGAGCCAAGATCTCACCACTGCACTCCAGCCTGATGACAAAGTGAGACTCTGTCTTAAAAAAAAAAGAAGCCACACTTGGCTGAACGTCCAGAGGAGTGGCCAGACCCTGTGTGCTCAGAGTTTAGTCACATTGAGGGCCACCTCCTGCCCCTGCTGGTGAGGACAAGAGAAGCGGGGAGGCTTTTGGAAGGAGGTGAGACTTGAGCTGAACAGAAGCAAAAGGTGCAGAGAAGCAAAAGATGAGCATTCCACCTGGCAAGAGAAACATTTATTTCTTCTTTCTTCTTTTTTTTTTTTTTTTTTTTTTGAGACAAAGTCTCACTCTGTTGCCCAGACTGGTGTGCAGTGGTGTGATCCCTGCTCACTGCAACCTTCTCCTCCCAGGTTCAAGTGATCCTCCTGCTTCAGCCTCCTGAGTAGCTGGGATTACAGGCACCCACCACCACACCCAACTAATTTTTGTATTTTTAGTAGAAACTGAGTTCCACCATGTTGTCCAGGCTGGTCCTGAACTCCTGACCTCAAGTGATCCACCTGCCTTGGCCTCCCAAAGTGCTGGGATTACAGGTGTGAGCCATCGAGCCCAGCCTGAAAAACGTCTTTTATCTGCTTTTGGAGGCTGAAATTACTCTTCCCTGGAGGGGAGGACCGCTCACACAATGATGGAATTGCCACCCCTGGTAGAGGCAGCTCAAAAACTGGAAAACACAGAGACATAAGAAAGGAATACCAGAGCCTTATCTGAGAGTGGGTTTTGATGGGATAGAGGCAGGAGGGCCAAGAGCAGAGAGAAACTGGCTGTATGAAATAGGTCTGTGTGATGGGGTGAGGGAGGCATTTCATAATTAGGAAAAAAAAGAACATGAAGGGAAAGGTTGTTGGAAACAAATTTGGCTGACTTTAATACTAACAGCAAGAAGAATCTGCCATGTATTGGGCTGGGCTGAGCATGTTACAGGAATTGTCTCAGTCAGTCCTCATACTCCCATGCTACAGATGAGGAAACAGCCTTAACTCACAGAAGTTGCTCAAGGTCACATAAGTGCGCTGAAATTTGAAGCCCAGTAGTTCAACTCCAGAGCTCAGCCTTTTAATCACTCTGCGCTGCAGCCTTTATATGATGTTTTTAGCCTCCTTTAGGCTTTCTGGTAAACCAAATAAACACGTTTCTCCTTAAGTTCAATCATTAAGTGATAAATCGACATCTAAATTAACCAGATTTTCTCAAAAACTGAGAATAACACCACTCCCATCTTTATTTTTCCTTCTCTGAGATGTTTCGTTGACCCGTAACAACTGACCGCAATGCAAAGGTCCTTAACTTTTTTTTTTTTTTTTTTTTGAGACGGAGTCTCGCTCTGTTGCCCAGGCTGGAGTGCAGTGGCGCGATCTCGGCTCACTACAAGCTCCGCCTCCTGGGTTCACGCCATTCTCCTGCCTCAGCCTCCTGAGTAGCTAGGACTACAGGCGCCCGCCACCGCGCCCGGCTAATTTTTTGTATTTTTAGTAGAGACGGGGTTTCACTGTGGTCTCAATCTCCTGACCTTGTGATCCGCCCGCCTCGGCCTCCCAAAGTGCTGGGATTACAGGCTTGAGCCACCGCGCCCGGCCTAAAGGTCCTTAACTTTTTAAGCGTCTTGGGAGCTTCTGGCATCCAGTGAAATTTATAGCTTCTTCCCAAAATAATGCTTTCAAATGTATTCAATAAAATACATAGGAATACGGAAGAAATCAATTCTATTAAAATGCAATTCTCAAATTAGTTTAAGTTTGTGGTATAATTATATAAATATTTATATTTCATTTCTTTATATTAAATCTTCAATGTCTTACATAATAATATTTAGCATCAGGCTAAAAACTACCATGATTTTGAAGTAGCAATGAATGTAAACGATATTTTGAGACCTCTCTCCAAACTCCGATGAGATGTAAAATATCTCTTGGCGACAGTCTCAGGGACTGCTAATTCTAGCATGGTTTGTTGCCTGCTTCATAATGGCAGGAAATGTGAAGTTCAATTACAGGTTAGTGAGAATAGCAATACATTTTTTTTCCCATCCAAGTTCACAGTCCCCTGAACTGGTTCAGAATACCTGCCTTGGGGGAGGCCAAAACACTGGAGTGAGCACTGGGAGAAATGGAGATGGCAGGAAAGAAGAGGCCCACAAATTTAAATGGAATTAAATCAATAGATCTTTACCGGACACTTTTCTTGTAAAGATGCCTCAGTGGGCCTTGTGGTTCACTGACTTTCTATCTCTCTGCCATCTCAATGGCCCCAGTTCTGATCTGCATGACAAAGATTCATCCAAGAAGCCAGGGAAGGTTTCTCCTAATGAACTGGCGTTCCAGGACTCTTTCACGCAATTATTTAACAGATATTTCTTGTCCTAGGCTCAGATGTCACAAAGATGAATGACGCGATTCCAGCTTATGTCCCTGAATGATTGCTCTTAAGAAGAGAGGGTATTTTGGTTGCTGGGAAGCACAAAGAAACATCCTGTAAAAGCAGCATTGCAGATTTACTTACCAGGACTATTGCTTTACCCTCTTACTTATTGCTTTTTGTTCTTTCATGAATTATTTTGCTTCTGCTGGCCTCATTTCGATTTTGTTGGCCTTTTCACATATTCTTGAGTAGAGTGATAGACTTATTTTGTTTTTTTCTTGTATCTTAAGCAATTAAGGGAGTGAGTTTTCCTTTGAGCAGAGTTTTGCCTTTGGTTGGACATGTAGAGTCTCTTTAACTCTGACATAGCCCTTTTTATTCCATTATATTTGATATATATATATTGCTTAGTTCATGCTTTCCATATTCTCTTTACGTATTTAAGAGTTGAAACATTTTCATTTGTTTATTATTTCCTTTTGTTTTCCATGATTTTTTTTCTTCCAGGGTAGACTGTTCATTTTTCTCTCTGTTCCTTTTTGTCTCTCTTATTGTTTGATTTCTTTTCCTTTGTCATAATTATGCATAGCTTTCCTGTTGTAATTATTTTTATTTTATTCATCTTGGACAGACCCAGCTCTGTTCCCCAGTGTGTTGACCAAATCAGGGTGGCTGAATTTCCCTTATTCTACTTCCTCTTTATCTGGTTGCTTCCTCTGTTTATAGCTTCAGTTAGAGAGTTGGTGCTCCACATTTCATACTGCTGAGGATGGGGGTGAGAGAACTCTTTGTAGCCACGGTTGGTGGGCTGTGTCTTCATTGTGTTACTTTATTAAAAGTTGTATTCTGGAATTCAGTTTTGCTGGTGCTGCATATCCCGTCTTTGGGAGTGATGCCCAGGGTTTTGGATTATTTTTCCAACTCAGAACTACTGAGCCTTCACTTCCATCAGTGATAACCTGCTCTAGATGAATTATTCTTAGTTTTATCTTCTTTTTATACTCTTCCACTCATTTGTTGAGAAAATCAGAAGGCTTCTGGGTAGAGTATTTTACTCTTGCCTGTCTAGATCCCCTCTCTACCTTGCTGTATTACCTAGAGACTGACTTTTGGACTATACCATTGAGCAATGTTTCCTTCTAGTTTCTTTCTGGATTAGGTCAATGGCAGACACCAATGGGACATTAGAGGATAAAGCAGATTGAGGTGAGGATTTGTTCAATTGAGTCCCAACTTTCCAGGTCATGAGGGCTGGCAGCCCCCTACCACTATTGGGCAGCTATCTGCTATAGCTGTTGGTCTCTTGGGGTCCTGGTAGCTGTTCCTCCCCTTTGCTCTCAGGCCTAGGGCCGGTAGGCTCCCTTTTTAATGACCTCAAGGCACTCTCCTGTCTCTTGCTGGTTCATCTTAGCTCTGGCCATACCATTGCAAACCTGTCTTTTATTAAAGTCTCCCCATTCCCTCTGTTTCCTGATAGTTCCCTGACTGGTGTAGTGCTGGTCATAGTACTATACATTGCAGTAGAAGAGGGTGATCTGGAGCTCCCCACGCATATCTCTTATGGGTCACTCACCCCAGAAAAGCCAAAATCAAGTTCTTGCCTTAGTTTTCTCTTTCAATTTTGCTAAATTAATACCAGCAGGGGTTTCCTGAACACAGGTGACACCTTGACCCCAGCCGGTGTACAGGCTCTTTATACCATCACGAGAAGGAATTCAAGGATAAGTCAGAAAATAGTGAAAGTATGGAGATTTATTGCAAAGTGAAGAATACACACTTGAGAAAGGGGAGAGCAGGCATACTTAAGAGTCATGCACGAGGGATTTGAGGCTGCTACCTTTACGGGTTTCTCTAACCAAGGGGTGGAATATTCATGAAAACTCATGGAAAAAAGTGAAGATTTCTATGAACTGTGGTGCCACCCATTTTTACACCAAATATGGTGTTCCTGGAACTGTCATGGTGCTGTTGAGTGTGTGATTGAGTATGTTAACGAGCATATAATGAGGTCCTACGTGAAACCTAGGTCAAATCCAGCACCATGTTGGGTCCAGTCTGTCTTAGGCAGCTTGGTTCACACCCTGTTTTTCAGGGATTTATCAGCCCCTAGCTTCTGTGGCTATTTCAACAGTTTCCTTTTGCTAGACATGTGAAACCGCTGCCTGGAATTTTCTGTTCTCCTGCAATCACTCTGTATTATTTCTGTCTCAAAATCATTTTTTCTTTTTAGAAATATTAGCTTTGGGTGGTTATTTTTTCAAACGTTTTCTTGTCTTTTTTCCGGTTAGTGAAAAACAAAATGGCAAATTCTGGCAATTTTTCCCATTTCTGGTATGTCATTACCCATGGTGGTGGGAAGAAGCTTTTAATCCATAAGGGAACATTTAGTTTGTTTCTCTAAGATGTCTACCTCCCACAATCAGTGTGATTCCATCACAGTGAGGGGTATTTGCACGATTTTTTTTCAGAATTTTATCTACTGCCTTTCCTCATGGTACTACTTTTAAAGGGTGGAGTTGGAACCATTTTCCATCATATATGTATGAGTTTGTGCTCCTTCCTTAATTTGAGAACAGCCTTGGATTTTATCTATCACCTCTGGCTGTCTACTTATATAACTTACTGTTGCTTACTTCATAAGGTTTAATGATATATTTCTTTCTCTATATTTCCCTAGAAGACCATTGTGTGTGTGTGTGTGTGTGTGTGTGTGTGTGTGTAGAAGATAACTATAGGAAGATTAATATGTTAGAAGGATTAGTGGCCAGAAAGAATGGGATCAGAGAGACCAATTAGGAGGTAGTAAAACTACAAAGGAAGACATGAATGGAGTGAAAGTCTTAAAGTGTTACTGGAGATAAGGAAGGAAGAGTAGGAGGGGATGATGGTGATATCTGGAGGTTGGATGACTGGCAATTCTGGAGCAGGAACTGGCTTGGGAGGCAGATAAGATGTTTATTATTATATATGTTAATTTTGAGGTACTGATAAAATAATTAGATATATCCAGCAAGTGGTTAGAAATTTCAATTGCGAGTTTAGGAGAAAATTGGAAATTAGAGAGACTTGGCTACCATTCACTTTGAACTATTACCAAGACCAGACTGTCAAATTAGACTCACAAATTAGAGCTCTTACTCAGTATCAGACTTCACTAATAATGTCAAGTCTAAAGAAATTAAGAAGTTGGGTAAAGTAAGAATGGTCTAGGGATAATTCAGTGGCCCCATAGATCCTCCTTTCTCACATTGGACATGGTCCTTGGCCCAAAACAAATGATGAGGTCTCTAAATGCAATTTTCAGTCACCTCACTAGGTGGGGAATATTTAGGTTATGAAACATTTCCTTTTTTCCCCTTTAAACACAGATCATTATAGGGATTTTGTGACTTTTAAAAAAGCACTCATAAGTCATGAATCCATAAAAAATTAGTTTTATTTTACATAAGTAATCCTGAATGGGGATGTTTTGCTATGTGGATTATCTGTATGCAGATAAAGACTCTTGTCATATCAAACCATTAATCTATTTCAGGAGATGGAGTGACCAACAGGTTTCCAAGGAGATTCGACTGGGTTACCTACCTCCTTACCTTAAGAGAATTCCTCTGTTAATGAGTAAAAACTGACCACAAACTAGCTGCCTTAACATAATCCTTCCCTTGCATAAACTCAGTAATTGGAATATTTGGAATGGATAAGAAACTGAAAAGACAGAATCTATAGAGAAAATTAAAATAGCTATTTTACAAATAAGAGGAGAAATAGGAACCAGGAATGGTAAGGGAAAGAGAAAATTCAGATTATTCCAATTAAGAAAATGAATTTAGTGTGACTGGGAAGTTTAACTTTAATTTACTTTCCAGTATTCTCTTTTTACTGTGTAAAGGAATCAAAATGTCAAAATACCAATGCTACTTTTCAAAAAATTAGAAAATACAATCCTAAAGTTTATATGGAACCAAAAAAGAGCTCAAATAGCCAAAGCAATCCTAAGCAAGAATAACAAAGCTGAAGGCATCATATTATCCAACCTCAAATTATACTGTAACACTATCGTAACCCAAAAAGCATGATACTGGTATAAAAAAAAGACACATAGATCAATAGAACAGAATACAGAATACAGAAATAAACACAGATAACCCACATATCTACAGCCAACTCATCTTTGACAAAGTCAACAAAGACATACACTGGGGAAATAACACCCTTTTCAACAAATGGTACTGGCAAAATTGGATTGTGATGTGCGGAAGAATGAAACTGGACCCTTATCTCTCACCATATACAAAAATCAACTCAAGATGGGTTAAACACTTAAATGTAAGATCTGATACTAGAAAAATTCTAGAAGAAAATCTAGAGAAAACTCTTCTGGACATTGGTCTAGGCACAAAAATCATGACTAAGACCTCAAAAGCACAGGCCACAAAACTAAAAAATAGACAAATGGGACTTAATTAAACTACATGCCTCCTGCACAGCAAAAGAAATAATCAGTAGAGTGAACAGACAACCTGCAAAATGAGAGAAAATACTTGCAAACTGTAAATTCAACAGAGGGCTAATATCCAGAATTTACAAGGAACTCAAACAACTCAACAACAACAAAAAACAAATAACCCTATTAAAAAGTGGACAAAAGACAGGAATAGATATTTTTCAAAAGAAGACAAAAAAATGACCAACAAGCATAGAAAAAAATGCTCACATTTCTAATTATTGGGATATTGCAAATAAAAGCCACAATGAGATATCATCTTACACCAGTCAGAGTGGCTATTATTAAAATGTAAAAAACAAACAGATATTGGTGAGGATGCAGAGAAAAGGAAGCACTTATATACTGTTACTCGCAATGTAAATTAGTACAACCTCTATGGAAAACAGTATGGAAATTTCTCAAAGAACTACAAATAGAACTATCATTTGCTCTAGCAATCCCACTACTGAGTATCTACCCAAAGGAAAAGAAATCACTATACCAAAAAGATACCTGCACTCATGTTTCTCACAGCACTATTCACAATAGTAAAGATAGGGAATCTACCTAAGTATTCACCAACAGATGGTTGGAGAAAGAAAATGTAGTACATAGGACTACGTTTTCTTTGTAGTACATAGGAATATACTACATAAGAATATTGTTCAGCCATAGAAAAGAATGTAATCACATCTTTTGCAGCAACATGGATGAAACTGGAAGTCATTATCTTAAGTAAAGTAATTCAGAAACCGAGAGTCAAATACTGCATGTTCTTACTTATAAGTTGGAGCTAAATAATGTGTACACATGGACATACAATGTGGAATAATAGACACTGGAGACTTGGAAAGATGGGAGGTTGGGAGGGAGGTGAGGGATAATAAATGACCTAATAGGTCCCATGTGCATTATTTGAGTCATGGTTACACCAAAAGGCCAGATTTCACCACTACACAATATATCCATGTAGCAAAACTGCACTTGTATCCCTTACATTTATACCAAAAAAAAAATCAAAATTTTACTTCAGAATAAAATTGTATTTCTCAGACTCCTTTGTGCTAAGAATGATCATGTGACTAAGTGCCTATCAGTAAAACCTAAGAGGAAACTTAAGAAAGTATGGAACTTGCTTCTCTAAAATGAGAAGTGCTTTCTCTTTCCCTTCCAAAATTCTGCTGTTTAAAATGCGATGCAGAAGTGTCCTGAGAGGTCAGATTGAATTCAGACATGGCCCATGGACATGGACGTGAACATGGACACCATAAAATGGAACTTCCAGATTATAGACAATGGAAGATAGAAGGGACACCATTAGAAGATATCCAGAAGAAGCTGGCTGCAAAAGGGGTAAGGGATCCATGGGGCCGCAATGAAGCTTGGAGATACATGGGCGGCTTTGCAAATAGTGTTTCCTTTTTTGATGTATTCTTTAAAGGATTCAAATGGGGATTTGCTGCATTTGTGGTAGCTGTAGGAGCTGAATATTACCTGAATTCCCTGAATAAAGATAAGAAGCATCACTGAAGATAATACCTAGAAGTATCATAGTGGTTTCTTAACTCTCCAAAATAAGATTTCTTCACTATAACCTACTCATCTGGGTTGTCCCTTACAGAATATTAGTAAGATTTAATAAAGTAAAATAAAATATATATATGCCAAAAAACCAATGCGATGCAATGGCTGAAGCTCCAGGAGCCATCTTGGATGATAAAAATCAGTCTTGCATTGTAGGCATGGTGGTCCAGAGAGCAGAAAAGATAATGGGCCCATGATAACCTGTGGTGTCCATGCCAACACTGGACTGATTATCTTCACTTCTCCTAAGTGAGATACCAATAAGCTTTCATCTGGTTTAGGTCACTGTCCATGGAGTTCTCTTCCTAGTTGCTACCCTAGGAAAAGTACCCTTAACTGGACACCCAGAATAACTCAGTATCAGTTAGCTCTGACTACATTTCGTCTTCCACATAATCACCATCTTTTCAACAAAGGTTGCATTGTCAAACTACATGGATGGGATATCAATATTCTCCAGCATATTAGGACCTTAATAAAAAGAGAATCTAAACATGTTTAGTTTACCACACCTGTGAGGACTTTTTTTTTTTTAAACCTGATCTTAAGGTGCATTCTCTTTATCATAGGCAAGTTTTTCTTTTTGAGGATAAGATCTACCTAAATATACATTTTGACTATTGTGATATGGGATATAACAATATATTACACTATCAATTCGAGTTAATCCAGTGTCTCTGTGCACTCTATTAAGTACTTTACAAGCATAATTTTATTTAATCCTTATAATCTTGTGACTGGGTGGTACTAGTGTTCCTGAGAGTCACTTGTCCAGTAAGTGGTTAGCCTACAGTTCAGAAGCAGGCTGTTTTGGTTTCAGAACATGAGGTCACTAGGCTACACTATTTTTTAGCTTCTAGGGTCTCTTTTTTTTTTTTTTGTACTGAAAGAGATGAAACCAAGGATTGGAAAGAATACCTCTAACTGACACTGAGATGGAAAACCTTGTGTGGTCTTTCCTTTGACCCCTCTATGTCTGCTAATGTACAGAGGAGTGTTTGAGGACATAGGCTCATTGTAATGAGAATTAACTAAGTGCACAACATTTCTGAGCTTTTGCCCTTTGCCCTAAAGCAAAAAGGCAACAGGTGGGACAGATAGATCCAATGGAGTTGTCAGCTTCCATGCACTGATAATTAGAAAAGACCCCCAAACTGGCCACTAAGATGGGAGTTCTGAGGCTATGGGTAGTAGAGAAGCAGGTACCTATGATGCTGTTTCAAAACTGAACTCTCTGAAATGTCAATACCGGAAAGTTAAAACGAATAGATGATTAGGAGTAGGCTTGGAGAAACTTGGGGTTAAAACAGTTCTCATGAGGCATTAAAATGTAGTCCTATAGCTCTCTGACTTTTTTATTTAGGAAGTGGGTCAACCAAAGTCTTCCATGAATTTCAAGGAAGAACAGTTTGAACATCAATAAACAGTAAACACACTAGTGAGCACATTTTGCTTTTTAACAGCATTGTAAAACTATGGGACAAAGAAGGTCATCTTCATCTGGACATACACAGAAACATATAGAATCCTTGAATTAGCACAGGCATTAGTGTCATTATTTTTGGAAACTGCAAAGAAAAAATATCTAGAGTCTCAAAATAGCAGTTTGCAAAAGAAAGCATTCCTTATTCCAGCTGTACATTCAGACATTTAAAATAACTCTTTTTCTTTTCTTTTCTTTTCTTTTCTTTTGAAATGGAATCTTGCTCTTGTTGCCCAGGCTGGAGTGCAGTGGCACGATCTCAGCTCACTGCAACTTCTGCCTCCCAGGTTCAAGCAATTCTGCCTCAGCCTCCTCAGTAGCTGGGATTACAAGTGCCCGCCATCACACCCGGCTAATTTTTGTACTTTTAGTAGAGACGGGGTTTCACCATGTTGGCCAGGCTGCTCTCGAACTCCTGACCTCAGGTGACCCGCCTGCCTCGGCTTCCCAAAGTGCTGGGAATACAGGCGTGAGCCACCACGCCCGGTCTAAAAGAACTTTTTGACTGCTAGGAAGAGGTTGGGTCTTCAGATGAAATCTTCTCAGGAGTCAATCAGCATATCCATGGAGACATCACCAAACCAAGTAAGTACACCACCCGCCTCAGCCTATCCCGGTAGGGTAGAGTACAGCGATATTGCATTGCTTAAGTCCTCCCTGTCTATATTACAGCAGGAAGTTCTGGCACGATCATCTTTCCAACTACTGCTGAGGCTTCTGAAGGTCTAAGTCTCACACATTCCTTTTTGATCCTTTTGATCAGTTCAGCTGGTCAGCTCACTCCAGCTGTTGCTGGAGTCTGTGGGCTGTGCCCCTCCACGTGGGGGCTCCCACCAACTGCATGGTGTAGGAGCTTGTCTACCTCTTCCAAAATTCCCCAACATAGGAGAGAGGAGAAAACCCTTCTTCCTTCAGTCAAGGATGAGGCTGCGTGCATTTCCTTTGATAGGATTTCCCTATCTTTTATTCACTCGTAATGGCTTACTATGAGTGAATCTCTTATTCACTCATAGTGGTTTACTATTCTCAAAATCTGAATATGTTCAGTATTTAATAGGTGGGACACTAGTAGCCCACCTTGGATAGACTTATGCCCGTGAAACCTAATTCCTTCCTTCATCCAGTGTGAAGTGAGGAGTAGTTGGCCCTCATGCATGGTCTCGATAATGTGACCTTCACTGAGTAAATACTTGGGCAGAAATATACACACACATCTACTAAAAACAAACACTTCTTTTCAAGGATTGTTCACAATCCACATTTGGGGTGTGCCTGGGGTCGGGGAGGGGGTCCTTTCTCACTGCAGGGACACAGTCTCACTAAAGATATAGCTAATTACATTACGAAAACGACATTAGTCTTGGTCTGAAGAATCAGCAGTCAGGTAATGAACAATGAGTGAGTATTACATGTATGTATAAATACACACACACGGGAGTGCATGCACACACACACACACAGAGGCTCCAGTTGCCAACCCTACACTGTTATGCTGAAGATACCTGCCAAGTCCTTCCCTGGGAGACAAGGCATTTTTGGGACGTGAGGTTATTGTTTAGGGTAAAATGAACTTCTTGTATTACCACTGGATTTCTCCTCATTTGTTTCTCTACATCCCTCTTATAAGTGGGGAATTCCATAGGAGCTGACAGTGTAAATGGTCTTCTCAGAAATCCCTCCCTACGGTTTAAAGAAAACCTATCCCCCCTCACATTCTGGCATGGAGCTGAGAGAAACCTGCACAGCTGTGAAAGGTAGATGAGCATTACTGAGCTTCCTCCAAACAATTCTCTCTAAACCATCAGTCAAGAATCACTTTCCTGGAGAATTTAGCTCTCTGGGGACTGAGAATCCTTTTCCCTTTGCAGTGCCCCAATGGAAGCATTTTATTCATGCAGATAACAAACCTAGGCATCCTGCTGGCTTGTTTACATACTTAATAGAAATGCTGTTTTCCTCCCCATCCGTGCTTGAGGCTTGGCCAGAAGGGAATCATCTCTGGGACTAAGAAATGTCAGAGCGTACTGCTTAGCCCAGATACTATGCTTGCTGATACTCCAGGGCTTATGGGTGGAACAAAAATGAAACCAGTTTGTTTTACTTTGTACAACCTTTATTATTTTTTAGATTGAAAATTCAGGATTTTTTTTTTAAACAACCAGTGAAGTTGGTATCATTCTTTTCACCCAAAATTATTCATTCCCTATTTATTTAACAAAGAATTACTTAATGCTACTACGTACCAGTACCACGTAGGTGTTGGGAATTCAGCAAAGAACAAAACAAAGTTTCAGCCCTCATGGAACTTACAGTCTAGATCAATCAATCAAACAAACAAACAAAAAACCAGAAAAGAGTATTTCGTAAACATAATTTCTGATAGCAGTAAGTATTATGAAAAAAAGGAGAGCAGAGTAAAGGGCCAGGAGGTGACAATCGAAGGAATGAGGCAGAAAGGAATTGGAGGTAGTTTAGATTGAGAGGTCAGGAATAGCTTGGTTTCTTGAACACTGAGACTGTTACCGGAAAGGGTCCCAATCCAGACCCCAAGAGAGGGTTATTGAACTTCACACAAGAAAGAATTCAGGGCGAGTCCCTAGAGTAAAGTGAAAGTAAGTTTATTGAGAAAGTAAAGGAATAAGAAACGGCTGCTCCACAGGCAAAGCAGTGGCATGGGCTTCTTGACCGAGTATACTTGTAGTTATTTCTTGGTTATATGCTAAGTGAGGGGTGGGTTATTCATGAGGTTTCCAGGAAAAGGGGGCTATTTTCTGGAACTGAGAATCCCTCTCCTTTTTAGACCATAAAGGGGAACTTCCAGACATTGCCATGGCATTTGTAAAGGGTCATGGCGCTGGTGGGATGTCTTTTAGCATGCTAATACATTATAATTAGCATATAATGAACTGAGCAGTGAGGATGACAGAGGTCACTTTCATCACCATCTTGGTTTTGGTGGGTTTTGGCTAGTTTCTTTACTGCATCCTGTTTTACCAGCAGGGTCTTTGTGACCTGTATCTTTGGTTGACCTCCTATTTCATTTTGTGACTAGCAATGCCTAACCTCCTGGGAATGCAGCCCAGTAGGTCTCAGCCTTATTTTACTCAGCCCCTATTCAAGATGGAGTCACTCTGGTTCAAATGCCTCTTACAAGATAAAGAAGCCAGTCCTGCAAATATCTGGGAGAACTTTCCAAGTAGTGGAACTTGCAAGTCCAGAGTCCCAAGACAGGGGAAGCTTGGAGAGATGAGGAACAGTAAGAGGCTAGTGTGGCTGGAGTAAAGAGGGCGTGAGTGGGGCTGACATTGGGGAGGAGGCCATACTGCAGATCACCCAATCCCTCACAGGTCATGGTAGAGTGTAAATTTTTTCCCTAAATGTGAGGGGAGTTTGCCAGAGAGTTTTAAACAAGGAATTGACTTGGCTCTAAATTAGGGTTTAAAATTAAGCACTTGGCCCATTGCCATGAAAGTCATTGGGGAAGGGAGGGGAGTGGGCAAAGTTGGAAGCTGGGAGACCACCTATGACTGGCTTTAATTTCTGGAAGCCTTCCATTCCATCAAGTTTTTCACTTCTGTTTCTATATTTTTAATTGCTAAGACTCTATTAGTGCTCCAAATATTCAATTTTTTATAGCATTCTTTTCTTGTATCTTAGATATATTTTTTTCTCTTATCTTTCAGAGGATATTATTGTTGCTTTGTGAACTTCTCTTTTCTTTGAATTGTCTCTATTGCTAGCAAGTGTGTTGTATTTTATTAATTATTATCATTTTCTAGGCTTAGTGCTTAAGGACATAGACACGTGACAGATTGCCAGCTTAGAATAACAGCTTCTCAGCTTACAGTGTGACCTTGGGCAAGTTACTTAATGTCTCCATGCCTCAGTTCCTTCACCTTCTCCATGGACATAATAATAGTATTTACTTAAATGGTGATTGTGAAGATTAAGTGTGTAAATATACATAAAGTACTTAGAATAGTACCTAGCTCACAGCATATGCTTAATAAGAATTAACCCTTACTTTTTTCTATTTGCTTTGGTCTATCTCTTATATTAGATGCTTTCCTCAGGTTGCCTGGTTATTCTTGACTCTTCATTCATATTTAAGAATGAGGCACTGATAGGCTGTCTTGGAGCTCTGGGCATAAAGAGAAGGCTCGTTCACTATGGACATGATACTAGAGTCTGTAGCTGGGCTAGATCTTTTGGGAACAGGATTTATCTTCAGTTCTTTTCTCTTGGGCTGGTACAATTCAGAGAAGGATCTCCCAATGTTCTTTTTGGGTTCTCTACATTCAGGTTGTAAACTTTAACGTCAATCCCCTATTTTCTGATGGTACCCCTTCTGTGTTTTAAGGCCCGAATCTTCAATACCTATGTTAATCCTCTTTAAAGAATAGCCTTCTAGTTTTATCTTAATAGGTCAGAGCAGACTTCCAGGTCAGTAATGATAGGAAGAGATCTGGAGTCAAAATTTTTTCCAACAGACTTTCTTTTCATCTCCCTGCTTTCAACCTCATCTTTACCCTCGCTTCCGAAGATGCCAAGTCCTACTAATTCCTGGACCACTAGGGGGTTCAATGGTTCAAACATAACTGCTTCTCAGCTTTCCTCACTGATTTTCGGGACTCAGCCTTCTTGGACAACTAAGTTCATTTGCTTTCCAGCTTCTAAATTTCATTACCTTATTTCCATTCCTGCTTTTATTTTCTTTGTTAAACAAAATCTCTTTGCAGTCATTTTCGTGAGGTTTAGGAAACATTAGAGACTCACGTGAGTCTTTAATCTGTCGTGTATAACTGGATGTTCAGCCCCTAATTTTAAAAGTTTGAAGTCTGAGGTCCAGGAAGGCCACATAGCTGGTTGGAAATAACATGGAGTGGAGATTGGGGTCTTTGATTTGTGGCCAAAAACTCAACCTACTACTTCACTCTGCCCCTCAGAAGTCTCAGGAGACCTGATCTGATAAAGTTGGGCAGGTTTTCTTCTCAATCTCAATGGCCAAGGACAAAGAGTCTACTCTGGCCCCCAGCCTCAGTAAAGCCCCAGAGAGCAGGTTAAGTTGTGATTCTTCATTGTCTTTGAGTCCTCACCTATGGAGCCATGGTGTGTACTTGGGGGAGCAACTAGACGTCTTAACTTTCCCTCACAGTGGGCTAATGCCCAAAGGAGGCTCCTCATTCTAATAAATTCTCATAAAACGGTAAAATTTTCCTGTATTTTTTAATAACGCGATGGATATTTTCTCTCAGGAAAATACAAATAGGCTATGAGACAACATGTATAAGATAAAGCAATGTGATGAAATATAGGGAGTGAGTTGGGGGGAAATGGCCTCAGTGAGAACCTAACTAGGGCCAGGATCAAATGAAGCCAATTAAGAGGAGAAGAGAAATGTTAGAGCAGGATGGGCCAGAACAAATTATTTGGAAGGTTTTGTCTGCTATGAGCTTTTATAATTTTTGGTTGTGAATATCCTAATTATGAAAGAGAAGACTTTGCAAGAATATGTGTCAGAAGGCTTAACTCTTGATTTTGTTGCAATTTAGAACAATAGATGACAAGGCTTGGCATCTTATCGGTATCTACCTGCCAGCCCAAGTATACCTGGTGTGACCCTGGGCAGAGCCATTCCTGATACATGATGAGCTGTAAGAAACCAAATCCCCAGTGGATCTGGGCTTCTATTTCAGCAATTGTCACAGAGCCTCTCTCAAACCCAGGTTATACCCTTGCTACTCAGTCTAGTATTGATGCTCCCACCTAAAAATACCTCAATCAAAGCTTTTACAGAACTTTTTTTTTTCCTTTTCAACTTTTATTTTAGATTCAGAAGATACATGTGCGGATTTGTTACCTGAGTATATTGTGTGATACAGAAATATGGGGTATGAATAACCCCATCACCTACATAATGAGCATAGTACCCAACAGTTTTTCAACCCTTCTTCCCCTCCTTCCATACTCTAGTCATCTCCAGTTTCTATTGTTGCCATCTTTATGTCTATGAGCATCCAACGTTTAGCTCCCACTTGTCAATAAAAACATGCAGTATTTGGTTTTCTGTTCCTGTGTTGATTCACTTATGATAATGACCTCCGGGTGCATCCATGTTGCACAAAGGACATGATTTTGTACTTTTGTATGGCTGCGTAGTATGGTGTATATGTACCATATTTTCTTTATCTAGTCCCCCATTGATGGGCACCTAAGTTAATTCCATATCTTTGCTATTGTAAATAGTGTTGCAATGAACATACTAGTGCATGTGTCTCTCTGGTTGAATGATTTCCTTTCTTTTAAATATATACCCTGTAATGGGATTGCTGGGTCAAATGATAGTTCTATTTTAAGTTCTTTAAGAAATCTCCAAACTGCTTTCCACAGTGGCTGAACTAATTTACATTTGCAACAACAGTGTATAAGCATTCCCTTTTCTCTCAGCCTCACCAACATCTGTTGTTTTTTGACTTTTTAATAATAGGTATTCTTACTGGTGTGAGATAGTATCTCATTGTGGTTTTGGTATACATTTCTCTGATGATTAGTGATGATAAGGATGTTTTCATATATTTGTTGGCTGCTTATATGTCTTCTTTTGAGAAGTGTTCGTTCATGTCTTTTGCCCATTTTTAATGGAGTTGTTTTCGGCCTGTTGAATTTTTTTTAGTTCCTTACAGATTCCGGATATTAGACCTTTGTCAGATGCATACTTTGTGAATGTTTTCTCCTATTATGTAGGTTGTCTGTTTGCTCTGTTGGTAGTCTCCTTTGCTGTGCAGAAGGACGTCAGTTTAATTGTCAACTTTTCTTTTTCTTGCAACTGGGTTTGAGGACTTAGTCATAAATTATTCCCCAAGGTCCGTGTCGAGAATGGCATTTCCTAGGTTTTAGAATTTTTTGTTGTTGTTGTTAAAACAGGGTCTCACTCTGTCACCCAAGCTGGAGTATAGTGGCACAATCTTGACTCACAGCAGCCTCAACCTTCCTGGGCTCAGGTGATCCTCCACCTCAGCCTCCTGTGTAGCTGGGACTACAGGTGCCTGCCACTATGCCTGGCTAATTTTTGTATTTCTTGTAAAGACAGAGATTTGCCATGTTGCCCAGGCCGGTCTTGAACATTTGGCCTCAAAGGATCTACCCACTTGGCCTCTCAAAGTGCTGGGATTACAGGTGTGAGCCACTATGCCTGGCCTTATTCTAGGATTCTTATGATTTGAGATGTTACACTAAGTCTTTAATCCATCTTGGGTTAATTTTTGTATATAGTGAAAGGTAAGGGTCCAGTTTCATTCTTCTGCATATGGCTAGCAAGCTATTCCAGCACTATTTATTGAATAGAGGATCCTTTCCCCAGTGCTTATTTTGGTCAACTTTGTCAAAGATTTGATGGCTGTAGGCGTACAGCTTTATTTCTGCATTCTCTTATTTTTCTACAGAACTTTTAGTGTTTATAAACTGAACATATACAAGCTGGAAGACAAGGTAGCAATTATTTAATCTAACCTCTTTGTTTTATAGTAAAGAAAGTTTGGCTCTAGGAATTTGCTGAAGATTACATAACTAATTGGTAGCAGGATTTTAGAAAAATTGTATTCCCATTCAGTTAGGGTTGCAGTGGAAGTTCAAAGTTGTTACTTCATGCATTCACTTAACAAATACTTATTATAGGCCTACTATGTGGCAAGCAGTGCTCTAAACACTAGAAGTCTGGTGGGGGGGAAATCAGAAAAAGCTTTGGCTTCATGGAGTTTATATCCTTGTGGGGATAGACAGGGAATAAACAAATGAATATATACTGTAGAATATGAAAAAAAATTTAAAAGGCCAACAGCAATTGGGGATGATGGTTATTTTAGATTGATGGCTGTTTTAGATTTAGTTTTCTTGAAAGAGCTGGCATGAGAGCAGACACCTCAATAAGGTAAAGGAAAAAGCTGTTGTCATATCTGAGCAGAAAATTCCAGGTTGAAGAAAAAGTGCAAATGCCCTGAAATGGGAAAAAGACCAGAGTGTTTAAGGAATAGTGAGAGGGCCAGGGTAGGTGGTGCAGAGTGAATGGAATGGAGGAAAATTAGTGATACAAACTGGGGAACCAGAAACCAAATTACACAGGACCATGTAATCCATGGAAGGACTTTGTATTTTATTCTAAGTGTTGGGGAAGCCATAGGGGAATTTTGAGTGGAGGAGTAATCAGTACGAAGTGCCTTTAACATGTGCACTCCCCCTATCATGTGTAGAATAGACTGTGGTTGCAGGGGTGGGAGAAGGAGGCCAGTTAGGAAACACTAGTCCAGGTGAGATATAAATGTGTACTAGGCAAGTTTATTAGTCTGTTCTCACACTGCTAATAAAGACATACCAAAGACTGGGTAGTTTATAAAGGAAAGAGGTTTAATGGGCTCACAATTCCACATGGTTGGGGAGGCCTCACAATCATGGTGGAAGATGAAGGAAGAGCAAAGGAATGTCTTACATGGCAGCAAGCAAAGAGAGCATGTGCAGGGAAACTCCTCTTTTAGAAACCATCAGATCTCCTGAGACTTATTCACTATTCATAAAAACAGCACTGGAAAGACCCGCCCCCCCCCCCATGATTCAATTACCTCCCACTGTGTCCCTCCCATGACATGTGGGAATTATAGGAACTACAATTCAAGATGAGATTTGGACGGAGACACAGCCAAACCATATCTGTAAGGTAGTCATATTCAGCTTCACTTTAAAATTCATGCCATAAATGTAGTTAGGTTTTAATGGAAAGTTCACATTTTTCTAGCAAATCCACAGTAATTAAGATGCTCCTTCCTGCATGTGTGGTGGGCCAGGGGCAGAACACACATGCACAGGTATGTGCCCATATGTGTTTGACAGCCCAAATGGGATATCGGATCTATTTGGGAGGACTATGTCAATAGGAAAAGTGGATGGATTCAGGCTATATTTTGAATTTGATTCCAATAGGACTTTACCAGTATTAAATATAGGAAGACAGAAGTGTTGGGGTGCTTTCAAGGTTTTTCCTGAAAAACAGGGCAAAGAGTGATAACATTTCATGTATTGAGAGTGCTGGGGAAAACCAGGTTTTGGGAGAGTAGTAAGATATTTAAAAAGAGTAAGTTTAAGTGTTAAGTTAGATGAAGGAATTGAGAAGGTACTCAGATATACCATTCTGGAAATCTTGAGAAAAACAGGGACTAGAAAAACAGGGTCTAGACATTATTTAATGCCATTGGATCACATGAGATTGTCTAGAACGTAAGTATAGAAAGAAGAGATGGCCAATGATTAAGTCCTGGAACAGTAGCAAACAGAGGCTGTGTGAAAGAAGAGGAGGCAATAAATGTTACCAAGAAGGAAGGAGTTAAGAATTAAACAAATGGGTCCTGTGTACTAACATACACCAGGCTGTTCAGCTATGCTGGAAGCAGCACATAAACATTCGTTGATTCATGTATTCATTTATTTAAATATTTATTTAGAGAGAAAAGGTCCCTTACTTTCCCACATAGAACTTAGTCTCTCATGGTGGAAGGTAGGCCACAGCCTAGTAAACAAAAATTCAGAAATCAGAAATTAATAACACAGAAAACAATAAAAATTAAAATTTGGATGGTCAATAAAACCAGTGAAGTTTGTTCTTTAAAAAGACCAGTAGAAGAGGGAAATCCCTCTCAAAATTGACAAAGGAAACAAGAAGGCAGAAAAAAATATTATGAAAGTACGATATAAGTACAAATAGAGTAGCTATTTTAAAAATCATAAGACATTATCATGAACAACTTTATGCCAATATATTTAAAAAGCTTAAGTATCCAACAACCACAAAATATACATTGATTTTCCAAGATAGATTATAGGCTGGGTCATAAAACAAGTTTTAATAAATATCAAAGAATTGACATCAGATAGAGTATGTTCTCTGACAAATGTGATTGGATTATAAATCAGTATCAATTATATAGCTAAAAGAATTCTTCAGAGTTTAGAAATTAGGCAGGACATTTAAAAATAACACAATGATTCAAAGAAGAAATTATAAGGAAAAAATATTTTGAACTGGATGATAATAAAATCAGTATTTGTGGGATCCAGCTAAAGCAGTTCTTAGAAAAAATTTATAGTTTTAAATGCTTATATGACCTAAGTTTTCACATGAATACTCCAGAAATGAAAGAGAAAAGTAAATCTAAAGGAAGTAGAAAAAAGTAAATAATAAAGATAAAAACAGAAATTTTAAAATACAAAGAAGGCTGAAAAATGGACAAATTTGAAGTTTGTTCCTTGAAAAGATTAATAAATTGATAGATCCTCAGCAAGACAGAGAATAAAAATACAAATAACCTATACCAGGATTGAAAGAAGAGATATCAGTGAAGATTCTATATTTATTAAAAAGAGGAGGTAATATGAACAATTTTATGCTAATAAAATTTAAAATTCAGATAAAATGAATGAATTTCTAGAAAGATACAACTTAACAAACTTACACACACAAAAAATGGAAAATCTTAGTAACTTTCCTTCCTTTCCTTCTTCCCTTCCCTTCCCTTCCCTTCCCTTCCCTTTCCTTTCCTTTCTTCCTTCCTACCTCTTTTCTTTTCTTTTCTTTTCTTTTCTTTTCTTTTCTTTTCTTTTCTTTTCTTTCTTTCTTTCTTCTTTCTTTTTTTCTGAGACAGTGACATTCTCTGTTGTCCAGGCTAGAATGCAATGGTAAGATCATAGCCTAGCATAGCCTTCACCTCTTGGGTTCAAGCAAACCTCCCACCTCAGCCTCCTTAGTAGCTGGGACTACAGGCATGCACCACCACACCTGGCTAATTTTTAAAATTTTTTTGTAGAGAAGCAGTCTCACTATGTTGCCCAAGCCAGTCTTGAACTCCTAGGCTCAAGTGATCCTCCTGCCTCAGCCTTCCAAAGTGCTAGGATTACAGGTGTGAACCACTACACCCAGCTGAAAATCTTAATAACTTTATATCTATTTAGAACACTAGGTTTGCAATCAAAACTCTCATTCGCCACCCCCGCCTCATAAAAACAACCACCAGCAATAGCAGGAACAAAATCTCGGTCTCTAAAACAGTTTTATAAGGCTAGCATAACATTGATGCCAAAACCTGACAGTATTACAATGAAAGAAAATTATAGACTAATATTCTTAATTTAGATGAAAAATTTCTTCATAAGATCTAAGAATACTAGATACAGTAATATATTCAATTGTATTGAAATATATTTGAATGTATATATGTGTTACATGTAATCCAGTAATATGTATATGTATGTATATATGTGTGTGTGCATGTATATGCATATGTAAAATCACAACAATGACATTTAGCCTGGGGTTGCAAGATTGGCAAAACACTTGGAAAACAACCAGCATAATTCACCACATTAACAGAATAAATAATAAAAATCTTATGTTCATTTCAAGAGATAAAGATAAAACATTTAACAAAATCTAACATCAATTATTGATAAAGATGTTCAACAAACTATTAGTAATTGAACTAACTGAAGTGAGCATCCTTAACCTGATGAAGAGTGCCTACTAAAAACCTAGATAAGATATAAATGTTTTTCCTTTAAATCTGGATCATGACAAGGCTGCCTGCTCTTACCACTTCCATTCAACATTATGCTAGCAGTTCTGCTAGTTTAATAAGGCAATAACATGATTTTAAAAAGGCATAAAGATTGGAGAAGAAGTAAAACTATCATCTTTTTGCGATTCCATCGCTCTATCACCCAGGCTGGAGTGCAGCGGCGCGATCTTGGCTCACTGCAAGCTCGGCCTCCCGGGTTCCCGCCATTCTCCTGCCTCAGTCTCCCGAGTAGCTGGGACTACAGGCGCCCGCCACCACGCCCGGCTAATTTTTTGTATTTTTAGTAAAGACGGGGTTTCACCGTGGTCTCGATCTGCTGACCTTGTGATCCGCCCGCCTCGGCCTCCCAAAGTGCTGGGATTACAGGCGTGAGCCACCGCGCCCGGCCATAATTTTTGTTTTTTTAAGAACAGGTTTTGCTCTGTTTCCCAGGTTTGAGTGCAGTAATGCTTACCTGCATCACTGCTTACTGCAGCCTCAACCTCCTGAGTTCAAGCAATCTTCCCGTCTCAGTCTCCCAAGTAGCTGGGACTATAGGTGCCTGCCACCACACCCAGCTAATTTATTAGGTCTCACTCTATTGACCAGGCTTGTCTTGAATTCCTGGCCTCAAAAGATCCTCCCACCTTGGTCTCAGAAAGTGCTGGGATTACAGCCATGAGCCACTGTATCCGGCTGGAAAATAAAATTTTAAAGCAATACTATTTACAGTAATATCAAAGCCCATTTATTACTTAGGAAAGAAAGATGTGCAAGACCTCTGTACTTGAAACTCCAAATCTTGTTATTATTAAATTAAAGAAGACATTGAATTATTTTTTAAAAAATTAAGTGGATCATCCAGTCAACCTTCCAGTGTTTGTGGACTGGAAAACTCAGTTTTGTCATGATACTTATTCTTCCCAAGTTTATAGATTTAACAAAGTTCCAATTAAAATTCCAGCAAGCTTTTTTCTGTAGAAATTGATGTGCTGACTCTAAGATGTATGTAAAATGTGAAGGATCTAGAAACACAAAAAGAAGAACAGAGCTGGAGGACACCTACTACTTCATTTCAAAACTTACCGTAAAACTATGGTAATCAATATGGTGTGGTATTGGCATAGGACAGACAACTTGATCAAAGGACCAGAAACGAAGGTCTGGAATCAGACCCGCCCATATGTGGGCAATGAATTTTTGACAAAGGCACCAAAACAATTCAATGAGAAAAAGCAACTTCTGTTTGTTTGTTGTTTGTTTTTCAACAAATGGTCCTGGAACAACTGAATAGCTAAATGGCAAGAAAAGAACCTCAAACCTTCTCTCTATACATACACCAAAATTAATTTCAGATGGATCAAAGATTTAAAAATATAAGCAAGAACTAAAGGGCTTGTAGAAGAAAACATGGGAGTGTATCTTCACAATCTTAGGGACAGAAATAGATTTATTGGACAGAACATAAACACATAATATAAAATAAAAATTTTATAGATTAGAATTCATCAAAATGAAAAATTTCGGCTCATATGAAGACACCAGTAAGAAAATAAGTAGGCAAGCCACAAACCAGGAGGAAAAATTTGTAATACGTATATTTAACAAGAACTTTAATCCAGAATAAAGAATTACTAAAAATTAACAATGAAATCCCAACCCAATAAAAAGTGGCAAAAGCCTTGAACAAATATCTCACAAAAGAAAATGTATGAATGGCTAATAAGCACATGAAAAGGTTCTCTCTCATTATACTATAATCTCCACAAGGGCAGAGAATATATTTGTTTTGTTGGTATTCTTTTTTTTTAATTTTATTTTACTTGAAGTTCTGGGATACATGTGCTGAACGTGCAGGTTTGCTACATATGTATACATGTGCCATTGTGGTTTGCTGCACCTATCAACCCATCATCTAGGTTTTAAGTCCCGCCTGCATTAGGTATTTGTCCTAATGCTCTCCCTCCCCTTTCCCCCCATCCCCCAGCAGGCCCCTGTGTGTGATGACTTAAAGATGAGCAGAACTTAGTCCGGTGTCTTAGTCTATTCAGTCTGCTATAACAAAGTACCTTAGACTGCGTAGTTTATAAATGAAACTCACAGTTCTGAAGACTGGGAAGTTCAAGACCAATGCACTGTCAGATTCAGTGTCTGGTGAGGACCTGTGTCTCATAGATAGCACCTTCCATGTGTCCTTAAGTGGCAGAAGGGGAAACAGGCTTCCTCAAGCCTCTTTTATAAGGGAACTGATGCCGTTCATGAAGGCTGCCCTCATAATCCTACCACCTCTCAAAGACCACACTTCTTCATGCCATCACCTTGGGCCTTAGGTTTCAACATAAGAATTTTGTTGGGGGCACAAACATTCAGTCCACAGCCCCTGGTATGGGAAGTGCAAAGGTCCAGGGAAGGAAGCAGGCCCTCCCACAGAGAGGCTTCTCAATGGAAACAGAGCAAGCTGGGGTAGGAGAGAAACATTCCACTTAGATGGAACTTGACTGGTTAAGAATCTATTAGACAGAACTGGATTTTTACATGCCAGACAAAAGGGCCTATGTGATTATTTCTAGAGTACTCAGAAAGCCAACAGGACATGCCTGATATTTCATCCAGATATGGAGAAAAGAGTAAGTCCAGAAATGTTGGTTTAAAGGTCCATGGGAGAAGGAATAAAATTGCAATGTTTTCACACTAAAAAAAGAAAAGAAAAAAAAAAAAAGAACAGGTTCTCAACATCATTAGTTATTAGAGAAATGCAAAATAAAACCACAATGAGATGGCAATTTCCACCAACTGGAATGTCTAAAATTTAAAAAGTATTAGCAATACTATATTAGCAAGAATGTGGAGAAGACTGCAACTCTCATACGTTGCTAGTGGGAACACAAAATGATACAACCGCCCTCCCACAAGATGCTGATTTCTGTGGTCTTTCTTTATAGTCTCCCATTGAAACAGTCCTCCCAAATAGATCCAATGTTCCATTTGGGCTGTCAAACACGAATGGGCACATATTGTCCATCTGTGTTCTGCCTCTGGCCCACCACACATGCAGGAAAGAACATCTTAATTACTGTGGATTTGCTAGAAAAATGTGAACTTTCCATTAAAACCTAACCACATTTTTGTCATCAATTTTAAAGTGAAGCTGAATATGACTACCTTACTGATATGGTTTGGCTGTGTCCCCACCCAAATCCCATCTTGAATTGCAGCTCCCGTAATTCCCATGTGTTATGGGAAGGACCCAGTGGGAGTTCATTAAATCATGGGGGCGGTTTGCCACATATTATTCTCATAGTAGTGATTAAGTCTCACAAGATCTGATGATTTTATAAGAGGAAACCCCTTTCTCTTGGCTCTCAATTCTCTCTTGTCTGCCACCATGTAAGACATGTCTTTTGCCTTCTGCCATGATTGTGAGGCCTTCCCAGCCACATGGAACTGTGAGTCCATTAAACCTCTTTTTCTTTATAAATTACCCAATCTTGGGTATGTCTTTAGCAGTATGAAAACGGACTAATACACTTACCTTTCACCATTTACTCTATTTTCTCTTTTCAAACTAAATAATAATCTCTTAATTTCCGTATCTCCAGAACCTATTATTATAGTTTCTGGACTATGATGAGGTGCAATAACCATGAATTTAGTTGCTTTCATGTGGAACATAAATGGCAGGAAATAAATTGTTTGGAAAGTATTACATGTTTTACTATTCATTTACTCAAAAGTATTTTTGAGCTCTTATTTTCTCCTTCTTAATTTAAAAAACCTGCGGCTATTGAAGGAGAGATCATGTATTCACTTATTTCTTAGCTACTGGGCAGAGCAAAAATCAGTAATTAGAATAAATGTGTTTTCCATGAAATTTTACACTCAAATCAACATTGTAACTGTAGTGAAATTGGCATCACATTCTAAATAAGGGACTGAGTTATTCTTGTAGGAAATAGAAACCTGGTATGAAAAGTAAGTGCTTATCAATAACACTTCCAGGAAGCAATTTTTACTCCAAGGGCAATTTGCTGTGCATGCTGGGTCACTGCTGAGTTCAATGCTTCAGAACTTTAGATGATGAAAATGCCTTTATTCCACATTATGTGCACTGCTGAGTTTCAGTTGGAAGAGTCCTTAGAGACCACCTGGTTCAACCCCTTTTCCTTTTCATTTTCTTTCTTTCTTTCTTTCTTTCTTTCTTTCTTTCTTTCTTTCTTTCTTTCTTTCTTTCTTTCTTTCTTCTTTCTTTCTTTCTTTCCTTCTTTCTTTTTTTGGACAGGGCACTCCATTGCCCAAGCTGGAGTGCAATGGCATGATCACAGCTCACTGCAGCCTTTAACTCCTGGTTCAAGTGATCCCACCACCTCAGCCTCACGCACAGCTGGGACTTGTCAATGAAAAGAGTCCAGCTCTGTAAAATATTTGGAGAAAAAAAAAAAAACTTATTCTGAGTCAGGTATGAGTGACCTGTAGCCCATGATGCAGCCCTCAGGAGATCCTGAGAATATGTGTCCAAGGTGGTTGGGCCACAGCTTGGTTTCACACATTTTAGGGAGACATAAGGCATCAATCAATACATGTAACATGTACATTGGTTTGGTTCGGAAAGGCAGGTTACATGGAAGCTGGGGGCTTTCAGGTCATAGGTAGATGCAAAGATTTTCTGATTGGCAATTGATTGAAAGAGTTATTACCTAAAGACTTAGAAAGAACGTCGGGGTTAAGATAAGGGGTTGTGGAGATTAAGGTTTTATTACACAAGCAAAGCCTCTAAGTAGCAGGCTTTAGAGAGAATAGATTGCAAATGTTTCTTGTCAGATTCAAAAAGTCTTTTCTATGAGTAATTCCAAAAGGGAGGAGGGTATAATGGGGCATGTCCAACACCCCTTCCCATCATGGACTGAACTAGTTTTTCAGGTTAACTTTGGAATGCCCTTGGCCAAGAGAAGAGGCCCATTCAGATGGTTGGGGGGTCTTGGGGGTCTTAGAATTTTATTTTGGTTTACAGACTATAGGTATGCACCACCACACCTGGTTCCCTGTTAATTTTCAATTAAGAAAGCACTCCAGGGTGGTTAACCATTTATGCAAATATTACAGAGTTATTTGAGATTTGGGATCAAAATCTGGCCTTGCAACTCTTGGTTCATTATTCTTTCCTTTACTGCAAAGAAGGTAAGAATATAAATCATGGGTATGGCTTCTTGTCAGAGTCCTAGGGCAACAGAGAATCAGTTATGGGGAAAATAGGTTAATTACAAAGCTTTCCAGAAGCCTTGTTCCTCAGAAACTAAATTACATATCTTCTTTCCCTGCTGCCAATCATTGCCTCTCATGCAGGATTAGGCCAAGCAGGTGGGAAGAGAACTGAATACTAGAGGGTCTTAGAGAAAATGAAGTTTAGCCAGTCATTCATGGAAGAGGGACTGAAGCTCATTTCACAGAGAGGTTAAGCAATCTTCATTCTCCTTTTAGTGAAAGAGGCAAATATTCTTTAGAAACCCATGTGACAGCTTAGTTCTCTTGCAGCTGATTTTGAATCTTGCAGTTAATCATGATCTCTGGGCCATGGGCCTTATTGTCTTGAGGCTCTCATTTTACTGATTGATAAAGCAGAAAAACAGAGAAGTGGTGTGGTGTGGTGAGAAAGTGCCAGCAGGAAATGAGATAGCTATTACCACCCAGGGCTCTCCTGTTTCTCTCTGCAAGACTTCTTTGGAAATCTTGCATTGCCTTCCCCTTTCTGAGTAATTCAGTGGGGCTTCATTTAGATTGTGCTTATTTGCATTAACTCTCATAACGAAGAGGGGTATTACCAACTGAACTGGAAAAAGGCCTGTGGTTACTTTGTGTCTTCTATGCTGTCTCCGTTCACTGGAGCCAGAACTCATCCTCAGTACTGAGAGCCAAAGAGGAGCTGACCATGGATTAGATGAAATAATGTACTATGTACCTGACACCCAGGAAATAGTCAAGTTTGTTGCCTCCTACTATCGTTGCAAAATGAAGCATAATACAGGATAACTTTTGATTCAAAGGTGTCATTAGGTCTTATACCTATTAACCAATTAACAGGTTAATGTTTTAGCTTGCACTTTTGCTTTAAAATCTGAATATTGCACGTTAATTTAAAATATGGTTTGTTAGGAGTATGATAGGAATATAACTTGTTTGAAATTGACATCAATGTTTAAAATGAAAAACCATGCATCCCAAAACATAGTGATTACCAGTGGAAGGTCAGGAAAACATGCTTCTCTTCTGCAGATGGAGGTACAATGAGGTGTTTAACAGGGGCTTATGTTCCAACACACCTGGCCTGGACTGTGCATGGAGAAAAAGGTTTGTTCACTAGACTGAGATCTCCAAGGGTAGAGTATTTGTAGAGAGAAGTCAGGTCTCCAATGTTGCTGGGTTTGGGGAAAGCCTGTAATGGATTCAGGTGTCCAGGTGAGGACAGCTTTCTGACAAACGTGCTGCTGAGGGGGATGTTCTCTCAGCACCTGGCCTGTGAGCTCTCAGTAATGCTCTAGCCAGCAGGAGTACACCAATGAGCCTGACTCTCTGCCAATAGCTGGGGCCAGAGGTCTCATCCTCATTTTTCACTGGTACCTGGCATGCAAAATTCCTATCCAGGAGAGAATAGTAGCTGTAGACAGTTGCATAAATATGCTACCAAAATTTGAGAGTCAAAAAGCAAATGACAGGAGGCCAGACCCTCCTTGGAGTCATCAGTTCACTCAAAGTCCCTAGACCCCTTGCTCAATAATTTCACTTTAGTCCACATAATTCCAAGAGGACTAACTAACGCTTTCATTACAGTGGTCTCTTCTGGCAGAAAGGGTCTGCTCAAATAGCTCTAGTGGACAGAAGCCACAGATGTCTGTACTGCCAACCTCAGAAAATCCCACTGTAAGTTTCTGTTATATTTTTATTTTTTCAGTGAAGCTCCTTACCTAGATTAAAGGTGATGGAAAAGTTTCCTCTCTATCAAAAAATATTTCGAATTTTTCTAAGAAATTTCATTTCCCTTGAACAATACAGACACAATCAAATAATGCATAAGCACTCATAATCTCCGACCCTCCCTTTGCCCATAAAGAACATTCTGGAAATTCTAGCATTGTTAACTTGGTACTTCCCTTACACCATCCTATCCTTCCTACCTTCCTTCTCTCTCCTCTATTCTCCTCTCTCTGGTGGTCGTTTTTATTATTATGAGGTCTAGTTTTATTGGACAAGAGGAGAAGTGTTAGCTAGAGAATTTATGCTGGAAATGAAAGAAAAATTACAATAAATCTAGGAATGAGATGGAGTCCAGAAGAACCCAGTAGGATAGGTTTCAGGGAGTTTTAAGTTGGGAGTTGAGAATGCAAAAGAGAATAGTCACAAGTCACTTCCATCTACATAGAATATATTGAGAAGGGATGAGCTAGAAGACAGGAGAAGACATTTGACTATGGGTTGAGTAGGTGAGTCCTTAAGAGATGGAACATATTTGAATCATCTTAAATTGTTTTTAATAACTATTAAGTTGTCTGTTTTTCTTTAAGTCAGGAGGCATTATTTAGAGTTTATGCCATAGAGGAGAGGCAATTATAATATTCATGTTCTTCAAAAATAAAAACAGTGAAACTATCTTTGCACCTATGCCAAAATCCTGCAGTAAGAGAGAAGGTGCACTTCTTCCAATAAACAGTGAGATGTGTGACCAGTGCCAGTGTGGGCTGACTTCATCTCATCCTTCCAAGTCTCTCATCTTTGGGAGCTGGGTGAATTGACTATTTTAGTTGCTCCTTCCTGCTGCAGTAACACTACCCTTTTTGCTGCTGACAGCACTTCAGAGGTGTAGTCCTTTTCCAAGAACCACCACCATGCCATTGCCACTGGTACCCCCCCTCACTCAACTCCTCTCCTGGTGGGGCTTTGAAGATGGCTGGAACTCTAGTCCTCACTCAGCTATTAAAATTGGCTGTCTTCTAACAGCTTTCCCAACTCCTGTTGAAAGAAGGAAAAAGGTAGAATGGAACGTGTGAGATGGTAGAGGGACATGCGCTGTTCAATGTAACTCCACATTTTCAGAAAATCCTATTAAACTAAAAAAACAAATGGTGCTGACTTCTGATTCCAAGTGAATGCACGACAGAGACAGCACATGCAGATTCAGGAGCCATTAGTGGGGAATACCAGGAGAATAACTCCTGGAAATGCACAAAAATCATAAGGAGGGCTTTGGATTTTAAGGCTGTGGGATTGGAAGTTTTGAATCAAGTTTACATGTATCTCCAGGACAGCTGATATTGGATATTCATTTAAAAGAAGATGTTTTGGTACCCAGTTGGAAATAAAGCTTTAGAATCCAAGTATCCCTGAGGGAGATGACTCTGGCAAAAATGCACACTGAGATATAAATAACTCATGTCATTCAAAAGGCTCATTCAAATGTATATGTGGGACGGTAGCAGGAATCTGAAGTAGAAGAGAAGAAGAGAAGAGATGCTGGTATGGGAAGGGAGGTGGTGAGAAGGGAGGCATATCTGCAACTGGGCCAATTAAAATGTGCAGCGTATACAGGAGGTGGGGGAATAAACAAATGAATAACAAGTATTAATTTTCTGTATTGCTAAGTTGTAAACTTAAGGGAGGCATTATAAAAGGGTTTTAAATTCTGATCCTCAATCTCAGTGACATGAGATAACATACATATTACTACATCTTTTCTTTTTCATGACCTATAAAAGCAATCAGGTGTGAGAACTTGAAATCTTGTGAAATTTGTTACAATATGCACATTATGAAGCTCATACTCATTTTCACGTTTGAGTGTCTTTGTTGTTTCTTTAGTTTTCATGTTTAACATTGTACCCATAAAAATAATATATGTTGTAAAAAATGTTTTTATTTTCTCTCCAGGTTCATTAAATTACTTCCAAAAAAATGATTTCTTAGTTAAATTGTTGGACCTTTTCTGTTCTTGACATTGGATACATATGGCTCTCCACCATCTCACTGCTCCCGAAGTTAAGAACCTATAAATGTCAGTTTGTATGATTAAAATGCAACAATTCCAATGGCACTGTGAATGTTTGAAGCTGCTTTGCATTTTTCAAAGTTCCTTTGGGAGAAAAGCACCTTTGCTAATGAAAAACATATTTTCAATATGGAAATTGCAACTGGAGGCACAGCCTACTGCGAAGAGTTCAGACATATTTGGTTAATTGGTGAACAGATTTGACAGATGGCTATTTGCACTGGGGACAAAGGAGTCTTCTAATTTGTGCTGTGTGTCCCTGTGTGGGATTCAAGCTGTGCACACGGCTGGAGTTCCGACGTAACTTGGTATTTCTGGTGGGCTGATGAGATGGCCTGCTTCACTCTGCTGTGTGAAGTCATAGCCTGAGGCAACAAGGAGCCAAGCACAGAGTCTGAACCAGCGAAAAGATGTATGTCCCAGGGGGATTAGGGATTCAGAGAAAATAATGATTATTCCTTAAATCTTCCCTCAGCTTAGATCCCCACATGTATATGGGGGGATAGGATTGAAGGGAAAACTGGAAATTCTGTAATACACCAGGATCCAGCAATCCTGCTTTGGGATTCCTCACTCAGCACATAACACAAAATGTTATGAGTGAGCCATTCTCAGTCATCCCTCTTCAGAACATTGCGCAAATGGGTGCCCTGTGGCTCGTTCACTGTTTGCAGCAGGATAGCCCAGGGCAGCAGAGATGGCCAACCTGGATGAGCTGTGCCAGAGCAGAGGCAGGATCTTCTTGGCAGTGTGATGGTGACCACAAGTCAGGAAACTGCTGTCGAAATTGCCTTTGCAGACATTATATCAGTGAGAAAACTATGACAGTGAAATAGATCTGATCTAACCAATCCCCATCTTGCCTTTAATCTCCAAACTTCCCTTGGTCATTCCTGGGCTTGGGCTAACTTTGGGAGAAATTTAATTTATAGTTCAAATGATAACTGCCCTTCCCCAAAACTAAACCACCAGAGCAAAACTAATGAAAGACCACCAGGTTAGGAGAATGAGACGAGGCTGAATTCTGCTAAGATGTAGGCATAAATGATTACCAGCCATTTTTCCACAAGTCACAAGATTTGCAGCGTCTCTAATCACTCCTGCAGATAACATCATTGTTATAGAACCTACTGGCCTTTTGAGATGTCTTTTCAGGGTTTTGCATTTCTGATGACCAGATGGCCCCATCCAAACCAGATACTCTTGACTCAACGGGTCTGTGGCCCCACACAGAACCTGACTCAGTGCACAGGGACCGTTTTCCACACCCCTAAGATTGCATCCTCAACCAATCAGCGGCACACATTTCCCTGCCCACCAAACTCTCCTTGAGAAACCCTAGCCTCAGAATTTTCAGAGACACTGATTTGAGTTACAAAACTCCAGTCTCCTGTTCAGAAATTAAACTCTTTCTCTTCTGCAATTCCCTCCCCCATCTTGATAACTTGGTTGCATCTGGACAGCGGGCAAGGAGAACCCCACTGGGCAGTTACACTGTGTGCAGTGGAGATGTGAAGGAAGACACAGCCAATAGCAGTGTCTATGGAACTATGCAGATACCATGAGATTGAAACTTCCCTATGTACACAGACCGTGAATACTACCTGCTCTTACCTGCTCACACTATTACTCCAGAAATACTTAGAGTAACAGTATAGGCAGGTAAGAGCCAGGCTATTTGTTTTTTACATACAATTTAACTGAAATTAATAATAGAATAGCTTAAAGCTAAAATGTGAAGATACAGGATATTAGAAGTATGAACACATTTAGAATATTGGTTACTGGGTTTTATTTTTAGGTAGCAGGTCACCTTGATTGAGGTCCTTGGGGAATTCAGAATCCAATAACAGTAAAACATCAGCATAAAAGTTTTTCTTCTGTTTAGAATATAGAAAGCAGAAAGGGAATGTCACTTTACTAATAGTGAGAAAAAGTCAGATAATCTACAGAATTTTTGAGTCCATCAAGAGCAAAGGTTGTAAAATGATTAGGTGACATGAATTTGAAAGGGTTACAGGCCCTAGTGAGGAGAGATAAGATATACAAATCAGGTTTTAGCATGGGGAGAGCATGGAAGGAAGTGATAGGAACCTTGAAGGCAAATAAAAAGAAAACTGAAACTTTAAGGAATTCTTAAAGGCCAAAGGTTTCCTACCACTTCCTTCCACCCAGCATGAATGAATACATACTCTTTTGTGCCTGGGCTCCCAGAATACTAAACTGTCATGCTAGGAGTCATGCAGCTAGAGGTCACAAGATTCTGAAACTCCCCAAATTGCTCCTAAGGATAACATAGCTATTATAAAACCTAACATTGGTGTTTGAGATATTTTTCAGACCCCGCATTCTGATGCAATAGCTGGTTCCACCCAGACTGGTTATCTGGCTCAGTCAGTTCTATTATACCACTTAGAAACAGAAGACAGCCAGAAGAACCCTTATTGACCCCCTACAATTTAATCTTTGACCTGGCTAATCAGCACTCTCCATTCCCTGGCCCTCTAAACACCAAGTTATTATTTAAAAAATTCCAGTCTCCAAATTTTTGAGGAGACTGATTTGAGTAATAAAACTCTGGTCTCCCATTCTGCTGGCTCTGCATGAATTAAACTCTTTTGCTATTGCAATTCTCCTGTCTTGATAAATTGGCTTTATCTGGACAGTAGGCAAGGAGAACCCATTTTGAGGCTACAGAAAGAATGCGGGCTTAGATTCTGCTAAAACAGATTTTGAGAGGCGGGGGAAGGAGCTTGGCTAGCAAAGGTGGCCTTGTTATGTAGATGAAGGCTGTCTCAGAGAGAATAGCTGGTAAATGGTGTCAGACTCTCAATCTCTGCTGGGTATGGGGAAAGAAATAGAAAGGGGAGGGGCGTGGCTGCCTTAATGAAGATTCTTTACAGATGCAGACCTTCCCCTTTTGAGATAGCTTTGCAAGGCCACTCCTGTCAGGATGGCCAAGTGGCAGCCATTTCAAAACAAGTCAAAGAAATATATTTTGAGGTACAATATTTTAATTTCCTTCAATATACATACACATATATAGACAATTCTCATTATTCATGGTAATTATGTTCTATAAAGTCACTGTAAACACTGAATTAGTGAATAAAGGACCATTGGTCCTAGAGAAAATATAGAGTTAGGTTCCTATGAGTCTCTGGCTATAACATGTTTGTCAACTGATCAATATATAACCTTATTTCATATATGTTTCTACTTAAAGGCATCTTATTTAATATATATTGTTGATTTTAACATTAAATTCATGGTCAACAGCACTGTAACTCATGCTCAAACAAAGCTTATTTAACACATATTTTCTCCACAAGGCACATTACTGTAACTACCCAGTGGGTCCTTGCCTGCTGCCTAGACAGAGCTGATTTATCAAGATAGGGGAATTGCAATAGAAAGAGCATTTAATTCACACAGAGTTGGCCGTACGGAAAACTGGAGTTGTATTATCACTCAAACAAGTCTCCCTGAAAACTCGGGAATAGGAGTTTGTAAGAACAATTTGGTGGTAGGGGTCAGAAAGGGGAGAGCGCTGATCGGTTGGGTCAGAGATGAACCACATGGAGTTGGAGCTGTCCTCTTGCACTGAATCAGTTCCCGGGTGGGGCCACAAGACCAGATGAACCGGCTTATGGATCTGGGTGGTGCTAAGCTGAACCATAGAGTATGGGTCCATAAAACCCTTCAAGAACTGGTCTTAGGTTTAACAAGAGTGAGGTTATCCCCAGGAGCAACATGGGGAGATTCAGGATCTTGGCACCTCCTGCTGTATGACTACTAAACCATAATTTCTAATCTTGTGGCTAATTTGTCAGTCCCCACAAAGGCAGTCTGGTCCCCTAGCAAGAAAGGGGTTTGTTTTGGGAAATGGCTATTATCATCTTTGATTCAAAGTTAAACTATAAGCTAAGTTTCTCCTAAATTAGTTCAGCCTATGCTCAGGAATGAAAAAGGACATCTTGCAGGTTAGAAGCAAGATGGAATCAGATATGTCAGAGTTCTCTCACTGTCAAAATGTTCTGTTATAATTTTTGCCAAGGTGGTTTCATTACTGTGAGAAACATGTTCACCCGTCCAAACGTAGAGAATGGACCCAGAGGCACGAAGAACAGCGAAAGTGAGACTTTTAATAGCGGTCTTGCAAGATGGAGTGTCTGGTAGGCAGACACACTGGGGGCAGCTACAGCAGGTAATTTATCTCCTAGCACACAAGTCCCTCCACCAGTTCCTCACTGGTTGAGTACTATGGGGTTACAATCTTCCTGGATGCCACCTAAGTTTTATGATTCCTCTTATGAGATTATACCCTGGTCCCCTTCCCCACTTGAGTTTCAACTTCCCAATAACGAAACTTTCTTCCCTTTTATGGGCTGGCCACTCCTCTACATTCTATTCACTTATCATGACTTTCTAGGAGCTTGAGCCATGCAATTTGTTATCCACAGGCTGGCTGCCAGTCCTTAGATTTATCATGCTTTGAAAATGGACCTTTTGAAATATTTTCTCACAATTACAGTCTTCTTGTTCTTAGGAATGATAGGTAGCATTTCAGAACTACACTTGGGGATCGTTTAAAAAAATGATACCACCAATAAAAATGCAAAAACATAGCGTTAAACAGATGGTGGAAAGGACATGAGAGCTGAGAAAAGAAGGCAGAGCATTGCTTTATTTAACCTTAGTGAGACAGCCTATTTTAATGATGCAGGTGTGTAGAGTTTGCCAAGGCTTGAGGGTAAGGCAAGAGTACCTAGTGAAGGTTATCTAAGCTCTTGGCCCTGTATGAATACAAGGTGGTAATTATCTGCCACTCAGAGTCAAGATACCTGTATGCTTTCACAGTAAGAAAAAAACCCATCTGCATCTGGGAATAGGGAGGGAAAGAAAACTGCCTACATCCTGGACTTCACTTTATTTGATGTGAGGTGAAGTCATCAGCTACCAGAGTTGCATCTCCCCTATCCCTATTACTCCCACCTACTTTCCTCTTGTTCCCCACATCTCCTGACTTGCTATCTCGTCCCAGGCCCAAGTTGGCTGTTGCTGAAGAGGATAAAAAAAGCTCCTGCTCTTCCACCTTGCCTGGACACTAGGAAGAAAATCTTTCTCCTCCTGGGGAAGGAACAGAAAATTTGCTTGGCATGACATCATGCACTGATATAAAAACCGAAGTATGCTGCCACTGAAGGAGAGACAAGAAACTGGTTTGCCCAAAACCTTCCTGCCAATACAAACCAGAGTTTTGTTACTATAAGGAGGAGTAGCAGGAAACCTACCTGTGTGTTAGGCGCTGCACTTCGTAGAAGACAAAGGTTGTCTGGCACTGGAGGAGGACAGAAACAAAGAGACAACCATATTCTGTGATTCAGGAAGACAGAGACCGCCTAAAACTAGGCTGAAGCAGAACAGAGAAACCTCCCCTGCTGCCTCCATGAGCCTCAACTGAGGAACCAGCAACTACCACTGAATAAAAGTGAGTACAGAGACCACCTCTGTGACACAAGAGGCCAGGCCTGGCTAAAAACTGAAGGCAGAGTGGCATTATTAACAAAAACCATCTGGAACTCAAGACTGTTTACCACAAGGTAGCAACAACCTACCAATGAAGGAATAAGAAGCCAGTGCAGTGGTACACTAAAACTATAGTACCAAAAAGGAAAAGAAAAAGAAAACCCAAACTAAGCTCAATTATTGGCTAGATCAACTCACTCCTTTGCACACATGCACACACACATACACACAAACACACTTGGTCTGAAAAAATAACTGTGTCAATTTTCCAACATAAACATTATTTAATTTACTCTCTACCGTTCTTTTACATTCGTTGTTTGGCATTCAATTAAATATTGTAAGACAGAGAAAAAAAGCAAAAACATATTATCAAGAGATAAAGAGAACAGAACAAGACTCAGAAATGGCCAAGATGTTGAAACTATCAGCCAAAGAATTTAAAATAACTATGATTAATATAATAAACAATATAGTAAAAGAGGTGGTCAACTTGTATAAACAGAGGATAAATTTCAGCGGAAAAAATAAAACTATAAAAAAGTGTCAGCTGGGTACAGTGGCTCACGCCTGTAATTCCAGCACGTTGGGAGGATGAGGCAGGAGGATCACTTGAGCCTTGGAGCTTGAGAGAAGCCTGAGCGACATGGCAAAACCCCATTTCTACAAAAAATTTTTTAAAAAATTAGCCAGGCATAGTGGCATGTGCCTATAGTCCCAGCTAATCAGGAAGCCGAGGCCGGAGGATTGATTGAGCCCAGGAGATTGAGGCTGCAGTGAGTTGTGCTCACACCACTGCACTCCAGCCTGGGTGACCGAGCAAGACCCTGTCTCAATATAGAGGTGTCACATCAAATGTTATAGATTTTAAAATCCATGTGATGCTAAAGAAATATCATTCTTTTGGTTAGACTATCATAGAGAAGCAGGAGAGAAAATAACCAGTAAATTTGAATATACGTTATTAGAAATTACTCAAACTAAAACACAAAGAAAATAAAGCAACAGAAAATAAACAATTAAAGAACTCAAGATTTCTGAACAATATCAAACATCTAACAAAGGCAGTCTGCTAAGGAGAAGAGAAAGACAATACAGCAGGAGAACTATTGGAAGAGATAGTGGTCAAACTTTTTCCAAAATTAATAAAACAGAGAAAACTCATTGCCAGCACATCAGCACTATGAGAGAGGTTAAAAAAAATTTTGGGGGGGAGTAGCAGAATCTAATACTAGATGGTAATAAAATTTGGATATACACAGAGGATTGAAGGGTGATAGAAATGGCAAAAATGATAGGAAATAGTAAATGACTTTTATTCTTCTAAATTTCTTGAAAAGATAATGGACTGCTTAAAGCAAAAATCATAACTTTTTGTTGTGTTTATAATATATATAAATTAAAATGTATGACAGTGATAGCACAGTGACAGAGCAAGGGAAAATAAGAGTATACTGTTGAAAGGAGTTTATGCTACATGTAAAGTGCCATAATATTACTTGAAGGTAGACAGTGATAAGTTTAAGAATAAGTACTGTAGTCCTATAACAACTACTCATCAATCAATCAATCAATCAATAAACAAAAGTTATAGCTAATAATCCAATAAATAAAATAAAATAGATTTATAAAAATAGCAAACTAATTTTAAAATACAGGAAAAAAGGAACAAAGACCCTAATAACAGAATTTCAAAATATAATTTTTAAAAACCCAACCTGATAAAACAGAAAACAGATAAAGGCAAATTCAAAATTATAGTTAAAGGTTTTAATACTTTACCTTTAGAAATAAGTAACACCAGTAGAGGAAAAGTAAGTGAGGATATAGAAATCTGAACAAAGCCATCAACCAGTTTTAACTAATTTACAATTATAGAAAAATCTACTTACAACAGTAGAATACATATTCCTTTCAAATGCACATACATCATTTATCAAGAAATAGGCAATATTCACAATAATTTTTAAATGATTCAAATTATATAATGTATACTCCTCGAACATATGCATCCATTAAAGTTTTAATATCCAAAATTTATAAGGAACTTAAACAATTGAACAAATAAAAGACAACCCCATTAAAAAATGGGCAAAATGTATAAACAGACATTTCTCCAAAGAAGACGGACAAGCGGCCGATAAACATGACAAAATGCTCAGCATCACTAATCATCAGAGAAATGCAAACCAAAACCACAGTGAGATACGATCTCACACAAATCACAATGGCTATTACTTAAAAGTCACAACAGATGCTGGTGAGGCTGCAGAGAAAAGGGAACATTTATACACTGCTGGCGGAAATGTAAATTTAGCTCAGCCACTATGGAAAGCAGTTGGAGATTTCTCAAATAACTTAAAACAGAACTACCATTCAACCCAGCAATCCCATTACTGAGTACGTATTCAAAAGAAAATAAATTGTTCTACCAAAAAGACACACATACTCTTATGTTCACTGCAGCACTATTCACAGTGGCAAAGATATGGAATCAACCTAGGTATCCGTCAATGGTGAATTGGATAAAGAAAATGTGGTACATATATACCACAGAACACTGCCCAGCCATGAAAAAGAATGAAATCATGTCTTCTGCAGCAATATGGATACAGCTGGAGGCCATTATCCTAAATGAATTAACGCAGGAACAGAAAATCAAATACTACATGTCTGTGCTTATAAGTGGGAGCTAAACATTGAGTATTCATGGACATGAAGATGGCAGCAACAGACCCTGGGGACTACTAGAAGGGGCAGGGAGTGGGAGGGGCAAGCGGTGAAAAACTAAGTGTTGGATACTATGCTTACTGCTTGGATGAAGGGATTATTCATATCCCAAACCTCAGCATCATGCACTATACTTATGGAACAAATGTGCACATGTATCTACTAAATCTACAAGTTCGAAATTATTTTTTAAAAATAGAAATGTGTCTGAAACATCCTCAAATAATTGAAGATGAAACAACACACTTTAATTATGGGTCAAAGAAGAAATCAAAAGTGAAATTAGAACATGTTTTGAATGACATGGAAACGAAAATGCAACATATCAAAATTTGCAAGCTAGATTTCAAGTAGTGCTTAGAGGGAAACTTATAGCATTAAAATCTTATATCAGAAAAAGAATAAAAAGTCTTAAGTCACTTATTTAACTCTCCATTATAAGAAACCAGAAAAAGAAGAGTAAATGTAATAATAGTAAAAATAATGAAGAGTAGGAAATGATAAAAATAAGAGCAGAAAACAGAAGCACAAAAGAAGAAAAATCAACAAAAATGTAATAAAAAGTTCATTATCTGAAAAGATCAATAAAATTAAAAAACTCTAGCTAGACTGATCAAAAAAAAAAAAGAGACTAGGTAAACTAGCAAAGTTCACTTAAGAAGACATAGGTCATCTGATTAGCCCATATATATCTATTAAATAAACTAAATCTGTGGTTAAACACTTTCTCACAAAGCAAACTCCAGGCATAGGTAAGTTTATTGGCAAATTCTATCAAGCATCTAAGGGAAAAATAATACAAATCTTGTACAAACTTTTCCTGAAAGTATTAGAGAAGCAAATAGTTCCCAAGTTATATGAGGCCAGTATACAGTACAGACTATAACCCTCATGAAGTCAGACACAAAATCTTTAATAAAATATTAGCAAATCAAATCCAACAATAAATAATAAGGAAAATATATCATAATCAAATGGAGTTTATCTCAAGAGCACAAAGTTGGTTTAGCATTCAAAACTAAATCAATACAACTAACTCTGCCGACGGAATAGAAAAGAAAAATTGCATGATCATCTCGATAGATGCCAAAAAGGCATTTGACAAAATTCAACGTTCATTCATGATCAAAGATGTAAGAAAACCAGGCCAGAAGGAAAGTTTCTCAACTTGATATAAGACATTTGCAAAAACAAACAAACAAAAACTGTATCTAAATTGTGATGAAAATTCGAATGTTTTTCCCTTATGACTGGGAAGAAGGCAGGGATGTCCAATTTCACCACTTTTTAAAAATATATGTAGAAAGAGACAGAGTCTCACTATGCTGCCCAGGCTATTCTCAAACTCCTGAACTCAAGTGATCCTCCTGGCTTAATCTCCCAAAGCGCTGGGATTACAGGTGTGAACCACGGCTGCCCAGTGAATTTTGCCACAATTTCACATTGTCCTGGAGGTCTGAGCCAGTGCAATAGTCAAAGAAAAGAAATAAAAAGTGTAAAGTTTAGAAAGGGGAAGGCAAAAGGCATTTTTATTCTCAGATGTGATCATCTGTGTAGAAAATCCTAAGGAACCTACAAAATGTTAGCAGAATTAATAAATGAGTTTAGCAAGGTCTCAGGATACGTGGTTAATATATAAAAGTTATACTTGCATAGATATTGCATATATATCACATAATATATAAAAGTTATACTTGCATAGCCAAGTCCAGCAATGAAAATTTGGAAATTGGCTGGGCACAGTGGCTCATGCCTGTAATTCCAGCACTTTGGCAGGCCAAGGCAGGCAGATCGCTTGAGCCCAGTAGCCTGGGCAACATGGTGAAACCCTATCTCTACAAAAAAATACAAAAATTAGCTGGGTGTGGTAGCACATGCCTGTAGTCCCAGCTACACGGGAGGCTGGGGTGAAAGGATCTCTTGAGCCTGGGATGCAGAATTTGCAGTGAGCTGAGGTGGTACCACTGTAATCCAGTCTGGGCAGCAGAGCCAGATGCTGTCTCAAAAAAGAAAAACATTTAAAAAAAAGAAACAAGGCCAGGTGCGGTGACTCACGCCTGTAATCCCAGCACTTTGGGAGACCAAGGCGGGTGGATCACGAGGTCAGGAGATCGAGACCATCCTGGCTAACATGGTGAAACCCTGTCTCTACTAAAAAAATACAAAACATTAGCTGGGCGTGGTGGACGTGCCTGTAGTCCCAGCTACTCTGGAGGCCGAGGCAGGAGAATTGTAGAACCTGGGGGGCAGAGGGTGCAGTGAGCCGAGATCGCGCCACTGCACTCCATCCTGGCAACAGAGCGAGACTCCATCTCAAAAAAAAAAAAAAATTGGGAATTGAAACTCAAAAAAAAAAAAAAATACCACTTATAATAGCCTAAAACATAAAATATTTTAAAATGCGTAAGACCTGTGTAAAGAAATCTATAAAACATTGCTAACAGAAATTAAAGAAGTCCTCTATTAAGAGAGCAAGTCCCTGAGTACTGACTTAGAGCTGTCTCTTAAAGAAAGCCAAGTCCAGTTTCAGAGATAAGCCTGCGGATGGAAGCTAAGTAGTTGTGATTGATGAATAGAAACATGATAAATTAGTCAAGGTAGCTACAAGTCAGAGGAAAAAAACTGACTCATGTCTTAGCCTGGTTTCCCTAAAGAGGAGCCTTTGGCAGAGACTTATGTGTCAATATTTTACTAGGGATTCCAGGGAATAAGAATGAAGCTAGTGAGACAGGAAAGGAGAGTCAAAATGAGGGTGCATTACCTCGGTAGCCATTACTTGCAATCAAGCTGACTGATTGCTTGATAACATGAAACTCTCTTTCAAGAAGCCATACACGTGATTATTTCTCAGAACTTTTGAGTTGAGGTAGAAAGGAATAATTTATTGGCTGATTTCTGTCTCCCTCCGCGAAAATTTCTGCCCCACAGGGTATTAATTCACCCATCTGTCTGAGTTGCACATGCATAAATACAAGACCAGTCACACTGTCTCTCTTGACTTACTGCCAACAGGCAAGCTCTGGGACACCTGAAGAAGTCTGTGGTCACAAGGCAAGACGGTTTTGAGTTGTGCCTCCATGGAGTTGTTTTGGCCCCACGCTGAGTTGGCAGACCATCTTTTCACTCTGCTTTCCTCATTCTCATTGTGTCAGATTTTCTCAGACCAGACCTTTCATGCTTGCAAGAGGCTGCAGCAGTTCCAGGGATTGTATCTAGATGGTTTCTTTCTGCATTGTCTTCTTAAGGTTGAGGAAATGCTTTCAAAATATTTCCAGAAGGCTTCTAATTGGGTACCTTTGGCCAGAATTGAGTCACATGCCCGTCTCTAAACCAATAACAAGTCCAAGAAATGAGATTACTGTAACTGAATTACTAGAACCAGGGTATATTCCCTGAGGTTTGCGGTAGGAGCAGTTTTCCCTGAAATGCATGATAGGCTGTAGAAGGGATGGTAAACTGCATATAATTAGGGTTCTGTTAGGAAAGAAGAAAGGAGGATTAAGAGGTTAGATAGTCAACACACAGCATCTGTCATACATTTTAAGGCAAAGTTTGAAGATCACATGGATTATGCCTGTATTCTATTTTCAATAGAAAACCTGAAACACTTTTCTTCTTAAAAAAATCTTCTTGACTTCAATATAAACCATCCATCCATCCATCCATCCATCCATCCATCCATCCATCCATCCATCCATTCATCCATTTATCCATCCACCTATTTATCCATGTTTCCACTTGTATTATTGTTTACACATGTTAATTGTCTTGATGCTGTGAATAGGCACAGAATCACCTACACTCTGATTTATATGTATCTATTGTAAGTAGACTTTCATAGACGTTTCATTTTGTCACTGATCTTCTTTCAGATTCTGTGTCTAAGGGATCTGTCACACCAAGTGCAACTAATTTAGTTGTTGGAAGGCTATTCCTTTTCTCTGTGTGCCAATCCATTTAGTATCAGCATCCCTGCACGATACCGGCCAAGCAAAGTCAGACACTGGTGAAGCTTAGCCTCTTGATCAACCTGAAGGATAGTCCTGAATGCTCATATTAAGTAGGTAGCTTTAGAAGTTACCAAACATCCAAACTTAACAACTTCCTTTTAAAGAAGCGACATGTACAATTTGCCTACTTGATATTCCATCAATGACCTTATGGACTTTTCAGCAACTCTGGACCTCCACCCCTCCCCAACAAATGTGTTCCTCTTCCCAGTCTTCATCCTCTCAGTAAATGGCATTAAACACTTACTGCCCACTGTAAGAAAGGGGCAAGCATCTTATTCTCCTTCTTCCTCATCTTTATCTTTTAGTCCAACAGCAAGACCTATGACTCCTATTTCCAAAAATAGATCTGGAATCTATCCCTCCATTCCTATTGCTGCCACTGTGGTCCCAGCCTCCAGGATCTCTCCCCTGAGCTACTGCAGTAGCTTCCTCAGTGGACTTTTTATACCTCTTCTTCTCTTCTTCCAGTGTATTCCCTTCACACCAATCAGGGTAATCTTTCGAACATACAAATTAGGTAATGCTACTCTCTGCTTAAATCCTCTCCTGGCTATACAATACACTTTAAATAAACTTCAAACTCCTAATGACCTAGGAAGCCCTAAATGATCTGACATTTGCCCATCGCTACAAATCCATCTCAACCTGTATTCCCTCTAGCCAGCTGAAGTCTAGCATTGCTGGCCTTTTCTATTGGTCCATTTTCACACTGCAATAAGTGTGGGTAATTTATAAAGAAAAGAGGTTTAATTGACTCACAGTTCTGCATGGCTGGGGAGGCCTCAGGAAACTTACCATCATGGTGGAAGGCAAAGGAGAAGTAAGCACCTTCTTCACAAGGTGGCAGGAGAGAGAGAGAGAGAGCAAAAAGCCACACACTTTTAAACTATCAGATATTGAGAAAACTCACTATCATGAGAACAGCAAGGGGGAAATCCGATCCCATGATCCAATTGGCTCCCACCACATCCCTACCCTGACACATGGGGATTACAATTCGACATGAGATTTGGGTGGGGACACTGAGCCAAACCATATCCACCTTCTTCTCTCTTCCTAGAGTACATCAACTGATCTTCCAAGAACTCTGAGCATACCCTTCTCTTTGCCATTTTAACTAAGTCAGCTCCATTCCCACCCTCAGATCCACCTGTTGGACTCTTCCCCACAAAGTTTATAAGTGCATGACAGTGGGAGTTCATGCCCATGTTTTCTACATTATATATCTAGTTCTAATACAATACCTGAAACCTAGAAGGTGTTCAATAAGGACCTCAAGGTCTTCATGTCAGTGTTTTCTGCTCTGAAGTACCCTTCCTCCACATCTTCACACCACTTGCTCCTTCATATCAGTTCCCTGGGCTCCTCTGCCCAGTCCCCTCTTCCAAGAGACCTTCCCGTCACACTCACCCATAGCTCTCTTTACCCTTAGGTAAGCCTTCATTATGTGAACTATTTTATATATTCCCCTAAGGAACTTGAGCTCCATGAAGGCGGTGGCTTTGTTCATTGCTTTATCTCCAACACTGAAAGTAGCACTTAGAACATAGTGATACTTCACAGACATTTGTTGAATGAATGAATGTAGAAAGCCAGGGAAGGTAATGTTAAAATCCAAAATGAAATTGCTGTGAAGAAGACTAGAAAATAAGTTTGCATTAATTGCCAATTAAGCCCTAAACATTTGGGGATTTAGCCTCTTTGCTTACCCAGCTCCCGCTCTGTGCTACAGGAAGGGCAAAGGAAATGATCCATAGTGTCTCTCCTGAACTCCTTCTTAGTATCCAGTGTGTTTGCATTTTAACAGCTTTGTATGTTGCATCCTTTGCATTGCCTTTTTTAGCTGTTGTGAGTGCGATATGAAGTGAGTGCAAGCATGGGCATTCAAATGAGCAAATATAGAGCATCACCAGTGCATACTTGAGGGTATGTATCAATTTTCATCTGGGAGAGTCACAGATGATGTGCAAAGCATCGCTGACATTATAAAGGAGAGTCTCCTACCTCTGGTGCATGGTGAACATTTATTACATCTGTGATAATTTATTTAGTGAGACAGAGTCTTTCTCTGTCACCCAGGCTGGAGTGCAGTGGTGTGATATTGGCTCATTGCAGCCTCCGCCTCCCTGGCTCAAGCAATTCTCCCACCTCAGCCTCCCAATCAGCTGGGACTGCAGGTGTGTGCCACCATGCCTGGCTAATTTTTGTATTCCTTTTTTGTAGAGACAGAGTTTTGCCATATTGCTCAGGCTGGTTTCAAACTCATGGGCTCAAGAAATCCACCTGTGTCGGCCTCCCAAAGTGCTGGGATTACAGGTGTGAGCCACTGCACCCAGCAATAAAAGTATTTTTTACAAAGAGGCATGCTTCTGAAAATCCCAGAGAGCTTTACTTACATTTAGCTTAGGGTTCTGTCTTCCACTTATTTTTTTGTTTGCTTGTTTTATTTTTAGATGGAGTCTTGCTCCATCACCAAGTCTGGGGTGCAGTGGCATGATCTCGGCTCACTGTGACCTCTGCCTTCCAGACTCAAGCTGTTTTTCTGCCTTAGCCTCCTGAGTACCTGGGACTACAGGTGTGCAGCACCACACTCAGCTAATTTTTGTATTTTTAGTAGAGACAGGGTTTCGCCATGTTGGCCAGGCTGGTCTTCAACTCCTGACCTCAAATGATCTGACCGCCTCGGCCTCCCAAAGTGCTGGGATTACAGGCGTGAGCCACCACACCTAGCCTTCTTCCAATTATTGAAGCTAGATCATCTCAATATGTTGCCATTGGTATTTTTCAGATGACTACTCACAGGGGATTAAATTTGTGTTTGTGCATTGTGTCATTAATTGAATCCTTACAGATATTTTGAATTAATATTTACCAAAAATGAAACATTATTTTCAATAATCAAGGAACTTACCTTAAAAATGCTGATATGGTTTGACTGTGGCCCCACCCAAATCTCATCTTGAATTGTGGCTCCCATAATCCCCACGTGTCATGAGAGGGACCCTGTGGGAGGTAATGAAATCATGGGGGCAGGGTTTCCCCATGCTGTTCTCCTAAGAGTGAAAAAGTCTCATGAGATCTGATGGTTTTATAAAGGGCCGTTCCCCTGCACATGCCCTCTTGCCTGTTGCCATGTAGGACATGTCTTTGCTCCTCTTTCACCTTCTGCCACGATTGTGAGGCCTCCCTAGCCATGTGGAACTGTGAGTCCATTAAACCTCTTTCCTGTTTAAATTACCCAGTCTCAGGTATGTCTTTATGAGTCTGTGAGAACAGACTAATACAAATGCAAATTCATTTTTCAAAAAACTCCCCGATTTAAAAATTATAGGCATATGTATAAACATATGTATATGTGTCCATATGTAGACACAGACACATAGTAACAAATTATAACAAACCAGTGTAACACATCAGCATGGTTTTGTAGTGTGACAGTTGATTGTAAAACAGTATTAACATGCTTTGTAAAGAATGAAGGGTTGTAGGAAGGTATTATATTATGTGTCTATAATATTTTCCTAGATAGAAAAAAACCATATAAATCTTTTGTTCCCTTGTTCTATGTGTGCTTTGACTGACCCATGACTATTTGGACAAATTTTGAACTATTTCCCTTGGTAGGAAATAACCGAGACCATACATTTGTAAGGCAGCTACCTGGCCAAGGTCATGGACATAGCCGAGAGCCTTGAAATCATTTTTCTTGGGGAGCTCTAACTAGGGTAAATAGAATTTGGGTGTAAATAACGCCCTGGCCAATGACAACCAATATTTTAGTCTCTGAATCAACATGACAAAAATCTCTTCTTTTGCCAGGGGTAGGTTTGATCCACAGGCCTTGGGACTATGGGCTCAGTGTGCTCTGTGTGTCACTCAGCACTGTGCCCTGGCTTCCCGGCCATCACGCACAATGAATTGCTGTGAACAGATTGGGAGTTGTTGGGACAGGTTGGGAGTTGTTGGGAAAGGCTAAGACCTGTCTTCCCAGTTGATGTGGACCGGACTTTCCTACCAGCTTACATTTGGCAAGAAGGTGGCCCTCGATGTGTACAAAGTTCACATGCGATTTTGTCACTGGGTGACTGGGTAGCTGGCTGCTCACCAGCTTCAGAAAGAATGCAGTGAAACTAGGAAAATCTTTAAGGACAAGAAATAAGAAAGCTCAAGATGAAAAAGGTGCAAGGTCTTTGGAAATTTGGGCATATTGCTGAAAAATCTCTCGGAACTGCTGTTATTGGTTCCTGAAAATCTTTCAGGAGGATAGGAACCATGAAGAAAAGATAATATAATTAATAACATTTTTGTTGTTGTTCGCTCAAGGAAGCAAAGCTATAGGTGCCATTTAAATAGCCAAGTATATTGGGTCAGGTTGATCAACTGTTCTCCATTTCTTTCCCTACCAAGCTCGAATAAGTGATATAGGTTTAAACGATGGCAGTCAGAGTTTGCATTAAACGTAACACATAGCTTCAGGACCAGAGTAAACATGCCTGGGTGTCACCTCAGTCTTATTTCTTTGTGGGGTGGGCTGGAGAATCTGTATTTGAATTTGGACTTGCCACGGGGAGGCCCCTCTTCCATTCTCATCTTTGGGATCACCAGGTTCCTTGAGAAGCTAAGACCTGTCTTCCTAGTTGATGTGGACCGGACTTTCCTATCAGCTCATATTTGGCCGGAAGCTGGCCCTGGATGTGCGCAAAGCTCAGGATGGGATCCTGAGGGGACAGGTGGTTTTCTGAAAGGCCAGCAGAGGGAGCTAAGAAACAAGAGTTTTTTCCTCTTGTCACCTATTCCCAGTGGTTACCCGATGTGGAAAAACAGACTTTTCTCTACCAGATTATTATCTGGAACATATTAAACCAAGATCCAAACACCTCATAATTTGGCAAGTGAGTGTGCCTTGTGTCTCAGTCCCACCGTGCCTCCCCGAGCCAGCCATGTGGTCTTTGTCTCTGAGTGCTAAGAGGACAAATGCAACATAGGCCAGCCCATGTGGACATCTGCACTGCTTTATGATCCTCTTGGGGTGCAGGCAAAGAGGGCAGAACCCAATCGTATTTTGGATTTTGAGACTATTTTGCCAATACATTTCTCCTCAATTTTTTTGTTCTAATAAAGAATGGCTTTCCTTAAGGTAATAGTGTTAACCCTTCAGAGAGATGCTTTATAGAAAAGTCTTATGGCAAGCTCTTCATAAAGGAAGCAGCCAATTACCCAGGGCAGATAGCATAAGGTTGATTTTATGTTAGGTCAGCAAATGGACCAATTAGGTAATTTACAAATTTTAAAAAAATGGCAAAAAAGGAAGGAAAAAAATGATACTTCAACCCAGAATTGCAATTGTAAAGAGAAAAAGAAATGCTTTTTAAAAAGAACATAAATTTGAATTCTTGAAGAAATTCGTCCATGAGCAGAATCCATTAAATCTCCAAGCAAATGGACTAATAACAATAATTTTGCACTAATGGAAGACCTTCAGATTATTTCCAGGGCATTAGTGGGGAATGATAACTAGAAGCAAATGGAACATAAGTATTATTTGAATCAGTCTTTATTCTTCAGATGTGAATGAAATAATGATTATGATAACTAGAAGCAAATGGAACATAAGTATTATTTGAATCAGTCTTTATTCTTCAGATGTGAATGAAATAATGATTATGGACTGAATCAGGCTAAAAATAACTATAGAGCTTTTATTTATTTACTTACAGAGTCTCCTGCAATGATTCAGACTTGGCTTTTCTGACTTCTTCCATAGGTAAGCACTAGCCTAGGAGCTCTCAAAGTTGTTCCAGCTGAAGGACACACTCAGCTTTTGGTCTACAGTGACTTCCAGCCTAAGTGGCTCTGGACACTGCTGGAACCCCCCTGCTCCATCTCCCTCTGTAAATATGTCTCTGTAGCAGATGAGTGACAGCCCCTTCTCAGAAGGTCAGAGTCCTCAGTCATCTGGCAATTTCACAGGGCTCAAATATTTGATCCCTGACATAAACTTGGTGGCTTTTTCTAGTTCCTATATAACTGGGAGTCAGCTAGGGGGCTGCCTGCCACTTGAGATGGAGGTAAAATTGGCTTCAACCCTCTAATAAGTGGGCCTATGGAAAGTGAAAACCAAGATTTCTGCTACATCTCTCTAGTGTGGACTCACCTTAAATGGTTCTCAGAGTCTTTTCTGCCTCCTTGGATTTCCACTTCCTCCCTGGTTGTCTAGGTCATCCTATGTCAAACTTGAACTTGGCCTTTTTAGTTTCCACCACAACAAAACCATTCCTACAGAATGCAGCTCCATCCCTCTCAATGGCACACATTTAACTTGCCTTCTTTTCTCTGCTGGATTTGCTGAGGAAATCCAACGTCTTCTCCTTTTATTTGTAGTACATTCAGCTCCTTTCTCTTCAGCCTCGGTACTGACCTTCATGAACATCCATGGTGCTGGTTGTGGTGGATGGGGGAGGCATATAGGTGAACTTTTCCCCTAAGTCCTTCTCAAAATATTTCCAAAGGGGAAGAGTGACTTTGCTAAGATAAATTTTGGTGCAAGCCACAGGTTGATGTTTTGCCAACCTCATTATGATGATTTTAACTCAATTATTAGTATTTATTTTTATTTTGAGATGGAGTCTCGCTCTATCACCCAGGCTGGAGTGCAATGGCATGAATTATTAGTATTCTTGAAAGAATAGCTATTCCCACCTCCATTAAGCTTCATTCACAACCTCCATCTTCTTTTTTTTTTTTTTTTTTTAATACTTTAATTTCTGGGATACATGTGCAGAACATGCAGGTTTGTTACATAGGTATACATGTGCCATGGTGATTTGCTGCACCCACCAACCCGTCATTTACATTTCTCCTAATGCTATTTCTCCTAATGCTATCCCTCCACTAGCCCTCCACCCCCCGACAAGCCCCTGTGTGTGATGTTCCCCTCCCTGTGTCCATGTGTTCTCATTGTTCAACTCCCATTTATGAGTGAGAACATGCAGTGTTTGGTTTTCTGTTACTGTGTTAGTTTGCTGAGAATGATGGTTTCCAGCTTCATCCATGTCTCTTCAAAGGATATGAACTCATCCTTTTTCATGGATGAATAGTATTCCATGCTATATATATGCCACATTTCTTTATCCAGTCTATCATTGTGCATTTGGGTTGGTTCCAAGTCTTTGGTATTGTTAATAGTGCTGCAATAAACACATGTGTGCATGTGTCTTTACAGTAGAATGATTTATAATCCTTTGGGTATATACCTAGTAATGGGATTGCTGGGTCAAATGGTATTTCTGGTTCTAGATGCTTGAGGAATTTCCACACTGTCTTCCACAATGATTGAACTAATTTACACTTCCACCAACAGTGTAAAAGCATTCCTATTTCTCCACATCCTCTCCAGCACCTGTTGTTTCCTGACTTTTTAATGATCACCATTCTAACTGGCATGAGATGTGGTTTTGATTTTTATTTATCTAACGGCCAGTGATGATGAGCTTCTTTTCATATGTTTGTTGGCCGCATAAATGCCTTCTTTGGAGAAATGTCTGTTCATACTCTTCATCCACTTTTTGATGGGTTTCTTTCCTTATAAATTTGTTTAAGTTCTTCATAGATTTTGGATATTATCGCTTTGTCAGATGGATAGATTGCAAAAATTTTCTCCCATTTTGTATGTTGCCTAATCAGTCTGATGATAGTTTATTTCTCTGTACAGAAGCTCTTTAGTTTAATTAGATCCCATCTGTCTATTTTGGCTTTTGTTACCATTGCTTTTGGTATTTTAGTCATGAAGTCTTTGCCCATGCCTATGTCCTGAATGGTATTGCCTAGGTTTTCTACTAGGGTTTTTATGGTTTTAGTTCTTATGTTTAAGTTTTTAATCCATCTTGAGTTAATTTTTGTATAAAGTGTAAGGAAGGGGTCCAGTTTCAGTTTTCTGCATATGGCTGGCCAGTTTTCCCAACACCATTTATCAAATAGGGAATCCTTTCCCCATTTCTTGTTTTTGTTAGGTTTGTCAAAGATCAGATGGTTGTAGATGTGTAGCCTTATTCCTGAGGCCTCTGTTCTGTTGCATTGGTCTGTTTTGGCACTAGTACCATGCTGTTTTGGTTACTGTAGCCTTGTAGTATAATTGAAAGCCAGGTAGTGCGATGCCTTCAGCTTTGTTCTTTTTGCTTAGGATTGTCTGGGCTATACAGGCTCTTTTTTGGTTCCATATGAAATTTAAATGAGTTTTTTCTAATTCTGTAAAGAAAGGCAATGGTAGCTTGATGGGGATGGCATTGAATCTACAAATTACTTTGGACAGTATGGCCATTTTCACGATATTGATTCTTCCTATCCATGAGCACAGAATGTTCTTCCATTTGTTTGTGTCCTCTTTTATTTCCTTGAGCAGTGTTTTGTAGTTTTCCTTGAAGAGGTCTTTCACGTCCCTTGTAAGTTGTATTCCCAGGTATTTTATTCTCTTTGTAAAAATTGTGAATGGGAGTTCACTCATGATTTGGTCCTCTGTCTGTCATTGGTGTATAGGAATGCTTGTGATTTTTGCACATGGATTTTATATCCTGAGACTTTGCTGAAGTTGCTTATCAGCTTAAGGAGATTTGGGGCTGAGATGATGGGGTTTTCTAAATATACAATCATGTCATTTGCAAACAAAGACAATTTGACTTCCTTTCTTCCTATTTGAATACGTTTTATTTTTTTCTCTTGCCTGATTGCCCTAGCCAGAACTTCCAACACTATGTTGAATAGGAGTGGTGAGAGAGGGCATCCCTGTCTTGTGCCAGTTTTCAAAGGGCATTTTTCCAGTTTTTGCCCATTCAGTATGATATTGGCTGTGGGTTTGTCATAAATAGTTCTTATTATTTTGAGATACATTCTATCAATACCTAGTTTATTGAGAGTTTTTAGCATGAAGCGCTGTTGAATTTTATTGAAGGCCTTTTCTGCATCTATTGAGATAGTCATGTGGTTTTTGTCATTGGTTCTGTTTTAGTGATGGATTAAGTTTATTGATTTGTTTATGTTGAACCAGCCTTGCATCCCAGGGATGAAGCCAACTTGATCGTGGTGGATAAGTTTTTTGATGTGCTGCTGGATTCGGTTTGCCAGTATTTTACTGAGGATTTTTAAACTGATGTTCATCAGGGATATTGGCCTGAAATTTTCTTTTTTTGTTGTGTTTCTGCCAGGTTTTGGTATCAGGATGATGCTGGCCTTATCAAATGAGTTAGGGAGGAGTCCCTCTTTTTGTATTGTTTGAAATAATTTCAGAAGGAATGGTACCGCTCCTCTTCGTACCTCTGGTAGAATTTGGCTGTGAATCCGTCTGGTCCTTGGCTTTTTTTTTGTTAGGTAGGCTATTAATTACGGCCTCAATTTCAGATCTTATTGGTCTATTCAGGGATTTGACTTCTTCCTGGTTTAGTCTTGGGATGGTGTGTGTCTCCAGGAATTTATCCATTTCTTCTAAATTTTGTAGTTTATTTGCGTAGAGGTGTTTATAGTATTCTCTGATGGTAGTTTGTATTTCTGTGGGATCAGTGGTGATATCCCCTTCATCATTTTCTATTGCATCTATTTTATTCTTCTCTCTTTTATTCTTTATTTGTCTGGCTAGTGGTCTACCTATTTTGTTAATCTTTTCAAAAAACCAGCTCCTGGATTCACTGATTTTTTTGAAGGGTTTTTCATGTATCTCTCTCTCTCTTCTGCTCTGATCTTAGTTATTTCTTGTATTCTGCTAGCTTTTGAATTTGTTTGTTCTTGCTTCTCTATTCTTTTAATTGTGATGTTAGGGTGTCAATTTCAGATCTTTCCTGCTTTCTCCTGTGGGCATTTAGTGCTATAAATTTCCCTCTAAACACTACTTTATCCGTGTCCCAGATATTCTGGTATGTTGTGTCTTTGTTCTCTTTGGTTTCAGAGAACTTATTTATTTCTGCCTTAATTTCGTTATTTACCCAGTAGTCATTCAGGAGCAGGCACAACCTTCATCTTGATACACAGAAATGCCTGATTGGAGAAGGGCAAAAAGTCGAGAATATTCTTTAGTAGAAAAAACAATGTGCACTAAAAAGTATTTTTTATTAAAGCAGTAATACAGAAGAAGAGAAAAATACAATGGGTTCAGATGGGCATATGCCAATAATAAAATGTCTCACTTCCCTTCCTCCCCTTCTTCTCTCCCAGCACTCCCCTGAGGTTGCCACTTTTGGGCATTTCTGCTTTTAGCTCTTCTGATGGTTAGAGTCATGACTTCCCTGACTGAGAGGCATGACTAGCCCTGAGCATGAGGGTGGGGCTTGTGCGCTGGAAGGCTTATCTTGAACCTTGTGAGCAGGAAGTTAGGCTAGAACCACTCCTAAAGTGCCTGGGGAGGATGGGCCTTTTCACTGTTGGTTGCTTCCTCAAATCCAGTGGTTCTCGAACTGGAACCCTCAGCATTGCCTGAAAAGTTGGTAGAAATGCAAATTCTTGGGCCCTGCCCCGGACTTACGGAATCAGAACCTTTGGAAGTGGCGCCCAGCAACTCCTGTGCTATTTTAACAAATACTCCAGGCGATTTTGATGCCTGCTCAAGTTTGAGAAGCCCCGTTCTAAGACAGCCAATCAAACAACCAAACACCATCACCACCAACAACGAAGAGACAAAACTCATTTCTTCTTCCAGTGGTTGGTTTGGGGTGGGCACGTGACCCCGCTCTGGTTAACCTAGTGCAATGCGAGGCTTGTTTAGGGGATTCTGGGAGGAGGTCGTGCTCTTGAAAAAGATGCTTGGGAAGGGTAAGAGGCCTTGCACTGGGTGCTTTCCCGTGTAGGAGAGAGGCATGGGGCTGCTACTGCCATCTTGTGGACACACTAAGGAGGTGAACCGAGGGAAGACCCTGGATGCCTGATGAATGAATGCCAGAGCCCCAAGAGTAACCATCTTGGAGCCATCCTACTGTGGACTTCTTGTATGATATGTATTATTTTTTAAAGTTCAGAACATGTTGAATTTGGTTTAGCAGTCAGGCACCCGGAAACAGGTCCATTCTGGAACTGTACCTCCTCCCAGACATACAGATAAGTGGCTGTCAAGAACAGCTCTCTGGGTAGGCTGGGCCATAAAAGCCACTATTACAAGAACAGGCGAGCGGGGACGGGAGGAGAAATGAACCTACCTCACTCTTTATTCCATGGGTATTTTCAGTAGTTTTCACACCTGCCATTTCTGAGTCCGGAGCCTTTCCGGCGCCCTGCCCTCACTCTTCTCTGGGCCATGTTCTGAGCTGTTGTTCCTTCTGCTAATGTTACTTCCTGAGTGTAATTCCACCCAGTGACGGGCTTCCAGAAGTTAATGAAAATCCTTGGCCTGCCCATCCTTTCCTGTGCCCACCTTTCCTCCTATCTTCCTTACTGCCATGTGGGTGGGATTTGGGGAGAACAGAGAGATAAAGGAGTGTTTGGCTTGTCAACTTGAATTTGAAGGCCCAGATTGTTTCATTGTTTGCTTTTACTGAGACTTGGTTATCATTGTCCCTTTTCAAAAGAAGAAAGAAAGAAATGAAATACTGGAAGAGGAGAGCTGCCCAGCAAGATTACCTTTGGGACATCCATGTAACCCTCTTGGAACATATGCTAATGCTATGGAAATGATTCTTAACTCTCCATTTTGTGACTCCTTCCAAAATGCAGACCATTCAAGGTAGGTGGGGACACTGCGGTGAGTCCACTTGATGGGGAGGGCTCTCAGAGCTCCTGAGTTTGCCCTAGATTACGTCTATCCTTCCCTGGAGCTTGGGTGGACATCTTTCCCTCTAAGAAGATGAAGAATATGGGTCCCTTTGCCTTCATAAGTCTGTGAAACTGAAATTTCAGTTGTCCAGCACAAGCAGATTGAGAATGTACATACACAGTTTTATTCAAACCTTCAACCACATGATGTTACCTTGAGGTAGCACTTCCACTGGTGAGAAACCACCGTGGGATCTTAGGGTCATCTCAGATAGGCCTCCTTATTCTACTGTGTAAGTTTTCTCAACCAAACTTCCTTCATTGTGACGTGGTTTTGCCACAGCTGGTCTTTCTCTTTGATCCTGGTTGAACGATTCATGTAGATTCTCTCTCTTTAAATGTCAGAATGTGACATTCAATATTTTTGGCAGTATTTGTTTTATGTGTATTCTTTAATGTTTCTGTTTTAGTTAAATACAGTCACACATCATTTAACAATGGAGATATGTTCTGAGAAATAGGTTGTTAGGTGATTTCGTTGTTGTGCAAACATCATAGAATATACTTACACAAAACTAGGTGGTACACACCTAGGCCATATGGTACAGGCTGTTGCTCCTAGACTACAAATCTGTATAGCATGTTACTGTACTGTAGGCAATTGTAACACAATGGTAAGTATTTGTGCATCTAAACATGTCTAAACATAGGAAAGGTACAATAAAATACAGTATTATAATCTTATGAAACCACTATTGTATATGGGATCTGTCATCAACAGAAATGTCATTATGTGGCACGTGACTGAATACATTAAACCTTAGGTTCATTGCTGTGTGAATCAGGGACCCCTATGTTAAAAGGCAAGTATGGCAGGAGCATCGTGATCTGGCCCAGGGTCAGGATGTTGAGGCTTTTACTGGCTCTTGAACTGAGTCAATTCACTCTTTTCTTTTTAAGCTTTAGACACTTCCTCTGCAAAAGACGATAAATTAATCACAGCCTCTGACAGGTTTGTGGAGTTGAGGCTTGACAAGAGTGTTAGGTAAAAACTGCAGTCTTGCCTATGTGAAGCCAAAGGTCTGAGCTGCGAGCAAATCTATCATCACTGCTATTGAGTGACAGCAGTCACTGGGCCTTTCACATTCCAACTTAAAAAGCAGATGCATATTCCTATGGCTTTTCTTTGTATAAACACCATCCATAAAGCAGTGGCAGAAAAGTTCTGGTTTCTTTAAAGTGGGAGTGAAAGCTAAGACATATTTTAAGGTGTTCCAAGTGTAGAGGTTTTTATGAGTCCCCCTTCCACTTACCCACATGTGAATTGACGTATTTTATGCCAATATAAATTTATTCTTCCTTTCCAAAGCCATTAACTTAATATTCATAGAGCTCTGTTTTTTCTTTTGTGCTCATATTTCATTGGGTTAAGTAACCCACTTTATCATATAATTAGAATAGTAAGTACAGTTCATATCACCTTGGAATGCATTAGCTGGGCAACAGATAATTCACTTGGTGGGAGTAGAAGTAAATGGTGTGCCACCAGCTGTGAACACTCAGCAGCTACTATGCACTCATCAAAGAGTGTTATGAAGGGTTACAGAGAATTGGGAACTTAGTTAAGGGCGGATTTGTTTAAAAAAAAAAAAAAGTCTCTTCTTTGCCAGTCAAATGTGTCCCCTCAAAATGGACCTCTAGAGCCTGGCTACTCAAAGTCTGATCCAGCGACCAGCAGTATCACATCACATTTTCTTTTTCTGGAGGATCTAAGGGGAGAATCATTTTCTTACCTTTCCCAGCTCCTAGAGGCTTCCAGCATTCCTTGCCTCATGGCCCCTTTCTTGCACCTTTCTGAGCTTTGTTTTGTACTCACTTTTTCTACTTCTACAGTCAAATCTCTTCTTACCTCCCTCTTATAAGGGCACACTTGGATAATCCAGCATGGCTTCCCCGTCTCAATATCCTTGACTTAATCCCATCTGCAAAGTACTTTTACCATGTTGTGAAATAATAAGAAATATATATATGTCTGTGTGTGTATGTGTGTAGTGTATGTGTGTATAGATAGATAGATGCCTAGACAGATAGGTAGATACATAGATACATATATAGATACATAGATAGATAGAGATGTTTGTCTCTGACCCTGGTTCCTGACATAGAGCTCCTAAACTTTTGTGATTCCCTAAGAGGTACGGGTACTAGCAGCATCATTTGTTCTAACATTTGGTCTTTGAGTCCAGTTCCTGACACAGAGCTCCTAAATTTCTTGGTATTTTCTGGGTGATAAGAGTGTCTTTTATTCAAATGAAGCAACTCTTGATGAGGCCTTGGATAGCTTTAGGATGGGGGCTTATCATTAGAAAGACAAAGCCTTGATTACAAGCTTAGCACTTTTAATTCCCAACCCTCATTCTCTGGGCAGGACAGAGGAGCTAGAGATTGAGTTAGTAATAGATGAAGCCTACATGATGAAGCCTTCAAAAAAAAAAAAATCCCTGAAGTATGGGATTTGGAGAGCTCTGGGGTTGGTAAACACATCCATGTAGCAGAAGTGTAGTGCACCCCAGCTCCACAGGGATAGAAGCTCCTGCACTCAGAGCCCTTCCAGACCTCATCCTACGTTCCTCTTTATGTCCTTAATTATAAAAGAAAATGGCAAACACAATAAGTGTCTCCCTGAGTTTTTAAAACTATTCTAGAAAATTATCAACCCCAGGGAGAGGGTCATAGGAGCCCCAGTTTATGGCCGGTCTGTTAGAAGCACAAGTGAGAACCCTGGACTTTTGACTGGTGTCTGAAGTCGGGGCAGTCTTGAAAGACTGAGCCTTTTGCCTGTGGGACCTGACGCTAACTCCAGGTAGATAGTGTCAGAAACAAATCGAATTGTAGGACACCCAGCTGGTGTCAAGGAATTGGTCAATATGGCAAAAAAAAACCCCAAAACAAACAAACAAACAAACAAACAAAAAACCAACCACACACACACACACACACACAAAACAAATGAACAAACAACAAAAACAAGAACAACGCCCTCAACCACCCCCATCCCCCCACCATTTTGGTGACCAGCTGCAAAGTGTTGAAAATGTAGAGGAAAAAAACAGCTTTTTTTTCCCTATATACATGTAAAGGAACCCATTCTCATGTTCTTGGGATTAGGATGTGGATATCCTCGGGGGCCATTATTCAGTCTACCACAACTTTGTCATTAGATACTGTTTTAAGGTAACTTAATGATTATTAACACTACTGTTTAACAAGTGCCTGCTATGACCCAGGCACTTTACATATACATGAAACCTACTTTTTATAAGAATACCTCACAGTAGATATGATCACCCTATCCATGTAGATGAGAAGTCTGGGGTTCAGAAATCACAGTGAGTAATGACAGAGCAGGCGTTGGCACCCAGAACCCCATGGGTCCCAGCCTCTGACCTTCTCTTGGTACCTGGCTCATGCCACCATCATAATCACCTGCTTTATTCCCAAACTCAGAATAAGGTATGTCTATGTCCAGGTTTGTCCAGTGACCTGTCATGTTCACTGATTTAAAGTCCATGCTTGTTTTGAAAAGGAATCTTTAGTGTTATATAAAGACCAAATTGATGGTTTCGGTAAAAAGCCAGAGCAACTTCCTGTGCGCTATCAGCTGACTGATCAGGGTTCTTTTCTAGAAATCACACACCCAGTTAGGGAAGGTCTCCATCTTTAAAATTACAGGAGTTAGACAGAAATGCTGTCCCATGGCAGGAAGTGGCTTGAGAGATGCCGCTCTAATGGGCTTCCATGATAAACTGTGCCTTAAGGGTTTAAGGGTTTAGTGGAGCCGAGGGATGAAACTGGGAAAAAACAGGAATCGCAGATATAGAAACATTTCGGTCAGGGGAAAAAAAAAAAAGCTCCTATATTTGCTCTGGAAACTTTACTCTGTTCGAAGATTAACTTCCTCTTAATTATGGAGCTATTATGTAGCATAATCATTTTGTTGTTGGTATCATCCAAAAGCACAAGTACTGGATGCATAATGGCCACTGTCTGTGTTTTGCCTTTTCTTCAGCTCCCTGATTCCCAAAGTCCTACAGCAAGGTGGGCAAAAGTCTGTGTACTTTTAAAATTTGTAGGCTCTTTTCTAATAGACTTTCTCTACCCTAGATGTTTTGGGACATTTGAAGGTGATCCCAGTAGATTCCTCTGCTTGACCAAAATTATCTTTCAAAAGTGAAATAGATTTTCATCTGGGTGTCAGGATTATAACTCTCCCCTTTCCTACCTGCCCCTTCCCACAACACAACTTCCTTTCACCTGGTGTGTCTAAGCTGATCAAAGTGGGTGTGCCATTGTTTGCACAGGTACTGGGCCACTGGGCAGGCAAGGAGGGGCTCCTTAAACCACACCAGAGGTTTGTGGTCCAGAATTGGTCACCACCCTCAGCATGTCACCATGCAGTGCTTTGTGGACTGAAATCCGTCTGTACTCACAGATGTGGCTGAATGCAGAAACACTCAAGGCACCCCCAGACTCCAAAGCCTTACTGTGGTATAATATCCTCATTGCTTTTTCCCTCCTTATGTACCTGGAGCTACACATGAAACTTCTTGGGGTAACTTCAACTAATGCCAACTTGATTAACATTGGAAATAGTTGTGTTTCAAATAAAAATGGTCACAAGTTTTAATTGCACTGGCTACTTCAAATTTTCTAAACAAGGCTTTTTTGCATAAGAGATAAAGGTTGGTGATGTCTTTTATGAAATTGGTCCAAACTCATCAGAACTAGCCATTGAAAATTAATTCCTCGTTTTATTTTGAATTTTATACTTTATTTTAATGATCATATTGTGTATTTCTGACCTGGAAGGGTGGCTTCCTTTCTTCCAGGGAGAAAGGCTCAGTCCCTCCTGGAATGGGCCCTGAACTCTCCGCACTTCACACTGGACTGGGCCCCGAATTCTCCTGGTGTTAGGGAGTTGACATTTTCCTCCAACTCTCTAAACATCTGGTCCCTAAGCTTAGACTACCTGACACCCAAATCTATAACGTTTATTTATCCTGAGCAAAACCTCTCTCAAAGTAGCCGCTCCTGCAACAGCAGGCAGCTGCCTCACTGGGGAAGCTCTGCAGTGCATGACCTCTGTGGGATGCTAAGAGGATGGGGCCATAGCCACCTGCTGACCCTCAGGCCATTACCAATTGCATTTACTGATGTTCTTCCTGAGCCACTCTGAGTGACAAAAAATACTTAAGTTCGAGGAAAGAAGTCTTTTGACATTATTTAACTACGCTCCAATGGACCTCTGCCCTAAACACCAGACTCAGATCCAGCTGCCTACTGGGTGGCAGTAGGATCTCCATTTGGAGATGTTTACTGGGCATCTTTGGCCTAATGTGGGCCAGTCTCCAGCCTCTGTCCAGCCCGCTCCTTCCCTGTCTTTCCCATCTCAGTAAATGGGACCTTCTCCCTTCTATTTTCTCAGGCCATGCTCGACCTTGTCATTTCCCTTGACTTCTCTCATTCTGTCATGTCCGTCATCCAACCCGTTGGGAGAGCAGACAGGATTGATCCAGGATATACACAAAATATCAGCCACTTCTCACCACCTCCCTGGCCACCAGCAGAGCCTTTGCTAGTCTATATTGTGTTTCTTTTGTAAAATTTAGAGAAACACCACCCCCATGGCTGAATGGGTGGCAGAGCCTTTGAGTAGAGAACAATACTCCTTCCTTGGATGGCCGAAGCTCCACAGTTAGACTTTGGGCTGGTGCTCGGTGCCCTGACTAGACTCCAGCTCCACCTATCCATGAGGCTGGTGACTTGCTCACTGCATCACCTGCACAACCATGCACAGTGAGCTGAGCAGGCCATGCTGGTGCAGACCTGCTGTCTCCCTCACCTTGAAACATTGCAGTCAGCTCTAAGGCCTCTGCTTTTGCCCTTGCCCTACCACCTCTCAGTCTATTCTCAATGCAGAGGCCACAGTGATCTTTTATTAGTTTATAATTCTTATTATTATTATTGAAACAGAGTCTTTGTCTGCCACCCAGGCTGGAGTGCAGTGGTGCAATGTGGTTCACTGAAGCCTCAAACTCTTGGACTCACGCATTCCTCCCATCTCAGCCTCCTGAGTAGCTGTGATTACAGGTGTGTGCCATCCTACCTGGCCAATATTTTTCTTTTCTTTTCTTTTAGAGATGGGGCCTCAACTATGTTGACAAAGCTGTTTAGAATTCCTGGGCTCAAGTGTTCCTCCTGCCTCAGTCTCCTAAAGTGCTGGGATTACAGGCATAAGCCACCATGCCCAGCCTGATTATTTAAAAGTATACATCAAATCAAGGCACTCCTCTGCTATAAATCTCACTCTAAGCAAAAGCCAAGGTCCCAGCAAGGTCCTATGAAGCCCCATACAATTCGTTCCCTATTACCTTGTTGACCCGTCTCTTGTTATCTTCCCCTTCCTCCCTTTGCTATGAACACAGGACCTCCCTGCTGTCTCTTGAATTCCTAGGCTTGCTCTCACCTCTGGCAGAGCTTTTTCACTCACACCTCCCTCTGCTGGAAGGTTCTTCCACATAGGTTTACCTGGCTCATTCTCAACCTGGCTCAGGTCTTTATTCAAATGTCACTTACTCTGTGAAATGTCACCTTCACTGTCCAACTACTTAAAACTGCAATCTCCCTCCCCTCTCCCCTCAACCTGACATTTCTTTCACCCCTTCCCATAGCATGTTTTCTTTTTCTCCACAGCACTTAACACCATCTAACACATTACATTTATTTCACTTATTTATTTTCTTGTCTCTTTCCTCATTAGAACAAGCTCCGCAAAAGCAGGCATTTTCATCTGTCTTGTTGTTGGCTGTGTTCTCAGCACCTAGAGCACTGCCTGATCCCTAAGAGGTGAGCGGTTCATTTTGTACTTGTTGAATGAATGAGTGGCAGGAGGCAGAGTGGGCCTATTATGTGGAAATATATGAAATTGTTCTGGCCAGTCAAAAGCTGTCAAATATTGGCAGCTTCACGTGGCTCAAACTAATGTAATGTAATCCAGAACAATGGCCAAAAGGAGGTGTTATGTGAGGGACATTTGCTCCTGATTTGCTCAGTGTGCTCCTTCCTACTGGAAAACATGAGGTTCTTTTATAATCCCTTGGTAACGAATTTCCCGTTTAAATAGACATTTCCCTTCCTGACCTCCTGATTCACAGAGCAGCCTTCTTCCAGGTGGAGCCCCAGCAGCAATAATGCCAGTCTTGGCCTTCAGGCCTCCAGATATAAATTTTTTGGCTGTGGGACAATTTTTTTTGGCTATGGGACACTTAGAAAAAATAAAGATCAATAGACTATCAAACTGTGGCCAGACATCAGATCCAATGCCAGGGACCTTGGCAAAGGTGACATCAGTGACGAGAGGGGGTGCGTCCAACTCACTGCTCAGGGCTGGGAGGAACAAGGCTCTGTGGTCTGAGCCCAGGAGCTTGCAGTGCATCGACTGGGCTCACACAGAGTGTTCAGAGCCCAGAAATCTCTTCCTCTGCCAGGTCTGCCTCTGCCGAGCTTGCAGCAAGGCATAGTCCCATTGCACAAATCTTTCTCTTTTTTCTTTTTCTTTCTGTTTTTTTTTTCCCATATACCCAAGAGAATGGGAATGAAACCTTGATTTTGTGCCTTGTAAATACAGCTTTTAAAAAGATACAGACTTAAAATCCAAATGAAAAAGAACTTTACATTTGGTGTCTCCAAATGCTACATGCCAGGATACTCATGCTGAGGCATCTGTCAGTCAAGACCACAAGATGCAGCCATCCGGCCTATGCACTTAGTATTTGCTAAAAGCGTGGTTACTGGTTGAGTGCACCTGCAACACGGGGGCCCACATTCAAATGCCTGCACGAGCCAGGTGGGAAATACAAGCGAGTGAAACTGGCTGACTCACGGCCACAAAGAAATGTGTTTCCTCCCAACCTGCTTGACTTCAGGCCACCTTTTTTTCTCCTGACTTTTGGATAAGATGTGGGTACAAAAAGTATTATGCTTTTCTTCTTACATCTATTAGAAGGAAAATAACAATACAAGTGGGACTACAATAGCACCTGGCACAGTGCCCCAGGAATGTAAAGGTTTGTGCCAATTTAGGGCATTTGATCTGCCTCAGAGGGTCTGCCTCTGCGGAGCTTCCATCTGCTGATGAACAGGGCATCGCCCTACTGCACAAAGAACTATGTTCACAGAAACCTTCCCCAGCTTTGTGCCATGGCCAGGGACCTCCTGACAAAGGTCGATCCTCACATTCTGACTCTCCTGGAGTCTGTTCTTCACTCTGACCCAAACTGTGTCAAGTTCAGAAAACTGATCCTTGCTTCTCCCTCCATCCATTTCTCTGATAGCTCATCAGTGAGGCAGCTGGAATAGGATTGCTCCATCCCCTGCCCAGGCATCATTTTAAATCCCTGCAGAAAACAACAGCTACAACCACCATGGTGATGAGGGATGACGGTGGCAACCACAACCTGGAGTGCTCGATGGAGAAGGAGAGGGAGAGATCTGGTGACAAGTGACGCTCTCCAGAAGATCTAATCACTCCCAGAAAGATGTGACTGCCTTTTCATGCACAGCATCGCCTAAAAGTTCTAGAGAACTAGGCAAGGGGTAGGAGAAATGCAGCTGAAGTACATAGAAAAAAGTCTGCTGGAAATTTGAAATGATACTGAGTACAATGTACATTAGCAGGATTAAACGGAAATAAGACAAAAGTAGGAGAGTTTCAGTCAAAGTTGAAGGCTTGAGTTCTAGCTGGATGCGGTCTTGAGGAAATGCAGGTTCAGTGGGACTACATCATTGGATGTTTCACGAAGCAGGAATTCTGCTTTGGAAAACCAAACCAGCCAATAAGCAAATGAAAAGATGCTTAACATCATTAGTCATCAGGAAAATGCAAGTCAAAACCCCAATGAGATAATAACATTTCATCCTAAGCATTCACTAGAATGGCTAAAATAAAAAAGACTGATGATAACAAGTGTCGGGGAATACGTGGAAAAAACGAAACCCTCATACATTTCTGGTGGAAATGTAAAATGGTGCAGCTACTTTGTAAAACATTTTGGGAGTTCCTCAAAAGTTTAAATTCATGAAGTCACCATATAACCCAGAAATTCCACTGCTGTGTCCATACCCAAGAGAGGTGATTTTTTAATAAAAAAATTATTTGCTTGTTCAATTGAAAATAATTTTCAATAAAAACCATGATAATGCCATTTTGTCAGGAAAAGATAACAGTTTATAAAACAGTTTATAAAACTTGTGCACAAGGCCAGGCATGGTGGCTCACACCTGTAATTCCAGCACTTTGAGAGGCTGAGGCAGGAGAATCACTTGAGCCCAGAAGTTTGAGACTAACCTGGGCAACATAGTGAGACTCCCATCTTTATAAAAACAAGTAAATAAATAAATAAATAAATACACAAAATTTTAAAAACTTGAGCACAAATGTTCATAGCATCATTTTTCTTAATAGCCAAAAGGTGGAAACAATGCAAATGTCCATCAATTAAATGAACAGATAAACAACATTTGATCTATCCACACAGTGGAATATTATTTGGTCATGAAAAGAAATAAAGTTCTGATACATGCTGCAATATGAATGAAACTTCAAAACATTCAAAGGGAAAGAAGCCCTTCACAAAAGACCGTGAATTACAGTATATGATTTCATTATGTGATATGTCCAGAATAGACACTTTTGTCTATAGATGAATCTGTAGAGACATAAAGTGGTTGCCCAGCGCAGGGGAAAATGAGGAGGGTCTGCTAATGGGTATGGAGTTTCTTTTGTGGAAAATGAAAATGTTCTACAGTTGATTATGGCAATCATTGCACAACTCTGTGAATATACTAAATCACTGAATTGTACACTTTGATGGATGAATTGCATAGTATGTGAATTATGTATCAAAAAAGCTAGTAAAAAACAAGCAGTCAGGTGAAGTACAAACATGAGAAACTATCTTCAAATGAAGATGACAGTAACAGAGATGACAAAATGAAAGACAAGGAAGTGACAAAGTGGAGAGCTAACATGCAGATAACTGACGCTCCTGAAGAAGATCCTAGAGCCAGTGGGCTGAAAATCAGAAACAAAGATAGAAGAAACTCCCCCTGCACTGACTCCTTGCAAAATCACTCAGACACATCGACACCTAGACACATTCGACCCTTACAAATGACCAATAAAGCACATTAAAAAATAACTTTAGTTTCACTATTTAATAAAAAAAGATTTGCTTATTCAGCTGAAAATGATTTATAATAAAAGCAATGATAATGCTAACTGTGAGTGAGGTGCTGAGGGAACTGGGCTCTACATATATTGTTAATGGAAACATGAATCGTAGAACTTTCTCGTGTTTGTTCTTCACCTGACTGCTTGTTTTTTTACGAGCTTTATTGATACATAATTCACATACCATGCAATTCACCCATCAAAGTGTACAATTCAGTGATTTAGCAATTTGAGAGCACATAGCAAACCTTAGTAGAGTCTTATTCACTTTCCCAGCATTTATATCTCTAAGAATTCCCCCTGAGGGGAGAAAAGGACTAGATTTATCCAGATATTTAGCTATAAGAATATTATGAAAATTTATACATATCTCCAATGCTCAATGACACAGGCATTTGTTAAATTAATTTTGCTCTCATCATATAATTAAAAATCATGAGGCTACTGATGATGTTTTGGAAAAATGCTTAATGACAGATTCTTTTTCATGGCTTTTTTTTTTTTTTTGTCAAGGGACGATAACAGTTTATAAAACAGCAGATGCACCATTTAAAATATTTACAATACATGCATACATACATTACATGTACAGATGAGTAGAAAGTGAGAGAGAAGTAGGAAACCAAGAATGGGAAAAGTTCTAATCACACATTAAGTGGTAACAATGATTTTTATTTTCTTTTTGCTTTTAAAAAACTTGTATGGTGATTTTGCACGGACTTCTGTAATGGTAAAAATAATAATGAAAGACGTTTCAAGAGTTCTCCAGGCCGGACACAGTGGATCATGTCTGTCATCTCAGCACTTTGGAGGCCAAGGTAGAAGGATCACTTGAACCCAGGGGTTTGAGACCAGCTTGGGCAACATAGTGAGACCCCTATCTCTACAAAATGAGTTTTTAAAAAATTAGCCAGGCATGGTAGTGAGCGCTTGTAGTCCCACCTGCTCCATAGGCCAAGGCGGGAGGATGGTTTAAGCCCAGGAGGTTGAGGCTGCAGTGAGCCATGATTGTGCCACTGCACTCCAGCCTGGTTGACAGAGTGAGACCCTGTCTCAAAAAAAAAAAGTTCTCCTCAGGCTAGAGTCCAACCCTTCAGCAAGTGCATGAGACCCTGGCCCCAGCAGCCCCTGCAACTTCTACTAGCAGGTATGGGGCTTCTTTGGGGGCCATACATCATTTGTGATACTTCCCTAAATGGGGGCCGTATTTGTGTTTTAACAACGATCTGCCATTTCATTTGCCTGGAGTGTTCTCCTCTCACTCCCCCGCCTGGCTTCCTGGCTATTCTCTCATGGGTCACCTTTCCTGGGAAGCCGCCCAAGCAGAGCTAACCATCTCCTGCTCTCACTTTACCCTGTGTATACACTATTTTCGTATCTTGCACGGCATTCCTATTATGTTTACACTTCTCTCTCATGGCTCATTTGAGGATAAGGCCAGGTTCTTAATCATCCTTCTTGTTCCATCAGCATCCAACACCGGCCTGTATAAATGTTTACGGAGTAAACGAGTGAATGAATGAATGAGTCTGTCTGAGCTCTAGGTTCACATGAGCCTTGAGTGCAGAAGACCTGCACTCAAGTGCCCCTTGGATCCCTAAATCAACATGCCCCAAACTAAGCCCAACATTTTCTCCCAGTTCCTCAGTACTAATCCTCACTATTTTTGTGCGTGCACCATCTCTGTGATTGGAACTACACCCTTCCAGTGACAAGCCAGGATCGTGGGTGTCTCTTTTCTCTGGCATAATAATTCTCCTTTGGCTATCAATTCTGCCATTGACATGACTCCTGTGTTGTTTTCCATTTTTTCCATGCCCATGCTGCCGACCTCTCTCCCTCACTCTCCCTCTGCCTTAGATACCTGCCACAGCCTCCTCAATCCCTACCCTGCTGCAAACTCCCCAGTGACCTCTGTTTTCCCCAGGGTAAAGTCAGAACTCTGTGTCAAGGTTTACCTGCCCTGTGTGATCCAGCCCCGCTCAGCCCTGACTATCTCTCCAGCTTTGCTTCTCCTCAACCCCACCCCTTTCATCCTTCTTAGGAGCAACCTGAAGAGCTTTGTTGTCTCCGTGCCTCATTCATATTGTTTGTTTTGTCTGAAATCCTTTTTCCAACCCTCTTGCCTCCCTAACTCATTTGTCAAGCCTTACTTTAAAAGACACTTCTTCCAGGAAGCCTTCCTTCACTCCCCAAGTCCAGTTAGGCCCCTCCCATATGCACCCCCCTAGCTCCCTACACTTTCCCCAGCATAGCTCTCTTACATTGTATTTAATTGTTCACTTAATTGTTCTTCTCCTCCAACAGGCTGTAAGAGACAACAGCCGGTGGCAGGGCGGTGAGGCGGGGAAGCAGAAACCAGGTCTGCTTGTTCATGAACATTCCTCCAATGTCCAGCAAAAATTTGGTCCTTAATAAAACCGCTCAGCATTCAACAAACCAATACAATAGATGGATGAATGTTTGCTTGTGCTACTGCAGATGCTAATTCAAACTTTGGGACCAGGCAAGGCATCTATCTGGCTCTTCTTTTTGTGAAGATCAGAGAGAGGGAGCAACAGTACCTAGTCGACTGACCGAGAGAGAGAGCTCTGTGGTGGGGGAAGGCTGCTGTGCTGGGCCCTTGCAGGGAGTGTGCTTTTCATCTGATTGCCTTTCCGCATATGCACAACTAACTTCCCCCATGGGTCACGAGTTTTTCCAAGACTGACAGGAACCTACCCTGAAAAGTAAAGGAAGTTCCCTGCGTGTTTCTTAATGCCACCTTCAAAATATTTTCAAAGTTCCTGGGTTTAAAGGTCCCAGGACTGAAATTTTAGATGGTGTCGAATTCCCCCGTGGAGATGCTGCTGCCCCTCCCACACCCGCTTCATGAAGTCGGGGTAAGAAAAAGAGCAGTGGTGTTTGGGTTAGGCAGGCAGTAGCGCAAAGTCTCCAAGTGGCTGAGTCAAGTTCAGTGGAATCCAGCTCCCCTGGGAGGCTGGAGGGTAGCTGGGTAGACTGGGTGGGTGTGGTGAAGTCTTGATCAGCAAACACTCCGGCCCTTCTCCCACCCCTCCGCCCTTCTCCCTCCCTACTCCCGCTGAGGACTGGGTGTACTTCCGGCCTCACTGACTTTGAGCTTGGCCATGTGACCTGTGTTGGCCAATGGAATGCCAGCAGACAGGATGTGCGCAGAGGCGTTAAATGCACTTACAAGTTCTTCTTTCTTACGCTCCTTTCATGCTCCTTTCATTCTTGAAGAGAGGAGTACATCCCAGGTCACTACTGTTTCTTCAGCCTCCTTCTCTGGATATACAATTTGGACATATTTAGTTTGAGATGGCTACTATAGATCTAAGCAGAGATCCATGTGATTCGGAGTTCAGGGGGTCTGAGCTGGAAATACACTTTGGAATCATCTGCAAATATGTGGCATTTAAAGCCTTGAGACAGACGAGCTCACTAAGGTGTGAGTGTGGATGGAAAAGGAGTCCAGTCGAGTGTTGGTTTCCTCCAATATTCAGAGGTCAGAGAGATGAGAAGGAATCAGCAAGAAAACAGACACGGAAAAGCCAGAAAGGCAGGCAGACACGCAGGCCAACCGTGGGCCGTGGGAGCCCCAAGGACAGAGGCCTCAGAGTTGGAGAGAGCTATCAAATGTGTCCGTCATGGCGGATGGGCCTGCGAGATGAATATGAAGCACTGACCTGTGAGTTTAGTGACAGGGATGTCGTAGGTATCCTTGATAAGAATATATTTTTTGGGGTCATGGGGCAAAAACATCAGCTAAGGGATTCAGGAGAGAATAAGAGGAGAGATATTTGCAAGTTAGACAGTTCTTACTAAAGCTTGGTTCAGAAATGAAGGAGAGAAATGGGACTCTAGCCCAAGGGGGTGGTGGCATCCAGAGAGTTTTTATGTGGGATAAAAAATAATAAATTTGAACGCTGACAAGAAGGATCCAAGAGAAAGAAGAAATTGATGATGCAACAGGGATGGGAGAGCGGTAACAGCCAGTTCACCCATTGTACCAAGAATAAGATTAGGGATACAGCTTGCATGCAGGTAGGTGAGCAGATAGAGTGAGGGAAACTTGGGGACATTCTCTTGCAGTTACATCGATTTTCTCAATGAAACGGGAACCTAGGTCGTCAGCAAGAGTAAGCAAGTGGCAGGTGAAGAAGAAAGTATAACGGAGTCATCTAGGAGAGTTGGAGAATGAATGGAGCAAGGTGTACAGCTTAGATGCTGGCTAACAGTGACTATTCTGAGCACTTTGTACTGGCTTTTCTACTAAAGCTTCACAACAGCCTGTGAAGTAAGCCCTATTATTTGCCCCATCTACAGATAAGAATTGAAGCACAAAGTGGTCAAGAAACTTGTCCATAGTCCCACAGCAAGAAAGCCAGGATTTGACTACCAGTGATCTGTTTCCAGGGCCCAAATGCTTAATCACTAGGTTAGGCTGACCCAGTTAAACATGAAAGCTTGTCACGTAACTGAACTAAATAGAAGAGAATAAAGGTTGAACTAATGTTTGTGGTGAAACCACTCTGTGTCAAGCTCTGCACTAGATGCCTTTGCAAAAACCCTTTGAGCTGTGGTTATTATCAACCCCATTTTACTGATGAGGACATTAAGGTCTGGAAAGATTCAGTTGCTTGTTAAAAAGTTGAAGAGCTAGCAAATGGAAGCCCACACACCTGATTCTAAAGCCCACACCCTGTGTACAATGCCAAAGAACCCTTATGATATGTGAGTGGGTCGACCTAGCTTCAGTTGATTCATTAAAGCCAAATACATCAAAACCCTCCCTACATCAGGCTGAGATCACTTGCAAACTTTATCCTGAGCAGCTGGAGAGCTTGCGACATGGTCCTTAGAGCAGGAAGAATTTAAAAGAAGATAACTTTGGGGGAATGTTGGTTGTTTTTCTGACCATTTTTGGATGCTTGATCCATTAGGTGAGGAAGAGGAGAGCTTAGAGTTGAAGTAGATGATGGGAGTTTGAACATTTTCTTTTAATTAAAACTGTAGCCTTTTATAACAGAAGCAACCATTCTGGTTTTTCAAGCATTTCCAAAAACCATTTTCTCAAGAAAGAGTGCTCATAATGTATCATCTTTACTGAACGGCCACCCACTTCCTCAAATGCAAGGAAGCAGACAGTTAAACACACACACACACACACACACACACAAAACCGAGAGGCAGCAGTTGTTTATCAGGACCTCAACTCAGTGAGGCCTGAGATTCTTTCGAAAAGGAGTTTTGCTTCCCATGACGCAGAGGGAAGTGTCAATTGGGATATTTCTGGTAAAACTGAAAGCAAGAAAAGCAGGGTGCCAGCCCCTGTGGGACTGAGGGTAGAGGCTGGGGGAGTTTGGGTGCCATCCTCCAGTGACAGATGGATGGACCTTTCATCTAAGAGAAAGGAGGAGACACGTTGGCAAATCAATCTCAAGCCTAAGATTGCTTGTGAAGCAATCTAAGGAGGAACAAAAACAGACACAAAAACAGAGGGAAAGAGCGAAAAGACAAGAAGGGCGCAAACAGTGACAGACTCACCGCTTCACTAACTACTCATTTAAACTGGAAGCAAAATGTCCCTAAAATTGCCAAGGAACTGGGATTTCAACCTGAAAGTGGAGGCTGCGAAAATAGGTATGGTTGGTGTCTTTTCTTTGTTGCCTCTGTGATTCTTACATATACTCGAGCACCATTTGCATGTTGGTCTGCAGGGAGCATAGTCTACTTAAAAATGGATATCGCAGCAAATCTGAGTTTGAGGGACCATTTGCATTTAAGTTGGCATGCCAGGTCCAAGTTCTAAAATGCTGGGAGGGGGTTCTCTTTCATTTGGACAAAACAGTGGGATGGAACTTCTTGGTGTACAGGATCTGGGGTACTTCAGATGATTTAAGGCTACAGATTACACACCAAACTGTGAGTTTTTAGCATATTCCATTTCCTTCCTGTTTGGAAACTCATCCATATTTTGAATGGTTCTGAACAGGAGCACAAAGACTAGAGTCTTTTGAGGTGCTCAATCTGTAAGTAAATTCAATGGGTGTTCTGTTTTGTGAGCCCAGGAGTCAAGGTGTATTATTTGTAGCAAAAGGTAGACAACAAAAACAAGACAGGAACATAAAAAAGTACTAAAGTATAATGAAGACCTTATGTAATAAAGATACAATTAAAGGAACAGAATGGGAGGGAATTCTTAGATGAGTTGGAAAAGAGATGTATTTATTATTATTTTAAGGGAGACTGCATATTTTCTGAGATAGTCTGTCCTTTAATCCTTACCCTGTCCTTCTAATGATGATAGTGATACATTAAGTTTAATCTATATATTCGTTGTGAAGTTCTTTACATTGATTTCTTCTATTGCTAAATTGGTCACAGTAATTCACGGTAGAGCAACTGGGCTGAAAACGATTGCCTACATTTATGTATCTCGGCCATATATGAGATAACTTCCTTGATATTAGACATAGATAAGTATTAAGGTGTTTCTAACAGCTTGGAGGAATTCTGCTTGAACAAGTTTTAGATTTGAACCTCTAAAGGGATTAAGTGTGCTACTAAAATAAGTGCTTCATTGAAAAGTCACAAGCGGAGCATTAATGATGTAGGTGTGAGAAAGGATTTGAAAGAAAACAGAGTAATCAGAGAAGCCATTTATCTTGATAACCAGGGGAGACTAGTGTTCCCTAATCAAGCTATGAATGATTGTATGCTGAGGTCAGTTCAGAGAAAAGATAGTGTTTGTACCTCTTACATAAGCAAGAGATTTTCCTCCTAACTATCATTGATACCAATGTATTTGGCTAATGCTCAATGTATGTCATACAAATTATACGGTTCTGTTCCTTTGAAAGTGTCCTACTTCTACATAAATAAGGTCATTCTGCCCTGTCTCCACCTGTGTTTGAATACAGGTTATTAGGGTCTTACACTCTTTTGTTTTAAAAAATGAGACAGTTGAGACAATTAATAGTTAAATGATTTTTTTTTTTCACAGATATAGGAAATTACCACACTACAGCTCAAGACTGTGTATACTCAGGTCTGGGATTTGATTGAATGAATTTCATGATTTTTACCAATGTTTCTTAAAGCATGGTCCCATAGATAACCTATATCAGACTCACATCAAGTGCTGGCTAAAAATGCAGATTTCTTGGCACCATCCTTACAAAATCAGAATCTCTGGAGGAAGGCCCAGGATCCTGCATTTCAACAAGCACCCCCCACTTTCATCCTCACCCAAGGAAGAACTCCTGCTGTAGGTACTGTGGTCTGTGTTCACTAGCCCCAGCAGACAGTTATCACCCATTTAGTACAGAGCACAGTGCTTGGACTTAACTGGACACACAATAAATATTTGTTGCCTGAATGAATGTTTCAGCCAACAAAAACAAGGAGATGGTGTTATTTAGTATTACTTAATGAAAAAATAATAATAAGGACATAATGAAATACAGAGGAGCCCTTGTCATTATCCATGCTATCTACAAGTTTGTTACCCTGAAGGACTGGGCTACGGTAGGATGCATTTATAAGTATCACATGAACTAGAATTCAGATCATAAGCTGAGTCCTCTGATGGGGGAGAGCCCCTGACTCAGTCACAGGACTTCCAATCCCCTCTCCAGTATCCTGTGTCCAGGTGTAACTATAGAAACTGGCTTACCAATATATCAAAGAAACTTACCTCTGTTGGGAAGACCTGTGGAACTGGGAGTTATGTCAGGAAAGATGACAATCTGTGGTTTTAGTGTTTTCTCAACCTAGATACGATTAACATTTTGGGTTGGATGGTTTTTTGTTGTGGGGCCTGTCCTGTGGATTATAGGATATTTAGCAGAATCCTTGGCCTCTACCTACTGGGAGATGGTAACACCCCCCTACCACTACCAGTTGTGACAAATAAAACTGTCTTTACATATAGCCAAGTGTTCCTTGGGGATGGGGATGAGGGTAATATCTTCTCTAATTGAGAACTCCTGGAGTAGATGATCACCAAAAGGGTGGAATATAAGGTCACTTGGGACTAGAACCCAAATATTAACTCATGATTCACTCTGTAGCTCAATTTTTTGGAGGCTGTTATTGAGATCTGTCCTCAGGGAGCCAGGCCATAGCTTAGGAAGGACACTAGAATGGGCACTTGGTGAAATAGAAGACACTGCCACAGAATGTGACCCAGGAAAGGGGCCCTAGCTTTTTTTGATGAGCTATGCTTCCAGTTTCCGCAGAATCTTGTGAGCTGGAGTGAAAGTGAAAGTCTCTGAGAGCGAGGGGCGGGACTCTCCACTGTACTTCCATCTCAGAGCTGAAGAGGGTCTTGCTGGATGGCAGACTCACCTGAGTCTACTACCATGAGTCTGACAGATATTCATGCAGTGATGAAAAAAAGTCACAGACCTTCCTGCATCTGACCTATTGATCCTGGTGGGAATAGGGGTTGGAAGAAAAAGGAAAATGCAGAGCAAAACAGTCTTGACTTGAGGTGGAACCAAGAGCACACACTTCTTCCTTTGATCCTTTGTCATCTTCAATTTTAGAATTATGACAGCTTTTCACTGCCTTCACGCAGTTACTCAAATATTTTGCTTGTTAATTTATGTAACTTTTTAACTGAATTGTCATCACTGGAGGACAGGTCCAGACTTTCTGGACCTCCAGTCCCAGGTTACAGGGCTTTCTTGAAAGAGTTACATGGCTTCCCAATGACCAGGCCAGTCTACTTGAGCACATTTTGTGCCTTATTTGAACACTGAAATGCAGGTTCCCTAGGTTGGGGAATCCTGAAACTATATAGCCCATGGTGAACCGATTTGTGCTTGTTTGACGTTCAGCTTTCTGAACATCAGAAAGTGGTGAGAGCTTTCTTTACAATTCATTACCAAACTTACCATATGCTAAGCAGACCAGCCTGGGTTATGGACTGAATGTGGTCTGTTTGCTGTGCCCAAAGTCTTTGCTTTCCATGAGTAGCCCCCAACTGGTAAAGATCCCCACACATGCAAGTAGAGTCGCTGCTACAAATACAAACAATTAGCTGGGCATGGTAGTGGGCACCTGTAATCCCAGCTACTTGGGAGGCTGAGGCAGGAGAATTGCTTGAACCTGGGAGGCGGAGGTTGTAGTGAGCCACGATCATGCCACTGCACTCCATCTTGGGCGACAGAGCAAGACTCCGTCTCAAGAAAAAAAAAAAAAAAGAATATGAACACGGCCTTCCTTAGACACTGAACAGCTACACAAGGGAGCTGCTCCTTCCAGGGCCCACTCTGTTTTTATGCAGAAGTTATATTGCTATTGGTTGTTTAAGTAAAAATGTGTATCCATATGTTGCTGTTGACTTAACATTTAGGCATAAATTAAATTCTCTCCACCAAGTGCATGCTTCCTGCTGCCCAGGCCAACAGCCTTCTGGCCATTTGAAGAAAATGGACTGATGTCACCTCTGGGCCTTCTGCAGCAGCAGCAGAGTGGGGACCAACCTAAGTGGTGATGGGACGATAGGACCTGGTTTTATACCCACTCACGCACAAAATTCTCTCTATACATGCCAGATGAGGTCAACTTAGATTCTGTACTTTGTCTGAGACTGTGCACTTGGATTGGCAGAGGCTAACTCGGTGGTTCTTGGTGCCTATGTGTCTGAAACTAGGCCAGGGTTAAGATGCCCAATGCCCCTGGCGTGGGTGTACATCACTATAAGTCACTTCATTAATGGTAGTGCTGCCATCTCCCTGTCTCACACCTCACAGTTATGCAGCATCTTCATATAGCATCCAATGGGAGAACTCTATGGGGACTCCACCAGCTGGAATGTGGTCCTTTTGAGTAAGGCCCACTGTGGAGGTGTTGGAAAGATGCTCAGACCAACTGAGAGAAATAAGTTGATGAAAATGGTCCTATCACACACAAGGCAGCTTGAGGAAAGAATCTTGCATGAAGGTGCACCCAGGTCGAGTGGTCTGAACTTGTGTTAAGATACAAGAGATGGGAGGGAGGAAAGAGTAGAAGCAAAGTCCCACTTGTGGCCACAGCAAATGAGACCAAATAGTACCTGGAAGAGCATGACGGAGAGCCACAGTGAGGCACAGGCAGATTGTGGGGATTCTGTCTCAGAGGATGGCATGGAAATTTTGTAGAGTCCCCAGACAGGAACTGAGATACAAAAGTTACAAAAAGAGAAAATAATTGACATTTCGTGTGTTAGGCTTTACTCATCATCCTTTTTCTCTTTGAAAGCTTGTTTAAAAACCAAAAGTCACTTTGCAAAGAAAAAAAAAATGATACCCATAGGCCTGCCAGATCTAGAATATAACTTTGTCTTCTTTGAGGGACTGCAGTGCTTCCTCATTTCTAGTAAGACAGGAGTGCAACTTACTGTGTTCTCTTTGTCTTGGCTGCCAGGAAGCTGAGCTAAATATGAAATATGAAGATAGTCCTGCAGGGCGTACTGTTCAGTGGGGGCAGAGACAACTGCAAAGTGGTGAGAGAGGTGCTGTGATGAGAACAACTATGGGAGCCCCAGATAGTGCCTAAGAGGAATTCTGACCCCACACCCCTGTTCCCATCACTGCCATTCACCTTCCTTGAGATCTGGGTGCAGATGTTCTTGAGGGCACCCCAGACTTGCCGTCTTTCTCACAGTGATTTTCCTGCACATCGTGTCTGCTTTTTTGGAGAAGTAGAAGGCTTTATACTATGTACAGACCCTCTGCATGAAGGAATTAAATGGAGTCTTTATGATCTGGCCCTGCTTACCTGCCCACCTCTCTCTTGTCACCTTCCCTTCCCCTGCTGCATACCGGAGACTTCAGCCATGTCCTCCCTTCTGCAGCTTCCAGCTCTTTCTCATCTGCCTGGAGCCCTCTCTCCATCCGGGTCTCTCTTACCGCCACCCAGTTCCTACCCATGCTGTGGTCGCAGTGTAAACATCTTGTCCACGGGGAGTCTCTAGTTCTTCTGATCACTAAAAAGAGAGTATAATAATCCTTTCCCAGGCCATTTAAACAGAGAAGTTTACAGCTTTCAATACTATGGACTTCCTTTGAAATAAGAGCCATGAACATTTCTGAACATGGAGATATGAGTCAACCCCACAACTAACTGATCCTTTGGCTTTTGAACAAAATGAGTTATTCTTAATAAGGTATGTAACACCAGCACTCTAGGCCCTCACTGGGGAGAATAACCTCAAATTGCCCAAAGAAAGGGGCTAAATTGTCCATTGACTCTTCCTGATAAAATTGTGAAAGAAAGGAGGACGTATGATATAGGAAAGTGTGCATGAACTTGGGACTCTGCTTTAAACAGCAGTGAATCTGGGGCAAGTTGCTTAGCTTCTACAAATGAGACTAGTAACACATATGCTGAGAGGAAGAAAATATTTCATGCATATGACATATGTTAGGTGCTCAGCAAACATCTGTTTTCTTTCTTTATAGACAGTCTCATTTCCAACCTCAGATCAGACTAGAAGCTGTACTTGGATTACATTATCTTGCTATGCTCACAGAATAGGGTTCACTGAGTTGTCTTTTAATGTTAGATCCTCAGTTTATAGCTTTCCTGCAAGTAATGATTTCATGAAATCTGCTCCTAATTGTACTGGAAACATCAGAAGGAAGAATGGACAATGCCAGCGGCTTCTATGTATAACTCTATGTGAGAAAGTTGCTTGGGAATTCAGTGCTCAGAAAATAACTTTATCTTCTTTGAGGGACTGCAGTGCTTCCTCCTTTCTAGTAAGACACAAGTGCAACTTGCTGTGTTCTCCTCTTTGTCTTGGCTGCCAAGAAGCTCAGTCACAACTTCTAATGCCCATTTGATTAGCATACTTTTCGACTTTGCCTTTGATCAGAGTTTATGTGTTCATTACAAATAATTTCCATACTTTAAAAAATTTTATTATTTAAAAATACAGATGGGGGAGTCACTATGTTGCCCAGGCTGGTCTCAAACTCCTGGGCCCAAGCAGTCCTCCTGCCTCAGCCTCCCAAAGTGCTGGGATTACAGGCATGAGCCACCACACTCAGCTTCAGATTTTATACTTTTTAGTAGTGACTGAGCATTGCAATTTATCTAAGAAGGGTTCAAGGAATATTAAAATGTTAAAAGTTATTTCTTTTAGTTCATAAAGTAAAATGCAATCCCATAACCACTCATATTCTTTCCCTAGAGTTACATAAAACTATGGAATCTTCAGTACATTCAGACCAGTCATTTCATTTCGTTCACTCATTGATTTACTCATCATAAAACAATGTGTTTGCTCACCTGCATGTGATAGGTACTTAAGCAGCATTGCCCTGCTGTGCCTGTCATGCTGTGAGCACCCCTCACCACCCCTCCACCTTTCTAAAAGTGATGCTCAACTTTGCTACCACCATCTATTCTCCTTAAGCTGTGACTAACTAAGGTGACAGCTGCTGCACTGTCTCCTTTCCACACCATACTACCCATCCACCCCCAAAACATGCACACATGGATCTCAGCTCTGGATGGGGCTGGCCATACCCCACTGCTGGAATTTTGGCCTATGGTGGCTGAACCATTTGCTTCCTTGTTGGTTTGGAGTTTCAAAGTGAAAGAGGAAGCAGTACGATATAGAGTTCCTGAGTCTGATGTGAATACTTTTTAATATTTTAAAATAATTTTATAAAGTTTACAAAAAGAATTTTCTGGCAAAGTGTAAACTACCATAATGGAATGAGCCAGCTATCACACAGTGGTTAAAAAGCTGGCTTGGGGGCCAGATTGTCTGAATTTGAATCCCAGTATCATCAGTCGGTCACTGTGTGACATTGGTCCTCAGGTTTTCCAACTGTAAAATGAGTGCAATCCTAGTGCTAACTCATGCAGTTATTGTGAGGATAAGAGAAGATGATCTATGTCAAACTTTAGCATAAGAGCTGGTATCTAGTAAGTGCATTATAAACACTAGTAATTATCATTTTATCATTATTGTAATGGACATCAGCTATAATGGAGATCTGATATCAACTCCTTTGAATTAAGTCATTGGTGAAAAGCACAGCCAGCAGTGCCAGCGTGTTGTCTGTCTTGGTTAAGTTTAGTTCTTCATTCTTTTCTTTAGACATACGGTCTTTACAACATCTTCAGATATCTCCTTTCCTGCCCAGTGTCTGTTCCTGGCTCACAGCACACATACTGATCTGCAGTTGACTGGCATGTTCTGTTTCTTACTCTTTATGCTTCCAAATACCACATATTCACTTCCTTCTCAATTTGCATGACTTGCATCAATTTTGTCTGCATGGCTATTCTTGTTTTCTTCCTTTTTGCTTTATTTTGTTTGTCTGTTTTTGCCAGTTCTTTTCCAAATCAGTAAAATGCCAGAGTTGTGACTTTCTAATAAAGATAATGATAGCTTCTGGTAAGTTTCCTGCAGAATGCCTGCTGTAGAAATGTCATTGTCTCTGTGCTATGACAGGAGCAGTTCCTCAAACTTTCCTTGCTTTGGGCAGGCAAAGGGACTCTAGGTTGTTTGCTGTGTGGAAGACCCTCCTTCATGACTTAGTGCTTCCTCCTCCAGAGCTGTCGACCATCTCCTACTGTCATGTGTACCTCTGGCCACTGAAGTGAGGTTGGAAGTTGTTTGTTTGGGCTTCAGGGGCTCAGTGTTTAACTGCTTGTGATCACTTACATGTGGGTTACAGCAGTGGCAGAGCAGTTTTTCCTATTAGCTGTAAGAGGCCTGTACCTGTCATACCAGTCTCTTTCAGATCATTATTTGTAGATATAATTGTGGGGGGAAGAGCAGGACCTTCAAAATGAGGCTCCCGTCTTTCTTGTCCTCAATTCTGCTGATGCTACCCAAAGATTCTTGTGCATGCATTCTTCCCCTTTGACGGTCATTCTGCATTTGATTCCATGCACCTGGTCATTCAGAAACCAGAAATCCACTTTACTAGTGGGTAAGGAATTTTCTTATGCAGACAACTCAGAGTAAAGATGATAGCAGATAGAGAGCTGTCACCTCCAGTCCATTCTCAGCCCAGCCCTTGTGCTCTGTCCTGAGACCAACCTGTTTGATCTTGATTTTGGCACTGATCTTCTTCCTCTGAGCGGTCCGCATTCTCCTTCCCAGGTAGAGTGACAGCTGGCCTGATTTGTCTGGGACTCAGGCTGTTCCTGGGACATGGAACTCAGTGTGAAAACCAGGAAAGTAATGCTAGAATCAGCTCTCTAGGCCCAGGGAAACAAAGCTGTGATTGTGATAGGTGCTCTGTATGTTTCTTGAACTGAATTTCCTGAGAAGCCACACAATTTATGGCAAAAATTGATTTAGGAGAAAATATCTTTAAACCTGGAGTCATTGTTCTTTCTTTTTAGTACTCATGGTTAGAAGTCCTTCCAAATTCATTTTTCAGCCTCCTTGAAACTGTCATGCTAGCTTCCTCCATCTGTTTTTATGAAATCTGTTAGTCTTGCTCACATTTTCTCCAGAAAGATCAGGAGCCACATCTGTCAGTGTATTGTAAGGTACTTCTTTCTAGAATCACACAAAAATTCCTACCTTTGTGGGTTCTATGTCAGGCCCCTAAGTTTGCTATTCTGCTTTCTGGATTTTTTTTTTCCAACTCTACTCCTCCCTCCCCATTACCATGGCCAGCACCCAGCTCCTCCTGGGAAGGCTCCCTGAATTACCCAGGTGTAATTAGTCCCTCTCCCTTCTGTGACACTGTACTGTTTTGCTCATTTTTCTTCTATTCTGATTGACACATATTTATTGGACACTTACTATGTGCTGGACACTTTACTAGGCTCAGAATGTAAGAAGATGGAAAAGATTAGGATTCTGACAGTCTCATTAGAGACACTCTGAGGAAGCGGGGCTGGCCCACTAAAGGGAATTAGACATATGCAGCGTGACTGTGACTGTGACATTTAAAAAGCTGACACAGGGTTTGTTCTGTAACAAAAGCTTTTCTTGCCCCACTTGAGCCATAGCCCCTAGATATCTACAAGGGGCAAGTTATTACATGTTCATTCAAGTCTGTATGCTCCTTCCAAAAAGCCACAAATCAAGCTTCTAATCCCACATTGTCATTCTGGTTTAGAGCCAGTAGAGAGTGCCCGCAGACAATACAGTTGCATTTCCACCAATAAATGTGGTCTATTTTCATTATTTCTCCCCAGAAAACCCCAAATTTAACCGGTTTTCTGGCCAGCACAAAATTATCCCAATCTCATTCTTCTGTGGCCTGAAATGCCCAGCATGGTAATGAAAGTGATTGATACTGTAGTAACTTTGTGTCTTCACAGATAAAAAGTAAGATTCCAGATAAAAATCATTTCCTGAAAGAAAAACAAAAAAGGACACTTGACTTAACCACGAAGCCATACCTGAGTGTAGGAGGCAGTCTTTGAGAATGAGGCCTCTAAAGGCAGATGAGCCTGGGTTTGATTTCCAGCTCAACCTTTCCTCACTTCTTTGACTGTGGGCAAGTCACTTTAATGTCTCCGTGTCTCAGTTTTCTCATCTGAAAAATGGGGCCGGTAGTTCCACCTCCTTTGCAGAGTTGTTAGATAATACTTCCTCCAACCAGCTCAGCCACTCGTAGTCATAAATAAACCACGTCACCCCCGTAATTGTACCACCTCTGAAATCTCACTTTCAGACTTCCCACTCTGCAATCCTATGTGCCACACATCCTATGTGCCCAGCTCACCCACTCTAGCAATTCTCTGACATTACCTCAGTGAGCCACCATTCCATTGGTCCCATTTTTTCACTATCAGTCACCGCATTAGGTCCTCCTTACCACAGATTCATAACTAGCATGAAATCTACTACTGAACATGCAGCCTTAAATGATCTGGCCATTTCTCCTCATCATAACCCCTAACCCTATTTAAACCCAATAATCCACCTTCTCAGTGCCTATACCTGGACAGCTGAACATCACTGGAGAAAATCACCCCTGAGCTGCCTGGATTCACTTTGAATTTATGACCAGTCATCTGAGGTGGGCACTCGACATAGCCAGGCCAACTTACCACACCTACTGTCTTAGTCCACTAGTGCTGCTGTAACTAAATGCCTGAAACTGGATAATTTATACAGAACAGACCTTTATTTATCACAGTTCTGGAGGCTGGCAAGTCCAAGATCAAGGTGCTTTCAAGAGCAGTGTCTGGTGAAGGCTCATTCCTTGTAGATGATGCTGTCTCGGTGGTCTCACATGGCAGAAAGGGATGGAAGGGCAAAAGGGAGGAGTGCTGTGACCTCACATGAGGGAAGGGCAGAAGAGGGTGAACGCACTCCTTCAAGCCCTTTTATGAGGATCCTAATGCCATCCATCAGAGCAGAGCTGCTATGACCTAATCACCTCCCAAGGGCCACAGCTCTTACTACTGTTGCATTGGAGATGAAGTTTCATCATGAATTTTGGAGGAGACGCCATCATTTAAACTATAGTACATACCTAGTAAATTCACTTTCATTTTCCCCAAAACGTTTATGCCTACTTTTAAATTTTCCCCTCAAGGCCTTAACACTTCCTTCTGCCGTCACTCTCGCTGATCACATTCATAGAGAAAAATATATACAACTAAGTGAGAATTACTCAATTTTCCTACCACGAAAAGCTTTCGTCTACCCACATCTTCATCTCCAGTATAGCCCATAGGCCTGGACAACAGGGGCCTCCATTGGAGACATGTATTTTAGAGGGTCCTGCTCTTTTCTTGCACCATCTGTACTCCTTCCTCCCCACAGTGCAAAGAGTCTGGTTAAGGGGACATGCACACCTAGACCCTGAGCCCTGCCTGCCTTCTAGACCATCTGAGATTGTGAAATTCCCTACGCAGATGGCCAGGAGCTGCAAGAATGTTTTCCTAGGTCCTCCCAGTGGTTTTTCTGCAGACGGTTGATTGCAGCGAGGCCCAGAACAAAGTTCGGATGTCTGGGCTGGGGTGTCCACATCCATGTGTGTGAGGCCCCTGACTATGAAAAATGGAGCTGGAGATGGAGGGAGAAGGGGCATAGGTTTAAAGACAGGGACTTCCCCAGGGCCGGACGCGGTGACGCACGCCTGTAATCCTAGCACTTTGGGAGGCCAAGGCAGGCGGATCACCTGAGGTTGGGAGTTCGAGACCAGACTGAGCAACACAGAGAAACCCTGTCTTTACTAAAAATACAAAAAATTACCTGGACATGGTGATGCATACCTGTAATCCCAGCTACTCAGGAGGCTGAGGCAGGAGAATTGTTTGAACCTGGGAGGCAGAGGTTGTGGTGAGCTGAGATTGGGCCACTGTACTCCAGCCTGGGCAACAAGAGCAAAACTCCATCTCAAAAAAAAAAAAAAAAAAAGACAGGTACCCCCATGTAGACATCTTCTTGACATAGGCTTTCAAATATAAGTGATAGATCTGATTCCTTCTTCCTCAGCACTCAGCCCAGTTAAGCACTGGTGCATGCTACTCCAGTAGGAAGTTTCCAATCAAAATCCCTAATAATCCACACCTTGCTAAGCCAAGAGTGAATCCTCTGTCCTCGTCTTACTCAACTGTCCTGCAGCATTTGACACCATCAGGCATTTTCTCCTTGAAAAAAAATTTTTAGACTTCCTTGACACCATGCCCCCTGGCTCTCCCTTACCTCGTTAGTTATTCTTTCTGAGTCTGCTTTCATGAGGCCTTCTTCTCTACCAGATCTCTCAACAATGAAGTATCCCAAGCAGGACTGGCCACATCATTTGTGGAGCCCAGTACAAAATGAAAGCGTGGGATCCCTTGATCAAAAATTATTAAGACTTTCAAGATAGTGACAGCAAATCATTAAACCATGTGCAGGGACCATCTAAGCATGGAGCCCTTTATGACTGTACAGGTTTTCTGTGAAACTGGCCCCGGTCCCAGGGCTCAGTCCACCTGTCCTCTTATCCAACCTTAAAACCTTTAAAGCTCTTTCCATGGCTTTAAATCCTACCCTAACTTTCATACATTAGCTCCAACTTCTTTTCTGGATTCTGGATGGCCCCACATCTCCACCTGAATATCTCACAGGCTTCGCTCCCCCAGTGTGTCCAGCACAGAATGCTGAATCATCCCTCTTCCCACCCCTCCACACCCATTTCACCTGCCCTTTGCAAAAGGCTCTACTATTCACAGAGTTGCTCAGGCTAAAAACCTAGAGTCATCTTCCACTCATGTTTTCCCCTTCCACTCCAGATCTAATCTACCAGAAAAGACTTTTGGATTCACCACCAATTTATGTCCTTAATCTGACTATTTCCATTATCTCCAATGCTGTAAACACCACCATTACTTGCCTGGTCTAGGAAATAGTTAGCTGACTTGGCTTCCTGCCTCCACTCTTGTCCTGGACCATGTATTTTCTGCATGGTGGCCAGACTCGACATCTTTTAAAAGTGGAAATCATATATGTCAGTTCCTCATTAAAATTTTCAGTATACTTAGGATTAAATTCAGACTCATGATCCCTGCCCATGGGATCAGGCCCCTGCCTCTCTCTGTCCACCCACCTTTAGTCCTCTGCTCCTCCCACTCTGTGTCCCAGCCACACTCTCCTTCTGTTAACAGTTTTTTGAACACCCAGTGCTCATAGACACCATCTCAAGGCCTGTCTGCTGTTCTTCCTGAAATGTGCTTCCCAGATCTTACCAGGGCCTTTCCTCCACTCCATCCAGTTTTAGTTCAAACATTATCTCTTCAAAGACGTCTTTCCTGACCCTAGCATCTAGTATAATTAGCTATAATTAGCCCCTGCAACTCCAAGCTCTCTTTATCCCATTATCTTACATTTTTTCTTTATACTGTTATTTGTGCCTGAAACAATCTCATTCCTTTGCATGTTTGCACTAGATCGTAAGCTTCTGAAGGCAAGACTTTGCCTGTCTCATGCACTTTTAGATAATCACTGCCAAGGACGGTTTCCAGCACATTACAGGTATCAAAGAGATTTTTGTGAAATAGCCTGTCTGTGGCCTGTTAACTTTTCTCCAGCCCAGTGAAATTAACTAACTTAAAATGAGTCCGAAGCATTTCTTTTTTCCTGTCCTTATTAGTGATTGAACAACAGTTTGGTCCAGAGAGATATTTCTGACTTTTTTATGGAGAGGGAAGTGGGGCTTTCGGTTTCTGAAGCTAATTTGGAACAGCATGTGGGTAACTGAGCATTTAGCTATCCCCGAGGGCGGTCAGGGCTTAAGTCATTAAGGCTTAGACTGCTGAACAGAGCTACAAGGGGTATGTCTTGCTCCTATAATCAAAGTCTTCTTGATGACTGAAACTCAAGTGTGGGCAAAGAAATCCTTCAGACTCAGCGGCCCCAGGAAAAGCAGCCCTACTCAGGAATCCAAACATGAAAGTTAAACCTCAGTTTTGTAGTATGGGCAGTTAGGTTAAGTGGGTAACTGTGATTAGAGGTGAGGATGGGCAAAGGAGAGGAAGAAAGAAAGACAGAGAAGCTTAGAGAGAAAGGGAGAGACACCAGCATACAGGGGTGAGGGAGAGGCAGATGGAAGAAGGAGGAGGAACAAGCGGAAGATGGTGTGGGTGGAAAAGAGGACCAATTGCATTGGGCCCTATGCTTAGAAGGGCTCCATGCTGAATCTGATGTTTTGTTGTGACCATCCTAAAATTCTTAATGATTTTTGAACAAGGGGCTCTACATTTTCATTTTGCACTGGGCTCTGCAAAGTACGTAGCTGACTGACATTCTGCCACCTTGTTTCCCAGGAACTAGGTCACCTTTGAGCCGTCCCGTGGCCTCATGACTTCCCCCTACCCCAACTGACCGCACCGTCAGTCCTGTCCACCTCCTACCTGGATTTCACATTCATCCACTTCTCTTATCTCCATTTCAAGCCCAGATTCCACTATAAGCCTCTTAACCATTTCCCATCTTGCAGTTTTCATGGCCTTTAATTTCTTCTCTGTGAGCACCCCAGTGCTTGCAAGTGTCGATAGTTTTATTGATCAGAGCAGTCACCCTGGGGCCAAAGGGAATCATGCAAAGGCAGCCTCAGTGCTTCAGCTGAACATTCTCAACTCCTCCACTAAGTTAGTGGTTACCAAATGTGGCTGTCCTGGGGAGGTTTAAAAAATTCTCCAGACCCAGGTTCCACTCCAGAGACACTGATTTAAGTAACAAGGGCTGTGGTCTAGGTATTCGAACTTTTCTAAGCTCCCAAGTGACTGGATATGCAGCAAAGTTTGTGATCTGCTGCCATAAGTGTTGCTAAGACCCAGAGAAACAGCACAATGGCAACACATTCACAAAATGTTTGCAGTTGTGTTACTTTATTGTAGTGGTTTTGAGTTTTGCAAAATTTTCTTTTCTAAAAATATACATTAAGACATTATTTAATATTCCAGAGTTCAGCTTTGAGTAAAGTAACAGTCCATGAGGTAAAGTGATGTGTTAGGGGGTTACTGAAACCAAAAGTGAAAGCTTCTTGCTTATAATGTGAGTAGTGGGGAGGAGGCGCTAGTAATAGTTATTAATGCCGCTTGTCAACAGGCCCATGGAAAATAGAACAATACATCCTTTCTTTCCCAGCAATTCCAGCTGACATTTATTTCACCCGCTTTAAGCCTGAATTACCTATGGACTATCTTAGAAGGACTTGTTTTTGGAATGACATTGCAGACTCCAAAAATTGTGTACTGCTTCTGACTGTTTCAGTGTCTTTCACTTGTACACAGTGTCTCATTCCATCCTAAGAGGGGTTAAAGGATGCTCGTCCTCACGCTGAGCCAGGGAGGGTGCAAGACTTGCTAACTCAACCAGCCAATAGGGGGTGCTAGCCTAATCCCAGGAAGTCTTCTCACTCCCAACCCAAACCTATTGTTGGTCCACCAGCAACTTTGGATGGAAACCAGAGGAGAATCGGAAGCCCCAGGAAAAACTCAGGCATGTAAAAAAGGAACCAATTTTAAGGGTGGAAAGCTAAGGTGGAGATACATGGCATGTATAAATACAACTAAAGAGCCATGGACATTTGCCACATTTTAGAGGACAGTAAGACTCTTACTATCCTCCAGTTAGCAGTAGATTTCCTCCTTTTCTCACACCTGCCCTTGCCATTTTCCCTTTCTGTTCCAAACGACTTCAGAATGGCTTACAAGTACACCAAGCTAACATATGTATCAGGTTTATATTCAGTGTCTTTCCCTTTGTGTCCATGGATTGGCTTTAGTAAGCTCATAACCCTCTAGAAATTGTATGAAAAATTATATGCATATAGGCAGATTCTCAAAGGGGCCTGTAATCTCACAAAGATTAAAACCATTGCTTTATGTTTCCAAGTACAGAAAAGCTCCTTATTAAGTAATCCTGTAATAATTAGTCTTCCTGGTCTGGACCAATCCAAGAGCGACAACTAACCGGGAAATTCCTAGAATGGCCCGCTCGTCCTGGCCAGCCACAGGCCCGCATCCTGTTCATTGCGAGGTGTAAACTAACGCTGGGAGTGGCCACTAGATGGCGGCAAACTCAGCCAAGTTTGGGATGGGCTTCGTTTGGCGCTACCCACTGGCAAGCAGTGCAGGTTCCTGGCAGCCATTTCATTAGCTTCAAAATAACGCGACCATGAATAGTTGATTGAATTATAGACCCCACGTAAAATCCTTTTGGACCCCACTTATTGTGCTGGGGCAGGGATTTACTGTTCTTTGAATTCACTTGGTCTTTAAAGCGTAGAGGGCAGGCAGCAAAATTACCCTCCACGTCCTGACGTCTCTAAGGGAATAAAGTTTGGGACTGCTATAAATAAAGAAAACTTGTTAAAGTTCATGAAATCAGCTATGGAAATTGTGGAACATAAGTCATGGTTCCATTTGTTCTATAGAAGTGTAAAAAATGAAATCTGTTCTTCAAGATAGAAAAAAAAAGAGAGAAATATTATGAATTTCATTTAAAGGAGACACCTGCCATTTCTGTTTCCAAGTTCCCCTGGGGCCCACAGCCTTTTATTTGATAGTAGGCTTCCAGAGGAGCAGTGGCATTATTGGTACCTTACAGATAAATGTAATGGGCCTCTTTAGGGCTGTTTCCCCAACTCCACCTAAGGGCTCCTGACCCAATCTCCAAGGATGGCCACTGGCTTGAACTTTGGCTTGAACATTCCCTCTTGGACATAGCCAACTAGAGTAGAATGAACAGCTGCCTCAAGCTGTGTCTTTCTCATTTCCCCTCAGTCTGAGGTTCACAGAGAATAGGCATTTGTAAGTGAGTCCTGGAAATCAGAGGGTACTAAGAGGAAGGCCTTTGAACTCTGTTGAGAACTCAAAACCTGCAAAATCTGCCTTGATTTCTACTCTTCCTGTGCGATGAGTTCCAACCCCCCAAATTTCCCTAGATTTTGTGAAATAATATACTATGCTTTAAAAATTACAGACACATAAATATTATATACATAGTATAGATACAAAGAGAGAGATAGATAGATACATACATACATACATATATACATACATAGATATCAGGGTTTCCCAACCTCATCACTATTTTGATCCAGATAATTCTTTATTGTTGGGGGCCATCCTATGCATTGTAGGGTAGTCCCTGGACTTTACCCAACTGATGACAGTATCAATCCTCCCAGACATGAAAACCAAAAATACCTCCAGACATAGCCAAATGTCCACTTGGGGTGGATGGGTGGGTGATAAAACCACCGCCCAGTTGAGAACTATTGGCTATCTATCTTTCTATTTATCTGTATCTAGATTAAACCAACTTGACTTGGTATCTGTTTCTTGCAACCACGATATTAACTAAGACAATGGGAAAATAAAGACCTAGAGAAATTATGTGAAATGCTCATATAGTAACACAGCAAGTTACTGTATGGCAGAATCAAGACTAGATCCCAGAGCTCCTGAACATGAGTGGACTTTCTGCTACTTTCCACAAGAGAACTCCTGTGCAGGCTCTTTAACCACACCAACTTGCCCAGCATCTTGCTTTCCTTTATATCAAAACCCAGTGCTACTTGAATTATGGAAGGAAAACACTACTGGCTACATTTTCTTATTTGTTCAGGACACCAAAATAAATAATGTGGGTGGGGATCATGGTAGGGCTTTCTTCACAGGAAGTTGAAGCAGTGTGGGCTTGTTGGCATCGCATGGCTTTCCCTAGCACCTGCGAAAAGAGCAAGCTAAATGAAGGGGTGCTATCAGTCCACTCTGAAATGTTACTCCCTGATCGCTGGGGTAGATTTAGCTTGATGTTGCTCTTGAATGTAGTCTTTCCCACATTCCCATGTTTTTTCAGGTTACTTACCTCAACAAGTCACTATAGAATAGTAAACATCACTTTATTTTTTTCATTCAGAACTTGCCTTATCTGTGGAAACATTTGAAGGTCAGGAGAAGGTGAGAATGTCAGCTCTGTGTAACAAATGTGCAACAAATGTGAGCAAATGAAAACAATGTTTCTAAATTGTCATCCAGTAAAATGTATTCATTTTGATCTGCAATTAGATGGGTTTTGTTAAATACATACAGCCAGGTAACAACCACCACAATCAAGAGTTCCATCACTGTAAAAAATTTCCTTCTCCCATCTATTTCTAATCAGCCCTCTCACCCATTCCAAACCTTGGACAGCCACTCATCTGTTATTTCCATGCTTTTGCTTTTTTCGAAATGTCATATAAATGAAACTATAATGTGTGTTTTTTGAAACCTAGTTGCTTTTATTCAACATAATGCATTTGAGATTCATCCATATTATTACTTGTATAGATAGTTTTGTCCTTTTTATTTTTCAGTGGTATTCTATTGTATGAATGTATCTATTCATCACTTGAAAGATATTGGGATTGTCTCTAATTTTTAGACATTATGAATAAACTGCTGTAAATATTTGCTTATAAGTTTGTGTGAGCATAATGTTTTATCTCTTTTGGGTAAATATTGAGGAGTGCTACTGCTGGATCATATGATAGGTATATATTTAACTTTATGAGAAGCTACCAAATTGTTTCCCAGAGGGGCTATGTCATTTTTTGTTCCTACTGGCCACTTACAGAAATTTCAGCTGTTTCTAATTCTCACTGATCCTTGATATTGTTAGTTTTTTAAAAATGTATGTTAATTATTCTAATATATTTGTAGTAGTATCTCATTGTGATTTCAATTTACATTTTCTTAATGACTAATGCTGTTTGGCATCATCTCACTTGGTAAAGTCTCAGATCAAATATTTTGCTCATTAAAAAATTTTCTTTTTTTCTTATTGTTGAGTTTTGTCCCTTTCCAGACACATGATCTGCAAATATTTTCTCCCAACCTATGGCTTGCTTTTCACTCTCTTAGGGCTTGCTTTTCATTATCTTAGTTTTAATTTTGATGAAATCAAATATCACATTTTTCTTTTATGGATTGTGCTTTTGGTGTCAAGAGTTGTTTTTGATAACCTCAATCCAGTATATTCTGTAAATATTGAATACATTTCATAAATATTACAGACTTTTTGAGTCTTTTGTTCAACTCCTGTCTGCAATGGTTTGCATGCGTTTTCTTTTATTTTTTCTCTCCAGCACTGCCCACAGGAACACACCCACACACTTAAGCATTATAAACACAGATTTCCTGTGTTACTCTGAACTCTCAACCCTCCTTTTCCAGGCCTCCTCCCAAAGATCATAAAAGCCACATTTTCCAAAATATCTTTTATCACTCAGAGAAAAGTGCTGGAAGATTGTAATGACCAGTGCTATTTTTATGGCAGAACACTCCAAAAAAAAAAAAAAAAAAAGTATCATACTGGATTCTCTTTTTCAAAATTATGCAAGTTATTTCAAAATAGCATTCTGAAAACTCACCCCCCGCCAATCCATCAATTCCAGGTATAACATAATAAATGCTATGTATTAGTTGAATTTAATGTTAAAGTCAATTAGTTAGCTACATTTATCTATTTGTATTTTGAAACCTCTTTTCATATATTAAAAGGAACAGAAATTTTTGCATGCTTTTTCTTGAGTCTGAGTACAACTTCTACCTACCTCTCTTGGGTCTGATTTTAAGTAGGCTCGTTTCACAGTTGATACAATAAGAAAATGCCAAGAAAGAGGAGTGGGGGTAATGGTTGAGTTAAAAAGTTGAAAGAGGAAAAATTTGATTTCATTCTTGAGCACACAGAGCAACTCTCTTTCTTTAGTTTCTACAATTATACATTAAGATATTTACTATTTCTTTTCTTAATGTGCCCTAAACCAGCTTATTATAAAACATGTTATTTTATATTTGATGAATCACTATTTGGTATATGCATTAAATTTAATGAAATTATACCCTTAAAACATAGCCCATAGAGAATTATGTGAAGATGGCTGAATCTGTCCCCCTACCTAGACAACAATTACTCTTTCCAAGTCTGTCTGATGTATCTATTTTGGAACCCTGGTGTCTAATCAAAACTGGCAGCTTCCAGAAGGAGGCTTGGACAGTGAGTTGTACTTAATTTCAGTGAGTTTCAGCTCTTAACACAATAGTGGCTACACATCATCTACCCCAGCCTTGTGGCAGGCTTTCCAGATGTGCATACATTCCAGTAGCAGCTTGTGCTCAACGTGCAGGAGCCAGAATGGGAAAAATGAACCCTGTCCTACAAATAACAGGGATCTATGTTGTGATCACTGATTCCTGCCTCTGATAACAGAGGTACAGACAAAGAAATGGCAACGCATGGTAACTTCCAGGGGATTTAAAGAGCATGTGCCTTTTCCCGTGTCTCCTTCATTTTTTTCCTTTTCCCTTTTTGGGAGCCAGACATTGAAGACTAAGACATTCAAAAGCAACCACATATATGGGGTAAGTTAGAAAGACATTGTACTTGCCCAGGGGAAGGTGCAGGCTCAGAAAAGACCTAAGAAGACTCCAAGTTTGCAGCTCGGGCTGATCCTTGGCAATCTACAACAATTACAACAAACAAACAAAATCCAGCAAATCCTTGAGGAAGGGAGACAATCTGATTTCCAGAGTTACCATATCATTAGATTCAGATATCCAGTTTTTAGCAAAAAAATTATGAGGCGTAAAAAGAAACCAAAAAGTATGGCCCTCTCAAGGGAAAAAAACAAAGACCAACAGAAACTGTTCCTGACAAAGACCTGGTGGCACATCTACTAGACCAACACTTTTTTAAAAATCTTAAAGATGCTTAAAAAACTGAAGGAAAATATGGAGAAAGTCAAGAAAATGATGTATGCATTAAATGAAAATATCAAAAAAGAGATAAAAAATATAAGAAAGAAACCAAAAAGAGAATATTTGAAGAAATAATGATGGAAAACTTCCCAAATTTGATGAAAGACATGAATATAAACATCCAAGAAGTTCAATGACAGCTGATGAACTCAAAGAGACCCACATCGAGACACATTATAATCAAACTATCAAAAGTCAAAGACAAAGAGGGAATTTTGAAAGCAGTGAAGGAAAGCTGATTTGTCTCATACAAGGGATTTTCAATAAGATTATGAGCAAATTTATCATCAGAAACTTTGAAGGCCAGAAGGTAGTGATCTGATATACTTAAAGTGCTGTTTTTTTGGCTGTCAACTAGAAATTTTATACCCAGAAAAAATATTCTCCAAAAGTGAGGGAGAAATTAAGACATTCTCAGATAAACAGAAGCTGAAGGAGTTTTTACCTGTCTTTGCAGTAAATGCTAAATGGAGTCCTTCCTGCAGGTTGATACACAAGGGCACTAAACAATAAATTGATGCCATATGAAGGAAAAAAAAACATCTCAGCAAAGGTAAATACATCTACAATTATAAAAGTCAGAATTACTATAATGATGGTATTTAACTCCACCTTTGGTTTTCTGCATGATTTAAGGGTCAAATCATTTTAAAAACAATTATTAGTCTAGAAGCTAGCATGATTGTCGGTCTGGTTTGTAATTTCACATTTTGCTTACTATACAATTGTGGAGACATGAAAAATTATTAGTGTATAAAGGTGTAATTTTGAGACATTTACAACTTAAAGGTGTGGGGTGCAGAGATGTTAAAGGAGCAGAGTATTTGTATGTTATTAAAGTTAAGTTTATATAAATTTAAAGTAGAATATCATCACTTTAGGATATTAAATGTAATGCCAATTGTAAACAAAAGAAAATAGCTAAATAATATATATGTACACACACACGAAGGAAGAAAGTTAAACCTTTCACTACAAAAAAATCAACTAAGACAAAAGAAGATAGTAATGCAGGGAATGGAGGCCAAAAAAGCTGTAAGGTATGTAGAAAATAAATAGCAAATTACAGAAGTAAGTTGCTCTTTGTCAGTAATTACATTAAATGTAATTTAGACTAAGCTCACCATTAAAAAGACAAAGATTGGCAGAATGGATAAGAAAACAGCCCAACTATATGCTGTCTACAAGAGACTCACTTTAGATCCAAAGATACAAATAGATTGAAAGTGAAGATAGAAAAGGATATTTCATGCAAATAGTAACCAAAAGAGAATGAGTGACTATACTAATATCAAGCAAAATGAATTTTAAATTTAAAAAATGCTACAAGAAACAAAGAAAAACATTATACCTTCATAGATTGCTCAGTACAGTGGGAAGATATAACAATAATAAACATTTACACATCTGATAACAGACCATACAAATATATAAAGCAAGCACTGATAAAATTGAAGGGAGAAATTGACAGTTCTATAATAATGTTGGAGACATCAATACTCCACTCCAATGATGAATAGAACAACCAGACAGAAGATAAGTGAAGAAATAGAGGACTTGAACAATACAATAAACCAACTAGATTTAAGAGACGTATACAGAACACTCCATCCAACAACAAAATACACATTCTTGTCAAGTGCACATGAATATTTTCTAGGATAGACCATATATTAGGACACAGTTTAAGTCTCAATAGATTTTAAAAGGTAGGTATCATACAGAGTATCTTCTCCAGCCACAATGGGATAAAGTTAGAAATTAATAAGAGAAGGAGAACTAGAAAATTCTCAAAATTGTGGAAGTTAAACAATACACTATTAAACAATAGATCAAGGAAGAAATCACAAGGATGGTTAGAAAATACTTAGAGGTGAATAAAAAAAAAACACTACATGTCAAAACTATGGAAAACAGAGAAAGCAGGAACAAGAGGGAAATTGATAGATTTAAATACATTAAAAAGAAGAAAGATCCCAAATCAACAATGAACTTCATAATTTAAGAAACTAGAAAAAGACAGGAAAAACTAACCCAGAGCTAGCAGAAGGAAGGAAATAATAAAGATCAGAACAGAGATAAATGAAATGTAGAATATAAAAATAATAGAGAAAGTTAACAAAATCAAAACTTGCCTCTTCAAAAAAGTCAACAAAATTTACAAAGCTTTAGGTAGATAGATAATGAAAAAAAAAAAGAAGATTCAAATTACTAAATTCAGAAATGAAAATGAGGGTATTGCCACCTATTCTACAGAAATAAAAAGAATTATAAAAGTACTATAAGCAATTGTACACCAACAAGTTTGATAACCTAGATTCAATGGAAAAATTCTTAGAAAGTCAAAACCTATCAAGCCTAAAGTAAAATAATAGTTTTCATTTAGAAAAGAATAAAATCTGAGTATACCTCTAACCATGGCAATTCAGTCAATAATAAAAAATCTCCTAATGAAGTAAAGACCTGATGTCTTCACCAGTGTGTTCTACCAAACATCTAAAGAAGAACTAATACCAGTCTCTTTGAAACTTCTCAAAAGAATTGAAACACACGGGAAACTTCCTAACTCATTCTACATTACCTTGATATTAAAGCCAGACAACAACATTTCTAAAGAAGAACTAACACCAGTCTCTTTGAAACTTTTCAAAATAATTGAAAAACAGGGGAAACTTCCTAACTCATTCTACATTACCGTGATATTAAAGCCAGACAATATTACAAGAAAACTGCAGACCAATATCCCTTATAACATTGATGCAAAAATCCTCCACAAAATGCTACAATAGAAAACTGACTGCAACTGCACGTTTAAAGATTATACATCAAGACCAAATGGGATTTATTCTTGGAATGCAAGGGTGATCCAACATAGAAAAATCAATCAATTTCATTAATACATCTCATTAACAGAATAAAGGGGAAAACATATGATCATCTCAAATGATAGTCATGTGTTTGACAAGATTCAACATTCTTTCATGATAAAAACGCTCACTAAACCAAGAATAGAAGGACTCTACCTCAATATAATAAAAGTCATATTTAAATAACCCACAGTGAACATCATACTCAATGTTGAAAGACTCGAAGCTTTTACTCTGAGATCAGGAACAGGGCAAGGATGACCACTTTTGCAACTTCTATGCAATGTAATACTTGAAGCCCTAGACAGAGCAACTAGGTAAGGGAGAGAAATAAAAAGCATCCACATTAGAAATGAAAAAGTACACTTACCTCTGTTTAGAGATAATATAATCTTATATGTAGAAAATCCTAAGGATTCGACCAAAAAGCTGTTAGAACTAATAAACCCAGCAAAGTAGCAGGATACAAAGTCAAAGCTCAAAAATCAGTTGCACTTCTATACACTAACAGTGATCAATCTGAAAAGAAAATTAAGAGAACAGTTTCATTTACAATACCATCAAAAAGAATAAATTAATTAGGAATTAACTTAACCAGGAGGTGAAATACTTGCACTACAAAACTGCAAAAACTACAAAACATTTCTGAAAGAAATTAAAGAATAGAATAATGGGAAGACATCCCAGGCTCCCTAGGTTGGAAGACTTAATAGTATCCAAACCAACCTACAGATTGAATGCAATTCCTATCAAAACCCCAATGACTTTTTTTTGTAGAAATAGAAAAACTCATCCTAAAGTTCATATGGAATCTCAAGGAATCCTGAATAGCAAAAAAATTTGAAAAAGAACATTGCTGGATAACTCACATTTCCTGATTTCAAAAATTATATGATTACTTATAAAACTTAGAGTAAACCAAAACAGTGTAGTAATGGCATAAAGACAGAAACAGATGAATGGAATAGAATAGAGTGTCTAGAAATAAACCCTCACATATATGTGTATAGTCAAATAATTTTCAACAAGGGTGCCAAGATAATTTAATGGGGAAAATATTATCTTTTCAAAAATGGTGCTAGGAAAACTGGATATCCACATGCAAAATAATAAAATTAGGCCTTTAACTCATACCATATACAAAAATTAACTCAAAGTGGACCCATGAACTAAATTCAAGACCCAAAACTGTAAAACTCTTAGAAGAAGACATAGGGCAAAAACTTCACAACATTGAATTTGGCAATTATTTCTTGGCTTCAACACCAAAGGCACAGGTAACAGAAGAAAAAATAGTCAAATTAGACTTCTGAAAATTAAAAAAATTATGTATCAAAAGATACTACAAACAGAGTAAAAAATCAACAGAGTAGGAGAAAATATTTGCAAATCATATGTCTAACAAGGAATTAATATCCAGAATATATAAGGAGTTCCTAAACTCTACAAAAAAAAACAAAAAAAACCTCACAAAAAAACTCAGTTAAAAAATGGGCAAAGGACTCGAATAGACCTTTCTCCAAAGAAGATATGCAAATGGACAATAAATGAAATAATGCTATCAATATTAGTAATCATTAGGGAAATGCAACCCAAACTACAGTGAGACAGCAACTCACACCCATTATGATGGCTGCTGTTAAAAAACTGAAAGATAACAAATGTTGGTAAGGATGTGGAGATATCGAAACGCTTTTGCACTGTTGGTGGAAATGTTAAATGTTACAGCTACTACGGAAAACAGTATAGCAGTTCCTCAAAAAATTAAAAATAGAATTACTACCTGATCCCACAATTCCACATCTAAATATATACTCAAAGAATTGAAAACAGAGTCTTGAAGAGATATTTGTACATCACGTTCATAGCAGCATCATCTGTAATAACTAAAACATGGAGGCAACCTAGGTGTCCATTGACAAATGAATTGACAAACAAAATGTCTATTGTATATACATTCAATAGAATATTATTCAGCCTTAAAAAGAAGGACATTCTGCAATATGCTATAACATGGATGAATCTTGAGGACATTATGCTAAGTGAAATAAGCCGCTTCAAAAAAGACAAATACTGTATAATTCCACTTATATGAGGTGCTTAGAGTAGACAAATTCTTACAGACAGAAAATAGAATGGTGGTTACCAGGGGATAGGGGAAGAAGGAAAAGGGAGTTAACTCTTTAATGGGTACAGAATTTCAGTTTTTCAAGATGAAAAGAGTTCTGAAAGTGGATGGTGATGGTTGTGCAATAATGTGAATCTACTTAATACTACTGAACTATACACTTAAAAATAGTTAAGATAGTAAATTTTATGTGTGTTTTACTGCAATAACAATAATTGGGAAAAAATAAATCGCACAAGTTATAATTGGAGAAAAATAGCCCAAGTCAAATCTTACAACTCAGTTTTCACCTTCAAAAGATCTCGTATGCTATTAGATGTGCTAAGCCAGAGGGATTTGGAATTGGGACTGCATCCTGGGGTCCTGGTGTTAGCCTGTTGAGTCACCCCCTCATGGTTCTTCTTCTTTTACCTCCTGTTTGTGCATCTCTGGTCCCTGCTTCTTTACCCTCTGCACAAAAGCTTAGTTGATTCTTCAGTGACTATTGGCTAAAAACAAACAGAAAAAGCAAAAAGAAACAAAAGTGGTATTCTTCTAGTTCTTCCATAAGAACTGTGAAGGAGTGGCCAGCCAAAAAGAAATGTCAAGCAGAGGCTAGTGTGTGGGCCAAGAAAGCCCAGGTCAGACAGAAACACTACAGTTGCTCACAGATACATACAAAATAAGTCCTGATATTTTTGTGAGGACCTTGGGTGATAAAAGGGAAACCCCCTAAAGCATTTTTCAGGCAGCTGATAATGTTTGACAGCTTTGAAGAGGAAACAGAACTGCCAGATGTCAGTGGCTGAATCACGGGGAAAATACTGCATTCCGCAAAGCCTTACTCAAGTACCATGAAGTGTAGCCCAAAGTTGATAGAAATGCTGGTAAATAATACAATTTTATGAAAAAGTAAAATCTCGATACTTTTTCACGAGTCACTAGCTGTAACCAAGACAGTGATGTTGGTTGTTTTGTATTTTTTCATCTTTCATGAATTTTAGAATGCTTTCTTTATCAAACTCTAAAACATCTTTAACAAAATTGCAAAGTGTCACAGCAGTGAAAATTTTCATAAACTTCACAGCTCCTAATTATATGACACAGTAGAAGCATCAGAAATGTTCTGCTGTGTCATTTTCTGTTTCTTTGAAGATTCTCCTTTGTATTTCATCATTTTTCCATATACAGTTAAAACACCAAGCAAATATTTGGCCTGAATCCTAAAAATGTTTAATTCTTCTAATTTTCTGTAGTTGAATTTTCAGCAGTATAGAGCATTCCTTCAATTCTCCCCTCCCCTTTTTTTGGTTTGAAATACTCTTTAACACCTAAGAATGTGATCTTTTGTTCTTTATAGCTAACATTTAATACAAACTAATGTTGAATTTATCAAAAGCAAGTTCATAATCTTTGAAAACATACAACTTTTTAAATTATTGATGGGCTGAACCATTTATTAGTTTTTTAAATATTGAGGTATTCTTGCATTCCTGGAATATTCTAGACATTTGAGTGGCAAAACAGGCAAAAATCTCTAATTGGCATGTTTCTGGCATGTTTCACTGCATAAAAGGTGTAGAAAATTATTCTCATTTTTTCTATGCAGAGACTGTTCTACTTGTCACTGTTTCCATGGTGGTTTTTTTTGTGTGTGTGTATGGCAGTTATATATATTATTTAGTTTCTAATCTTTCTTTTAAAAACTTTATTGAGGTATAATTTATATGCCATAAAATTCCTTCATTGTAAGTGTATGATTCAATGATTTTTAGTAAATTTGTAAAGTTGTGTGATCATTATCACAATCCAGTTTTAGGACATTTTTATTACCCCAAAATGTTCTCTCCAGCTGTTTTGCAATCAATCCCTGCTCTCACCTTCAGTCCTGGCAACCACTGACTCTATAGAATTGCCTTTTCTGGATATTTCTTGTGCGTGGACTCATATAATTTGTTGTCTGTTGCATTTGGGTTCTTTCACTTAGCTGAATGTTTTCGAGGTTCATTGTGCGGCATGAATCAGTCTTTTGCTCCTTGGTGTTGCTGAGTAGTATTGCTTTATTTGGCTTTCCCACATTTTGTTTATCCAGTTACCTGTTGATGGCTTCCGGATTGTTTTCAGTTTTGACCATCATCTATAATACTGCTAGAAACATTCACATACAAAAACTGTTATGGACATGTGCCTTCACATCCCCTGAATAGATTCCCAGCAGTGGAATTGCTGGGTGCTATGGCAAGCTTATGTGTAATTTTTAAGATGCATCTAGTTAAGGGGTTAAAAAAGCTCCCCTCTCTGTTGAAGGAAAAGTTCATTTTCTTCTTGTTTTTCTTCTTGTGTAGCTCCAGGTTAGTTGGAAAGGCACCCTCTGTTCTCACTGATATTGTGACCTGGTTGAGGAGCCAACAGGACAGAGCTGTTACTTTTTGTCTGGCCTGACTTTGGGCACCCAGGGTAAACTGGAAATAACATGCCCCAGCCAGGTCTCTGTGTACACTTGGAAGTAGCTCTCAGGTCTCCCTCTGTTCCCTGCTTCCATGCTGCTGCTGTTCCTCTCCAGGCGTTGTTAGTGCAGGTTTTTCTTGGGCCCCTTCCACAGCCTCTGGGGCAGGCTGTTCCATATGCATTGAGTTGTGGGACAACAGCTGTCTTCAGTTTAGCCTTGCCTATTCTACATCTTGCAGAAATCCCTCTTCCCCCCAAATGACATGCAGATAGCATCCTTCTTTACTTTTACTTTCATTTTAGATTTCCCCTTATTATTACTGAACTAGTCCCTTTGTCATTTTAATGGAAATTTGGAAATGGAAGCTCTTGCCATGAGGTCACCTAGAATTCTAGGTGGTCATTCCTTCCTAAGTTCCCTTGCAGACCACCCTCGGGCTCCCTCCGGTTTCTACTGCCCTTTCTCCCTCTCTGCCAGTAAGTGTTGGGGTAATAGCTGACTTTACAGGAGATACTATCCATACTGGCTGCCTCAGTAAGTTCCTCGGTTCTTCCCATTCATCAGCTGATAAAGTGACAGTGCAGGGGGATGGAGGCGGATCTGTCTGGGAGGGAATGTGTATGTGAGTGGTGTAACATCTGTGCAGTGTCATTCTGCTGTGCTCTGAGGAGTAACAGGTCTGAAATGCAGACCTTGGAAAATGGACAAGTTGAAGTTTAGAGCAATAGTTGACGTGTAAAAAAAAAAAAAAAAACAAGCCTAGTGAATTTATTTTTAAGCCTAATAGAATCTTGAAAAAAGCCATTTATTATATCAACATTCCAAACATCAACAGAGCAAATATAATGAACCCCCATGGAGAACCACTACTGAAATGCAACACAAGATTTTGTCACATTGTTTTATCTATCCTTTTCTTTTTCTTTTATTCCCTTTTATGCTAAGATATTTTAAAACGAATCCTAGACACATTTTCCCCATGCTTAAGTATGCATCCTTAAAAATTATGGAAATTTTATTTTCTAACCACATTGTCCTGATCACGCCTAACAAAACTAATCAATAATTCGTTGATATCATCTATCCTCTATCCATGATCAAATTGTCTCCATTTTTAATGGAATCTTTTTATCAGGTTGTAGAATAGGAGAAACACATTATGGCTTGTTTCCTGGGCCCACCCCACTGCTAGTATTGTTCATTGATCACTTTAACTCTCAGTAGAGTTAAAGTTTAAAATCACTGTTCCCTAAGAGCTGTAGAGGCCCCAGAAACTGACTGGAGTGACTCCTGTTAAGATGTAAGGGCTTGTGGCCTCCTCGAGGGCCAGTGCTTGATGGTAGTTGCCAGTACTTGAGCATTGTCCTGGAAGGGTCCTTCCTGTGAATTACTCAGGCCGTGTAATTCATCCATGCTTATGCAATACAAATATTTCAAGCATCCTAACGCACTTATTTATTTATGAATGCTAGTGACCAGTGAACCAAAACCTCTTACCTAAAATAAATGACTAGCTTTGACAATGGAGGGGTCCGTACTTCGATTGCTATTCCTAATTTAACACACCAGCAGGGTGCTGGGCAGAGCTTACTGCACTAATTATCCTGCAATCTTACCTGATGAGAATTGTTCTTCCTTTACACTCATGCCTGGGAAAGCAGGTAGCTTGCATATGCAGTTAAGCAGCTACAGTGTCACCCCAGAGAAATCTGCCCTCTGATTGCCAAATCTCCACTTTGCCTTGTGCTGAGGAAGAGGCAGCTCTGGGGCAGTGTTCAGTAGGAAACGTTCATGATTCCGCAAGCTTCTTGTTTTCACACGTGGCTTCCTGTTATGCAGAGATAGGCAGAGAGGGCCGGGTAAGGTGTTGCAACTGATGGAGACACGCAGACCCACAAGAGGCAACTGCACTCTAAATTCCTAAGAAACATGAAAGCCACAAAACATGAACACTGGAGGGGTGGCCCTGGAGAGGCATCCTAGGTCAAACAAATTTGCTGGAGTGCAGAAAAACCTTGCAATATTTGTTCCTGGCTCAGGTTTCCAGAGCTGCTGATGAGAAAGAAGAAACAGAAAGCCAGTACTCCTCTCTCTGTCCCTTTCTCTCACTCTCTGTCATTCTCTTTCCTCTCTCCCTCTCTCTTTCTTTCTCTCTTTCTCGTTCTCACTCTCTGTCATTCTCTCTCCCTCTCTCTTTCTCTCTCTCTCACACACACAAAGATAATGTAACTCTCTCTGTCTCATATTGCTACCAAGACAGCATTTTTTACCTCTTCCTGCAGAAGACATAGCTATTGGTGCCAAGCCACTTTCCAAAGCAGAGTTTTTTCCTTTAGGTTGGCATAGTCACTTGTCAAACAATAAAGGGCATTTCTAGAATCCATAGAACATGGGAAAATTAAATCTGCCCAATTCCAGAGTATTGAGGCAGGCATTTAGGGAATGACTTTTAGATATTTCTATGAATTAGGTTATACAAATTTGTCTCAAGGGTGAGTGCCCTGGGAATACCCATGTGATTTAATTTCAGGGTACAGAGAGAAGGCTCCTTTGCTGTTATCAGTCTCACATTAAGATGCCTTTTGAAGGGGCAGTGCTTTTCATACTAAAGTTAACAATGAAACTCAAAAGAATGATGGGCGCTTTTCGATGGGGGGCCTTTGGCTTTGAAGACAGAAAAGGGATACAGAAAATGAGCCTGAAGTTTCTGAAGTCAAACATCCTAATTTCCTTCTGGACGGAAACTGAGGGCCACCATCCCACAGTCTGACAACAGGATAGGTGGGGGGTCTGCATGTATGTGTGTGTGAATGTGGTAGGGGTGTTGCATGTGTGTATGTGTGCAGGGTGTTGGCAGGAACGTATGAATCTGTTTATCATTTTCAGGTGGTAGTGATGCCAGGTCTGCTGTTTCAGAGAGCTCCCCAGCAGGCTCCCTCCTCAGCTGTGGTGTGGGCCTGACTGCCAGCCCACAGTAGCTTAGCTCAGTCTCTCTCCCTCCCATGCTTCGGCCACACCGGGCCTTGCTCAGAATCCCTAGGTCTCTTCACATGAGCTTGAGTAGCAGCTGGTAGGATTACCTAATATGTCCATTTTCCTGTTGGAGTGTCAGCACAGCCTCAGTGGTGGGCTTGAGGTTTCAGTACCATTTATCTGTCACTGTTTTTTCAAGGCCTACTGAGCCTTGCAGAGCATACACTGGCGGAAATAGCACAAAATTGTGCACAATCTACAGGCAAAATGGGTGGGGCTGAGGCAGCTGCTTCACATGATAGGTTAGGAACAGTGGCTTTGTTCCCAGTTCAGTGAAGGGTGGCATGGTCTCTCCTGTCCACTTCACCTTGGGTTCTTTAACCCTGTGAATTACTAGACATGGATTCCATCTCCAATGTGGATGCCTCTCTTTACCACAAGAATACATGCTCCTTTCTGGGCTGTGGCTTAGGTATGGATCTCGGGCTTTGAAATCAGATTTCTAGTTGTTAACTGGAACAGATCATTTCACCTCTGCGAGCTTTGGTTCCTTGTCTGAAAAATGAGGGTGAAAATATGGTGCTTACCCTAAAGAGCGTGAGCATTAAATGACACAGCTGTATAAAGTGCTTGCACTGTGACTGGCTCATGGTAAGTACTCAACACATAAGTAACTATTGATATTCATTATTGTTAGATCAGGGATTATATCTTCCATCAGCTACTCTGCTCAAGTAAGTACAGTGAATATATCCAGAAATCCCACCAATAGGTAAATTGGCCAATATTTCTTGCAAATACAAAATGCCTGCATGGTGGCTCACATTTCGTTCTAAAACATTTATTTTATTAACTCAGCAAATATTTATCAAGATGCTTCAATTGCCAGATGCTTTTCTAGGAGGTGTGGAGTTTTACTAAAAATCCCGAGGAAAACAGTACCCTTTTCTGTCTTGCATCTTGGTTTATCCCCATAGCCTCAAGTTAGAAATGCTTCCCTCTGTGCTGGTTTCCTCTATGCCATCTTTTCTTTGGTTTCTGAACATCTATGCATATAACTTTTCTGGTCTGAGATTTTCATGTCACTCAAATCTCCTGGCTTTCACTTGCACCTCTTTTCTCCCCCTAATCTCTTTCTTAATTCATAAGCCTTACTTATCAAAACCAAAACTCTTGGGAAGCTTGAAGCTCTCAGTTCCCGCTCACACTTTATCATGTCCAGACCTGGACTCACCCGACTGTTCAAACTGGCCTTGTTCTCTGATTTCCTTCCTTGCTTCCATGAATGGGTCTCCTAGATCCATTAGGGCCGTGTCTGATTAATGTCATATCCTCAGGACCCGAAATGGTTCTGGTGCATGTCAAGTCCTCAGTCTTGAATGAATGAATGGGGAAAGCTGCCTTACCTGAGCCACTCAAACCCCAAACCTCACAAATATCTTTGTCTCCTGCTCCTCCTTGTTCAGCAGGTGGCTGAGTCCTCTCAGTATTAGCCTCTCATATTGTTTCCTCTTCCATCCTAATCCAGGCTTCTGACTTTGTATCTGGGATATTGTGCTATGTCCAGCTAATCTCCCTCTATTCAATCTCTCTCCCTCTTTTCATCCCTCCCTTCCTTAATATTTTATTTCTTTTCTCTCATTTAGAATAAAATTGAGTCCATACTATAATAATAATGTTAATAATAATAGCTTTCATTTAATGTCCATGTTTTAAGAAGCAGGCACTGGCTGGGACCTGTCCACTTATCCTTACTAATCCCTATGGATTTATCACCTCACGAGATACATGTTATTATCACAGTTTAACAGAGGAGGAAACTGGCCCTCAGAGATAGAATATGGCTTACCCAAGGCTGTGTATGTAGAAGCCTGTGCACTTCTGCTACTTTCTCCTTCCTTCTCTCTGTTAGGCACTGTGCTAGGTGCAGGATACAAGGATGAGCAAGGCCAAACATCAAGGCAGTACCCCTGTCTTCTTAGAGTGCGAGTGGAGAGGGAAGACAGGGAAAGAAAAAAGTACCAAGCAAGGTGATGAAGGCTACGATGCACATGTGTCCCCAGTGACAAGGGTCCAGAGCCAGGGAGCAACTAAGTCTGGCAGGGCCGGGAAGGCTTCTCACAGCAAGTGGGGCCTGAAGGGATTCTTGAAGGACAAGTAAGAGTTTTCCAAGAGGTCAAATTGGATGTAGGTGGGGGCAGGGGGCAGGACATTCCAGCAGAGAGAATAGCATGCTGTCCTGGATGAAGTGCAGGATGGGTATGGAAAAAGAGCAGGAAATGCAGCAGAAAAAGCCACGAAGGACTCCAACTCCATGGTAGTTTAGCCTTCATCTTTTAGGAGGGAGGTGTTGGGGGTCATCAGAGGCTTTTAGGCAGGAAAGTAACATGATTAGAATTCTGTTTTAGAAGGCTCACGTCATAAGCAATGCTGTCTGTGTTGAATATAAGGAACAGGCAGCCTTCTGTGCTGATTGGTTGGCTGGGAGAATGTCACTCAAGTACATCAGAGAGACCAGCGGAGGTAAAGCAGGTTTGGGCGTGTGTGTCAGTGTTAGCAAGAGGAATGGTAGAGGTGAGAAGGGGAAAGGTAGTAAGTTTGATGAGGTGGTAAGCATGATGAGCTTGACATTCTCATGGAGGTGGGTTAGGAAGCTGGATGGATGGGTCTACAGCTCAGAAGAGAGGGCTGGGGGAAGCCATACAAATTCTACTCCCTTTTCAAATCCATTTAAACATGGTTCCCAAACTAATGCACGGCTCATATCAACATACTGAGAAAATACCTGAAATTGTTTCCCCAGCTCTGAAAGAAATATTCACACCTCGCCCACACATTTACAGCCATCCAAAGTAGAATCTAGACTGAGTCAGAATTGAGAGCAGATTATTTTGAGGGTTCAGTGGCAGAAGATGAAGAAAGGAAGTGATAACGTTTCTCAGCTGACTTCTCTGTTCATACTTCCTTCTTTAATTTTCCCTTGCCCCATCTTGGGGCAAAAAGCAGCTAACTTCTACTGCAGAAACAACATCCCTAGGCATGTGGCACTTCTTCTATTTCTCTTCTTTCCTTTCCAGTACTGTCTCTCACCTGCAGACTAAAATTCAACACAAACAGTCCAGTCATACAACTATATTTTATCATGGGCGTCCCTTGCTCAGGAATATGAAATAGCTCCCTACCACCTCTCTAATCAAGGTTGAATGCCTCACTCTGTCACCTAAAGCATCTTCTTCTCTGGGCCCTCCAGCTTGATTTCTCTATTTGATAAAATGCTGCCTCACGTTTATGGCTCATTTCCACCCCACACTTTGTAATGATAGCACTCAGGTTCTGGCAAGTGCTGACCGGCAGAACTGTCTGTGATAATGGAAATATTCTCTATTTGTGTGTCCAGTACTGTAGCCAAAAAACACACAGGCTTACCAAGTATTTAAAACATGGTTAGTATGACAGAGAAAGTCAATTTTAACTTAATGTAACCTATTTAATTCATTTAAATGTACACAGCCACTCATGATTAGTGGCTACTATACTAGACAGTGCAGTGCTAGGGGCCTTCTCATCCTCTCTCTACTAGAGTAAGGTGAGGTTTCTAACCTCATTGAGGTCCTCATTTCTCACTCGCCCCGGGGTGTTCAGTAAACACTGAGCAACTGCCTTCCCACCTTCCCCCCTGCCGCCCTGGTCTGCCTGCAGCCCCCTCTCCAACCCTCAGCCTGGTTCAGGCCTCCTTCCTGAAGGGCTGGGAACGTGCACTCGGGGTACAATGACTGGCTCACAAGTGAAGCTTATCATGGTTATTATTTTCATTATGAGAAACAGCTCCATTAATAGTAACAGATCTCTTTGTTTACTTTATCCGGAACGAGTCACACCCACAAGGAAGAGAGACTGTTCAAAGAACCTAACAAGAAAAGTTAATCACAACCAAGACAAACTCAAGGCCCCCAGACTTTCTTCTCAGCTATTTTAATCATCTCATGCTAGGCCTGGCTGGTGAGCAACACTGTGGGCTAAGGAGGGAGATGGCTCTGCACATGGGATGGAAAGTGCCCCTGCTTAATCCCTAGCTCATCTGAGACCCCAGCTGTCTCCCTACCCCCAGGGTTTGGGCCTAATTCCAGCAGTGTGGAAGTTTGTACTGAGCTATCCCCACTCTCTAACTTGTAACAGGTGGCCCATTGCCCATAGTTATATCAAGTATGGTGGGATGTTAACAGGCACTGAAGAAACACTGGTTGGATGTAGAGTGAGTGGTATCATTTATGGATATAAAACATGACCAGGCAGAGCCTTGATCAGATTTAGGCAGACAAGGTGGTTGCCTTCTGCCACAAGGGCATCAAAGGTTTTCTTGGCCAGGTCTGGGAACATAAGATCCTCGCACTTATTCCTGCCTTTGCCAGGTCATTCTTGCAATGCACACGTGCTCCTAGGAGGGTTTTTTGTTTGTTTGTTTTTGTTATAGCTGTTTTTGCCACAACAAAGCATGAAACATTTCACAAAACTATGAACAAAATACCAGCAACTAATTTCTTCTATGCTGAGTGAATTCTCTCCAATCTGTAGTATCTTTTTTTCTTCTCCTAACCCCCTCCCACTTCTTCAATGCTGTTGGAGACTTTCAGTTTCACCTAACCCCCACTGTGGTCCTAACGATGTCTGTGGGCCTCTGGGGGTGGCCCAAGGGGCCTGAGTCCTTCTAGCCACCATGTGGCACCTCCCTGTTTTCCCCCACTCCTGAGTTGGCTCCATTTGATAGCATCACCCCAGAAGCCAAGTAAAGGTTCCTCATATGCCACTGCTAGAGGGGGGTCCTCCCTCTCATATCTGATGTTGCTTCAGTTGGATGATCACAAAAGCCACACTGGGATGGACTTCACTGAGGTTATTGAGGTGGGGGAGAATGCCTCTGCATCTGCTGGAATAAATCACTCTTTGATTTTCTCCAAAAGTTTTGCGTGTAAACTACCTTTTTCATTTTTACCTACTGTCTGCCCTCTTTCTAGGACAGATAAGAGTCCTTGCAAGGTACAGTCTCTGACTTACAGAGATACAGAGCTGTATACAGTCCATCAAATTTCCTCCTCCACATTGTAGTCTGCCAAAATCTTTCTGTAGTTCCCTTGGGATCATTTCCACAGCCTTAGAGCAAGTGATCAGCCCACAGTGGCTGCTCTTTAATTACAGATAGAAGGCCTTGAAGATCGCAAGTAACTGAGGAGCAAGATCTCAGATAAAGTTCTTAACTGGGCTGCTAAGACACCCTGATATAAAGCAAATCCTTTGTAAGCAAGCTACCAAATTGTCATCAAAATATCAAATTACCTTTTCTACATCTGAGTATAAGCACTCTTATGACGATGTCTGTCCAATGGGATGCTGAATCAAATACTTCTTGCAACCTGGGATACAACCTAGTATGACCTCACCAGGTCGCTGGTGGGAGGTAAGAAGTGACTGCCAGATGGAAACAGGTATAAGGGTATATTACGGGAACTCAGACCCCTTGTGAGGGTCAAGGGAGCCCAGTTACAGTGGAGTCCTCTTCAGACAGCAATATTGGACAGAAGGGCGAAATGTGGAAATAGGGTGATAACTCTAGATACAATTGGAGATAGCTACAGAAAGACTCTGTAATACCATATAAAACTCCAGTGTTTGAAAGTATGCCATGACTATAAAGACTGAGAATCACAGGCATAGAAAGAGATAGAAATAATGGAATCAGAAAGAATGAAATTCCGTCCTTTGCAGCAACATGGATGGAGCTGGAGGCTTTTTATCCTAACTCACTCAGAAACAGAAAATCAAATATCCCATGTTCTTATTTATAAGTGGGAGCTAAACAATAGGTATACATGGACATAAAGATGGGAATAATAGGCACTGAGGACTCCAAAAGTGGGGAAGGCAGGAGGGAGGTGAGGACTGAAAAATTACCTGTTGGTTACAATGTTCAATATTTGGGCGATGGGTACACTAGAAACCCAGTCCCCACCATTATGCAATGGAGTCATGTAACAAACCAGCATATGTACCCGCTGAATATATTTTTCAAAATCAATGAGGAGGTGTTGGCAATTTAATGCATTAAAGATAGGAAAGAAGAAAGAAAGGAAGCTTGATGATGGAATGACATTTTCAAGTGAAGAGGGAAGTTGAAGAAGCTCTCAGTGATGACCCCCATCCTTTTAGTAGGAAGTAAAGTCATCTGTTGATAAAAATAGTAAGAGTAGCATATACTTACCTTTGACCAGGGACTGTGCTAAGTGGTTTGCATATGTTTGTTTAATCTCTACAACAATTCCATAAACTAGGAAGTATTATTATCCTAATTTAGCAAGTGAGGAAGCCGAGGCTCAGAGAAGCATAATTTATCCACTGTCAAAAAGTCAGGAAAGGTAGAACTAGTCTCCAATCAGGTGAAATGAAATGGGGTGAGAGTAGAGTTGATGGCTTAGTTTAGCTGTGTCGTGAGTGGTCCAGGGAGGGACAAAACCTGAAAAAGGGGGTTGGAAGATGAGGCCTTTCTCCAGCAACACTTGGCAGAAGTAGAGGGGTGCAGACACTGGGTATTAGCAAGTGTGGAGGGCAGCACAGTCCAAGGAGACGAGGGCATCCTTGAACTGGCTGGGAAAGAAGGAAGGTGGGGCTCAGAAGGAAGTGTTGAATGGGGACCAGGATGATCGATGGAGCGCTGGGTAGGGAAGGAAAGGAGAGAGTGGCCCTGGGTGGGAGTTACCATGGAGACAAGATGTGGAGGTACAGGCTGCACTTAATCAAATGACAAGCAGACTTCCTGTGTGAAAATAAAAGCCAATTATACCATGCAGTAGGTTCAAGGGGCTCTGGCTTCAAATCCTGCTTCTGAGTTCTATTGGCAGTGACAACCTAACTAAAGGTAATGGGAAGGCAGCAGCAGCGAGCTGCTTGTACAGCATAAAGGGCTGGGATACTCTCCGTGGACAGGGGACAGAATGGCACTGGGCAGGAGAATTCAGAAGGTGCCAACTCCCTGCAGGCTGGCCCTGTGGCCGGGGGCTGGGGTTTGAGTGGGGTCCGCTGGAGGAGGCCCGCATTCGACAGCGAGGTCGGAGCTAGCACAGCTTGTGGCGTGTGGCCCCTCCTCTAGCCGGCCGCTGTGGAAGAGTGCCCGGGCAGCTTCCGGCGGCCTCTGCAGCTGCGTGGGACTCACCCCGAGCCTTCAGAGTGAGGCATTATTTTCTCCTCTCTCTTGTCAGATACTGACTCCCACGCAGGAAAAAGGAAGCACCTTTTGTCAGATGCTGTGGCCACTTCCTCTTCAGAAGGCTCCAGCCAACCTTTCGCTTTGCAGAATGACGGGGCCCGCCGCGGTGCCGGACTGCCTGTGTACCAGGCCACTGGCCGCCGCCTGGGTTTTGTTCTTGGCCTGGCCCTGACTGGGAGCTGGCCCCTCGGCTGCTTCTCTGGCTCAGGGGGAACTTTCTCTGGCTCAGATCCGGACCCCTGAACTGGACCTGGCTGTCGTGCCCCCTTCGCTTCTCAGCCCCTCTGGGGTTCCTCCCTCCTCTCCGCCCACTCTTTGCTCACTGCCCCATGTCCCTCAGTCAGTCGGCCTGTCTTTTCCTCTCTATAGCTCGGTCAAGGAGTGTGATGACTGGCGAGCAGATGGCGGCCTTCCATCCATCGTCCACCCCCAACCCGCTGGAGAGGCCCATCAAGATGGGCTGGCTGAAGAAGCAGAGGTCCATCGTGAAGAACTGGCAGCAGAGGTACTTTGTGCTGAGGGCACAGCAGCTCTACTACTACAAGGATGAAGAGGACACGAAGCCCCAGGTACCAGCCAGGCTGTTTGTCCCGTTCATAAGGCACGGAGGAGGCGGGCCTGGAGTCCGCTGGGATTGCATTTAAACTCACAGGGGCCTTCTTAATAGGACCAGACACACCCGTTGGAAAGGAAATTGCTTTTTCCTTTATACCATTTTCTAGATACATAAACTGAGTTGCAAAGATGACAGAGTGGTCCTCTAGGAAGTCCCAGGATGGGCATTGTGGAGTTTCCTACACGTGGCTCTAAGTCAAGACCGGCAACAGGGTGGTGATGGTGGTGACACTCAGTCAAGGGTTCAGAGAAAGTGGATTTGGGTTCAGGAAAACCGATTGTGGGACTCATTGATTTGTTTGTTCAGTAAGTATTTACTGAGCATTTATTATATGCCAGACACTGTTCTAGGTACTTGAAATAAACTATGAGCAAAACAGATAAAAATCTCTACCACACACAACTTAGAATATGGAGGAAAAGACACATAAGCATAACAAATAAGAAAAGTATGTAATTTGTTAGGAAAAAGATTAGTTCTGTGAGGAAAAAATAGGATGAGCTAGCAGGTGTCAATAGTTAAGGGAAGATGTAATTTTTAAAAGGATGGTCAAATGACCTCATGAAGCAGGTGACACTGGGATCAAAACTACAGAGGAGAGGGAATAAGCTGGGTAGATCTCTGGGGGAAAGAGTGTTCCAGGCAGAGAGAGAACAGCTGGTGCCAAGGCCCCAAAGGGAGCATGTCTGGCCTGGATGGGGAATTGCAAGGAGGGCACTGTGGTGGGAGCAGAACTAGCAGGTAGGAATCAGAGGGGATGAGGTCTGAGAAGCAAGAGGGCAGTCAGGGGTCAGGGGCACAGACTGCTGGGGCACTGCAAGCTACTGTAAGGACCTGAGCATTCACACTGAGGGCCACAGGGAGGCATTGCAGGGCTCTGAGCAGAGAGTGACAGTTTTTGGTTTAAGTTGTAAAAAGACAGCTCTAGCTACTGTGCTCAAAAATAGAGCAGGGGGAAGACTCAAGTAATCTAGGTAAGGGGTTATGATGTTTAGGGGCTCAGTGGGAGTTGTGGGCTGGAGGAAAATGGTCAGCTTCTGGATATACTTTGAAAGTAGAGCAAACAGGATTTCCTGATGCAGTGGATAAGGCTGTGAGAATGGGCTTTAATCCTAAATCTTGGGCCTAGGTCTCTTTGGCCAACCTCATTGCTTTTCTGGCCATTGTGGTGTGTGAGAATAAAAGAGGATGCTCTGAACAATTACGCCAGGATCCCAGGTGCAAACTGGATGTCTCAGGGCATCCAGCACAGCTGGTCACCCACCTAGAACTCATGTCTGTGGAGATGGAAGTATGGGCTTGGCCAGAAGGAGCTTATTCGGCAAGACCGACTCTAGAACCTTCTGGAGTCAGAACAAAATCCCGAGAAAGATGAGGACAAGAAGTGTGTAGATATTGGGGGTGGATGGGACCAAAGTGAAAAGGTCATTTTGGAAGAGGACAGCTTTCTTTAAGGGCAGGCTTGAGAATCCATTACACATCAGCAGGACTCGGTTAACCAGTTCCTCCACTTAAGGGCTCTGAATTCTGAGTGTCTGTCACTGCAGAGGCCGGAGGAGGATCACAGGGATCCCACCACAGACTGGACTCTTGCCTAGTGTTCTGTCCATGGTAACCAGCCTTCCTTCTCTTTATAAACACCCCAGACCTTATTAAAGCCAAGCAATTCCAGGCTAAGATGGCAGTTGATGTCTTAAGACGATGGAGGAAGCCTTCCTATCTGCAGAGTGTAAGGGAGACGGCAGTAAGGTGTGGCCACCCCACATCAATGAAAGGGGCAGCTGAGTGTGTTTCCATGAAGTGTAGAGGGTGAGACGCACTTTATATCAAAGGACGTGTTCTTTTCCTGGCTCCACCACTGTTTGGCCCTGTAATTATTTAATTTTTCTGAACCCCTCTTTATTCTTTTATAAAATCAGACAATACTACCTGGCCTGCATTTGTCACAGGATCAAATGATATAAAGCAGGTGTAAAAAACTGTTTTGTAAAAACATAAACTCATGTCAAAAGGTAAAATAAATATATGAAGGTTCTTGCTTCTCCTCTTTACTTCTGGGAGGAAGAAACCCAAAGCCTTCTCAGGACTAAATTAGCCTGAGATAATTAGGTAACACTTCTAGGATGACAAGGATAATTTATTTTGAGGAGATCTATTGATGTAATACATCAGATCAATAGGTCAAGTAAGCAAAACCACACAACCCTTCAATAGATGGCTGAAAAATGCGTTGATAAAATCCAACACTCATTTCAGATATGAAAAATAGAAAAATAAAACCTTTAGGAATAAAATAATAATTTCTTAGAAAGAATAGTGTAGTTTACTGCATGTTGATATGTATAGTTTGATTACAAAAGCTTTAAAAGTTATTCACAATCCCATCAGTAAGAAATAGCCACCTACATCCCCTCTACTTTCAACCTTCCCTATATGTATGTATTTAGGAACTCATCTATTGTAAATGCAAAATTAGTATAATAAATATTATTTAATGAAAAAATTAAAAATACTTCATGAATATTGGCCCCAACACTAAATATGACTCTATAATATAATTCTTAGTTATGTCAAAACAATCTATTATATGAATGCTCTATAATTTATTTAATTAATTTTCCACTGTTAGGAATTTGGGCTGATGTCTATACTATTATCACAAGCAATAATTAAGTAGATTCCCCACAGCATTGTTTATATTAGTGATATGACAGCAATGCCCAGTGGTAGGGGCTAACTTATATTAGGCTATATTTACATGTCTATACAATAAAATACAATTCAGACATTGATGCTCCTAATTAATACTTTTTGATATAGAAAGATGTCCATAATATTGTCTTTGAAAAGCACTTTACAACAGAAGGTGATGTGTATACTAATCCCATTCTTGGAAAAAATATGAATCTGTATTTATAGAAAAAGGTCTAGAAAGACATACACAGAAGTATTAACGGTGGTTATCTCTGAATACTGGGGTTACACATACAATTTTTAATGTTTCTTTAAAAATATTTTTATAATTTAAGTGTAATAGTTGTAAATTTAAAAAGAATGCACACAAACATCCTATCCCCCAAGATACCAAAAAACAGAAACATCACAAGAATCTTGGAAGCATCAGGCGTAAGGGCCCTCTTACACTGGTGATGTGTGGGTCGGTTGGTACAACCTCTCTAGAAAGTCATTTGGCCAGATTTACTAAACACAAAAAATTGTCATACCCTTAGACACAGTGATTCTGGGTCTATGAAGTTCCAAAAGAAATAATAAGAACATTAAATGCTATTTATAATGAGAAACATTGGACCTAGCGTCCGACAAAGGAGAATGTAAATAAATTATGGAACCGTGTATGATAGACTTTCCTGTATGTGCTTTTGGGGAATCCTGTGGCCCTATAGAAGGCAGTCTGTGCATTTTTTCTTTGAGTTCTCAGAAAGATCCTGTCCGGTTTTAACAGTATAAGGCTGTGTAAGTCCATCAACTAGCTTTATATAAACCATTCTAGAAAGTTCTTTGTCAGGGAAATTGTTTTGAATAGAACCTCAGCTTATTGCCCTCAAGTTTCTGTTACAATGATGGTCTCAGACAATCCTAGTAGTAGGGTAGACCCGTGGTCCCATTGTCTCATCTGTCTGTTTTCTGAGGCATCGCCACAAGTGGTTGTCTATCAGCGGCGTGCCGGTAAATAGTTAACAATGGGCCCTCTGACGGGAGAGTTGATTGAAGTGCAACATTTGCTAATTTCTGTGCAGCAGATGCTCCCATCATGACTGATGCAAGCTACCAACGTGATATCACTGAACTCAGAGTTGAGAAGAGACATACTATAGAACCACATTGTATAGGATTTCCACCACACAGATAGAATAGATGGAAGTAACTACAATGGCAGAAATGATAGCAAAATTTAGTAAAGAATCAGAAAGTTGTAAAATTTAAGTATCTTCACCTTTTTAGTAGAAAATATTTCATTGTAAGCTTATAGAATTTAAATTTTAGTAATAGCTGTATTTAAGTGGCTTAAAATGTAACAGTTAAGTTCTCATGAGCCAATATAAACATTTTGAAAAATGCTTTAACAAGGAGTTGGGCTAAAATGTAGTTCTACCTGAATTTATAATAGATTTAAAAGTTATAGCTAGAGAATTCTAGATATTCTGGCACCTCACTGCCGTAGCTGTCTCCATTGCTTTACTGCTGAAGGACTTGTGGCCTCCTGCATAAACCTTTCCGTCCTTCCATCTTTATACAGAGTCCACCCCAGTCAACTTGCTAAGTACATGAAAGTGGCTCTGGGCAACTTGTGCCCTTCCCTTCCTCGAACAATTCTTCCTTCCCCATTAGTGTCCCCATCTTCACCCCTACTGGTATCTCTTCCTCTTACTTGCCTTCCTCTTGCCATTTATGAAGTTCAAGGCTCTCATGCTGAGTGCAAGGAATTAGTCATTTACACCTTGGTGTGAACATGTTTAACTCTGATTGTTACTTCTCTCAGCAAGTGGGACTTGTAAGTGAAGCCTTATTTGTAATTCTGGAATCACACTGACTGAGGCTGGAATCATAGATTTTGTATTATCTAGCTTTTGTGATCCTGGGTCAGCTAATTAACTTCTTTGAGCTTTGCTTCTTCCTTTCTCCAATGGGGGAGAATAAAAGTCCTTCCCTCCTAGACTTCTTATGAAGATTAGATGTGCTGATATATTCAGGGCAATTAGCATAGAGTTAGACACTTTAGGACTGCTCAATACATGGCATGTATATTTTTAGTATTTTATTGTTACGATTTCTGATGAAATGATTTTGGGTACCAAATGACAGTTTAGAGGGGTACTTAGGGGAGGCAGACACCTCTGTGATTGCCCTTTCCTTCTCTCCTTACCAGACAGTGCTCTGTCCTGTCTTAAAGCAACAAGGCCTTTTATTCTGGCACCATAACTCATCCAAAGTAGCTCAGCAGCACAACCTCAGGGTCGTTTTTTCTGAAGGCATTGATGTGATTTATTAAAGATGGTGAGGACCATGTAGGTGGAGGTTATTTTTAAATAATAAAATTAGAGGAATGTAGAGGAATTGCAGAATTCCATTTTCTAGACCGATTTGCTTTTTCTTCTCCTCCTTCCCCTTCCCCCTTATCCCCTTCCTTGTCTTTCATCCTCATTCTCCTCCCATTTGTTCTTTCTCTTCTTCCTTCTCCTGCCCTTTCTGTTCCTTCCCCTCCTCCTCCTCTTCCTTTTTGTCTTGTTCTTTCTCAGTCTTAGGCATTTTTATTTCTAGATCCTCAAGAAACATTTATTCTCTTAGGCTCCTGAGTGGATCTTACTTCTGAGATATCCTTAAGACTCTTTTGCCTTTATAGTGTTCTCTGCCACCAATCGTCTCCATCCGTACTTTGTTTTGAAATAAAGACATGTGTGTTTACTCAACTCAGAACCAGGCCTGCTACCTTCAACAGCCAGTGAGGTATAAATTTTGAATAACTAGATCCAGTGCACATTAACTATCTCACTTTGTGCAGTCATTTAGACGTTCAAAGTGTCAATTTCCTCATCTGCAAAGTGGCAGTGATAAATCTTGCTGTGCTCTGGATATGGAGCTGTTGTGGGGGTCTAATGAATTATCTCAAATGGGCCAGGCGAGGTGGCTCATGCCTGTAATCCCAGAACTTTGGGAGGCTGAGGTGGGCGGATCACGAGGTCAGGAGATCAAGACCATCCTGGCTAACACTGTGAAACCCCGTCTCCACTAAAAAAAAATACAAAAAATTAGCCAGACATGGTGGCAGGCGCCTGTAGTGCCAGATACTCGAGAGACTGAGACAGGAGAATCACTTGAACCAGGAGGCAGAGGTTGCAGTGAGCTGAGATCATGCCACTGCACTCCAGCCTGGGCAACAGAGCGAGACTCCATCTCAAAAAAAAAAAATTATCCCAAGCGAAATGCACTGTAAGTGATAAAGCACCATGCACACACATGGTGGAAGTGGCTTGTTTTTCTGATAATATATCCGTGTATAAGAGGTCACAAATCCTATTAAACCCTCAGTCACCCTTCATAGATCTGGGCTTGGTGGTGGGACCATTTCCCACCACCTCAGCTTTGATGGTGAAGAGCGCTGGCTTTGGACTGACTTCTGAGATCAACTACTATTCTGGCACTTACTAGCTCTATAACTTTGGGTAGATTACAGAAGCTTTCTGATCTCTTTTCCTCACCTATAAAATGTGCATAATGATACTTTGCTTGGAGGCCTGCTGGAAGGACTAAATGAATAATACATTCGAGGTGGTTAGTGAAGGTGCAGGCACCTGCTACTCAATACCCCATCCCCTCAAATGGTGACCTGAGTGGTTCAGTCCTCCCTGAACCCCTCTGGCAGCCTGGCAGGCAGTATGGTCTCCCCAGCCTCAGCATTGCCTTCACAAAGACCAAGTGTCTCGTTTGACCATGCAGTTGGGTCCTTGGAAAAGTGGGAAGAGGCAAGTACTGGTGATGGAACTCTCTTAGCTTATTCTTATATCAGAACCTTGTCTTTCTCTGGGCATCTGGTTTGCTCTGGAATAGCTGCCCTTTAATTTGCCCGAGGCCGGAGCAGCAGAAGGGGCCCCATTAAAACTGGGAGGCTAGCTTCCCGTGTCCCTACCCTCCTACTCTCCACCCCATCCCATCATTATCCTATCTGTTCTCCAACTCAATTTTAGTTTATAGGCGTTAAATTGCTGCTTATCCTTAAGGCCTGACTTTTCATCTTTCAGGGCTGCATGCATCTACCAGGAAGTACAATCAAGGAGATCGCCACAAACCCAGAAGAAGCTGGGAAGTTTGTCTTTGAAATCATTCCAGGTAGGCCACAACAGGTAGGACAGAGGTGCAATGCAGAAGTAAAATTCCCATTTTACTTCTGGATTCTAGAAGTCAAAGCTATATTTGGAGACTCATTCAACTAACTAACCAACCAGCCTATTGAGAACCCACAGTGGTTCTGTATACAGTTAATGAAGCTATTGCAGTTTATTAACTAGTATCAAGTGCTTGAATAATGCCCATGAAATAAGTAGGTAAGCATTTTGTTCAACTCTGTAAGCATTTCATGAGTGTGTGCTAGGAGCCAGGTACTGTACAAGGCACTGAGCCACTGACATGAAAAGTGTACCTTCTCTACTCACTAAAATGAACTCAGTCTAGAAGGTGAGTAGGTCATTAAATTTAACAGTTAAAATGTAAATGGAACCATGTGAAATTGCCATTTCGAAGGGTCAAAAATTATAAAAAGTCAACAGCCTCAGATGGTTCCACCCATTGCATCTCACCATTGCACACATGATTGGCACATTGGAGGGTGCCTCTTTCAAATCAAGAGTTTCCTTCCTCGAATGCATTTGGAACAAGGGGAGTTTGGGTCATGCTCCTGAATCTGCCATGCTGAGATGCTTCCACCCTTCTCCCTGTCTCTTGCTCCTATGCTAGCCCTAGCCCTGCCAGGGGCTCTGGGACTAGAGGTTAATCTGACTGTGTAGCCTTGCTGCTACTGTTGTACTGACCACAGCAGGGGAGGCCACGTGGCTCCTGAGTGCCTCTTTTCTTCCCCCTCTCCTTCCCACTCACACAAGGTGACTGTGTGCTTAAGAAAGTTGATGGAGAAGGCAGCATAGCATAGAGGTTAGAAGTGTCCAGTCTGGAGCCAGCCTGCCCTGACCCTGGCACTATTTGTGTAAGAGGTTACTTAATTTCTCCTTGCCTCTGATTTTTTGTCTATAAAATGGGGATAATAATGATGATAGTGAGGATTAAATAAGGAAATCAATATGAAGCATTTGATACAGTGCATGTCATATCAGTGTTTGATATTTGGGAATAATCTAGAGATAATTATAATGCAGAAAAAAATTCCTAAACTTGGCTATGACCATTTATAGAATACAAATAAAAAAATTTTTAAGTTCCTAGATGGTCCCCTCATGGGCACTGTCTTGCTTGTTTTTTTTGTTTTGTTTTGTTTTTGTTTTTGTTTTTTTGAAGTGGGGACAGAGTCTTGCTCTGTTGCCCTGGCTGGAGGGCAGTAGTGCGATCTGGGCTCACTGCAGCCTCTGCCTCCCCAGTTCAAGCAATTCTCCTGCCTCAGCCTCCCGAGTAGCTGGAACTAGAGGTGCATGCCATTATGCCCAGTTAATTTTTGTATTTTTAGTAGAGACAGGGTTTCATGTGTTGGCCAGGCTGCTCTCAAACTCCTGACCTCAGGCAATCCACCTGCTTCAGCCTCCTGAAGTGCTGGGATTACAGATGCGAGACACTGTTCCCATCCTCCCTTGCTTTTTAATCTGAAGGTCTATCTTCCTCTCTTTCTCTTCAGAGGAAAAGCAGGAAAGCCTGCTTTTTCAGTCTCTCCTCACTAGGAATATCTCTCTCCCTTTCCACAAAGGTTATTCTGTTCTTAGGATGCCTCTCCCAGTGCAATTCATGGGACACAACCATCCATGGTAACATGTGTGTCCTAAAGCCTGGGTTTTCAATCTAGAGTAACCCAACTGAGAGATCCAGCTGAAGATTCACTGTGGGCTTTGCACCAAAAATACCTACTCTTCAAATTGCTATACCAGTGCAGGAGGAAGATTTGTTCTCTCATTATCATTCATGTTCGCAACAGTCTCCTGGCCTGCTAGAGGAATTCTCAGATTCTTTTTTTTTCTCTCTCTCTCTCTCTCTTTTTTTTTTTTTTTAAACAGAGTATTGCTCTGTCGCCCAGGCCGGAGTGCAGTGGTGCAATCTTGGCTCACTGCAAGCTCCGCCTCCCGGGTTCATGCCATGCTCCTGCCTCAGCCTCCCCAGCAGCTGGGACTACAGGCGCACACTGCCACGCCAGGATAAATTTTTGTATTTTTAGTAGATACGGGGTTTCGCCGTGTTAGCCAGGATGGTCTCCATCTCCTGACCTTGTGATCCACCTGCCTCAGCCTCCCAGAGTGTTGGGATTACAAGCGTGAGCCACCACACCCAGCCTCTCTCTCTCTCTTACACACACACACACACCTCACACACATCTCATAAGGACAAATAATTCTAAAGTAATAATAAGATAGGAAACCATTTTCATAAAGATACCATCATCTTCCAAGGTTCCACCCAACCCTAAAGTGAGACATCCTTCATGTTATAACAGAGAATTTTGAGTTCCTCTTTTTATCATCTTCTTTTGCAAGATGATTCTCCGCAGCTAATGCTGGTATAAGAAATGGGCTTCCTAGATAGGATCCTCTCTCTGTGATCACCAGTTTTATTTGCACAAACACCACACAGAAACTTTTAATTGTAGTCATGCTAGTTTTTTTTTTTTTTAATTGAGGGCAGGCAACAATTTAGGGTAGGCTTCCCTCTCGCTACTGACCTTTCATAGAATAACTATCTATTCTCCTCCCACCCCAGGGAATCACTAGGGATAAGAGGTTGTTCCTTCTGTTGCATATGCTATCTCATTTAGTTCTCATACCACTTTATGATCTGTTGTCACTCATTTATACAACAACTTCATTGAGCATCTCCTATGAGCTAAGTACTATTGCAGGACTGGGAATGTGGCAAAGAACTAAGCAGCCTGCATGCACCTTATGTGGGAAGAGACTAGCAGCAAACCAAATATATGGGCAAATTATGTAGTTTTTCTGATAGGATAACAATTATGGGGAAAATTAAACCAAAGAGAGAGAAGGTGCTGGCTGAGACGGTTGACTGGTTATTGTGAACAGAGCCGGCAGAGTTTGTGTCATTAAGAAGGTAACCTTTGGGCACAGATCGGAAGGCAATGAGGGAGTCAGCTAAGAGCACAGCTGGAGGAAGAGCATTCCAGGAAGTGGAAATTGCCAGTGCAAAGTCTCTGAGTCTATTTCATATGTTCAAGGAAGGTCAAGGAGGCCAGTGTGGTTAGAGTGAAGTGATGGCAGGAGACAAAAATAGGACATTTGCTCAGGGGTGGGCACAGATTTCATAGACAGTTGTAGGCAATGTGAGAACTTTAGCTTTTCTGCTAGAAGGATGGGAAGCCACTGGAACGTTTTGAGCAGAGGTGTGACATGACATAACTCATGTTTTAAAATTCTTTTGAATTGAAAATAAAAGTAAGTAGTGGGGGCAAGGGCAGAGCAAGGAGGTTAGTGAGGAGGCTTTTGCAAGAATCCAAGTCAGAGATAGCAATGATGAAGGGCTGTGAAGTAGGCAATTTCTGATCACATTTTGAAGGTAGGGAGGGCTTCATTTGCTAATTAATTGGATGTGGGAAAAAGAAATCAACATTGACTCCAAAGTTTTGGCCTAAACAGTGGAAAATATGGATTTGCTGAGATTTGTGCATGTAGCAAGTTTTTTCAGGGTATGGGGGGTAAGGGCATCAGTTTTGGACATATTAAATAATATCTCCATTGCACCTGTAAGGAAACTATTGCTCAAGACAATTTAGCTACTGCAGTGATGGAGGTAAGAACAAGATATTAAGGGATAATAGAATAAGGACTCTCCACTCAACTTGGAGTAGGGGGAAGAAAGGTCCCTAAAAAAGGTAACATTTGGGTTGGGTTTTAAAGAATGGACAGGAGTTCCTCAGGCAGATTAAGAAAAGAAGAGATGTCCATTTCCAACAAGAGAAACAGCCCAATGGGTAACACATGTCGAACAAGCTGTGTTTAAGTCAGATAAATTGTGCCTGAGGTCAGAGTTGCTGTTCATGAGCTTTGTATTAATGTCAGTCAATTCCTCTTAATGAAAGTCTGTCCTAGCACCCCAATTATGCCCAAATACAACAGAAACCTTTCCAACCCCCTTTGGTTCTTGTCTCTTGGACCTATCTTAATATCATCAAGCTTCACATTATTTCACCCTTTGGTACAATCTGATTCTCAATCATCCTGTCATCAGGTCATCAGCTCTCCTAACCAGAAGAATTAGTCCATGGAAGTCCTCTTCATTCAGGAACATCTTGAGACCTGGGTGTTTCCCAGTGGGGTTGCTCATGACAGAACAAAAGGACCTCCCAGGACTCAGGGTAAACTGAGAAGGCATGTTTTAACAACATATTGACTGGAGTTGAGGCATGGTGGAGAGAGAGGGGGAAAAGACACCAGATAAATTTTGTCCAAGGTCACATTTAGAAGCAATATGGGCCAGTGGAATCTTTCATGGGAGTAAGGAGACCGACGGACTTGCCCTGCATTTGGCAGCAACTCACTGGATACTGATGGACTGGTGCTTTTGCATCCCTGGGATTCAGTTCTATTATCTATAAAATGGAAATAATACTAACTCCTTATTCTATTTCAAAGGGATATTGCAATTCCTGGAGGGTCTTTTCATTCTTCCCTGAGTATTTTTAACTTATCATTTTACTTCTGAAAACACCCAGTTCTCAGGATATTCTCAATGCCTAGGGTTTTAATGGACTGAGCCTTCCAGTCAGAAAAGCTGATGACCCAATGACAAGATGGATTCAGAATCAGGTTATCCCAAAGGGTGAAGGAAGGTGAGGCTCAGTGATGTTAAGATAGGTCCAAGAGACCAGAACCAAAGGGGATTTGAAAGTCTTTTCCTGCCCTGCAGGGAAATACAGGTTTAGGCACAACTACTCAGCTAGAACAAGCTCTCTGAGGGAGATAGCCTGCCATTGTGAGAAGAATGGGTTGATGCTTACAAAGGCACTTTGAAATTTAATAGTATCCCATAATTGAAAGGGATCACTATTGTTTTCTTGTCCCTGCTAAGACCTTTTTATTTTAACCAACTAAAGAAAATCCCAACTTTGAGGATTTCCATTTGCAAGCAGGTCCATGGATGAAGTTAGAGTTCAAGTCTCAGATCTGACTTAACTTCATGGTCTAAGACCTGTATTTGATACTCTTCTTTTCCCTCTCTTGCTTCTTTCTCCCTAGTTTTCACTTTCCCACATTCTTTCCCTTCATCTCCTTCTCCCTGCTCTCTGTTGCCTTCAATTTCTCCCACCTGTTTTGTCCATTTGAGAACACCAACCGAGGAAACACTACACCTATCTATAATCTTAGGTTTGAAGTGAAAATGGTAAAGAAAGTTCTAACAAGTTTCATGTATCCATTAACTGAGTATTGAGAACCTACATTTGCAAGGTCTTGTGTGGTCAGGAGAGCAGAAATATGAACACCAAGCACGAATTTTATGAAAAAAGCACACATGTACTCACTGTCACTCCCACCTGAGGTTGTCATCTTCTACCCTACCCCCGCAACTGAGCTCAAGGCTAGCTTAGGAAAGTATCCGTGACTGGCGTGATGATCTAAGGTCTTCTAACTTTTATGGGCTGAATTGTCTCCTCCATGCTGAAACTGCACCACGAACTTCCTTTTCCTTTTGGCAGGAAATGACTTCTGTCCTCTTAATGAAAGCAGCCCTCAGCCCCAGCTACGCCAATTGCAAACCATTGTGTTCAATGATTTGTCTGTAGAGTTAGAGCTTCAGCAAAAACAGTAAGAGTGCCCGGATATCCAGGTCCACTGAGGATAATTAGACAACACATTTGTGTTGTTTGGTTGGTAGTGATTCACTGAACCAAGAAATCAACTGAGATCTTGTTCCCTTCCCTTCCCCTTGCTCTCATACCCTTATCACTCTAAGACCTTCACAAGTGCTACTTCTTCCTCCAGCCTCATGGGACCAGAATCGCATGGGACAGGACTCCTATGTCCTCATGGCCAGCTCCCAGGCAGAGATGGAGGAGTGGGTTAAATTCCTCAGGAGAGTTGCTGGCACACCCTGTGGAGGTAAGGACCCCTGCAGGCTTTCCTGGGCAGGTGCCTATGACATCTCAGGGAGTAGGAAGTAGCTCCAGATGTGATAGCTCCTTGAGCAGTGCTCAAGGGAGACAACCAGAAAACAGTTATCTGCATGCCCATGGCCAAGTCCTCTGTCAAATGTGGAGGAAAAGTGGGCTCAGAGCTTCTAGCTTCCCACCCCCTGCACCACCCGGGTCATCTCAAAGAGCCATCTCCAAATTAACTGGACAGAAGGCAAGTCTTTTGCACTGAGTAAATGTGTATGATATCCGGAGGTAGTCCTTTCTCCTCTCTGGGTCAAAGTACTCTCATCTGTAAAATGAATGGGTTGGATGAGCTGACCCTGCGTCCCCAGCAGCACTGGCTCACGCAGCACCACGAGTCGGCCTGGTTCTGGGAACTGATGGCAAGAGCTATGCTGAAAGCATAAGTTAGGCTACATAAGTCAGCACAGGAAAATAAAGCTGCTGTCCAAAAGAAGGATGATCAGACTGGGGAAAGGTTCAGGAATTGTGTCTCAAGTCTTGCAGGTGTACAGTGAATTCAGCATTCAACACTTTTCTGGGTTTCACAACTCAAGAATTAGAGCTCTCTGGGAATCCTGGTGATGTTTCCACATTTGAGGAGGGTCCTGACTAAAGAAAACAGATGCAAAAACCATCTGAAATTAACAAACATATGAATCTAGTATGTTTCCCTCCTTTTACAAAAATATGAAAAAAACTGACAGTTCTCAAGTTAACATTTTCCTTCAACTTTTTAGGAGCATGCCTACTTGTGTCAACTCCAGATAACCTTAAGTATATAATTATGTATTGACTGTGTGGTCTGTTATTTTGGAAATCATTTAGGGAGGCTTTCATAGTTTGAATATTAAATATTTATTTCATTGGCCAACAGCTTATTTCAGAAATTTCAAGAATACCACAATAATTTTGTGGAGAGTAAAGAAAAAATACTCCACCAGAGGCATTTTTGTGTTTTGCTTTCATTTGCTCTTTACATCTACACACTTTTTTCAGAATGACACACTTAAAATTTATATGCAATTTAGTACCTTTGATTTTATGGCTTAATCATTTTCCCCAAGTTGCTATGGAATGTTAATTGATACATGTCAGAGTTTATTTGGTTACAAATAGAAATTGTATCCAATGATGTTAAACAACCAAGAGAGATTTGCTGGTTAAACACATTAGCTTCTCAAAGAAACCAAGAGCAGGAGCTACCAAGAGGTTTTATAAGAGTCTGGGACCAAGAAAGGGGACATTAGCATTGATTTTACCCTGTCTGTTTCTCTGGGAGCACATGACCTGCAGGTACGTAATTAGCCAACATGCTGGAAGATCTTAGCTGTGACCATCCTTATTGTGCTGGATTATGAGATTGTGAGCCACCCTTTTCTGTTTTCTCCAGTCCAGTGTTTTAAGCTATCTGCATAGACAAGGGTAGTGGATGTTGCCTAATCATGCACCTGCTCTCTGAGTCAAAATGGTATCCGTGTACTTTCACTAGGTTCTGTGACTACTGTGATGCTTGACTGAGCCTTGCCATAGTGAACTGCTGTACTCTGTCATGATACACATGGGGATTTCACCCTCGCCGCACCCCAAGACCACTACCTGAGGAGCAAGTCAAGCATAAGTCCTGTAGGCGGTGGAAAGTCCAGAGAAGGGGAAATCAGAGTGCAACACCACTTACTTTTCAAAGAACAGTGTTGCCTCTGATGCAGCATCTCAGATTATTATTATTATTATTATTTTTGAGATGGAGTCTCATTCTGTCTCCCAGACTGGAGTGCAGTGGCATGATCTCGGCTCACTGCAACCTCCCTGCCTCCCGGGTTTGAGCGATTCTCCTACCTCAGCCTTCTGAGCTGCTGGGATTACAGGCATGTGCCACCACACTCAGCTAATTTTTGTATATTTAGTAAAGATGGAGTTTCACCTTGTTTTGGCCAGGCTGGCCTCCAACTCCCGACCTTAGGCGATCCACCCGCCTCGGCTTCCCAAAGTGCTGGGATTATAGGCATGAGCCACTGTGCCCAGCCGTATTTAAAGTTACTATCCAAAATCATAGATCCCAGAACGTGAGGGCATTTTTAAGACAGTATATAGTCTCATTTGAGGCCACTGGGCAAATCAGAAATGTGTTCTTACTATTTGTAAGTTAGGGATGTTGGTCTTAAAGGGACAAACGACCTGTCCCATGGGTCCGCTCCTTTGCCACAGCACATTGCCACTTGGAAAGAACCTCTAACATGGGTTGACTAGATGGTCATGCCTCCCAAATACTGTGAAGTCACTGAGACATGTTGCTGCCACCTCTTTCTAGCCCTTTGTGAAATTATCTATGGCCTTTTCCACCCAGAGCCTGCTCCCTTCCCACCACCTTCATCACTACCAACCCGATGGAGATGGAATCCTTTCTTGTCAAATTACAGCACTAGCCTTGAAACTCATCTCCACATGTTCACCCCCACCTTCTTACAAAATGTTTTCAACAGAGTGGCCAGAGTGAGCCCGTTAAACCTGTCATATCAAGATTCCTCTCAGTTCAGCATTCTCCAATAGCTTCCTTTCTCACTCAGAGTAAAAGTCAAAGCCTTATAATGATCTTATAGTGCACAGTCTGCCCGCCGCCCCCACTCCCGCATTTCCCCTCTGACCTTGTTTTCTAGAACCCTCTTTTATGCTCATTTCATTCTAGCTTCACCAGCCCCCTCAAACATCCTACCTGTGTTCCTGCCTTCAGGTCCTTGCACTTGCTGTTTCCTTTGCCTGGAATCCTCTTTCCCCAGGCAGCTGCATGGCTTGGTCCCTTACTGTCTTCAAGTCTTTGCTCAAACATCACCTCAGTAAGCCTTCCTCTATCATTCTGTTTAACACTGAATCCCTTCCTTACCCCTCAGTTCTGCCTTGCTTTGCTCCTTGGCACATACCCTCTTCTAATGTGCTGAATATTTTACTCGTTTGTTTTGTTCCTAGCTAGACTCCCCTCACTGGAAGGAGAGCTTCAATCTACTTGGCAGGAATTGTTTTTCTCTTTTTTTGTACAGTACCATATACCAGAATCTAAACAGTGCTCAATAGAGCTTTATTAATCTAATAGGTGAAAGAATGACGTCATTTTCCCATAGCAGCACTATGTTCTGCTCCCTCAGTAGGCTCTCCTCTGTTAGATGATGATCAACTTATCTGAGAAGTTATTCAGTAAATGGATTGTACCCTCTAGAATTATACTATCTTTCTCCAAGTATGTCAGTAGTGAGTCTTGGTGAAGCTCTTTATGGTACAAAGACCCCCCTTGGAGAATCTGATGAAAGCTATAGAAACTCTCCCCAGAAAAATACCTAGACACAAACAATTTTGCTTTTGACAGCAAAATATTTTCAGACACCTGTAGCTCATCTGTACACCCTAGGGAATGAATCCCAATTTTAAATTTTGGAAGTTACTCTGGTGACAGTTGTGCAGAGCTGATACCTCTTCTGGCTTGCATCCCCTTTTGGGCTTCTTTTCTCCCTTGACTGGAGAGATGGTCTACATGGTCTTCGTGGCATTCCCAACTTCTTCCTCAGGGCTTCTCCTGCCTGTAGCTGGCTCTGAGTGTTCCTCTCACCTTAGAGGGCAGCACACTGGTGTTTCAGCCTTTTTCTTATCAGTGGGCTAATTTCTTGCCACCCTTTCCTAAGGGCTTGTGACTTCTGAAAACTCATTCTCAGCTTACTCTTGCCCATTTCCTCCAAACTACTCCCTCCTTTTAGTAAGACAGGCATGCCTTCTCTGGATCTCCACACTGAAACCTGGTCCTTGTCCCATCTCCAGGGAGCAAGGAGTCCAAATTGCAAATCGTCACTCTGTCCAGACCTGCTTTTGTCCTGTTCCTCCGGAGATGAGTCATCTGAGGTTTTGCTCAGGCTATTGCTAAGCCAGGAAACAATGCATTACATTTTCTCCTTTACCCAACCAAATTTTAAGGTCCTGAAACAGGTCCTGTGTTTTTCAAATTATTATTATTAGTATAAATTTATGGAGTACAGGTGCAATTTTGTTACATGCATAGATTGTGTAGTAGTGGCCAGGTCTTTTAGGGTACCCATCAACCAGATAACTCATATTGTACCTATTAAGTAATTTCTCATCATACACCCCCTTCCATCCTCTCATCCTTCTGAGTTTCTGTTGTCCGTAATTCCATACTCTATGTCTGTGTGTACACGTTACTTAGCTCCCACTTATAAGTCAGAACTTGTGATATCTGTCTTCTTGTGTCTGCCTTGTTTCACTTACAAATGACTTCTAGTTCCATTGATGTTACTGCAGAAGACATGATTTCATTCTTTGAAATGTCATATTTACTATTACTTGGCTGAACAGTAAGTATTCCATTGTGTATATATACCATATTTTCTTTATCCAATCATCTGTTGATGGACAGTTAGGTTGATTCCATATCTTTGCTATTGTAATAATCATGTGAGAAACATACAAGTGAAGGTATCTTTTTGTTATAATGATTTTCTTTCCTTAGGGTATATATCCAGTAGTGGGATTGCTGGATCAAATGATAGTTTTATTTTTAGTTTTCTGAGAAATCTCCATACTGTTTTCCACAGAGGTTGAACTAACTTACATTCCCACCAACAGTGTATATGTTCCCTTTTCTCTGTATCTTGACCGACATCTGTTATTTTTTTACTTTTTGATAATTGCCATTCAGACTGGTGTAAGATGCTACCTCATTGTGGGTTTTATTTGCATTTCTCTGATGATTATTAATGTTGAGGATTTTTTCATATGCATGTTGGCCATTTGTATGTCTTCTTTTGCAAAATGTCTGCTCATGTCCTTCACCCACTTTTTAATGGGATTATTTGGTTTTATTATTGTTGAGTTATTTGAGCTCCTTGTAAATTCTAGATATTAGTCCTTTATCATATGCATACTTTGCAGCTATTTTCTCCCATTTAGTAGACTGTCTGTTCACTCTGTTGATTCTTTTGCTGTACAGAAGCTTTTTAGCTTAATTAAGTCCTATCTGTCTATTTTTATTTTTGTGGCCTGTGCTTTTGAGGCCTTAGTCATGAATTCTTTGCCTAGACCAATGTCCAGAAGAGTTTTCCCTTGGTTTTATTCCAGCATTTTTATAGTTTCAGATCTTACACTTAAGTTTTTCATCATCTTGAATTTATTTTTGTATATGGTGAGAGACAGGGCTCCAGTTTCAGTCTTCAGCGTTTGGCAATCAGATTTTCGCGGCACCACTTATTGAAAAGGGTGTCTTTTCTCCAGGGTGTGTTCTTATAGACTTTGTCAAAGATCAGTTGACTATACATATGTGGCTTTACTTCTGGGTTCTCTATTCTGTTCCATTGATCTATGTGTCTGTTTTTATACCAGTGACATGCTGTTTTGGTTACCACAGCCTTGTAGTATAATTTGAAGTCAAGTTATATGATGCCTCCAGCCTTGTTCTTTTTGCTTAGGGTTGCTTTGGCTATTTGAGCCCTTTTTTGGTTAAATATAAATTTTAGAATTTTTCTTCTAGTTCTGTGAAGAAATGGCATTGGTATTTTGATAGGAATTGCATTGAATCTGTAGATTGCTTTGGGTAGTATGATTATTTTAATGATATTGATTTTTCCAATGCATGAGCATGGAATTTTTTTATTTGTTTGTGTCATTTACAATTTCTTTTGTTAGTATTTTGCAGTTTTCCTTGTAGAGATCTTTCATCTCCTTGGTTAAATATATTCCTAGGTATTTTATTTTTTATAGCTATTGTAAATCAGAATGCCTTCTAGATTTTGTTTTCAGCTAGATCATTATTGCTGTATAGAAATGCTACTGATTTTTGTATGTTGATTTTGTATCCTGAAACTTTACTGAATGCATTTATCAAATCTAAGAGTTTTTTGGTGGAGTCTTTAGGTTTTTCTAGATATAAGATCACATCATCAGCAAGTAGGGATAATTTTACCTCCTCTTTTTCAATCTGGTTGCCTCTTATTCCTTTCTCTTGCCTAATTACTCTGACTAGCACTTGCAGTACTCTATTGAGTAGGAATGGTGAAAGTTGGCATCCCTCTTTTGTTCCAGTTCTTAGAGGGAATACTTTCGACTTTCTCCCATTTAGTATGATGTTGGCTGTGCATTTGTTGCATGTGACCTATATTATTTTGAGGCATGTTCCTCCGATGCCTAGTTTGTTGAGAGTTTTTATTCTGAACAGATGCTGAATTTTAACATATGCTTTCTCTGTGTCTGTTGAGATGATCATATGGTTTTTACCTTAATTCTGTTTGTGTGATGTATCACATTTATTATTTGTGTATATTGAATCGTATACATATAGACTTTGTCAAAGATTCCTGATATAAAACTTATTTGATCATGGTGTATTATTTTTTTGATGTGCTGTTGGATTTGGTTTGTTAGTATTTTGTTGAGGATTTTTGAGTCTATATTCATCAGGGATATTGGTCTGTAGTTTTCTTTTTGGTTGTTGTTATGTCCTTGTCTGGTTTTGGTATCAGAGTGATACTGACCCTGTAGAGTGAGTTAGGGAGAATTCTCTCCTTCTCGGTTTTTTGGAACAGTTTCAGGAGGGTTGGTATTAGATTGTCTTTGTATGTTTGGTAGAATTCAACTGTAAATCTATCTGGTTCTGGGTTTTTCTTTTTTGGAAGATTTATTATTACTGATTCAATCTCACTACTCATTGTTGGTCTCTTCAGACTTTCTATTTCTTCCTGCTTCGATCTTGGGAAGTATATGTTTCTAGGAATTTATTCATTTCCTCTAGGTTTTCTAGTTTGTGGGCATCTGGTTGCTAATAATAATCTCTGATGATCTTTTGTATTTCGATGGTATTAGTTGTAATGTCTCCTTTTTCATTTCTGATTTTGTTTGTTTGGATCTCTTTTTTTCTTGGTTAGTCTAACTAGAAGTTTAACAATTTTGTTTATCTTTTTGAAAAGCCAACTTTTCATTTTGTTGATCCTTTGTGTTGTTTCTTTGGTTTCTATTTCATTTAGTTCTGCTCTGATCTTTGTTATTTCTTTTCTTCTGCTAATTTTGAGTTTGGTCTGTTGTTGTTTAGTTTCTAGTTTCTTGATGTTTGAAATTAGGTTGTTAATTTGTACTCTTTCTACTTTTTGATGTAGGCATTTAATGCTATTAACATCCCTCTTTGCACTGCTTTTGCTGTAGCTTACAGGTTTTGGTATGTTTTTGTATTTTCATTTGTTTAAAAAATTTTTAGATTTCTATCTTAATTTCTTCATTGACCCAATGATCATTCGGTAGCATGTTGTTTAGCTTCCACGTATTTGTATAGTTTTTGAAGTTCCTCTTGGTATTGATTTCTAGTTTTATTCCACTGTGGTCTGAGAAGATTCTTGATTTCAGTTTTTAAAAATTTGCCAAAACTTGTTTTGTGGCCTGACATATGGCCTGTTTTGGAGAATGTTCCCTGTGTTGTTGAGAAGAATGTATATTTTGCAATTGTTGTATAGAATGTTCTGTAAATGTCTATTTGTCCCATTTGGTGTAAAGTCTAATTTAAGACTTTTTAATTGACTTTCAGTCTAGATGATCTGGGTAATGCTGAGAATGGGGTGTTGAGTCCCCACTATTATTGTGTTGTTGTCAATCTGTTTTTCAGTTTTAGGTCAGTAATACTTGTTGCATGCATCTGGGTGCTCCAGTGTTGAGTGCATATGTATTTAGAATTGTTATATCAGTTGGTTTATGTAGTTCCAAATGACTCACTTTGTTCATTCATTTTAATTCTTTTTTCTTATTTTTGCCTGGCTGAGTTATTTAAAAATACTTGTATTCGAGTTCAGAAATTCTGCCTTTTACTTGGTCTAGTCTACTGTTGTAGCTTTTGAATGTTTTCTGTAATTCCTTCCATAAATGTATTTTTGTTCCAGAATTCCTGTTTGGATTTTTAAAAAGGTATCTATCTTCTTGGTAAATTTATCATTCATATCCTGAATTGATTTTCTGATTCCTTTGTATTGATTTTAGATTTCTCATGCATCTAATTAGGCTTCCTTAAAATCAATATTTTGAATTCTTTATCTGGCATTTTGAGGAGTTTTTTTGGTTAGGAGCTATTGCTAGAGAATTATTGTCTTCCTTTGAGGGTGTTGTATTACATTGCTTTTTCGTGCTTCCTGCCTTGTTACACTGATTTCTGCACATCTGAAGCAATAGTCACTTCCTCTTATTTTTGAATTTACATTCATTATGGGGTGGGGACATTTTTTCTTGAAGATGTGACTATGATGTTGGTTGGGTAGGGCCGTTTGGCTTTGCTTCTTAGTGTGTGCAGTGGTAAAGATGCTGTATGATTTCCTTGGTCATAAATAGCCTTAGTGGTATCTGGATTCCTTAGTGTGTTAGGATGCAGTTATTGGTTACTTTTTCAGGTTTCAGTGGTAGCAGTGGTGGGCCAAGTGTGTTTCCTTGTGACCTCAGGCAGCATATGCTGGCACCTGTACTGGCAGTTCCAGGCAGGCTGATTTTTGAGCCTGTGGGTGGCTTTTTTGGATGCTGATTGTAGTAGTGGTATACAGGGCAGGTGAATGGGCTTTTGACCTTTTGGGCAGTGAGGATGATGGGGGCAGTGGGCGTAGCAGTGGTCATGAAGTGTTCTTCTAGTTCTCAAGCTCCGTGCTTTTGTGTTAGCAGTTGTTTCAATGGGCTGCGTGGGCCAGCCTCCAGGCTAGTAGATAGTGTTTGCAGGTAAGAACCAGTTGTGGGGGTAGCATGGAGATTTATGCCTGACCTCTGTTCCCCAGGAGAGGTATTTGGGTAACCCAGGTGGTAGTTGGGTGGTGGAACATCCAGGAGCCTGGATCCCACACTCTGTCTTAGAGTAGGGGACAAAGTTGGGCAGAACTGGACCAAGCAAGCTTGTACTCAGGCCCTCCAATGGCATATGCATGCACCAGCCTTGATTAGGGGGTAGAGGAAGTCCTTAGGCCCCTTGTGAAATGCTTGGTGAGGGGCAACCTTTGCTGTCCTAAAGTCTTAGGATAGGGAGGATAGGGCTGTCCCAGTGGCCACTGTTTGGCCCACAGGAATGAGACTTGCGTTTGTCTCACACCCCAGTCCCAGCAGAGTTCCCTCCTCCATCCTGGCTATGGCAGCCAACTTGGCCACCCAGTCAGTCCTAGCAGGCTGCATCTAGTCCACAACTCAGCCCTAGGCCATAGGAGATGCCACTCAGCTGAAGACCAAGCCTCCACAACAACTCTCCTTTTGCTTAGGACCTGGGATGGTGGTGTGCCCAGTTCCAATGCCAGTGACTGGAGCCCACTCCACACTTGCTTCTCAGAACTGGCTGCAGGGGTTCATCCCCCACTCAAGCCCCAGTCGTGCAAGCACCACCCACGTTCCCCCATGCACAGTCTGTAAGAGCTCGGATCCAGAATGTTGTCCCACAGCAGTCAGTTAGGTTTCAAAAAGGGTATAGGACATTCCCTGGAGCAGTTCCTCATCATAGTCTTCTTGCCACTCCCCAAGTTAGATTCGTGGTGTGGGAGAGTCAAGGTGCTCTCCTGCGGCCTGGATTGTATAATTCCCCAGTGGGAAAGTGGACAGCAGAAAGGCACTCACTCACCCTTTCCCATTTGGGGGATTCACTCCCCTTTCCCAGCTGGCCTCAGCCACACAGCCTTCCTGTTTCCTTCTTCCTGGATTTCAAAGCTTCCTCTCACTTTTTTGCTGAACTCCCAAGTTCCTTCTTGAACACTGCATTTAAATAAGTGTGGAGTCAGATGAGTCCGTGATTCCTGGCCCATGAATGAATGGAGAATAAACACTAGGTTGGCAGCATGAGACAGCATACTAGCTTGGTTCCTCTAAGTGGATGAGATTACTGGAAATGCTTGTAGTCAGCCATCTTGAAAAAGAAGATCTTGTATTTTAAGCATCATTACGTGTTTGCCAACAGGAGGTATACGGTATGTAAATATTGAATTGTTATGTACCTTGGATTTCTTTTCTCCTTTCATTCTTTTAAGTTCTCTGCACCCTTCCGAGCATGATTTCACAATCCATAGCACAATTTAGCCTGGAGGGGTGTGCAGTCATTGTTATTCCACGTGTTCTGGTCTTTCTCACCAGCTACATTCGATATTAAAAGAGATGATGTTTACTTATTTCCATGAATTCCCTCATCTCCCCTGCCCCCAGCTGCTAGCAACAGACAGATACTTATTTTTTCATTTGGTCAACAACTCTTTCTTTAATATGTGCCATGTCCCCAGATCTATGCTAACACTGGGGCATGACCGTGAGAAAGAGAGAGAGAGAGGAGAGAAAAAAAGCCAAAATCTTTTCTCTCAAGGAGCTCACAAACTAGGAGAAGACACAGCAATTACTTTTAAAGAGCCAAGGGAAAACATAGTTACAACTGTGAAAAGAGCCATGTGGGAAAAACACATGACGCCATATGGGGAAAAAATATCTTTGTCAAGTAGGTCAGGGAAGGCTTCCTTGAAATAGTGATGATTAAGCTTAACTCTGTAAGGCCAGCAGAAGCTAACTAGACAGAGAAGGGGGAAGCAGAATGGTGTCTTCGTCACAGGGAGTAGCATGTGCAAAGGTCCTGTGACAGAAAGAAGAACAGGCTCTGGAGTAAGGGGAGGGTAATAAAAGTGGAGATCGCTTTGTTAAGGATGTTTGTCTTCATCCTAACAGCTAATAGGTAGTCACTGGGGCTTTCAAGCAAGAAGGTGAAAAAAATCAGATTCTATTTAAAAGATCATTCTAGTTGCTGTATGGAAAATGGATTGGGCTGGAGGTGGCAGATCAGAATGAAAGCAGGAGACCAGATATGAAACTCAAGCCATTGTCCAGGCAGAAAGGACAGATGGTGGGTTGGACACTGGTGGTGGCAGTGGAGATGCAGAAAAGCAAACAGGTTTGTACAATGTTTTGGAGGTAACATTGTCAGGATATGGGAGTGAATATGACATGCAGACAGAATGTGGAGTCAGACGAGTCTGCGATTCCTGGCCTATGAATGAATGGAGAATAAACACTGGGTTGGCAGCATGAGACAGCCCCAGGGCCCTTCCTGACAACCTTGACCGTTTCCCCATAATGCTGAGAGCCCATTTGCCTTCTCCTGGGCATGTCTGATAGGGTTGCTGCACTATTTACTATATGTACTCATCAGGAGGACAAAATCATCTCAGTCTACCCAACAACCAACCTTCAAGATCATTATCTCTGAAGGCCCCCACGGAGCCATGTGCAACTCTGAAAGCATTTCCAGGGAATGGTGGGCTGGCTTCATAAACGCTAAGTGAAATTCTGTGTTTCTGCCAGACACTTTGATATATGGAACAATGCTGGTAAGGGTTCCTGCATGGGATTTTTTTTAACCCACCTTGGAGGTATCCCCTGAATGGCAGTTGACAATTAGCTGCTAAGTAAAAGGAGGCACTTATTTTTATTGCGGGCCTTGACAGCTTTATGTTCACTGTTTAAAAGCTGGAGAGTCCTGTGTGTAAAGGTGAGTGGGGAGGGGAAGTGCGGGGGAAAGGAGGGCCGGGAGGGCTGGGGCAGGTGCGGACAGATCCCATGGTTTCCTTTTTGGAGTCAGAACCTGAGCAGTATTTGCAAGCATGTGGTGATCTGGAAGTGAGAGAAGAGGGTTCTTCCAGTCTGGGGAGGAGGGAAGGCCTGAGGCTGGCTCCTCGGAGGCGTGAGTCTTCGGCCTGCCATGCCTTACATCCCCAGGATGCCGCGGTGGGAACTGGGCTGTGGCTTTCCTGCCCTGGCACTGCTTGTTTGCTGGGATTTCAGAAGGAAAACCCCCAAGCTCCGAAAGAAAGGTATTTCTTTTTTATTTTGTGGTTCACTTGTTCTACTAAAAGACTCATTTCCCAGAGCCTCTTCCCTCTCTTGTCAGGGGTGGGGAGCACTTCTGGAACTGAGCCCCTGGGAAGCAGGTATCAGTGCCGGGAGGGCAGGCGCAGTGTGTATGGGGGTGGGGTACTCTCCCGCAGGCCTGGGCTGGGCTAGAGGCAGGGTGGGGAGGGGCTTTTGTCTTGATCCTAGGAGTGTTTGAGTGATGACAAAGGAGGACCAACGTGGGGAGGGAGGTGACAGTTGCTCTTTCTATTTCCACTTTCCCAAACCAACCCAGTTTCCTGGAGTTTTCCAGCAAATCTAAGGAAGGGGTTGAGTGGTAAGGGGTGGAGGATGGACTGTGGGAAGAGCCAGGGCAATTACTAGTGTGGTAGTAAGGTCTCACCCTTCTGTGATTGCTCAGGATGGGGTCCAAAATTTTAGGTCTGGGGACTGGAGACGAGGTGAACATGGTCTGAGGGGAGGTGGGGCTGGCATGGGCTGGCATAGTCTGGCATTAGAGGACTCCCCTTGAGACTTTATGATCTCTGAACTTTTATTCCATTAGCTTTAAACTTTAAAAGGAATTAAAGCCCTGAATATAGAATCACAGGGTAAATATGACCTCAGAAAAATTCCTGATTCAAATCTCAGTTTTCTTATCTGTAAAATGGAACAGTAATACTTACTTTGTAGAGTTCTCATGAGGACTAAATGAGATAGCACATGTGAAAGTATCAGGGATCAGTTCTCAGCATAAAATTAATGTAATTAATTACATTGGTTAATAGTTATAATTATCATATTACATATATTATAATTACTTTATGGTAATTATATTACATACAATTATTATAATAAATTCATGAACATTTATACCTATTAAGTTGGAACTGCTCTGCTAATGGCCAAAGGGGTGACAATTAGGACCCAGAGGTCAGACATTGGTAGAACTCAGGACCAGGTCTTTGGAGTTCCAGGGATGTTTCTGACTCCAAACTCCTCATGTGATCTGAGATTAAGAGTGACAAAACCTGACCTAGCCAAGCTAAAAAAAAAAAAAAAAAAAAAAAAAGGATTTTTCTCTCATGTAAGAAGTGACACTGTTGGTCCTGATGTCCCCAGAGCATCCAGTGGTTGGTTCTTGTTGAGAGAATAGCTTTGACTGATTTCTAGGCTGCAGATGACAAGTTCAAAGTCTTCATCATATGGTTGATATTTAAAGTGGTGAGACTATGAGAAAGTGTGCAGATGAGGAAGCGAGGCCCTGGGACCCTCCGACATTTAGAGGACAGCAAGAAAAGGAAGAGTCCTCAGAGGAGGCTAAAAGCATCTGATGAGACACATGGAGAACCAAGAGAGACTGGTGTACCAAAGGCCACGTGAGAAAGTGTCCCAAGAAGGAGGGGGTGACTTGCTGTGTCACATGCTGCTGATAGAGCAGTTAAGATGAAGACAGAGAATTTCACCTCAGATTTTAAAATGTAAAGGCCATTGGTCTCCTTGACAAGAGTAGGTTTGGGGAAGTACTGAGTGCAGAAAAGGGCCAGAGAATGGGAGGAATGTAGGCAGCAGGTAGTGACAGCTCTCTGAGGTCCATCATATACCAGGTTCTGAAAATAGATGCTGAGCCAGATAGACTGTCTGCCTTTGAGGGGTCCACAGTCCAGTGGAAGAGAGGGATGTTTAAAAGAATCATCATAAAATTACATGAGAAGTGATAACATCAAGAAACACACAGGGAGCTCTATGAGTAGAGGAAAGAGTGACCAGTTTTCTCTGAGAAGACATCCAAATTCAGAAGACTGGGTTTCCAGGTGGAGAGTAGGAGGAAGGGCATTCTCTTGAGAATTTTTAAAAGCAAAGACCATTTTTCATTCATCCTATCATACTCTCTAGCTATCAAAGAGCCTGGCCCACAGCAAATGCTCAGCCTACATTTGTTGAATGACTTTGTGAATTCTGGTGGAAGGAATTTGCAAGAAATGGAGTTGCAAAAGAAACCATTATAATGATATAGGCAACAGCAGTGAGAATAGGGAGCTTGTTTAAAGCATATTTAGAATGTACCATTCTAGGCTGGGTGCAGTGGCTCATGCCTGTAATCCCAGCACTTTGGGAAGCCGAGGTGGGTGGATCACGACGTCAGGAAATTGAGACCTTCCTGGCTAACACAGTGAAACCCCGTCTGTATTAAAACTACAAAAAATCAGCTGGGCATGGTGGCAGGCGCCTGTAGTCCCAGCTACTCGGGAGGCTTAGGCAGGACAATTGCTTGAACCCGGGAGAAGGAGGTTGCAGTGAGCTGAGTTCGCTCCAGTGCACTCCATCCTGGCAACAGAGCGAGACTCCATCTCAAAAAAAAAAAAAAAAAGAAGAAGAAGAAGAATGTACCAACCTATTTGGAGAGAGTGAAGAGTGTTGCAGATAATTCTAATGCTCACAATTTTGCTAATTGGATTAGTTAAGTTCAGGTACCTTGTATTAATGGCTTTGCATTTTCAGTGCCTAGGAGAGTACCTGGTGCTTGAGTGATGGAATGAATGCTATTGCCTTTGAGGAAGGCTACAGGAGAAGCAGTGATTTAGGGATGGGATGATAGTGAGATTAGAGAAGATACTGGGAGAACTGCCATTAGTCATTGAACTTATGGTTATAGAGGAGAAAGAGAGAGAGAAAAAGAGAGAGAGAAAAGATGGAAATAGATATGATATAGCTACATATATAAAGATAAAATAAAACACATTTTTCTATGAGTATAATAGTAAAGAGAGGAAAGCAAATGTTGATCATTTGCATGAGAGCCAAGGTGGAGGATTATTCTTTCATAAATTATATCTATCTATCCATGTGTGTGTGTATATATATATACACACACATATATCCATATATACACATATGTATATTATGTGTGTGTGTGTGTGTGTGTGTATATATATAGAGAGATCTGGACCAGATATGCAGATTAATAAGTTATAAGTTTATAGGTGATATCTAAATGTGTGAAATCATATGCACTTTCCTAAGGAGAATACTAGAGTGAGAAGAAAAGAAGCTTGAGTTGGAATCCCAGGAAATGATGCACCAAAGGAGCAGGTGGAAGATGGAGCACAGTCAAAGACACTGAAAGGAGTCATCAGTAACATGAGAATAGAACAAGAATGGTTGGATTTATTGCAATGTAGGGAGAAAGTATTGAAGAGGAAGGAGAAGTAACATCAGTCTTCCGAGAAGATCAGTAAGTAGGGTGTGGAATGAACATTAGGAGAGCACTAGAAATCTTAGTGAGCAGATTTAGTGAAGAAGTGCAGGCTAATGAAACAAGATTGTGATGGGTTGAGAGGCTGAGTAGTGAGTGATAAGTGAGGAAGTGGGGCAGACATCTCTCTAGAAGTAGACACAATTTTTTACAAGTATATGGTAAAGAGAAGGAAAGCAAATGTTGGTTGTTTGCATGAGAGCTGAGGTGGGAGATTATTCTTTCATAAATGGCAAAGACCTAGACTCACGTGGGATCTTTCAATTGAAAGAGAAAATTTTAAGATACAAAGAGAAAGAGTAAGTACTGGAAGAGGTGGAAGGAATGGAACCCACAGTTCAGGAAAGCATCATCCTAGATGAAAGATAGGGCCCTTTTCTTCCTGTGGGAGAAAACAGGAACACAGAGGAGAAAGGATGGGAAAGGCAGGGACTGCAGATGAGGGAGTTCACTCATAACCCTCCGTTTGGTAATGGAAGGAAAGAGGAGCCAAGATCACCTGTTGAGACAGAGAAGGGAGGGAATGGGTGGGGAGCTCAAGAGGAGTGGTGAAAATTTGGAACCAATGTCTTGCAGAGATTGGAAGGATAAATTTCCACAATATGTTATGCGTGGTCTCTTGTAGCTCTCAATGGCCTGATGAAGGCATGCAGAGGGTAGTAGGAAGCAGCAGGGTGGGGATGTTGAAGAAAAAAAGTATGAGTGAGATTAATATCAAAAGGGCTGCATTTGAGGTGTGAGAGGAATAGAGGATGAAGGCAGGACAAGGCTGATAGACTGGGATGAGGAGAAAAGCTAGAGGACTAGACACACATTAAGGTGTAAGAAGGAGCTTGGCTCCAAATCACCTGCAAGGTGGAGCATCTGCTATAAGACCTCAGGAATGGAGCTTGAATCTGAAAGCTTTGACTTCTCTGTGCACATCCTTACACTGTGTTTGTGCTATCTTTCCCCATCAAGTCCAGTGGACCTCTGGAGCCCGAGTTTCAACTGCTGCAGGAGACATCTGCCTCTCCCATTGAAGGGCCCCTCTCTGGACCTCTCAAAGAGAACTTTCCAGATGCTATGTGGTCTGTTTTAAGTCAGATTATTTCAGTCATGTCCTATCAATTTGGTGAAAAGATGTGTCCAGCTCCTTTTACAGACAAATAGAAACCTAATTCCATATGGCTATTGAAATTTTCTAATTGTTTTTCACTACGTTTTGTGTGACCCCTCAAAGGCAGACAGTCCATCTGTTATGTTATTTTCATAACTGGATGGCAAACTCATTAAAAGCATGAACCAGGTCTTCCATGCCCCTTGTATGTACAACCCATTCCATGGAGCCTGGTGCTGGCACATGGCAGGGCACTCAATGCATGCTAGCGTGAAGCTGAATTCATATACCAGGAGATTCCTATTAGTGTTTAAACTAAAGAAATGCCGAATAACCATTAGTCATGGAAAATACTTGCTTAAAGACACATTGATTCATTAAATCCTTCAGCAAAAGTCATTGACTGTCTACCTTTTGCCAGGGGTTATGCTAGACATTGGGGATGAAAACAGCCCTTTCTCCTATTCCCAGTAGTGGGGGGCTTACAATCATGCAGACGACACAGGTACATGCAAATCATGATCACAGAGTATGGAAAGGATTGGGATATTCAAGAAGCAATGTGGTGCACAGAGTAGGATGTAGTCTCTCCATCTGGGTGTCAGTAAGACATGGCAGATATGATGGTATTTGAGAGGGGCCAAGGAGGACAAAGAGAATTGGCGCCGCCAGGGAAGGGGGAGAGCAGACTGGACAGGGAGAAGAGACTGTTCAAGGACATGGAGACTGCAGAGCATTATGTTTTGGAAACGTCAGGGTGAAATGCCTCTCGGGGCATGGCAGGACATCAGGCCAGGAAAGCAGGTGGGTGCCAAGCCTTGAGGAATGCCAGCCTTGATTCTCAAACTTTAGCCACAGAAGTATTTAATCACAGTCTCACTGCAGTGCAATAAGTGAAACGAACAACAGCCAAGCAGATTTGGTGGTAGTGGGGAACACAGAGGCCCCCTATTCAGCTCCGTCTAGATTCCACTCTTGCCTCCCAACACCTGATGTGATGAAAGAGGAGGCCCTGACAAACTGCCAGGGCTTTACGTGTCTATTTGAAAAACATCACGGAGGCAACTGGGGGAGAAGCAGATGACTAATGAAAACCAAGAGAAGGGCACTCAAGCAGAGCGGTGCTCTAGAAAGGCAAGCAGCAGGAGGGTTTCGAACATGATAGAGAGGAGACTGCAGCAGTTACAGGTGAGAGAGGAGGCTGGCCTAGCCTGGGTAGTGGGTGGGAGCAGAAAAGAACATGCAAGTCAAGAGCCTGGTACAGCTCTATACAGGTGGAATCCACAGGAACTTGAGATGGGATGGAGAAGACCAACCTGAGAGAGAGAATCATGGGGAGAGTCAAGTGACTTTGCAAACGGATGTCCTAGGGATTGAAGTGCCGGGTGCAGCAGAGCCCTGATTATGGCAGAGGGAAAGTCAAGCAGGACAGGACAGAAGCCACGGCCTGTCTTCTGAACCTCCAGGGCCTGGAAGCCTGGTGGGAGAATGGGTAGGCAGTGGTGGTCCTGATTTGTAAACTCGTGTCCTCACACTGCTGGGGCGGGGAGACTGTGGAGCAAAGTTTCTCCACTCGGACAGAGCTGGGATGGAACTGGCCCACACTTGCTTTGCTGGAGGCAGGGTAATTTGGGAAAATATTTTTGGAAAGCAATTTGCATACCATCAAGTTATAAAAATGTTCAAACCTCTTGACCCAGTAATTCTACACATGGGAATTTGTCCTGAGGAAATAGTTCAAAAGAATGAAACGCTTTTGTTCATGCATCCAAATGTTAATTAATTAGAAATTATGCATTGAACGGCACACATTCCAGGATCTCTGCCAGGTGAATGAACATGTCTGCTGTGGCAATGTTTATAATTAGGACATAGTAAACAACCTAAATTATTTTAAATTCCACAGTGGTTTAGTGCTATGAGACATCTATGTGATAGACTACAGTAGGCCCTCTTTATCCTTGGGGGATATGTTTCCAGACCGCAGTGGATGCCTGAGATCTCAGATAGTCCTGAGCCCTATATACGCTGTGTCTTTTCAGTCTTATAACTGAGACAACTACTAAGTATAACTGAGACAACTACTATGTGACTCTGGGCAAGCAGTGTATGCAAAGTGGATACACTAAACAAAGAGATGATTCACATCTCAGGCTGGACTGAGCGGGACCGCGAGAAATTTCATCATGCCACTCAGAATGACATGCAATGTAAAACTTATGAATTGTTTGTTTCTGGAATTTTGCATTTAATATTTTCAGACTGCAGTTGACTGTGGCTAAGGGGGGATGCCTTACTGTGTTATGCTTTACTACTCTCTGACGCAAGTGGACACAAAACGGCCTGCTTGCTGCCATGGTTAAGGCACATTGCTGGGAGTTCACTGCCTAGGCCTGAATCCCAACTGTGCCATGCTGTGAGCTGCTTGACCTTGGCAAGTGTCTAAGGATCAGTGTCTTTAACAGTAAGGTGAGTGTGACATTAATACCACCTCAGAGTTGCTGTCAAGATTAAAGGACAAAAAGTGTGCAATTCCCAGCAAAAAGTATTCAGTAAAAGCCAGCCGTTATTTTAAATATGTAAGAAATGTGGGTCAATATAAAAAGACTGACAAAGACTGCCTCAAATTTACAGGCCCGTATTTATAGTTTCAGGAAATATTATGAGTGATTTGTCTCCCACATTTTGTCTAGTATCATTGCAATAAAACCTGTGAAGTCACAGGTGACACAGAAAGTCAAGAAATAGTTCATCCAAGGAAGCACAGAATGACGGGCTGGTTCTGTTTGCTCTCTCCTCAGCGGTGTTTGGCCAGCGCTTGGATGAGACTGTGGCCTATGAACAGAAATTCGGCCCCCATCTGGTGCCCATCCTGGTGGAGAAATGTGCAGAGTTCATCCTGGAGCATGGCCGGAATGAAGAGGGCATCTTCCGTCTGCCTGGGCAGGACAACCTGGTGAAGCAGCTGAGAGATGCCTTTGATGCTGGGGAGCGGCCCTCCTTTGACAGGTACATTGCCCTGCTGCAGTGTCCCACCTCTGCCCTCCCCTCTGCCTCGCTTGGCTGGGAGGGCCTCTCCATTCCAGTTGAGCTATGGGACTTGCATAGACACTTCTAAGAGCCCTGGCTTGCAACAGAAAGAGCCTTTGTTTTGCTCATGATTGGGATTTTGGGAGACTGGAGCACAGTTAGGAGAGTATGCAGATAGTTTATGTGACAGATCATGTGAACCACAACTGGAATCCTGCTGGGCAGATTCAGGTGATGTTTAGGGCACAGGAGAAGGGGTCGTGCAGAGGAGGGGAGAAAGATGGGACCTAACCTGAGGCCCACCCTTCAGGACAGATGAGGAACATGGAAGAGTGGAGCTGGCTGTACAAACACTTGGTGTGGTGGAGAATGCACCAGATCCATATCCAAGGGCACCAGCGACTTTCGTTAGCATTCCAGAAGTGCTATGACCAGGACTTCTTGTTAGTTTCCAAGATCACAGTACCATGTGATTCTGACTCAGTTCTGAGCCCTTTTGCAGGAGCATATTCTGATATCTTGGCAGCCTGGCATTCCTAAGTCTTCTGTGTGGAGGTCTCCCAGCCCTGTTTGGGGCATATGAGGCATAGTGACATTTCCTCCCACCACCCGCTTCCTCCCCACCTTCTCCAGTCACTCAGCTGAGGTTTCCTTCTCTGCCACACTCAGCTAGTAAAATCCCCACCTGATGTTGAGCAGTCTCTTCCCCAGTTGCCTGCGTGAACTTGTCCTGCTGGCATAAGTTTGACTGCTATTTCCAAATTAGGAGCCCAGAAACCAAGGTTTAGTAAGATGGGCCTGAACTCTATCCGGTTTCCAAAAACGAAAGTTGCCAAGCTTATTTTGGACAATGGGGTTGGGTTGATTCTGAGAAAATTGTGAAGACCTAAGTGTCATCTTGTGTAGAAGCTCCCTCACCCCTTACTCTAATCACCAGCGCTGCCTGTTTTTCCTCCAAAGCTTCTCTGGGATCTATTTGTTTCTCTCCATGCTTATGGCCACGGTTGTAGTTTGGACGACCACAGGGGTGTCTTTCCTACCCTTAATACGTAATAAGCTAATTTCCCACAGGTGCTATATTTTAGCACCCTAGGAAGCAAGAGATGGGGTTCTTATTGGAACAACAGCCCATTATGGGCATCAAACACGGGGACTTTCAGCAGCACCATCAACTGCGTTTTGATATCAGGCGCTTGTTCCATTGTGCTCACCACCTTTATATTCAGTTTCTTTTTATGTTTTTGGTTAGCCTTGGCCTGGTGAAAGATACAGGGGGGTTGTTGCTAGAGCAATGCCATACAATGTGCCAAAAGGAATAGAGGTGATTGCTAGGATTTGCCAAATAACTGCCTTAGGCTCTAGCCTATGCACTATAGAGTAGGCGTGGGTGTTGGTGTGGGAATTTTTGATTATTTTGAAATATTCGGGACTGGAAGGAGGAAAATTACCTTACCTTGTGACATCTCCACACCTAGAAGTGAGGGGTAGAGTTTACACATCCAGAAATAGGAAGGGTCATTGGGGGCTTTTCAGGGGCTTCGCAGGGGCAACTCTTAGGTCCACAAAACCCTTGAGAGGACAAGTCTGATTTGGGAGGTGTGACTGGCTCTTATTTGATTCTTATTATTTAGTTACATTTGAGCATATTTAGGAGAGACCAGGTCTTCTCTCTCCTATTCCACTCATGATTCTGAAAACCCTCTTTTTCCCCTTTTCCTGCCCTCTCTCCACCTCCTTTTATACTCCCCCACTTCTCATTCCATGGTGTGTTTTGGTGTTGAGGGCTGTGCCCTGCAAGGGACAGAGCATAGAATGCCGGACGCATAGGACAGGGAAAGGAGGGGAGGGCTTACAGGGATCAGCTTGACTTTGGAATCATAGAATTGACAAAGCCAGTAACTCAAGAGAGGTCAACAAAACTGGCAAATTAACTCTGAAGTGAAAGTGACCAGTGTTAGATGATTTCCTGAGAGTGAATCTGGCCTGGGAGTGGGAGAGGAAGAGACCAGCCTTGAGACAGTGTTAACCTGAATTGTGTGTGGGAGTTCAGAAGAGGGGCAGTGTGAAAGGGGGTGGAAAGAGGGCAGGAAAGGGGGAAAGGGAGGGTTTTCAGAGTCACGAGCAGACCAGGAGAGAGAAGCTACGGTTGTAACTTTTTCTGCCTCCTATAAAAGGAATTGTAGGAGTCAGTGGGTGGAAGAAGGGGTATTTGGAGAGCAAGAAGCCCCCTCCTGGTGTCCCCAACTTCACGGCTGTGGGAACTCACCCAGATCCTCTGCATTGGTTGTGTGCTGAGATGCTCCATTACCTCACTAGAATGAAGGTGATGCCCCAAGATGCCCCCATTACCTCCTAGAATGAAGGTGAGCAAAGGAGCTGTTTGGTGAGACTAGTGCAGGTCTATCTGGTCTCCTTAGACACAAAAATGTGAACTTTAAAATCTCCTTGCCAAGTTTCTACCAGGATGGACACTGCCTTGCTACAAAGCCAACACACTTCTCACCCCTATGTGTCTGTGAGAAATGCACCTACAGACATGCCACATTACAAGCATCAGTGCCTCCAGGGAAGGGCTGGCAGAACCATCTGAGGAGTCTTGGGTAATGCCTAGTGCATCAGTTGTTGAACCCAGAAGCCACCTGGCTCCTGACCTGCTCTTAGCCCTTGATTTAAAAAAAAAAAAGAATCATTTAAGGTGTTCTGTTGGGTTAGAGGAACAGCAAACTCCGAAAAAAATAATGTTACAAATTTAGACCATAAAATAGACGTCTGAGTTAGCCCTAGTACAATGGGGTGCCCACAGTAAAACAAAAATTTATAGAAATAATTGTATAAGTTCCATGGTGTTGCGTGCTAAAAAGGAAACTCAATACTATGAAAACTTAGAACAGGGGCTTTTCACATGGTCTGGTGTATTTAGGGAGGTCCCCAAGAAAATGACATTTAAGCTGAGACCCAATAAACAAGAATGAGGAGTTAGCTAGGCCCAGCAGTGGGCATGGCTTGTCAAGTTTATTTTTGGTGAAATGAACTGGGAAGCTTTCTATAAGTTTCAGTGTTGTAAGATGATTTATATAGCTAATTGTGTTCTTTTATTATTACTTTGAAGTATCCATGCTGTAGCTATATTTATAACCCCTTTCTCTTTTCTAATGATGGATGTTTTTGCTGTCTAAATTTCTCCTGATTAAACTGTCTAGGTGTCTTTTTTATTGTTGTTGTCACTCTTCAAAAGATTCAGTTTCTTTTTTTTTTTTTTGCCCGAGACCAAGTCTCACTTTGTCACCCAGGATAGAGTGCAGTGGTGTGATCTTGGCTCACTGCAACCTCCGCCTCCTTGGTTCAAGTTATTCTCCTGCCTCAGCCTCCTGAGTAGCTGGGATTACAGGCACCTGCCACCAGGCCCAGCTAATTTTTGTATTTTTAGTAGAGACAGCGTTTTGCCATGTTGGCCAGGCTAGTCTTGAACTCCCGACCTCAAGTGATCCACCCACCTCGGCCTCCCAAAGTGCTGGGACTACAGACGTAAGCCACTGTTCCCAGCCAGGATCCAGTTTCTTGACTTACCATTTATGCTGTTTTTTCCATTTCAAACTCTGTTTTCTTCACTCATTCCGTTGGTGTGTTTTGGTGTTCAGGGCTGTGCCCTAGAGTGGGCAGAGCATAGAATCTGGAGGCATAGGGCAGTGAAAGGAGGGGAGGGGCTTACAAGCATCAGCGTGACTTTAGGAGAATAGGTTTGAAGGGATTTGGAAGACTGGTTGGATGGGGGTGAAGGAGAGGTCCCAATCAAATGGGAGTCCCAGGATGCTGATAGAGACAAATGGATGGATTGCAGTGTAGGGACTTTAGGAGGATGCAACTTTTGGACTTTGGGAGAATTCTGCTCCTGCAAATTGTCAGCTGACTGTCTTGCTGCCACTTTCTCAGGAACTTCTCATAACATATTTTGACAAAAGTACTTTTCCTAGCCTGGCTTTGCCTCGGGTATTTTTGGGCAGTGACTCAGCAGGGAAGGATTCTCCAGAATCCCCATGTTAAATGAACGGTTCCTACCCCAGATTTCCTGAGGTCAGCCATGGAGCATAGAGCGGGCTCTGTGCCAGCCCGTGTTCTCCTACTGAGGTACAGTTCACAGGCTGCAAAGAGGGGAGCCTTTTCAGAAGACAGCTCCACAAACTGGTTGTCAAAACCAAAATAAAATGCACACAGAGCACCAATACAGAGCTTTACAATCAAGCCCAGTGTTGCCTCAGATGCCTCCCTTCTCCTCCTCTTGTCCAGATCCACCCCTCCCCTCCCTCCTAGGACCAGGAGACATGTCCTCCAGCCTATTCTATATTTCTCATCACTGAAATCAAGGACATTCCAAGGTTATTCTGGACCTCTTGCCACATCACAGCTTTTCACAGTGCTACCGAGGCTGCTACCTAAGAATGCCAGGTTTTATCAATATGAAATAAACAAACATTTCTTCAATAATCCACTTCAGGAATATGGTAGCGAATCTTATTTTCTCTTGCAGCATTGCAGAATCAATGCAACTGCCTTGTAAGCCAGGGGTCAACAAACTTTTCTTAATGGGCCACATATTAAATATTTAGGCTTTGCAGGCCAGATGGTCTTTACCGCAACTATAATACTCTGCTCAGCACATAAATTAACAAGTGTGGTGGTGTTATTCTATAATTTTACTTACGGGTGCTGACATCTGAATTTCCTACAATTTTTACATCATGACACACTCTTCTTCTTGTGAGTGTTTTTTTCCCCCAGCTATTTAAAAATGTAAAAATAATTCTTAGCTCCCAGGCTGTACAAACAGAGGTAGTGGGACAGATTTGGCTCCTGGCCCATGACTTACTAAGCCCTCCTGTAAATGGAGAAGCCGAACTGAAGAGCCATGCCTCTTTCAGTCAGTCAGGCCCATGGCGAGGCCTCCTCTCCTCATGCTCCAGGCTGACACACAGGCTGCCTGCCTCATGCCTTAACTCCTCACTGCCTTTCAGAGCTCATCTGAGGTACTCTTTCATCTGAGAAGTCATCTACGTGTTCCCATCTCTGCTTTGGGTGTTCTTTTTCCACACTTCCATAGGATCCTGAGTCTTGGGCTTCCCATATCATGGCATTAACCACACAGTATTGTAAGGACCTTATAATGCTTGAGTCTCCACAGCTTTGTGACTCGATGGGGCCAGGGCTCCATCCCTGGACTGGATGGCTACTGATGTCTTTGGGATTGGCGACTGAAATCCCAGTGCTTGACAAGTATCTTGCAGTATCTTGCACCTAATAGGTTTTCTCAATGCTTATTGATTGAGTGAATTATTGAGCAAATACGTGAGTGAACCTCAGAACTATTTTAAGCACTCTGGAAGATTAAAGAGATGAATGGACCAAGGATATAAAGGAGTTAACATAAGCAATATTAGAGACTAATTAGACAATGCTAATTGAGAGGCATTAAAATGACTTGAAGAAAGAAGAAAGCAATAAAGATGAAAATCATTAAGGAAGGTTTGGTAAAAATGTAGACCTTGAACTTACCTTTGAGGTAGTTGGGTGGAAGAGATGGAGGAACATGTGTTCAGCATTGTTGTTCCAGAAGGGTGAATTAGCAACAATGTTTTGGTCTGATTCTTCTTTATCAGACTCTACTCCTCTGCAAAATTTCCCTTTGTAATTTATGGTTCTAGTCACTGAATCATCAGGATGGAAGTGACGAACATCCTAAGGTTTTTCTTTCAAAGAGGTTTCAAAGAGCATTGCTTCTTTTATTCCAGAGACACAGATGTGCACACTGTGGCTTCCCTGCTAAAGCTCTACCTACGAGACCTCCCAGAGCCCGTGGTTCCCTGGAGCCAGTACGAAGGGTTCCTGCTCTGTGGACAGCTCATGAATGCGGACGAGGCAAAGGTTTGCATCTTAGAGTTAGTTGTCCTGCTTTAGAAGAAAGTGATTGGTTTTCTGGACACTATTCCAGTAGACAACAGTGGGTCAAGGGGCCCATACTTTTTGGTAAGATAGTCAAAATGCAACTTCCTCAGCAACAAAAGGCATATGAACTCAATCATGATGACTGGCAAACCACAGCCTTCATGAGATGTAATAATCCAGTAAAGAATTGGACCATAATCAAATACTGCTGGGTCACATTAAAAGTAGGGAGAAAAGGAGGATACATCGGAGGAGGGTTTTAAGCCCGATGGCCTTGCTGAGACTTGCTGGGACACAACCACAGGCTGGAAGGCAGGTGCGAGGTCACATAGTTCAAGCTCCACAGCAACTTGAGTGTCAGGTGTGGTCATCCAAGGAATGCATGTCCCAGGGAGAAGAAGGATAGGGAAGGTTTTTTGATTGTTGTTCTTTTTAGCCATAGCTGCCTGTAGGGTCTGTAACCACCATCTGTAATATGCTTGTGAGAGTGCACAAGTTCACCAGCAGGATTTTTGATCCTGTGTAAGTTATTTCTAGAGAGGCCTTGTAGTCAACAGGGATCACACTGTATTCATGTTATTGTAATCAACCAACCAACCAAAGAAACTGATGAAACCCAACCAACAACAATAAACCTCGATGATTTTTAAACAAGATTTTCAAATCCAAGTGATCCATGAAGAAGTTTATGTTTCTATCAATGACTATGTTAAAAGCCCTCTCTGGCAAAGTGGTGCACAGAAAAATCTATAATGAAGACCTAGATTTAACTTTGATTTTTCCATTATACAGATTATACATCTTTTATAAGACTCAGTTTATTTACTTAGACCGATAGACCTTTCTATGGTAATGGAACTTTTATATATCTGCACCTTTCAATATGGTAACCACCAGCCACACATGGCTATTGAGCATCTAAAATGTGGCTACTGCACCTGGGAAGCCAAATTCCTAATTTTATTTAATTTTGATTTAAATTTAAGTAACTACATGTGGCAAGTAACTGCTATATTGAACAGCACAAACTTAGATAATTTTCATGATAATATCATACCATGCCTAGGATTTTTTTTTTTTTTTTTTTTTTTTTTGAGACGGAGTCTGGCTCTGTCGCCCAGGCTGGAGTGCAGTGGCCAGATCTCTGCTCACTGCAAGCTCCGCCTCCCGGGTTCGCGCAATTCTCCTGCCTCAGCCTCCCGAGCAGCTGGGACTACAGGCGCCCGCCACCTCGCCCGGCTTATTTTTTTTTTGTATTTTTAGTAGAGACGGGGTTTCACTGTGTTAGCCAGGATGGTCTCGATCTCCTGACCTCGTGATCCGCCCGTCTCGGCCTCCCAAAGTGCTGGGATTACAGGCTTGAGCCACCGCGTCCGGGCTGCCTAGGATTGTTTTGAGGACCCAGGGATATGATACTGGTGGGTGACTTTAACATTTTTTTCAATATAAGGGAAGGTTTATTATCTTCCATACTTCAGAATGTATGAGATAGCCTGCTTCATAGAATATATTTATTTAAAATGAATGAAGAAATAGCACCCTAGCCCTGTAAGAAAACACAGCTGTGAGAACTTCCATCCCTGACTGAGGATGGGGGGAGCATCATGATTTGAATAGATCCTGACATAAGAGAAAAGCTGACTTTATATTTCAGGAAAGGAAGAGAACAATAATGATGTGGCTAACATGATACAGGTTTTATAGCTCTTTTCCAGACAAAAATTAGATTGCATGGATCTGAGGCACGATATTTTGTGCATAACTTAAGAATTTTATTGGGGGAGGGAGAAGGGGATATGAAAAGTCTTAACTTATACTGGTGTGTCTGCTCACTATTGTGAAAGTAATAAAATTTTATGGAATAATGTTTAAAAGGCAGCTAAAAAGATAAATGTTTCAGATTGCATCTCACCCCTGGGTTCTGGGGAAAGCAAAGGAAGCACCTAGATGCCGTTCTGACAGTAAGATTCCCACCCCTGCACTCACTTTAGACTTGCATCTCCCAGCTTTTCTCAACCTCAGCATCTCTGAGAGTTTCCACATCTGTGGCAATGCATGTCTACACACAGGGACCAACGTCCTTCTCACTGGTGAAAACATGGCAGAGGTGGCAGCTAGGAGGGGTGAGTCTGTAGCAACCTTTGCAATGAATTTACTTGACTCAACTGACAAAGGGATCTTAGCATGAAGCTGACGCTAAGCTAAGAAGGTCAACATCTACAGAAGCTGCTCCGTGTAGGCTGACAAGGCTGGAGGGTGCGTTTTCTGCAGGAGAGCCGCTCAGGTTTGAGGAGTGCCTGCATACCACATGTGAATTGTGTACTCTCTCTATTTCTTTTTTTTTTTTTTTTTTTTTTTTTTTTTTTTTTTTTTTTTTTTTGAGACGGAGTCTCACGCTGTTGCCCAGGCTGGAGTGCAGTGGCGCGATCTCGGCTCACTGCAAGCTCCGCCTCCCGGGTTCACGCCATTCTCCTGCCTCAGCCTCCTGAGTAGCTAGGACTACAGGCGCCCGCCACCGCGCCCGGCTAATTTTTTGTATTTTTAGTAGAGACGGGGTTTCACTGTGGTCTCGATCTCCTGACCTTGTGATCCGCCCGCCTCGGCCTCCCAAAGTGCTGGGATTACAGGCTTGAGCCACCGCGCCCGGCCTTTTTTTTTTTTTTGAGATGGAGTTTTGCTCTTTCACTCAGGCTGGAGTGCAGTGGCGCGTTCTCCGGTCACTGCAATCTCTGCCTTCTGGTTTCAAGCAATTCTCCTGCCTCAGCCTCCCGAGTAGCTTAGATTACAGGTGCACGTCACCATGTCCGGCTAGTGAATTGTGTACTCTCACAAGCACGATGTTGCATATGGTGACTACAGACCCTACAGGCAGCTGTGGTTGAAAAGAACACGGAAAAGCTCGCTGTCCCTCTTCTCTTTGGCTCGTGCATTCCTGGTAGACCTTGTCTGACATCCATAGTCATCCATTGCAGAGCTTGAACAGTCTGACCTTGCACCGTCCTCCAGCCTGGTCTGCCTGTCTCTGTGAGCCAGCAGGTCTCAGCTAGGCCATAGTGCTTGAAATCCTTCTCAGAAGAATCCTCCATTTCTCACCAGTCTTAAAGTGATTCTGAGATATCTTATTGTGGTCTTATTCTTCATTGGATTGTTACATCTCAAGCATTCTTAAGCAAACAATTAACGTATGAGTTGTTCAACAGTCCTTCCTTAGAGTAGCTCACAGTCAAAGGTGGGGTGCAGTGTCACAGTTACAGATAAATAAAAAGTATACATAACAAAAACTGGCCGGGCGCGGTGGCTCAAGCCTGTAATCCCAGCACTTTGGGAGGCCAAGACGGGAGGATCACGAGGTCAGGAGATCGAGACCATCCTGGCTAACACGGTGAAACCCTGTCTCTACTAAAAAATACAAAAAACTAGCTGGGCGAGGTGGCGGGCGCCTGTAGTCCCAGCTACTCGGGAGGCTGAGGCAGGAGAATGGAGTGAATCCGGGGGGCGGAGGTCAGAGTGAGCTGAGATCCGGCCACTGCACTCCAGCCTGGGCGACAGCGGGAGACTCCTTGTCAAAACAACAACAACAACAAAAAAACAAAAAAACCAAACAAACAAAAAAAACTATGACCCTTTTTAAAAAATTATAAGAGAATTTAGAGTTATTTCCAATTTGTTTTTAAACCCACAAAACTACAGGGACAGGAATGACTGCCAAAGTGTTGTTTCTTCACAGATACACCAATTCTGTTCCAGGGTCTCCTTGCTGGCATGTGGGCAGGCTCATTTACTGGTAAATGATTTACTGGTGTAAATCTCTTCCCAGGCTCAGCAGGAGTTGATGAAGCAGCTCTCCATCCTTCCTCGTGACAACTATAGTCTCCTGAGCTACATCTGCAGGTGAGAGGCCCCCTGGTATCAACTCTACAGTTTTCAACCCCATCGGAAAGAAGCTCCTAGTTAGAAGAGGAGGGACCACCTCTGTGAACACAGAGATTCTGGTCCAGCACTTTGGAAGATCAGCTGTATTCACGTAGCACTGAAGTAGCTTCCTGTATAATTTCAAGGATTCTGAAAACCTGGTTGACCCAAAAAATGAACGTGCTCCCCCCTTTAGGCCTGCCTCAGCACTGCTCAGAGTCCTGGGACATGCAAGAGAACCCAGAATCCCTATAATGATTCTAGAATGATCTCCCATCTTTGTGACTTTGAGCCATAGCTTAGCTCCAGGGAGACATTCATTCTGGGCCACGCTGGTTATTTTCCTTCAGGCCTTTCTGGGGATCTGCTGTGCACCTCCCCTGTGGCAACTCTAGCTGTGGATTGACCCAGATCTGGCTGGGCTGGGCTGGGAACTGGGATCTTCATCCCAGACTGATCTGAATTTTGTCTTTTATTTTTAAAAAGTAATTTGTTGTAGTTCCTAGATAATAAAAGTCATACTTGCTTGACTTGGAAACGAGGAAGATACAGCAAACGGTAAACGAGAAATAAAAAGGACCCACAATCCCTTCACCAGCAATAAGTACTGTTAACACTCAGGCATTTTCCCATCTGGGTGTTTTCTCTCCATGATAGATCTTTTCACACCTTAATATAAATATAGGGGAATAATATTTTATTCTAAATCAAAATTATATAAAGGATTATATCCTGCTTTTTTGGTTTAATGTTTTATTATGAGCATTTCTCTATGTCATAAAATTGGATTATGAATAACTTCGTAATATTTCATAATGTTTCATCATTTGGACACATCACCATTTATTTAATAATTGCTCTGTATTTGAAATTGTGTTGCTTCATTCTATCCATTTTTAAATGGTTTTTAGAGAGTGTATTTAGAAATTCCCTATTTTTACAGTGAATCTGAGAGCTTTGTGCCTCAAAAGGGGTAGAATTTTAGCAAAAATTCAGTATCGGTTATGGAGCACCTGCTGAGAATTAGCAATGCTTGTGCTCTAATCAGAGGATGAGAACAAGGAGGCACCATGGATTCCCTGGCCCTGAAATCTTCTTACCAATAAAGTTTTCCTCTCTGGAGACTTGGGTGGGATAGGTGCTGAGAGCTGGGAGATAAGCCTATCAGGGCAAGACATGGGTATGGTCAGATACCCATTTTACCTTTTCTAGTCCATTCTGAGGTCCTGGAAGTGGATCTTGTCTCTTGCTTATGTGATTCCACCCACCTCCCACAACCCCCACCCCAGCAGCTGGGCAGGAACCCCCTGGTTTCTCTTCCTTCCTTGGTCTTGGGTCTTTCAGGATGAGGCTAAATTCTTGTGGGCAGAGCAGGCTGGTCTCATTCCTGAGACTGGGAGGAAAGCGTTAGATCCATCCCTGAGTTCTCGCTGGAACCCTGTAGTGCTTCCTCCTGGCTACTTCCTGCTTTCTACCATGGGATTTCTTGGCTGCCTGCAGGTTCCTACATGAAATACAGCTGAACTGTGCTGTTAACAAGATGAGCGTGGACAACCTGGCTACTGTGATTGGTGTGAATCTCATCAGGTCGAAGGTCGAAGACCCTGCCGTGATCATGAGAGGTATGGCTGGTCGCATAGTGAAAGCAGGTACACAGGAAGTAACAATTACAACACTCCCCCTGATATTTGTGCACTGCTCTGCAGTTTGCCAAGCATTTTCAGCTGGTTATCTATCTCATCTGAATCATACAATAGCCTTGTGAGGTAGGCAGGGCAGGAATTGTGTCTATTTTTCAGATCACAACAAAGGACAGAAGTCAAGGGTTTGCCCAATGGTCCCACAGTACAGTAGACTAGCACAAAAATAGCTAGCCAGTGTTTCTTAGTCTTTTATTACTTTTACATACCCTAAGCCAGATTGAGCAAGCAGGTTTCATTTTATTTTATTTTTATTTATTTATTGAGTTGGAGCCTCACTCTGTTGCCTAGGCTGGAGTGCAGTGGTGCGACCTTAGCCCACTGTAACCTCTGCCTCCCGGGTTCAAGTGATTCTCCTGCCTCAGCCTCTCAAGTAGCTGGGACTACAGGCATACACCCCCACACCCAGATAATTTTTGTAATTTTAGTAGAGACAGAGTTTCACCATGTTGGCCAGGCTGGTCTCAAGCTCCTGACCTCAAGTGATCTTCCCGCCTTGGCCTCCCAAAGTGCTGAGATTACAGGTGTGAGCCACCGTGCCCAGCCAGGTTTCATTTTATGAGCCAGCCCACAAAAAGGCTGCTTATAAAGCTGTGCTGTGCAGGCTTCTGAAGCTGTGTCCTGACACAGAGTACTGATATCTGCCATGGGCGTGGGGGCAGAAAGCCTGGCACATATTTGCTGTGTGTCTGATAAGAAACCATAGATCATATTGAGGACCACATCAAGAGAGAAAGATGTCTTTATTTTCTCTGCTGTTTTATTGCCTACTTTCCTGATCAAAAACTAATCCAGTGGACTATTGGCTCCCTCTGAAACAGCTCCCTCTTTCATTCTACTCTCATGTCCTTCTATCCCATCCCTTTCAACATAATCTCCAACTCCAAGCAATTAAAAAGGGTCTTTTGAGAAGAAAAATGAGGCCCTTCTGGGCCTTGTAGTTTTAGAACTGAGTTTGGAGACATCCACGGGTGGGGATCCTTGAGGACTAACTACCTGCCTCCTACACTACACTATAGATCTTTTTCTTCTTTCTTTCAGGGACTCCTCAGATCCAAAGAGTGATGACTATGATGATCAGAGACCATGAAGTCCTCTTCCCCAAGTCCAAGGATATACCCCTATCACCTCCTGCCCAGAAAAACGACCCCAAGAAAGCTCCAGTGGCCCGAAGCTCTGTGGGCTGGGATGCCACTGAAGACCTCCGAATTTCTAGGACAGACAGCTTCAGTAGCATGGTAAGGCACAGAGAACCTTTCTGCTTCCATTGGGTTCTTCCTTTAGTCCAGGCCATCCCACGTAAGGTCCGCTCTGGGATGGCAATTTGGGGAGTTTTAGGTGATGCAGTGTCAGTGGGCACAGCTGGTACAGACTCATCTGAACATACCTTGAAAGCCTGGCCTCTTTCCAAATCTAGTTTCTACTGGCATCTTTGAGGGGGGTGAGTGACAAGTGTGCCAGTCGCCCAATAACTGAGCAATGAGGGTCCTCACTGAAGCCCACTCTAAAAGAAAGGCTCAAATACAGTCCAGAGAAGTTCAATGGGAAAAAATGTATACCACATTGTAAATGTTTTGGTGGGAATTGTTGAAAATTCCGGGTGAATGTCCAGAGAAAACTGGTTTCCTGCTAACCCATGAAACGTGATTCCTTTCTCAGAGTATGTCATGTGTTTGTGTAATATTTCTCATTCCTCGATAAGCAGTCTCAGCCATGTCAGCCCCCACGTTTGTGCTGAAGGGTTGAAACTCACGTTCCCAATGTCCAAAAGCTCTGCTGACTCTGAAATGTAGACTATGTGAGGGCAATAATTTACAAAGGTCAAATATTTTTATGTATTTATAGGAACAAATAGTTTTACAAAGAACATGTGGACTTTATATAGTAGCTTGATCTTTATGTGTGGCCAAAAAATGGATTTCAGATTTCTAGTTGACCAGATGATTCAAGTTACCTACAGTACTGTTAACCCTGAAGATTTGTTTAAAAGGCAGGTAGTGGGTGGTAGTTGTGATTTTTCTTAGGATAGGTCTTTCTGGATGCAATGCATTCTACTAACACTCTAAAACTAAAATAAAATTTAAAAACGCTCATACTTCATGTAACAAGATCATCCCACAGTCCTTGAGAATAGCTATTATTGTACTCATTTAATAGGCTTCTGCCATTTATTGATTTCTGTGGTTAGGCACTATGCTGGGAAATTTACACTGCTCACCTCTAGAGTCCTCATGTTACATAACATTGTAAGGCAGAATTTGTCATTCGTATTGTGTTACTGAGGAGCAGAAACTCAGAGAGGTTGAGAAGCTGGCCCAGTGTAGTAGCACTAGCTTGTTATAGAGGAGGACTCAGATCCAGTTCTCCCTTCAGGACCCAGGTGCCTCTAACTCCAGGTGGGGTTTCTGAAGCAAGTGATTGGCTACAAAGGTAAAGGGAGGGCTTGAACCCGATTGTCTGATTTTATGTTTAGGTCTCACTTGATCTTAGCCAAAAGGCCAACAAGTGATTGATTTTATGTTTAGGTCTCATATTCTGTCTCCTTTTTCTTTATAATTTCATTAAAAATATATATAAGCACATAGTTCAAGTAATCAAAAAGATAGGAAAAGGTATATGTTGAGAAGTTCTGCTCCCTCCCACCCACCCCATCCCTCTCTGCCTTAGTTTCTTATTTATCCTTCCAATGTTCCTTTATGAAAATATAAGAAGACATGAGTATAAATTATTTACCTCTTTTTTTACACAAAATGTATTATAATTCTCTCTCTCTCTACAGTCACACACATACACATACAGTCATACACACACTCTTACACACAACTCTGTATCTTGCATTTTTGTACTTAGCAGTGTATCCTGGAGACTTTTTCATGTCAATACATAGACAGCTACCTCATATGACCTCATGTTTTCGGGAGGTGTATTGTGTCCCATTCTGTAGATGTACCAGTCCCTATAGATGAACAGACTGCCTTCGGTTCTTTTCTTTTCTTTTTCTTTTTTCCTTTTTTTTTTTTTTTTTGAGACAGGGTCTCACTTTACTGCCTAAGCTGGAGTGCAGTGGTATGATCACAATTTACTGCAGCTTTGACCTCCTGCTGAGGCAATCCTTCGGCCTTAGTTTCCCAAGTAGCTGGGACTACAGGTGCATACTACCATGCTGGGCTAATTTTTTTGGCATATTTTTTGTAGAGACAGGGTTTCACCATGTAGCCCAAACTGGCCTCAAACTCCTGAGCTCAAGCGATCCACCCTCCTCAGCCTCCCAAAGTGCTGGGATTACAGGCGTCAGCCACTGCACCCAGCCTTTCAGTTCTTCATATTACAAACAAAGCTGTAATAAATAACCTTGGGACCTCCTTTTGTACTCAGGCAGATGTATTTCTCAAATAAATTTTCAGAAGTGGGCTTGATGGGTCAGAAGGTAAATAGATTTGATTGTGTGATTTTGAAACAAATTATTGGAGTTTGTGTCTTTTTACACTTCCAGAAGCAATGCATGAAAGAGCTGTTTTCCTACAGTTTCACCAACAGAGTGTGTTGTCAAATTTTGGGGGTTTGCTCATCTAATAAGTGAGAACTGGCATTTCAGTAATTTTAATTTTAATTTGAGTTTCTCTTATTATTAGAGAGGCTGAACATCTTTTCTTATGTACAAGGACTAGCTTCATTTTTTCCTCTGTGAACGGCCTGATCTTGCCCTTTGCCCATAATTATATTGCTTGTTGATCTCTTCCGTCACAACTTTTATGAAGTTTATATCTATTAAGGAGAGTAACCAATTGTCTGATATGCATAGCAAATACTTTTTGCCAGTTTTTTTTTTTTTTTTTTGGTTTGGTATGTGGTGATTTGTTACTTTGTTTTTATTTTTGTTCTTTTTAATTTTTTAAGTTATGGAAATCAAAAGGTCAAATTTATCAATCTTTTATGGCTTCCGGGTTTTTAGTCATAGTTACAGAGACCACCCATTCTAAGATTACATAAGGATCCTACTTTAGGACTCTTTAACCACAAACACACACTTGATTTTGGTGAGCACTTCATCTCTAGAACATAGTTCCTTTAGTGCAATATCCTTTTGGAAAAAAATGCCAGTGCAGATAATCAACTAATGTGATACATTAAGAATTTCATAGATATGCTCCCAGGGAACATTTGTTTTGGGGTCTCTAATCCTTACCTTGGGAGCATGACACACAGAGGTGAAAACCCGTGTGACATCCATGTCTGTTTCTTTTCTAGACAAGCGACTCTGATACAACCAGCCCCACCGGACAGCAGCCAAGCGATGGATTTCCGGAGGACAGCAGCAAAGTACCCAGGGAGAAGCCAGGAGATTGGAAGATGCAGCCTCGTAAAAGGACTCAAACACTCCCTAACCGGAAATGTTTCTTGACATCAGCTTTTCAAGGTGCCAACAGCAGCAAAATGGAGATCTTTAAAAATGAATTCTGGTCGCCTTCCTCAGAGGCTAAGGCAGGGGAAGGGCACAGGAGAACGATGTCTCAAGACTTGCACCAACTTTCTGACTCCCAGCGGACTTCCACCTACGATAATGTCCCTTCCCTGCCAGGGTCCCCTCGGGAGGAAGCCAGTGCTCTCTCTTCACAAGCCTGTGACTCCAAGGGAGATACTCTTGCCAGTCCGAACTCTGAAACTGGGCCTGGAAAAAAGAACTCTGGAGAAGAAGAACTTGATTCTTTGCAGAGGACGGTCCAAGAGCTACGAAAGGAAATAGAAACACAGAAGCAAATGTATGAGGAACAGATTAAAAAGTAAGTCAGACAGAGGGGCACTGAGAGGCACTTGGCTTCCATCTTTGGAGATAAGAGGGATTGTTCCCACCCGCCAGAGAAATCACATCATAGAGCTTCAGTTTGGGGAAGACAGTAATCTATAGCAGGTCTAGGAAGGAAAGAGTAAAGGGAACAATGAGATGACTAAATTGGTGAACACTCTAAACTTTAGACTAGATTTAGGAAATGTCAATATCTAGCTTAAGTAGCTTAATCAATAATCTCCAAACAGTGGTTCTTTAAGAATCAACATGCTTTAATTAATTTAAAGGAAATAATTTTTTTTATGTTAAGGTCATTCGTGGATTCTGCAAACATTCCTCGAGCCCCTCCTCTGTGCCAGGCACATTCTAGTTGTTAGGGTATAGCACTGAACAAAAGAGACAAAAGTCCCTGCACTTACAGAACTTCTTCTAGTGGGGACAGATGGAAAATACAAATATATAATAAAATATATGTTATGTCAGCTGATGGCAAGTGCTGTGGAGAAAAATAAAGTGGGTCAGGAGGTTGGAAAGTTCAAGGAACGGGTTCCGATGTAAAATAGGGGGATCAGGGAAGGCCTCCCTGAGAAGGCAGCAGGTGAGTAAAGGCCTGAAGGAGATGAGGAGCAAGTCAGGTGCGTAGATGGGAGATGACTATGGCCACTGCTGAGGCTGTGAGAAAGGAGCAGTCCCCCATGGCCCCACCCAGCAAGAATGGAAGCCACCTGAGGTCAGGGAGAGTGATTAGCAGATGAGGGTGGAGAAGTACAGGAGGCCAGGATGCCGTAGGGATTTGTCAGCCACTGGAAAGCCTGAGTCTGGGTGGTTTCAACCTGGTTTATGCTTCATTGGCTCACTGGCTTCCCACTGAGCACCGCCCGCAGGGGGCAAACAGAGGTGGGAGGCCAGTTAGGCAGCTATTGCCTCTGTCACATGCAAATTCCCAAGATCCGTGCACACAATTTGTTCTCTTGGGTAAGTAGAGTATTTTCTTGAAATATTTTTCACACTACTGATTGGCCAGCAAATTCGTTTTCAGGAGAGAAAACCTTGATCCAGTTGTGCCCATATCGGCACTAGTCATGAGGCAGTGAAATGTGAATTCATGGGCTCTTAGATTTATGGCTACGTCTTAGTCCGTGCAGACTCAGGTATCTGAAGGGAAGGCTTCTGTGAGCCCTCATTCATTGTTCCACACAGAGAGCTGCCATCCAGAAGCAAAATGTAGCTTGTTTATCTAAGAACCTGAAACCAATCATTTGTAGAATTAAAGACTTCTGTGACATCTCGGCAGTGATCAAAGCAGTCCCATAGAAAACTCATGCTGCACTCAAACATGAGTATCTTCAACAGGGTAGGAAAAGAACTGGCTGCCACAGAGGTGGCTGCTCCTTCTGAATGGAACAGAGTCCTCTGAATCCACCAGTCGAGGAAGCCTCCCATCCCAGGCTCCTGAGCCCACACAGATTCCACCTCCCACTGGAACCCATGGTCAGGATCTAGCACAGTGCCTTACTTGGAATTTCTTCCAGAACCAGAGGGGTACAGAGAACTTGGAGAAGAAAAGTAGATTTGTAATGAGAGGGTCAGAAGGAATGAGACCAATTTAGCTTTAAGAAGAGATAGGCGGGGTAGGCAAAGTTGTGAAGATGGATTGTTACCCACAGAATAGACCAAAGCCCTTGAAGGTAGAACCCAAGTTTTGGGCTCACATGGGAGCTCAGGTCTCCCTTGTGCAAATGGGCAGGCCATTTGGAGAGAAGGGAGGCACACTCTACAGAATGAAATTCTGAAATAGATTTCCAGTCACACAATCAGCATATGTATACTCATTGCTAAGAGTTAATTCAGCACAGCCTGGCAGGGGGCCACTACATTAGGATTTTGGCCAGTAACGATGAAAATCCTGGCAATTCAGGAATCCCGCAGATTTTTCACCTGGCGTGGGATTCAGAAGAGAGGGTGAGACTGCCAGGATCATGGCTCCCCAAAGGGCAGTTCTCTCTGTTTCTCCAAATCTTGGTCCCCAGGAGATCCTTAATAAGACAGGGTGCTGGTCTGTGCTCTCCATTGACACAGGATGAGGAGGCACTCATGAAAAAGAGGTATGAGAAATCTGGACTATGGATGGGGCTTCCAGGATTGATACAAGGTGCTATGGGAGTGAATATGTAGATCTATTAGAGCTGGTCTCTTCTTTCAAAGACTTTGTTATCCGGTTGAAGATACAAAACAAAATGACATGAAAAAAAAAAACAAAACACAATAGATGTCACAAGATGGTGTTAAATGACAAAGGAGGGGCTCAGAAGTGCTGTGGGGATTCAGTTTTCCTGGGACATCTTCATCATCGGACATAGCTGAGAGGTTGGATAAGGGTCTTGTGATTTGAAAAGTAAAATGAACAGCAGGTTGTGAGCAAGGGGGAAGGAAGAGCCTAGAATGAATTGCCATATTCTTTCATTCTTTTCTTTCCTTCCCTGTAGCCTTGAGAAGGAGAATTATGACGTTTGGGCTAAGGTGGTGAGGCTCAATGAAGAACTGGAGAATGAAAAGAAGAAGTTTGCAGCCCTAGAGATCAGCCTCCGCAACATGGAGCGCTCCCGGGAGGATGTTGAGAAGAGGAACAAGGCCTTGGAAGAAGAAGTCAAGGAATTTGTCAAATCCATGAAGGAACCCAAGACCGAGGCTTAAGGATCCCAGGAGTACTGCAAGGACAGCCCGAGAGAGGCCTAAGTCTGACCCCTTTCTCAGTGCTACCTGATGACGGGGATACAAAATTACTCTCTGAGAGGGAAAGGATATTTTGAGGGAAACATTAAATTTCTCCATAAATAAATGAATAGAGTTTGCAGGAAGGTGAGGGTGAGCAGAGATGTGTGTGGACATCTCTGACCGTCCATCGCTGTATTCAAATGGATTTTGTTATTCCACTCCAGTCTCAGGCATGACCATGTCCAACGAAGACATTCAAGGCAGCACATCTCAGGACCCAGGCAATAGACTGGCCCCAACACAGGCTGAGCTGAGGTGTGATTAATTCTTTGTTTTTTGTGTGGAACAGCTCACCTTGTCAGACAGCCTCAGGGCATCTCTGAGACACAGGGGCAGAAAATGACATTCATCTTTTGAGTCCTCATCCATGGAGTGCTGTGTTTGGGGGGCTACATCTGCTGAAGTGAGAACCCCATTTTTCCACCCCACCATGATGCCCGTTCTCCAGGTCTTCTCCAACTTATTATTAGGCTAAACCAGAACAAGCAACAAACTGTATTTATGCAAGCAAAATTGATGAGAAAATTATATTCAAATAAAGCAAAAATTAAAAAGCAAGGCTATTGCTAATCCATACAGCACCTTTGTGAGAATTAGCACAAGACACTGCTCCCCTGGGGCAGATGGCTTGCTGAGCAGGGCATGGGCTGCATTTCAGTCCCGACTTGCCTTTCAGGGACAGGTGTTTCTATACTTCCTGAGCCCCCATTTCTTCTGTATTTCACACAATTGCTGTGGGGATTACATGAGAAGATACAATCTAGTCCCTACTTGCTTTTTAATTGTGGATGGAGGGCCTGGGAACAAAGGCTTCCTACTATGATACGATTTGTTGTGGGTTTGGACATGAATTGTCATGAAAATAGTTTCTTTTTTCCTGTTTCACCAAAATGCAAATGATTTTACCCTTCAAGGGACAACAGGCACTGGATGATAGGTGGGAGAGGGGCTTTCCCAGTGGACAGTTGATTCTTCCCCTTCTATGTCAAGCCAGCCTGGCAGAGGCCCTGGTCAGGCCCCGGACCTCTAAGTAGGTTGGTTGAGTCCTTTTTTGTTGTTACCATTCTAATTAGATGGTCTCCAAGCTCTTTTGACTGGGTACCTCATCAACAGAAAATGTTTGAGCATACACCCCCCCAATATATTTATTTATAAATTATATGCATGTACTACTATAGTACTCCATAATGTATATTATAAAACACACAGAACAGGAATTGAATAATAATGAGATAAAAACAAAGATCAATAGATATTCCTAAGTGTGCTTTCAGCTCTGGAGACCCCTGACCCAGTTGCCCAGCAGGTATTACCTGTATCAAATTTACGTCTTTCATCCCATTGCTCCCATAAATGTGCTTGAACTCTTGAAGCCCCATGGCTTAATTAGTGGTTTGGAATCTATGGTTGCCTCAGTGAGAGTTTAGCCTTCCCCAGCACGTGGGCCTCCTCTGTCATTCCTTTTTCTGTCTTCTTCATTCTGGTTAGTCCTGCCTTCCTATGGCCATGACTTATTACCCACAGAGTGAAAGTACAGACAGGAGCATCAGTGTTTCTTGGTCCCACTACTCAAGGCCTGCTCCACCAACGCCAGCCCCTTTGAGGACCAGATTGATGGAGAGGGTGGGCAACTCTTACAGCATTCCCATCTAGGCTTGCTTGCAGAAGATTGAGGGGAAATTCATCTACAACATTCGTAAGAAAAGCAATAAAGTGTTGGGATTCCTGAGCTGTAGGTGTTTTTAAATTACAGAATAGCAAGCACGGAAGCACTTACTGACCACCTGATTGACGTTAGTGAGTGCCTGCATTTCTGCCAGGCACATCTCCTTGTGTTCTCCCACGGATTCCTCACACTGACTCTTTGGGAGCTAAAACAGAGTTGGATATGGAAGCGGCTGCTGTCACAATTTCCAAAGGAAACATTTGTCTGAAGGTACAAAGAGGAGGCTCTCAAGTCTGTTTTGAGGCCCATGTCATTGGACCTTGCTGGGTCCGGAAGCCAGAGTTCATGCTGAGTGGAAGTGCCATGTTTGAATTCCAACTACCTACTGATCTGGCAATGTCTCTCTTTCTATTTTTTTCCACCAGTATTATAAGGCAACAAAGCAGATGTTGGCCTCAAAAGCACTAGACAACCTGCAAGTGTCAGTCCCTCTTCACAATCAAGAGCAGAGTCTGGCTCGCTTCAGTTGCCACTATTTGCTCCTGTGCCACCTTGCATACAAGGAGAAGACGAGAAACGGGGTTTTCTAGGACCCTGGGACCTTATGAGTGCAAGGGTCACACAAACCCCTTCATCCTGCTGGAAAAGGCTGGGAGGAGGGAACCCCTGAGGGCCAGAAAAGAAGATCTGGAGTCTGTTTTAATGCCCTCAAAAGGCATGCATGTGATTGCGTGACCGGGTAGCTCCAGGCCTCAGCTGGACCAAAGGGCCAGGTTCTAGAAGGCAATACCTGGAGATTGACCTGTGTCGGGTGTGCTGTTGGACTCTGCAGCAGCTACCTGTACTTTCAGAGCCCTTCCATGGAAAGGACTCCATCAAATCTGCCTTTTTCCCAGCCACACCCTCACCTCTATGTTACCCACTCTCCTCTTTGCTCATGGGCTGAGAACCTAGAAAGGTCTTCAATGTGCATTTGAAAACCTGTTGCCCTCTTCCCTCCCAAACTCCTTTTCTGTCAGAGCCTCAAGCCTGTCCCTTATCAGGGTACTCTTATCTTAAGTTTGGGGCAGATGTGATGCTTTTCCAGTAAGTCTGTACACTGGATAGGACAATTTGTACTAGGCTATTGGCTGGGATGATTCCCCTTCCAGTGGATTCTGGTCAGAGCCTGCAGTCTGGAGAGACCACGTGTGGCACTTTTAGTGCAGAGACAGCTGCATAGGATGTAAACTATAAACATTTTGTTGTTGTTGCTGTTTTGACCAACTTCCTAAAACTCTGCTCAAAGGCCTGTCCCTTCAGAAAAGCACGAAGCAGGAGACTCCCAGGCTGCCCAAGGCCGCTGAGAGGAGGCCAGAGAACACAGTGGCACAGCAACAGCTGGCTGGATTCCACAGGCTCTGGACCAGAAGATGTGTGTACACGAACGCCCTGTAAACTTCCACATTCCACTACTTCCTTTCCAGATAGCAGCAGTGGTCAGGTCACGTGCTTGCTGGAGAGCAGAAAAAACCCTTGGAGGCTGCTTCTGCAATTAAAATAGGCTGCATTTACAAGAATTACACAAAACCTTTCATCCTGCCAGAGAAGGCTGGGAGGGAGGACCTGAGGGTGGAGCTCCAGCTGCCACTCAGAAGCTCAGGCTGGCATCTGGCCGTGGCGGCGGAGAAGCTGAAGCCAGGGGGCTTGTGGCTCAGACGATGTCCCAGGGCAACTGGGAATAAGCAGAGAATATCAACACAGCTGTGTAACTGTAGCTTGTTTTCCTTCTGATGCTGGAAACTCTCTTAGAATCACAGGATAAAAACTGGAAAACGCTCCGATTGTATTTAATTCAACCTGTTTATTTAATGGACAGGGGAACCGAGGGCCAGAAACATAAATTAAATGGCCAGTGCTCACACAGAAATTAGGAAGGGGATTGAAGGAGGTGATTTTGGAGGGCTCCTCTAACCCATGATTCAGTGATTCTTGTGATTCTTGCTTTCTCTCTAAGGGTTCTTTCCCCTAAACTGCAACCATGGTGTGAACCCCATTGAACCCCCTTGCTGAGTACTTCCAGAATATAGAGCTCTCCTCAGCTCATGATCACAACCAAGACCCATCTAATATGATGCCAGTTTTTCAGCTACTGTGTATTCCCAATACTAGTGTAAAACACTGGTTCTCAGTCTTGGTGGCACAAGAGAATTACCTTAGGAACTTTAAACAAATTCTGATGCTCAGATCTTACATCATGACGATTGAATCAGAATCTTTGGGGATGGGGCCTAAGAATTGGTACTGAAAAGAAAAATTCCCATTTGATTCCCATATGCAGTCAGGATGGTTAAATAATTTTAAAACTGCTAAGTTTGGCTTTAGTCATGACTAATGATAATATAAATTCTACCTGTTCCCCTTTCCCATCTCCAGTTAACATAGCTACATTCTCTGATTTACAGGCTGATTTTTCATATGTTTATTCATCTAGGATAAGACACGATTAAAGATACAGAATGGATTTATGTTATATATCCATTTTGCAGATGGTGAAAAGTGAGCCCAAAGATGTTTTTAAAAAATCAGTATTTAATGGTAGCTTAGTATGAACAAATCCAAGGATTTTGAGAATTCCTAAATATATGGGGACACTGTTTACTTGCTTTAAGGGTTGACTCTATACACAGGCGAAGAAGATAAGAGCTTGAGGGCCTGATTTAGAGTCCTGAGAATAGCTCTGATGAAAATCATCTCCCTTTCAGACTCACATTAGATTGAGAAATCCCTACCAGTAGCCTTTGGAATATTAACCACAAACGTGATCTTTCTGGGAGGCTCCATGAAGCTTCCATTAATCATTAGTATCATCCTTATAGTAGTTATCTGATTCCTAGCAGAAAGCTGTGTAATGAAGGAATGAGAGCCTGGCCAGATAAGTTGTACTGTGGGTGGAAGAACAGATGAAGAGTATGGATGTCAGCCAGGTACGGTGGCTCACACCTGTAATCCCAGCACTTTGGGACGCCAAGGTGGGCGGATCACGAGGTCAGGAGTTCGAGGCCAGTCTGGCCAATATAATGAAACCCTGTCTCTACTAAAAATACAAAAAATTAGCCGGGTGTGGTGGTGTGTGCCTGTAATCCCAGTTACTGGGGAGACTGAGGCAGGAGAATCTCGTGAACCTAGGAGCCGGAGGTTGCAGTGAGCCGAGATCTTGCCATTGCACTCCAGCCTGGGTGACAGTGCGAGACTCCATCTCAAAAAACAAACAAACAAACAAACAAAAAAACAGTATGGATGTCGCCTAGGAGTATTGCAGTGTGGGGCCCTGGTCGCCTATGATAGGGGAGGGTACAAAAATCAGGCCTTAAAAAGGGAAAGGGGGACTCATTCTCAGGGTGGATGGAGAAATGGTCTGCCCCCCACACACACACCTGATACCTGCTCAAAATTGGCACTTGTCCTCCTTCCTTCTCTCTGTTCTCCCCTTTATTGATGTCCTCTCAGTTCTGCTGAGGCCAGCCCATGCTAAACCTCACCCTGGGTCTTGAGTCCTCGTTCAGCATCAGTAGCAATATCACGACAATAACTACTAATAATAAGCAACAAATGCCGTTTTAATACTTTCTGGTGAGCACTGTACCCATATCATTTCCTTTAAATCTCAAATCAACTCTTTTCTGATTGCAATCAAACCTCTTTTATTGAGGTCTCAATGTGGCATAGCTAGGAACTGAAGCATATGTACAATCTACACAAGGCTATATTATCCTTGCCCTCACACAGGGAGGAAGTACAACATAGAAAATGACCCCTTGGCAGAAATGCACTAAAGCAAAATTTGCAAAGAATTTATTTTAAAAAAAGAGAAGGCTGGCAGGGGTTCTGGAAAGAACCACTAACTGCCTTGTCTGACTCAGCATCAAGATGGAAAAATATCTAGAGGCTGTTGCCTTCCCCACTACCCAAGTCAAATCCACCTGCTTGCTCTGAGGCTGTCTGGGAGGCCACACATCACCAAGCCCTTTCCTGGAGTCAATTCTGGGTCCCATGTCATTAGCTCTGCCCTCGAAAGAACTCTGGGAACGGGGTTGCCTTGGAGTCCCTGGTTCCGTGTGGCTAAGAAGTGAGCCTCTCATATCTCCATGCTGAATTTCCTCACTCATTCGCAACCCTCCTTTCCATTTCAAGAAACCTTTTCTGTTCCCACAAGCCTGGGAGGGCCCTTGAGTGGGGCATATGGGATAAGTTTCAAGGAGTACTGCCGGGGAGACCTTCCAGAGGCTCTGTGTGAATGGGCTGGTGTTGGTGGGAGGAAACAGGGTCACGCATTCCCCATCCCTTCCCCCTTGTAAGATGTGTCATCAGTTAAATATAGGCTCTGGCCCTGTGGACGTTTAAAGGCTAAAACAACCCGTCCTGACTGGGGGCTCATGGCTACTGAGAGGAGAGCACTGGGATATCTTCAGCCCATTTCACAGGGTCTGTTTCCAAAACACTCCTGGTGGGTCAGCGAGCAGAGGAAGTGTTACCACGTGACCACTTTAGAAACAACACCCACCTAATGATGCACAAACACGGATTTGCCCTCCGTTTTTCACGTTTGATCCTTGCTGACGCTTTGGCGAGGATACAAAACCCTATTTCTCTTAGAAGTCGCTCCTTCCCTGGATGTGAAAGAGGGCAGTGGTTTCCCTGTCAGTCCTCTTTTAAGGAAAGATCTGGGTGAGAACAGAACCCAGCTCAGCTGCTCTGGGGCTGGACACAGACACAATTGTGAGAACTTGAACTGACTCACCAGGAAGCAAGTGGCTGGGACTAGGTACTGTGTCTACTTCTATTCAGTGCTAGATATTGCCTTTAATGAAAAACTAGCCCCAATCAGAAAAAGCCAAAACCACACTCCGCAATACTAAGGTGACTCACCTGTTGAAATGCTTTTTATTAAGCAAAACCAATATCCTCAGAATTCCAGCTTTCACTTTCAAGTTTCTCATGTGGGATTTCCTAGTATCGGGCCCAATGACGTGTACATCAATGGTTTGGCTTGCTGTTTATGCTACTTATTTACTCAAGCAGTCACTCTGGTGTGTTCTCTTGGCTCTTCTGAAAGGATTAGAATACAACTCCCAAAGAATGTGAGTGCTACTGGAGACATAAAATACATGGAAATCATATGGCATCCAGCAGTTGCTATGCCTATCTTGAGATAGTTGATCCCTAGATAATCTTGGTAGTGTGTTGCCAATGATGTCTTTACTTAGTATACCTAGACTGCACTCAAGGTGTAGCAAAATGTTACAACACTGATTCTTCCTCCTACAGTTAATGGCATTTTAGAAGAGTTATGCTTGACTAAAGCCATGTTTTTTAAAAATGCAAATATTGAGTGCTTTCAATTCCCTAAGCATGGTGTTTTCTGCTTTACCTGCAATGTCTTAATTAATTTTCACAGAAAACTATGATGTAGCAGCTAGTATCATCCCCATTTTACAGATGAGAAAACCGAGGCTTAGAGAGGTTAAGTAATCTGCTCAGGCTCACAGTTCATATCCTATTTCTAAGAGACATTTTTTTGCATTCCAATACTTTTGAAATTCAGTATGTATTTTACAGTTGATTGGTGCATTTAAAATGGAACATCTTACAAATTGATGGCTACTTAGAACTGAAAAAATATAAGTGACAGAAGCAAGCATCAAAACCACATCTATCTGATTCTAGCATTGGATCATCCAACCACAGTGACTTGAGTGTCAAAGGAAACACTCAACCTGTGCCTAAGTAATGACCATAAAAATAATAACTAGTCCACATTCACATTGAGGATTATGACTCATATTCTTCCTACCTATTTGATACTACTTACTCTGTTAGAAAAATCGACTGGTTTGGTTGGTTCCATTAGATTGATCTATTCATTCTTTGTAGAGTATCATCAGTTAAATCTTCTAACCTCTGGGCCACCCCACCCAGTATGAGCCATAAGATGGCTCATATTCTTCCTACCTATTTGATCCTATTTACTCTATTAGAAAAATTGACTGGTTTGGTCAGTTCAATTAGATTGATCTATTTATTCTTTGTAGAGCATCATCAGTTGAACCTTTTTGGCTGAGAAAGCTTCAGGCTTTTCATTTCTGTAGTGAGAGTTGTTTCAAAACACATTTACATAGTAAAGAGCCCAGGCATGGGTACAGTAACAGGCAGGAGGGTCTGAAGCTCCCTGAAGCTTGAGTGCACAGTGCCATGGCTCCTGCCATTCTTCCAAGGAGAGAGGAGTCACGTCAGTTGCCTTTGGTTCTTGTCTGACTGGGGAGAGGTGCTCCATATGTGGTTTTGGTAATGATAGCACATTTCTAACTCGAGATTAAGTTTCTATCCTCTGAAGATCTCAAAGTAATTCATTACAGAAGTGCTTCCCAAGGCTTCTCCTTGGAAGGCTTTTCTTTACAAGATATACTCTTTGAACAATGGATTCCATGCTCAAATAAGTTTTTAAAACCCTCTTCCCCCTCAAAGGTTCAGAAGTCAGGGCAACCACATCATATTGGGAGTCTAATTTATAAGTCGATAGATAAAAATCCCTTGTGGTCAAAATTATCCTTGAAAATCATCAGAAATTGTATATAAGTCCTCCCAATTTATAGCTTTATGTGTACACTCTGGTCACTAAGGTGTAAGTATAGTTATAAAGTACTGTAAATGATGAGAATAAGAATACGGACCACTAGGATTGCTATTTTCTTTCCCTGGCATCCTCATTTAAATTGTTATTTTTATTTTTCATCTAGTGTATAGTTTGATTCATAGAATTTAAATGCATACATTAAATTAAAAGTAATCATTATTATAGTACTAATAATAGTAATAATCACTGACATTTATTGGGGGCTGACTATTGCCTGCCAGACTGCTCTAAGTGCTTTATTTGTATGAACTGAGTTAATCTGAACAAAAACTTTAGGGCTAGATACTATATTCCCTTTTTACAACAAAGTCACTTGCTTCTGCTTTTACTCCTGCTTTTGGCAACACAGTGACTCTGCAAACTGTCTTGTGCCCAGAGGAAACATTTTTCTGAAAGCTTCTGAGCTGGGGCAGATTTAGGGCGAAGTTAACACTTCAAAAAAATCTCCAGTAATTGAGTAAATTGCTCATCTGACAAATTGGCTTTTTGGGAAATTAGTCTGCGTGCACATATTGATAGCAAAGCTCGGCCAACTTGAAATATGGAGATTTACTGGAAATCACAGTGAAATGAAGAGAGAGGCAAGAGCAGAATTGAAATTCCCACCTGGCAGCAAAAGAGAGTTATGCAGAGCATACCAGGTAAGGCAGAGGCACTTCCTGGACCACTCAACTGAAGGGCACTGCCAGCAGTGGGGTAGGGTGGCCCAGACGTTAGAAACCCCACAGAGAGAATCAGAGGGAAGCTGGAGGCAGAGAGAGTGCGCCATTCGGAATTCCATGGGAATGAGGGCCTCTAGGTCCCAGGTACAGCTGTAAGGCTGGGGACAATGAGCTGCTCCTGCCGGGCGCAGTGGCTCACGCCTGTAATCCCAACACTTTGGGAGGCCAAGGCGGGCGGATCACTTGAGGTCAGGAGTTTGAGACCAGCCAACATGGTGAAACCCCATCTCTACTAAAAATACAAAAATTAGCTGGGCGTGGTGGCACATGTCTGTAATCCCAACTACTCAGGAGGCTGAGGCAGGAGAATCACTTGAACCTGGCAGGTGAAGTTTGCAGTGAGCCAAGATTGTGCCGCTGTACTCCAGCCTGGGCAACAGAGTGAGACTCTGTCAAAAAAAAAGAAACAAAGCAGCTCCAGGCCAGCCTGCAGTCTCTTCTTGAAGCCTTTCACCCTGATGGTTCAGCCAGGGAAAGGGTGCCTTTTCTTCCCTGCCAAAGCACAGTCAGCTTCCTAAGCCTGCAAGGCCACATCAGTCCAGAGTAGGCACTATTTTCAGCTCGCACCGAGGAGCCAGAGAGGCAGCTGAGTGACTCTCCAACAGATGGTCTCAGTAGAGTAGAAACGGCAGCGTAGCACATTGACAATGAGGAAGTTTAGGTGTGCCACGGTTGTTAACGGAACCTAAGTAAAAACTGAGAGACAAAGGAGTTTAGGGGAGTCTTAGCTCCCCAGAGATTTCGAGGACGCCCACCTAAAAAAATCTCTTGATTAGTATATGAAACTACTATTACTGTTATTATTACTAATACTAGATGAGAAGATATTTTTGTAGATAAAGAAGTCAACATCAGAAAGATTTAGTAGTGGACAGATTCAGTAGGCTGCAAATTTATAAGGTCAGACTTCCAATTCTAAAATGACTTCCTTTGTCTACTCTAGGCGGAGGGTGGTGCTGGTTAAGTTTAAACACAGTATTACCTTGTGAGAACTGTTCCAGGTTTTTAATTGTCTACTTCCAGGTGTACTATACATCTCATAGAACTACCACACTGCTCTCTGCCTTATAAACCTTTGCCTGCCAACAATACAAGCTCAGATACCTTCCCTGAGTGTAGTGGGTACTTACAGAATGGTCGGTCCAGGTTCCTTTAGTAGAACCTGCTACCACGTGTGCACATCTACATACACCCTTTGTCCTTGTGTTACTGTGGGAGCTGCTTTGTCAACTCAGCCTGTTCCTCAGCTGCAGATCTGTATTCTTTCCTTGGGACCCTAGGACAAATGTCATGACTACACTGTTGCAGGAGCCAGCAGTCAGCTGCTTAAGGTTGTCTCTTCTGTACACGTCTTTGTGCCATTCTTTGGCTAGCAATGTAGGTGCCAGTTAGGGCCATCCAATGAGATATTACATTCCTTGCCTGCAAACTGTGGTAGTGGGGAGGCCTGGCATGCTCACTGCACAAGACCGTCTTTAGAACAAAATAGGCTAGTATGGATGAAAGGGCTACATCGGGGTGTCCAATCTTTTGGCTTCCCTGGGCCACACTGGAAAAGAAGAATTGTCTTGAGTCAAACATAAAATACACTAACACTAACGATAGCTGATGAGAAAAATATATATATATCATAATGTTTTAAGAAAGTTTACAAATTTGTGATGGGCCACATTCAAAGCCATCCTGGGCTATAGACAGCCCGGGGGCTGCAGGTTAGACAAGTGTGGGCTACATGGTACCAGTGTTAGCATTAAGATAAGGTATATTGCACTTCATAACCCCCAGTATAAGGATTCTCCTTAAAGTATGCTTTCTGTCCTGTTTTCCTGGTGGCACTCTGCTCTCACAGTGAGACTTGCCACTAGGAAGGGTGGAAATTCTTCCCAGCTCCTCTGAGTAGTGGAGCTCGAGGGTGAGGGCTCATGCCACAGCGAGAGCCTCTGGGCCTCTGACACAGACTTGAGAAAATGGTCTGTGACCACACAAAGCCACTATGGGAAGTCTCAAGCCCTTGACCCAATGTGCACATTCCGAGCTTCCGGTGCAGCAATGAGCTGACACAAATCGTGGCGGCCTGAGAACCTGGACCTTCCATTTTGCCTTTCAGGACCCATGTTCACACCAGCACTCAGTTTTGGAGGAAGCACCTGGAGGCAATGCAGAGTCCAGATGTGCGCCCTCTGCCGGAAGCTTACTGCACCAGGACGTAGGCGTGGAGTGGCCCTTAACGCATTTGGAAAGCAGTCTTCACTTAAAAAATAACTTCCTCCAAAGTGTTCTTTAACAGCCCTTTAAAAGCCATTGTTTCAAAAAAGTTCAAGGTAGTGAACGATTAATATTTTCGATTTATATGAAGACTCTGGAGTAGGAATTACCTGAGTTGGAAACCCAGTTCTACTCTACTGGTATCAGGTTGTATTCTGTATCATCATTAAAATTTTCAGAAAAACTCTCAACCTCAGGGGATTAGTTTTCTAGGACTGTCATAATGAAGTATCACAGATTCCGTGGCTTGAGCAATAGAAATTTATTTCCTTGTGATTCTAAGGCTAGAAGTCTGAGATCAGGGTGTTAGCAGGATTGGTTTCTTCCGAGGCCTCTCTCCTTGGCTTGCAGAAGAAGCATGGTTGACCTCTGCCTGTGTGTTCACATGGTCAAATCACTATGTACATCTGAATCCCAATCTCTTCTTGTAAGGGCACCAGTCATACTGGATTGGAGCTCACTAATGAGATCATGACCACATTTTACCTTAATTGTCTCTGAAGACTCTATGTCTAAATACAGTCACATTCTGAGGTATTGGGGGTTAGGACTTCAACATATGAATTTTTGGGTAACACAGTTTTCAACCCATAACAGTAACCCTTTTAAGACTGTCACTTATTTCTCTAGTGAAAGGGCAGAACTTTCAGAATCTTTTAGAATCTCCCCTGCAGCTGAGTAAACATCTTAGTGTCTTCATAACTAGAAACCACAGGTGGTTGTTTCATTTTGTTTTAAATTTTCTATCACAGAAGATAAATAAGATCAGAACTCAAAAGTCTTGCTAACCCATGGATGTCATGAGAAAGTCTCTGGATCAGGGTCGGAAAACCTGGCTTTTCTTTGTAATTGTTAATTATGAGATTATTTATTCAGCTATTATTATTAACAACAATATTTGTATGAGTTGGGTGTGATGAGGCAGTATTTAACTCAACCTGGCAGCCCTGAATGCCTGATTCTATACTCATCCAGCTGTTACTATGATGGGTTTGCAGAGATATGCCAGGCAAGCACATTCCTTATTACTGTAATTATTTTGCTCCCAACGACAGTTCAATTCTCCCAGGACCTGGACTGGACCACGAGGGGCCTAGCACAGGGGCCCATTGCACCTGGGCTCCAGGTGGATCTGCAGCACACACTCCAGGAAGGCTGAGTGGCCTTTCCTGCCCCTTCATGCTGGGCTACCCTAGTTTCACCAATCTGACACTAAGGAAGCATCACTGAGGAAAGGAAAAGAAGAGCATGCTTTTCTTAATCCTTGCTGTAGAGCTTTTCTAAGCCAACTCCAGACCTTCCCAGTCTTCCTACCCAGCTTTAAACTTCCCTCCTGCTAACTGAGGCTGTGGTGGCCAACAAGGAAAATATGTTCCTGAGGCCTGGAGACTTCCATGGCTCCCTGCAAGTCTGTGGAAAATTTTCAGTGTATGGAGAAATGCCCCTGCAATGTGGAGATAGCATTTTGGGATACTTCTGGTATACCATAAGCCTGGCTGTTGATCCCGTATGTGGAAGGGAAGAAACAAATGAACAGGCAGGAAATGTTGGTGGCCCACTCCCTGCCACTAGTGGGAGCTGTAGGTTCATGCCACTCCATCAACCCAAGGATGGGGTAGAATACAAGGTGGGGATGGAGCCTGGGACTAGGGGATAAGAGACTGAGGTCAAAACTCTCCCCTGCAATATTATCTTTCCAGAGTCCGGTTACTCCCCACAACTAGTTTGGCAAGAGAGGCCTAGGACCTTTCCCTACCTCTTGAGCCCCAGTGTGAGTTTGAAAAACAGGGCTCTAGAGATGAAGGTGGGGGCCCAAGGGACAGATGTTCAAGAAGCCAGGAAGCCTGCTTCCGGGTTGTAAGCAGCCTGGGACCTGGACAAAAGGCATCCATCCTAAAAACCCCAGGTGTTGGACTGGGCATGGTGGCTCACACCTGTAATCCTAGCACATTGGGAGGCCGAGTTAGGCGGGTCACTTGAGGTCAGGAGTTTGAGACCAGCTTGGCCAACATAGTGAAACCCTGTCTCCACTACAAATACGAAAATTAGCTGGACATGGTGCTGGCTGCAGCTGTATTCCCAGCTACCCGGGAGGCTGAGGCAGGAGAATCACTTGAACACGGGAGGTGGAGGTTGTAGTGAGCAGAGATCATCTTATTAAGACAAACATTGTTAGTTTTAATTCCACGGTTCTGTACCTACCAGTTTTCTTCTCTGTCCAAGTCATTATTTTAGGAAGGATGGTGTTGAGTACAATCATAGGTTTGCTTCTGCCAGAAGAAACACCTTCTGAGAACCAAATGAAGATAGATTCTTCTCTGTGGCCTAAGAAAAAGGCCCATCTGGCAGCACCCTGGCTTAAGTTCCCTGCATTTATCATAGTTTGTGATAATGAATTTATTGGTACGATTATTTTAATAATGTTGGTCTCATCCACTAACCTGTTAGACTCATGGAGAACAGACTGTGTCCTTCTGCTTCACTGCGTTAGACCACATGCCTAGCAGAATTCTTGGTACACAAAAATTGACAGCCTGGTGGTTCTCAAACTATGTGTCGAGGTACCCCATACCAGGAGCTGCAGCAAACTCAGAAGGGCACCATGATATTTTACATTTTTTAAGTAAAAGCACAGCGATCCTCAATATATTGGGGACGCAGAGCAGATGACCAGTTTCAGGTAGTTTGTAACTTCAACATCAGTTCATCCACATTCCTGTCAATTGTGTCAAGGCTTTTGAAACTGGGCTTCCGGTTGTTGCTGTGATAAAATGCAAACGTCTCACAGAAATGAATGTGAAACAGCAAAGGAGGCTGGTGTTGTCCAATCTGATTCCAAGGTTGAAGAAACCAGGCAGTACCCAATAAAAGCACATATCCCATTAGTAATTGTGGTTATTTACAAATGACAAAAAAGGAGTATTGTTTTTCTTCCTATTTATGTATATTCTTTTTCAAACCGCTACTAAGTCATTGAGACAGAAATACTTAGCAAATCGTGTGGGATTTACCTAATAAATGGTGCAGTTAGGTATTTCTTTTGGCCCAGGGGCACTGTGAAATGTTCACTGAGAAACTAAGGGCACCTTGAACTGAGGTTTGGGAGCTTCTGGCCTAGTCAATACTTGTTGATTGATTGATGGACTCAAGATCCCTTGCCCTTAATTATGTCCTTGATCACTTTACCCACAAAATATTATAATTGAGAATAAACCAAAAAGCACCCTTAGAGAAAAACCATCACTGGATCTTTGCTTTTCCTCACAGAGGAGAGGAGAGCTCTACCACTAAGCTCTCTTCTTGAAGACTTACCATTTACTGTTTGTTGAATATGTAGTATTAGCCAGGCCTCAGGCTTGGCTTTTTACCCTCTTTTCTCCCCACTTCAATAAGGTGGTCTAAGCTTGTAGTTATTTATTTATTTTTAACACGAGAGTCAAAGGTGGTTTGCTTTAATTCTAACAACCATTCTCTTCATAACGATGATACATTTTAATAATCCATTATGATTAGTTGTAATTTTAACAAATCATATCTTTATTACTATTGCTAAAGTTTAAGCTTTAACAACCTGCCAGACATTGTATAAGCAGTTTACTTGGGCGAGCTTATTAAATGAGAGTAAAATCTTAAAGAAGTAGTTGTTATTAGGATGATGACTCCTACTTCATGAAATAAGTAAACAAGCAAATAAAGGTTTGGCAAGGTCACATGACTAGCCCAAAGTCTCACTGCTACTGGTGGGAAAAACAGGTTTTGAATTGACTGTGCTCCATGCTAATAATGCCTGCAAAGTATGAGAAGCTACTTGGTTACTAGTAATTACCTGGTTACTAGACAGAAATGACTTGTTACTGATGTGAAAATTAGGGGTAGAGAAGGCTCATTACATTCTGGTGTGTTTTGTGTAGTTCAGTGTGCTCCAGTTCTGAGTGAGCTGGAAGTTTCAAGAAATGCAAAGGGACAGAGAGCCAAGCTTCTCTTCTGAAGAGTCAGTAGCTCTTTTTACAGAAGTGTACCCATGGGGGGAAGTTGGGCCTCTGATATTTAGGGTACTTGTTCTAAGTAGAGATGTAATTGCTCTTGGAGAGTGATAGTGTTCAAGTGATGGGGTGGCCAGGTGAACAGTGGATCAGGCATTCTCGGTGCCCCTACCCAATTTGACCTTCTCTTCTGCAATCACCTGTACTGAAGGCACACTGAAGGTCAGATATGCAAGGAAAACTAATACAAAGAAAAAGAAGATCATATCTTCTCTATGTTATGGTGACAAACAATACAAGGAGACTTCTAAAAGTTCATGAAAAAAATGACGTTAAAAGATAACATGGAAAACATAATCTTTATTTCTCAACATGGGCTCCATCAAGTTCAAGACACTTTTGTAAGTCATGATACCAGCCATTTAGTTAGTCCATCCCTAAAGAACTGAGGGTCCTGGGAATTTAACCATGTCGTTGCAGTCTTTTTTACATTATTAACTAAAGAAAAATGGCTACCCTTTAAAGATTTTTTTTTAATTAGAAGATAAAAGGAAGTCAGGAAGAGCCAAATCAAGACAGTAAGATGAATGCCAAATCTCACTGAAACTCTTGCAAAATTGCCATTGTTGTATGAAAGGAGTGAGCAGGAGCATTGTCCTGGTGGAGAAAGACTCTCTGGTTGAAGATTTCCCTGATATTTTTCTGCTAATGCTTTGGCTCTCTCAAAATACTTTCATAATAAGCAGATTTTATTACTCTCTGGCTCTTCAGAAAGTCAGCAAGCAAAATGCCTTGAGCATTCCCAAAAACTGTTGCCATGACCTTTGCTCTTGAATGGTCCACTTTTGCTTTGACTGGACCACTTTCACCTCTTGGTAGCCATTACTTTGGTTGTGCTTTGTCTGCGGGATCATACTGATAAAGCCATGTTTCATCTACTGTTACAATTCTTCAGAGAAGTGCTTCAGGATTTTGATCCCACTTACTTAGTTTCCATGGAAATTTCTACTCTTGTCTGCAGCTGATCTGGGTGCAATGGTTTTGGCACCCATCAAAAGGAACATTTGATGAGCTTTAATTTTCCAGTCAGAATTACGTATGCTGAACAAATTAAGATGTCTGTGATGTTGGTTATTGTGTGTGCTGTTCATCTTCTGTCCTTTTCAGTTAGGGCACAAACAAGTTGAATTTTTTCCTTGCAAATTGATGTGGATGATCTCTGCTGTGGTCGTCATCTTGAACATCATCTTGTTTCTTCTTAAAATGAGTTATCTATCTGTAAACTGCTGATTTCTTTGGGTGTTGTCCTCATAAATGTTTTGTAATGCATTAATGACTTCACCATTCTGCCACCCAAGCTTCATAAATTCAATATTAGTCTTTGCTTCAATTTTATCAGAATTCGTGTTGCTCTGATAGGGGCTCTTTTCAAACTGATGTCGTATCCTTCTTATTGACTCAAGCTAGATGCTGTTCATACATATTATAATAAGTTAGTATGAGTTTATTTTGGTGCAGAAAAATTTCTGAAATCCATGTATAGTTTTTTTCATAATATACATTTTCTATGAACTTTTGCAGACCCCCAGAATTTCTCTTTTTTGCATGAATTGTGGAGGAGACAGTATTTTCTGAATTTATCACCTCACCTGAATAAGTAAGTTGAGTTGATAACAAGTGATAGAGACCAGAATTCTGGGCTGGAGCTAACATCATGTGTATCCAACACTGGCTACAGGGCAGGCCCTTCTGGTCTGGCCCCTGCCCTATTACTACCTGCAAGGGAATGTTGAAGAGTGCTACCAGCAGTTTCAAAAGGAACAGTTTTAAAAGAGAATATGTGTTGGCTAAAGTTCATAAAGAACCAACAGTCTCCAGAGAAGGACGTAGTCCTTGTCACAAGGAGACACTATCCCACAGGGGAAAAAAAATCCTTTTGTATGGTTTCTACCTACACATTTTGTTTTTTGCATGTATTGTATTAATAATATATGTCCTCATAAAATAACAATTTTCAACAACAAAATATAGAGATAATTAGCTTTTGAAAACATATGCAGTAAAGCAGCCCCAGGTTCAATTTTAGGTACTAGATTTTACTATTTTGTGCCAGACATATTATTTCTTATAACAAATATTTTTAGAGCACCTAGTGAATGTCAGGTTCTATGATAGAGACAAGAAAGCAATAGTCATTACCTTCACACAATGGTTCTTCTAGAGTGGGAGACAGATATGAGAAAGCAAATAAATAAAAGACCTATGGATTGTGATTAATACTACTAAGAAATAAATAAGGAGCTTTGCTAGAGAATGAGAACAAGAGCCCTAAGAAGAATATTTTGGCAGAGGGAATGGGAGAGGCAATGTTCCTAGTAGGTATGGGGATTCAATTATTTAAAACACAGTCCTTGTAAGTAGATACTTCCAGGTCAATGAAACCAGTGCTGTAATAGGGGCATGTACAGGTTACTATCAGAACACAAAAAAGGACCACTCAGTACCAAATGTAGGGGGAGCTACGTGGAAAAGATGGCACTTGAGCAGTACTATGGTGAGTAGGGACTGGTCAGGAGATGATTCTGAGGAGGGAGGAAAATGGTTCAGAGCAGAGGAGGTAGCACGTGCGAAGTGCAGCCACCAATAATTCAGAAGCCCATAATCAATCTGGCTAAATGGAACCAGGTCCCAGAATAGGTTAGAAAAGACAGGATTGAAATGAAAGGTGGCAAGATTTTATACTAATTGCTCAAAGTTCACAGCTATGAATATTGCTCTTAACAATTGTATACTCTTAGCTCCAGTTCAAACTTTTAAAAATTTGCTGCTGAGCACATTGGTGCAACCCAAGAATTGAAGAACTTGCCTATCCTTTAATAATTATCCTGCAAATTCACCTGGTGCCAGCTGTTTCTCATCTCTTTCTTTCTTTGACTCCATTGTCGTCTCTTCATTCAGCTTCACAGGGTGGCAGCTGGAAGAGTTATACAGTCAGACTAGGAAAGCTGAAGTATACAGTGTAACCTAAGAAAGGTTCATCTGTTGTACGGAAGCTATGAGGTATTTATTATTTCATAATCACCTATAGCTCTGGGCCCACGTGGGCCATTCTGTGTAACTTCCCTAGTCGTTGTATAGTATCAAAGACAGCACAGAGAGATCAGAACTTTTTTTTTTTTAAGAGATGGATTCTTGTATTTTACTTGTGTCTTTTGAAACACTCTCAGCTGGAACTTTCCTTAGCCTCAGCCCTTTACATACCACTCTCACTGGAGTGTCAAAGTCATTTTCTCCACCCTCACCCCAGATGTTCTGTCGATTTATGTGTTCAATCTTGGTCTCCCTGCCGCTTCTCTTACATAGGTCTAGCTTCTCTTACTTTGTCCTCTCCTTGTCACTCCCCTCTGTCTGGTTCTGTCTTCCTTTGCCCATCATCCAACTGTACATCACCAAAGTTTACTACCTGGAACCTGGCAGGCAGAGACAGAACCCAGAAAGCAAGCCTTAGAATCAGGCTGTGTGTGTTTCATGTGAGACTCCCTCCCCACGGACCAGCCTTGGCAAAGTCACTTACCTTCTTCAAGTCTTAGTTTCTTCAACAAAAGGGGGCTAATGATGGTAATGACCTGATTCAGTAAAGAATGTTTGACTGCAAATAATAGGACACTGAACTAAATGTGAGCCAGGCAGTACAGATGGGCAACTCTCTCTCCTAATGAGAAATCTGAAAATAGGAGGTACAGATGCGGAAGGGCAGCTCCACAATGTCTTAGAGGCACAGGCTCTTCTCTTCTTCAGCTCTCCCTCCACCATCCTTTGTCCCTGGCTTGTCTCATGCTGGTCATGCTGGTCACCTCATATTTCTAAGGTGACCCCCACAGCCCCAGGCCATTTGACCACTTTCAAAGTCAAGGAGTAGAGGAAAAGTGCCTTCCACTTTTTGAGGCACTATTCTTTCATCTGCAAAAATAAGCATCCCAGAAAACTTCCCCTGACCTCCCGTTGCTCAGAACATAGCCACGTGGCCATCCCTTGCTGGACAAGCAGCTAAGGATGTGCCTATCTGGCAAAGATGGGCAGAACACAGTGGTGCATTCAGGTCAATTATGAGCCACACCATGGGTGTGAACGAAATTGTGGTTCTCTTAGCAAAGAAGCATGAGTAAACAGGGATCTGTTTTTACCCACTTCACAATGTTGTCATGAGGATTAAATGAGGTGACATCCTTGGAACACTGCCTGGGACTTAGTAAGAGCTTAGTAAGTGTTAGCTACTATTTTTTATTTTTATCTTCATTATTTTTGATTCTGCCTCATCACCCCTTGCTGTAGCAGCCTGGAGTCTTATGTGCAGCCATTTCACATTCAGTCTGAGGTGTGCACACCTGTGTTGTATGCAGCATAGACAAAGGCAGCTCATGTTTATGGGTGAAGCTAAAGTGGTAGCTGAGATCCATGGGAAGGACAGGGGCCCAGAGCAAGGAAAGAGAGTTTGGAGTCTAGAATACTCTTTAACCAAATGGAGCATGGAGACCAGTGGTGACACTTGGAAGTGTTGTTAGGCAGTCTGTGGTCTGGACACTATGAAACTAGAAAGAATCTGCATCAATCTCTTGACTACATGGTTTCCCCCAAAGCAGTCCCAGAACAGGAGTGAAGAAGGCAGGAAGTAATACAAATCCAGGCTTGGAACTTTGCCTTGTGGATGAACTGAAAGGACAAGGAGACTTGAGAACACAAGCCAGAGAGTGGATAGACTGACGGATGGTGAACGCGTGACAGATAGGCATGAGAGTGAAACTAGGAGGGGCTGATAAATTAGGATAAAAATCAAGAGACTGGTCAAGGGACCAAGTGTCTTTTTAAGTCAAATGACTGGTACAGTCAGTGAGAGTGAAGAGAGAGCCAGAAGAGGAGAAACTTGCAAAATGAGGACTGAATAAATCTATTCCTGTCTGCCTGTACCAAACATCACAGGTCTACCCACAGGTTTGACATATGTTTCCACAAAATTGTTCCCAAGTTTCTATTTTTCTATCAAGATTTTCAAATTCCCACATATTTCTATTAGACTTCTACTGATATGTTCTATCTCCCAAAGCATCCCCAGTGGAGCCAAGACCCACAGTGCTCACAAGACTTCCCTGCCTCCTCTGAGATCATGCCCAGGGGTGAACATTCAACCAGGGCTGGGACAATCCTAGTGCCTTGACCCATGTCTCCCATGGTGGCTGCCGCAGCCACCATTTTGTCATGGTGACCCAAAGGCAACAGCTATGCTGGCCACTTACTCAGAGAAAGGGTAGATTCAGTAGGATCTTGGGTAGAGAGATGGGTAGTCCTGTGAAGAGGGCAGTCTTCTGGTGGTGACTGGCAGACCATGGCCAGCTACCATCTTCCCAGTATGGGTCTTCATCTCTGATCTTTCTCCCATCTGAATATTCATATTTCTAACTGCCGGACACATCCACCGTGGGAGTGGACATCTCACACTCAGTATTTTCAAACTAGAATCCTCGGTTTTTCCCTTCAGTCATGCTCCTCTTCTTTGCAATTCTTAGGTAATATGTCGCCATTCAACTAGTCACTGCTACTAGAAAACACAGAATCATCTGGAGTTTTCCATGCCCTCCACTCTGTTTTTGTCACATCTGTTTTCTCACCAAGCTCAGGCAATTCTATTTCTGAAAATATCTCTAACCCATCCTCTGCCAACCTCAAGCATTTATATTTACTCAGACCAGTATCAGCTTCCCTGATGAACTTCCTACCTCCAATAGCTCTGAACAAGGAAACAGGACAACTCTGGAAAACAGTGACTCTGGTGGAAGGAGGTGGACAAAAAAACCTGAGTGACAGTGAGTGGTCACTGACTCAGGGACCTGTAGCTGTTTTAGCTCCTGGAAATAAGGCAGTGAGAGATATTGTCTAGTATCTGGTATGAAGTGAGCTGCTGATACTCTGGCAGGCAGAGCACCGTTGTTTGCAGACCGCAGCAGGATCCACCAGGTCCCTCCAATTGCTACTGTAATAGCTCAGGAAATTAAATTCTGTTTTATTAAATGCTATTCATTGAGTACCTACTGTATTTCAGGTCCTGGTCAAGACCATAGGGATATCAGGCAATGCATGAGAACAGTCATGAAGGAAACTTACAGTCTAGCTGGGAAGACAGATATTAATCAAGTGTGTTGAGTGTTATGAAGAAGAAAGTCAGGGTCCAGCGGAGCATATACCTGGAAGACTTAACCTAGTCTAGGGGTTCAAGGAAGGCTTCCCTGTGGAAGTGATAAGAAAGGATTATGCAAGTAGTTAAAAAAGAATGAATTATCAGCATTTGCAGTGACCCGGATGAGACTGGAGACTATTATTCTAAGTGAAGTAACTCAGGTATGGATAACAAAACATCATATGTTCTCACTGATATGTGGGAGCTAAGCTATGAGGATGTGAAGGCATAAGAATGATACAATGGACTTTGGAGGTTTGGGGGAGGAAAAGGGGGGGTGAGGGATAAAAGTCTATGAATATAGTGCAGTGTATACTGCTTGGGTGATGGGTACACCAAAATCTCACAAATCACCACTAAAGAACTTACTCATGTAACCAAATGCCTCCTGTATCCCAATAATTTATGGAAAAATAAAATAAAATAATTTAAAAAAGAAAAGATTATGCAAGTAGGGAATGCCCACAATGGATGGGAAGGGGAGGAATTGTGTTCCAGAGAGAGAAACAGAAGATGCAATTTTATTATTTATCCAATTTCAGAATACATTGGTTCTTGGAAATGTGTAGAGAGATTTTCAAATAAGGCACATGGCCACATTATAATGCTTCTTGGAGACCCCTGGTTTTAGCACCATCATGATTTTCTCAAATATATCTGCTAGTATCTCTAATGGCAGAATATCCCATTGCAAGCTAAAGTCTTTGATGAAATCATCATATTTTATTGTTATCACTCATTTATTCATTCATTCAATAAATATGTATTGATTACCTACTATGCCAGGTACTGTTCTGGGAGCCAGGGAATCAGTGCTACATGTGATATGAAAATTATCTGAGCACTGGCCTTAGTATAAAATGGAAGCTGTTAAGAACATGCCTCCAATTGTGCCTTGTAATTTTTGTGTGCCTTGTATACATGGCCAATCCAGGGGAGCACATGGACCCCAATTTCAAGAACCTTAGAGTAAGTCACGGAAAGGGCTATGGTTTGGGACTTCTCAACCTAGTCCTGCCTGAAAGTGTTTTCTGATCTCAGAAGTTCATTTAGCTTCTCTGGTTTCTGAAAATAAGAGGGTTGAACTAGATGAATTCTGAAGCCATTTCCAGTTCTACACATATGTAAATTTGTACACTCACATGATTGGAAGCGACCCTAAAGCCATCTTGCCAATTACACTAAGCCCCTAAATCAGTCATTAGTAGAATCTTAAGAAAAGAGCAGCAAGTGTCAGAAACACTTAGGGAGAAAAATGAGAAACTCCGACCAAGAAGGCCCACTGGAGAGTGTTTATTCAGAGACACACAAACATACGGAAGCTTTGCCATGAGGTCACCTCCGCTTATCTCTACACTGCTGATGGACTATACACATTTGTTGGAATTCTTCTCTCAGAGTCTGTGAGTCAGCCGGAAGCCAAGTCACAAATAGGTCCACAATTAACTCAAGAAGTAGAAGCCCTTGCTTTCTTATCTTCCTACCACCCTCATTTTTCTGGTGATGTGAAAGTGAAAATTCTTTGGAGCTCAGAAGGAGGTTCTGCAAAGGGCAGAATGCACAAATGTAAAGCAATCTTTTTTTTTTTTCTTTTTTTTTTAGGACAAGACAGAAGACATGACATTTGTGGGAACTACCACATTTAGAAGAGGCAGCTCTCCTCCAGGATTCACCTCCAAACTTTTTCGAATGCTTCCTGTGAAAAAGTCTTGTTAAGGATAGTCTTATTTTTTTAATTGGGAATTATTTTCTCACTGGTTATTGCCAAACTAAAAATCTTGGGAATTTCATTTTGGCCTTTTACTGTGGGGCACTCATTGCCAGAGGAGAACATTTCAGACAAACCACATTTAATAATGTGTGTTCCAACCCTCCAAATTTCTGGTGCGCCAGCTCTGTTGGACGCTACTAGGCTTTGGGAAATGTCTTTGCCTTCACTGGGAATGGCATCAGGAGGGCTCCCTGAGAGCTCTGTGCTGAAGCCCTGCAGGATTGTAAAATGATGCTTCCCCGCATCTCATGCGTACACATAAGAGTGAAGTAAAAATCAACCTCATATTCAGCCTTATGGGAAAATAAGTGAAATACGTACCAGGGAAAGGTGAACCAGGGTTTTCAGTGGAGGGGGGCAGGGCTTCCCACCTTCACTTAGGAATGCTATTCGTTGACATTTATTGCTTCCTTACCCATTGACACACATTGTTCCAAGTACCTTGAATGCATCAACACATTTAATCTTCATAGTAACTCATAAGGCCAGTGCTTTTGTTCTTTTCAGTAGGCAAATGAGGGAACTCGGACGCAGAAACGGGAAGTGACGTTCTAAGGAAATGTAGCCAGGAAGGGGCAAAGCTGGAATTCAAACCCAGGCAGGCTGGGTCCAGCTCAGGCTTTTACCCTCTGAGCTACACAACCCCTTCAGGAGCAGGAGGAACCAGGGCTGAGGGACCAGCTCATGACCATCCAGGTTTCCTGAAGCTTGGTGGGCTAGGGAGACCTTAGTTCTTCCTTTCTGCACCTCTGGTCAGCTGAACAAGGGAATGTGCAAAGCACTATCAACTAGTAAAGATTTCAAGAATTCTTAATTTGCAAGAAGGTGGCCAGGAAAATGTGAGAGTGTTTCCTATGTCTGTTTTGTTTTCCCTGTTCCAAACCCCAGCTCTTCTAATTTCTCCATGTGGTCACAAACATTAGTCTAATCAAACATATTTAAGGACATCTATAATACCTAAGTAGATGTACACACACACACACACACACACACACACACACACACACACACGGCAAAAGAGAAATTCAAAGTGTATTCAATAGTTTCAAAAGTAGTCATTTACCCTATTTTAATAGAATTGGCTTCAGAATTGAAAAGAAACTTAAAATTCCTTTTGTACAATAGGTCTCAACTAGTGGCAATACCTCCCCCCAAAGGGTTCTCTCGAGGGCTCTGGGTTTTTACAATGGCTGAGGGTGGAGTATGGTGCTACTCATATTTAGGGAGGCCAGGACTAATACATACAATGCAACGTGAGGGACAGTCCCTCACAACAGCAACTTTTTCAGCCTCAATTGCTAGTGGTACTCCCTTAATAAACACCAACTGAGGTTCAACACTTTTATTTTACAGTTGAGAAAATTAGTCATAGAAAGATAAAGAATCTTTCTTAAGGTCTCTTAGCTAGTTAATAGCACAGCCTGAAGCTGAATCTAGTTTTATACATCTCTAGGAAAGAACTGTGTTGTTGTTGTTGCTGTTGTTTTTTCCTAGAGAAGGCTCTGTGGACCAGAGAGTCCATAGAGGTCAAAACTATTTACATAATAACACCAGGACATTATTTGCTTGTATCAATATCATTCTCTCACCAAGTGTACAACAGTTTTCCAGAAGCCACATAATATGTGATTATATTGTTTTATGAAATATGTCAACATTTAGAAGGTCTGATGACAAATAGTCTCCAAATAACAAATATATCATGTTACAGAATTATACTTGGGTAAAAGATCCATTAAAAGTACAAGACAAATGGCTTTTAATATAACTAAATACAAAGAGTTTACTAAAAGATTTAAGATTTTCCCTTGTAAGTAACATTGAAGAAACTACCATTCATTACGTTTTGGCGTAGTGTCGAAGAATAGGCAAAAGATCTGAACAGACTATTAAAATATGTTTTCCTTTTTCAACTACAAATTTGTGTGAAGCCAAGTGTTTTTCACATACCTCAACCAAAACGACATATTGCAATGGATTGAATGCAAAGCAGATAGGGGAGTACAGGTGTCTTTTTTTCTTTTTCTTTTTCTTTTTCTTTTTTTTTGGTGATAGAGTCTCGCTCTGTCACACAGGCTGGAGTGCAGTGGCATGATCTCAGCTCACTGCAACATCCACCTCCTGGGTTCAAGCAATTCTCCTGCCTCAGTCTCCCGAATAGCTGGGCCTACAAGCATGCACCACCATGCCTGGCTAATTTTTTGTATTTTTAGTAGAGACAAAGTTTCACCATGCTGGCCAGGCTGGTCTCAAACTCCTGACCTCATGATCTGCTCACCTCAGCCTCCCAAGGTGCTGGGATTACAGGCATGAGCCACGGCACCTGGCCCCCAGATGTTTTATATTAAGTCAGACACTGATGAGATTTACAAAAATGTAAAGCAATGCCAGTCTTCTCATGAAACTAATTTTGTTTTGAAAAACATATTTATTAATCACAAAACTGTTATTTATATGAATGTCCAATGAGTTTGTTAGTTTTAGAATGAATTAATACATATATATTTTAATTTTCAGTTTTAATTCCTAATACGGGAAATATCAATAGATACAACCCACATAAACACAAGCCCTTTGGAGTCAGTGATTTTTAAGGGGATAAAGAGCTTCTGAGAATAAAACATTTGGGAACTGCTGCTCTATATCATACCCATTTGACTAAATCTCATTCTCCTGGGTGAGACCAGGGGATCTGTTTTTTAAATTATTCTTCAGAAAATTCTGATGCACAAACTAGCTTGAAAACCATTGAAACAGAGTGCATCTTTGTTGAAGAAATTCCCATTCTAATGTTGGGCTATAGGAACAATGTTAGGATCAAGGGCAGTTCTTTGAGAACTTCAAGGATGCTGTTGGCTCTGTGTCAACAGGAAACAGAGATACATCCCCCCAGAATGAGGAAAGAAAGAAGCACCCAACCCAACTTTTGATCAGTCTTAACCAAGAAAGGTAGCTGCACATCGAATGGAAGGCTGAGCCAAAAAGGAACAGTTCCAATTATGGGCATTATTGGCAGGACTATGGGCTTTGTGGGAAAGGCCATAGTCTCAGTCAAGAGGAATGTGATTCTCCCAGTATTTGTACTAACCTCAAGGCCAGAGAGGGTAAAGAGATAGCTTTGGAACCAAATTTGACTCAGAAATGTGCATTATTTATACTTCCAAGAATATAAACAGTTTCTGTAACCAGATGGAAAAATTCAAAAACTTTTAAGTTCCATATTTCCAATTTATCTTAAAAATTGGAATATCTCGCACACAGAGGTCTAAACTCCATTATGGTAACAATTGTCTGGAGCTGCATAGCTGCTGCTCCCAACAGCTGAGTCCTGAGTTGTCCAATGGTCCCTGGGCGATTTTCCTTTTTTATGTTACTTGCTTGGCCCTGGGGTTGCCATTCTGCTCTAGGGAGCTCAAAGAGAATCCTGGGATCCTTGGATTGTCTGAGAAGAAGACAGGAACTAGGGCTGTTCTGGTGGACAGCAAGATGGCCATACAGGATGAGATGACAGAATAGTCTGTAATCTGGCATTGCAACTTCAGGTTGGTTTAATTTGCCTGCAGCACAAGAGTTACAGGCAAACATTCCAATCTTCCTATTACTGATTTTAAGTTGTCACATCAGTAATAGCACTAGTAATAGCTCTAAAGGATTCAAATTAGCTGTAGGTGGTTGATTAACTGCATCTTTTTGGTGAATATCAGAGTAACCAGTATTTGCCACTGTGTCTTTTTCTGTATCAGTTGCGTACCCATGAAAAGAGCAGAACTAACAAATCTCATAATAACCCCCATATGGAAATCTCTCGTTCTGCTGCTGAATTTTCGTGTTTGGTCTTTGTTTGTCAAGCCAGTTAAGGAAAGTCACTTCCTCAAGTGACAGCTGTGGATCCAAAAACATCTACCAAAGATAAGCAGTTGTCATGGCAAAAAACAACAAACCTAAAGGTGATAGATCATGGGACTCGGTTACTGTACTTGCCGTGTAAATCCGCACTGCCTTCACCCTTTACTGAACTCCACACGCAGCTTTTCAACACCATGCCCTGGGATGCATCAAAAGCACTTTGCTTCTCACTTTGCAACTCCTCAAGCTAATAACACTCTGCTGCATCATGTGGATCTCAACTTATTCAATAATATTTCTTGGCAGCATTTATTTATTAAAATCTGGCTTTTGTTCAAGTATATTCCTGAAAGTTCAGAACATGCAGAATATTGTCTAATAGCATCTGAAACTTTTTCTTTGTTATTTATTTTCTGCCTCATTGAAACAAAAAAAGAGTATTGAGGTAAATGTTAGAAAAAAATTCACTGAAAACATCTTCATTGCGAAAGGTTGAGTCTTAATAGTAGAAATGGAGACACCTAGATCTTGTGGACAATCCTTTTGCTGACTGATAAAATGACTTCAGTTAAGTTACTTAATTTTTCTGTGATTCCTCTGCTTACAGTGCAAGAATTCCAAATATAGCTTTAAAATATACTAGTAAACCAAAAGAACTGAAAGGGGCCTTTAGCTCTAGCTTAAATACATCATTTAGCAACCTTGGGGCACCAAGTTTTAAAAACGTGTCATGATTTGACTTAAGAAAAATTGTTGTCCCATTAAGGAATATTTGCCATGCCTAAAAGTATTCTTCAAAACTTGATTTTAGTCAACACAGTCATTTCTGGGTGAATCTTAATTTACTTAGCCAAGTTCTGATAGTTGGGATTTAGGGGAGGGAAGGAGGAATGCCTGTCCTTCACTTCAGGTACAGGAAGAGTTGTTCAAATGGTACCCTTGGGATAACTTGATAGGTGTTTCTACATTTGGGGGTGGGGGACAGGGAGGACTCAAGTCTGAGCCCACTCAGAAATCTGAGGTCAAGAGAGAGCCTGGCAGCCTGGTCTGGTGGAGGAGCCGAGAAGCTATTGTTGAGAAGGGGCTGACTTGCACCCTTAGGGTTCATCAAGGCAAGGAAGACAGGGGTATTTCTTATAGACCCCGCACAGGCAGTGCACAGAAGAGAGACAATCCATTTGGAGGATTCTTACAATTTATCTGTGAGAGTTTTTAAAGATATCTGAAAATTCATCAGGACACCTCCCATCAGGAGGTGGAGTCTAATCCTCCTCCCCTTGATTATAAGCTGGTCTTGTGACTCACTCCTACCATACAGGGTGAGAAGAAGGTATCACTGCATGCCTCTCAAGGTTAGGTCATAAAAGGCAATACAGTCTCTCTCTCTCTCTCTCTCTCTCTCTCTCTCTCTCTCTCTCTCTCTCTCTCTCCTGAACAGGTAACCTCTGGTTACCCTGAGGTAGACATGTACAAAGACAGCATGGAGGGAACAGACAGAGAGATCTAAGAAGCCCCAACCCAGGTGCCTTCAAAATGATGACATCCCTGTTACCATCAGATGATATGAGATCTCAAGGGAGAATCTTCTCCTTAAGCCCATCTGAATCAACCCTCAGATTCATGAGCAAAATAAATGATTGTTATTGTCTAAAGCACTGTTTGGGTGTGGTTTGTTACCCAGTGATAGATAATGATATCGTGGCACCATCCAATAAGACTGCCTGGAGGCATAAGGGGACATTAGCACAGAGGAGCCTGGCTGGTCTGCAGGTTCTCTGGACTTTGAAGGAATAAGCACCCAGCCCTCAAGGCACAGGAACTGCACATTGAGAGGTTTTCCAAGAACTCTCCCAAGAGAAAGGAAGGCTTTAAGCTTCTTCCAGGCTCAGATAATGTAAACTTGGTCTAGGATAGTCCAAGGAAGAGACAGAAATAGAAAACACTTTCCTTTCCCTCTACCTTTTCTCTTTCCCTTGGCAGTTTCATTAGGCCAGGCCAAAAATGACACTTATTTTGCCAACAAAACCTTGTAATAATTTTGAGATGGAGAAACCACTTCTAAGTATGATGCACCTAAGTGAAGAAGCCACAAAGGAAAAGACTGACAGATTTGACTAAATAAAAATGTAAACTTTTTTTAACAATAAAGTGTAATATTTTTAAAAAGTTAAAAGATGAGCAACAAACTGGGAAAACTATTCATAGAATATAACAAAAGATTAATTGCATATAATATACAGAATTCCAATAAATTAACTAGAAAAATGTGAACACTGGGTAAAAGGAAAAGCTTACTTACGGAATGACGAAAACTGGTCAGGAAATATGTCAAAATATGTTCAAACTCACCAATCATTAAAGAAATAAATTTTAATTTTAAGTCAATTTAAATCATTAAAGAAATAAATGTATAACAAGGAATTATTATACTTAGCATCTGTAGTAATTTTCTAGGCCTGCTGTAACAATGTATCACAAATTGGTCTACACAACAGAAATTTATTCATCTCTCAGTTTCAGAAGCTAGAAGTCCAAGATCAAGGTGTAGCCGGGCTTGGTTCCTTCTAATAGTCATGAGGGGGAATCTGTTCTATGCCTTGCCCATAGTTTCTGGTGATTTGCTGGCAATCTTTGGTGTTCTTTGACTTGTAGGAGCATCACTGCAATCCTTACCTTCATGTTCAATGGCATTCTCTCTGTATTATGACTGTCTCTGTGTCCAAATTTGCCCTTTCTATAAGGACAACAGTCATATTGAGTTACAGTCTACCCTAAAGATCTCATTTTAACTTGATTACCTCTATGAAGATCCTATTCCTAAGGTATGTGGGGTTAGGGCTTCAACATATCTTTCTGGGGGACACAATTCAATCCATAACGGGGTCCATTGAGAAAAGCAATAGTATTGAATATTGGAAACTATAGAAATAGCACTCTTATACACAGCTGATGGATTATAATTTGATGTGAAGTTTTGGAGAGTCATTTTTGGTAGTATCTCTCAGAATCGTATATTTTAAATGTGCATAGCCTTTTCTCCAGGAATTTCACTTTTAGCGAATATAGCAAAATCTAAAATAGGTGAAGTCCACATAAAAAAAGAGAACCTTTGAGGGTAGGGTTTTCAGGACTTGGTGTTGGAGAGACTCCCGGGAAAGGTAGTGAAAAGGTCGGTTAGTTCAGTTGAGAATCTTCTGAAGTTCTGGGGAAACATGCCTCTTCCCCAGTGGGGGTCAAGGAGGAAAGAAAAACCTCTCAGGTTCACGTGGTATCTCCTCACTAAGAATTGGGAGTTTCCAGTTAGTTGACAGATAGATTTCATAAGAGTGGGAGGGGAAAATCCAGCAAAGACACAGCTAGCCAGGACCCTGGCAGAATCTTTGGGGCATGAGATCAGCCAGCAATGTCAGCCTGATTCCTCCTTGGGCTGTGGGCTGAGCATCCTGGTCTCATACCCAACACCTTCTAGGCTCCCAGCCTTTAGAGAAATGTCTGGGCAATTCTGATGATGAGCCGAGAGGACTCAGAGACCAAATGAGTGCCCCAGGGTCTCTATAGGGTTATCCAACCTGTGCATGTGACTCTACTCTGTCCTTGTCATCACTCCATGTCTATCTCTGCAGAATGCTCAGTGAGCTCTTAACCTATGGAACCCATACATTGAGAAAGGGCAGGAAGAGGAAGCACCTGTATTGAAGGGAGAAAACTCTCAAAGATGTAGTAGTGAAGAACAGCTCCAAAGAGGGAAGGAAAGCAAGAGACAGGAAGGAGCCCCAGGGGAGTGATGGAAGGATGGTAGGCAGCCTGGATCCTGAGGTATGAAGTCCATTCAGTGTCGTCTTGCTAAAGCTTGGGGGTTTCCAGTTTGTTGACAGATTTTGTAGGAAAATGGATATGAAAGTTCACTACTTTCGTGGTTTTGCATGGCAGAGCAGGGAAGGGCTTGGTTGCTGGAAGTGAGCTGCTTGGGTTCGCAATCCCAGTTCTGCTTCTGGCTCGTTGAATGACCTCTAAGAGTATGCCTCCTTCACTGTGACTCAGTTTCTTCACGTATAAAACTGGGAATGATGATTTTGGGGTGTTACTATTGTTTTTGGCATTGGCAGACATGGTCAAGTGGATTTCCACTTCAAATCTCAAGGCTATCCTTCTAGTAAGTGATGAACCTTACTAGAATAATTTGTTTAGTGTAAACAAACTAATGCTTTGTGATTAGTCATCTTCTGAATAGCCCTTCTAGGCATGGAAAGGCAAACTACTTCATCTTTCTGTGGCTCTTTCCAGTCATGTAATCTTCTGAGCAATACCTGATTTAAGCCAGATTTAGCAGATAAAAACATCCAACAAAATTGAATTTCAGGTAGTCAACAAACATTGTTTAGTATAAGTATGTTCTGTACAATATTTAAGACAGACATACTAAACAAACTACTCATGGTTTGATCTTAGATTCATATTTAATTGGGCATCCTGTATTTCATCTGGTAACCTGATATCTGACCCCAAACTGCACAAAGCAGGTGAGCCTGGCCTGGAGGAGCTAGAATGTAGGTGTAATTCCACGGCGTACGCCTCGTTCAGGCGTAGTCTGCAACTGTGCTTTTGCAGGGTCTCTTTAAAAGCAAGAACAACAACAACAACAACAAAGAATAAAACATACGATATTTGCAGCAAAAGATGTAACAGGATCTGGTCTCATGTAAATATTATGTTAATTAAAACAGATGGGTCTGGAGCATAAACAAAATAGCTGCAGGGGGCTGGTTTTTGTTCTTGCTGGGTTTCTTAATATAGTAACTCCATTCCCATCCTGTTAGCACTCTTTCCTTATCAAACATTGAACTGGGGTATAAGGAAGTTTAAATTACCAGTGATTGGAGATCCATTTTCTAAACACTTGAAACAGATGACTTATTGCCTGAAAAGCATGTTGAGCTTGGTTATTTCAGGAAAATGTTTTATTGCAGCTAGTTTATTAACGTCAGGTTTGTCATGTGATGAACACTTTCTCTTCAGCTCTGTTCCTTGCATTGAGTTTGGCTACTGGGCAGAGAAAGTTTTCATTTCTAATGCTGTCTGCCTGCTTCTTGGACATGGCATTGAGCAACAGCCTAGTTACTCCTGTACAGCTTCTCACGGCTTCAGAAAAAGAGCAATAACCATGCAGAAGATTTTTACAAATGAATACCATTTGAGAGTATACAATGGATGAAGTTGGACTCTACCAGCTGTGGCAGCAGTGAACTTAACAAAAAGATAATGTGCTTTTGGCCAGTTTTTGAGTTTTCTAGGACCCAATTCAGGACCACATACTGCACTTAGTTGTCATGCTTCTGTAGTCTGTTTTAATCTATAACAGTTTCTCAAACTGTCTTTGCCTTTCATTGACTTTTTAAGAGTGCAGAATCTTCTTAAAATAGGTTCACCTGATGTTTCCTCATAATTAGTAAGGTTATGGTATGCATTTTAGGCAGAGATACTAATAAAGAGTTGGAACTAAATTTTCTAAAACCATTCCCATGCTGTGCAAGGAAGTGGGCTCAGTGATTTGTGTGTGAAAACTTTCTAGCAAATCTTGAGTTGACAATGTAATTCACACCTCCCATCAATCTTAATTTGAACTGAGTGGCCTAAATTTTTAATAAGATTCTCAGAATCACATTGAAGGGTAAAAATGTATTGCGGTGTCCATGTATTTCTGGGCTTTCTTTCTTGGAACGAGATGAGCTACTTTAGATCTGTGTGAATGGTCTGAGGAAGGTTAAGAGAGGGCAGGAACTGTTTCTTGTAAACTGACAGTTCAGGAGAGGGAGTCGGAGATAATCACATAATCCATTTATAACCACCCAAGTTAACAAGCTCTCACCTTCTCCACATAGGCCCCTTATTTACAAATAGTCACTTCTATATGAAAGTGGGTTCTCATTCATGTGACTAGAGTCACACACAGCGATCTCATGGCATGATTTCCCCACACCACAAAGCTCAGTTCACATCAGGAGTACTATTAGAACCTGTAACATACTGCAAATGTATAATGCGAGCTTTGAAAATAATTTTTTGTCTTACTTTGTAAACAAACTACCCCCAAATAACTTAAGGCTGTGTGTCTGCCCAATGCAATTCCAGGCTGTATCAGCAGGAAAGAAATCCCAGAACAAGGCGGCTGGTCCAGCATAGCTGTGCTCAGGTCAAACCAATTGCAGAGATGGGTTCCAGACCCCACGTTGTGACAGACTTTCATAAATGGGCTTATTTAAAGAAAAGAATGAATAGGTTGCTAAAGAATTCAAAATCAAGTTACAGGAGTGGCTTTTCAGGCCTGTTTAGTCCAGTCCTGGGCTCAGCCCCATCTTGGGCGGTCAGGTCCCTTTCCTCCATGGGAGAGCCCTGTCTCACCTTATCAGTGCTCATCCAGGGCTGAGGGCTTGCTTCCCTCCGACACACTTGCCAGATTCAGACTGCCAGCTGAGACACTGGAGGCTTCCCCTCAAAAATGAGATGCAGGATGATTTTCTGATGGAAGAGATTTTATTCTGCCTGAGTCTGTCCCTATGCCCTTCAAATTCCACATTCTGCCATAAGAATGAATTTCCTTCTTGAACAAGCAACAAGGTTTCTCTGTTGGCCAGGACTGTTACCTCTAATCTGCCTCCTTTGGTATTCAAAGAAGAAATATTTCCCAGCTACTGACAAAAGGGAGCCAATTGTATTTTCTATGAATGCCTGTGCATTAATGGGAATTACACAAAGTCATATAAAGTGGGAGAACCATGGAGCCACAAAATCCCAGTCTCTACTAAGGTCAGTTACAAGCCCAAAACAACTTATGCTTTCTTCAGACCATTCTCTATTAATATAGCAATTAGTTTTATTCCCTCTGGACATGTTATCAAATAGAAACATGAAAAAGTGGGGTGTGTGCAAAACTAAATATCTTACCTCAAGGAAAAATAAGCTGCAAATAATTATCACCAAAATAATTTTTTTATTTTACTTAAAAAGACTCTGAATGTACACATTTGGTTCATGAACACAGGGTAAAATATTTATTTCCATCTTCATTTTAGTCTAGTGAGAACTATACAAATCTGGACATGGATAATGAACAGGTTTTACCTGAGAACATGACCGTGCACCAGCTGATTCGGTGTGTCTGTGGCGTTCACTGATTTCCAATGTCCACGAATGCTCAGTAGACAGGCGCTGGCACATTGGCCACCCTATCACTACCAAGCCAGGTGCTCACAAAACCAGTGCTCGTGTGTGATAAAAACATGCTGATCACAACAAACAGTTATTCCATGATGGGTTTTTAACTTATGAAAAATGTTCCACATGCAGAAACACCCCTGCATACTTCTCTTGCATAGTCATATCTACCTTCCATTTAACATATGAAATCAACTATTCTTGTTTAGGAGCAAGAAAATGCACAGAGTCATACCAGCCTTTCCTCTTGCACCACATGTGAGCTTGCAGAACTGTAGAGGGTGAAGAATGACCCACAGTGACTCTGAAAAGATCTACAGTCCTTAAAAAGGACAACACCCCTTCTGTGTTCTAGACAAGTTAAAAAGGTTTTGCCGGAACACTGCTGGGCTTCATAATCTGTTGATGAATCAAGTAAGAAGAATACATAAAATTCTCTTACATGAAAATATCTTTTACTTGAAGACTGTAAATCATAACAAATACTGAAACATTCAGTAACAGTTCTGAAAAAAAAAGTTTTTGTCATTAATTCCCCAGACCAAAATTTACACATCGGGAAAGAATTGGGCACTTTGGGGCTGACTCTTTTGGAAACCACTAAGCTAACATCTTTAACATTTACAAAGTAATTGGTCCAATTACAAATGAATTTGACCAATCACATCTCTGAATTTCTGGGTCAGTGAAGGCAATAGGTAAATTGCAGAGAAGTACCAGCTTTGGGGGATGAAAAGATTCATTTAAATAGCGTCTCCATTTACTGAGTAGCAATCACATTCTCTCACAACCTGACAATATTTGCCTTTCATGATAAACTGACAACATCACTTTATGAAACTGCATGACAATGTATTTGTTAAATATTTCCTGGAACATCTACACTTCAGTTAAAACTGTACTATTTACAAATCAGAAAATATACCACAAAGCATGCTTGGAGGCACAGCACGCCTACAAGACACAAAAATACAAAATTATGGCAAGCTGTGGAAGATTCCTTAAACCAATAGAACATTCTGATGCAAAAAGAGAGAGATGGAAATACAGGCCATATATTATATGTGAGCCATATTCTGAAGCCCAGAAGACTCTCTATCCAAAAGGGAATCACAGGCATAAAAATAAAATATTTGGTATTCTACAATATTTTACAAAAATAAATATATCAATCAATAAATAGTGGGAAGCCTAGAAACTCTTACATGAATATTTTGGCTGTGGGCTGCCCAAGTCCCTCTGCTGTAATTCTCCTCAAGAGTTGTTTAGCTATATCAACTTCGGTGATGATAATTCTGCCATAAAAGGGAAAAAAAACTAGCATGGGACCTAGCAGAAGGTCTATGACCAGAGAAACATTACCGAGATTCTACCTTTTGAAGGATCTGACAATGTTCTGACTTCCTGTCAATGCAGGAGTTGGAGATGACGCCGGTGTGCTGCCAGGCATCCGGTAGGAGTTGGGAGAACTCTACGGGCTGTGTGTTTTCACTTTCTCATAAAAAGAAAGCCAAAAAAATACAACTAGCAACATTTGAAAAGCCAATATGTTGCTCTCTGCACTCCCTCTCCACAGCGAAGCAGAAAAATCGTAGAAATGCAGGTTTACATCCGGACGGGCAAAAAGAGAAACTGGGCTATGCAGCCTAATTGCCAACAGCCTATATTTTCATATCTGTTTAACAGAAGAGTGACTATAAGTGCTCGAGACAAGATTTCTCCACAAGCCCAGAGCCAGCAGTGCACACAGTGGAAAGCAGGGCTGGCACATCCTTAACATTCTAGTATCAGGGTGCTAATGTCAGCAGTGTGCTAATGTCAGTGGGATACTAAATGTCAGCGGTGTGCCAGCGCCAGTGCACAGCTCCCAAGAGCTGACTTAGGTTTTAGACGTTTTGCAAGCCAGTTAACATCACCTTGGTAGCTCAAGATAGACCATGTAGGAGCATTTACAGCATTGAAATCCACAAATCAGGGCTCCCCCCACCCCCTGGATTGCTGGTTATAAGGGATTTACCAGCACACCACTGTCATATGTATTAGACATAAAGAAAATTTTGCTTAATTTTTATCTAACCAGGACTATCCTGGTCAGCTGAGGTTTTACTGTGTATCTATTACAGTGTCCTTTAGAAAGGATAAGAAGTACCTTGGAATATGTGAGTATATATTGTGTACCATGGAGTATGAAGGATGCACCACGTTCCACTGAGGGTGTTAAGTGTGGTTGTTCAAAGCCAGCTATGCATCACACACACATACACATATCATGTTATATGGAGGCTGTTCCACAAATAGTGATTCTGAGTTGCGTGGCTTTCTCAAAATATCAAACACTGTATACCCACTGACGGTCAAAATACCACTCTTCCAGGAGCAATGAATTCCCCAGGATTCACCCAGCAGACAATAAATCTAGCGAGCTGAGGTTCAAATTGGGCAAAAGTTCTTCAAAATGGTTTTCCTTGCCTCTATTGTCTAGCGCAGTTTGAGTTTATAATCTTAAGAGATTTGTAAAAGGCGGCTGATGGTTTTCCAGGGTAAAAAAAAAGAAAAAAGTGTCAGACTTCTTAAAAAGCATTCCTTAAGATAAGTAGCGGTGAATGGGGGACGATGTACTGGAAACCACATTCCTGGTTCTAACAGGAACCGTCCATGTTCCCTGCCTGGAGATGCTGGAACAGTTTGGAAACTGCTCTGCTCTGGTTCCTCCTGCACAAAACCCAGGATATGCTTGCCAGGTAGAGGGAAATGGTAGGGGTTAAGACTGGAGCCTGCCACCTGCCAGGAAAACCCACGGGACCCTTCCTGTGCAGATCACTTCCCCACCACTTTCAGTCTCGGCCAGTTACAAAATGGGAAGATGGTAAGATGAGAAGATGAGAAAGTTACTGAGTTTCTACCATGAAGCCAACATGATTTCCAAATTCAGGCTTGGCTTTTGAGTCATTTGGTTGTGTGTCTATCCATAAATTTGTTTATTGAAATCCGTTCATTTGGACTCTGGTTTTCTTTTTCTTATACTTACTTATTCTGGTTTTCTTTTTTTCTTATACCTAAGTATTCAACATTTGATAAAGGATATTATTAAAATAAAATCAAATTAAATATCAAGGCAAGATTTAGAAATTAGAACACTAACTCCTTTCACCCTGAGAGCAAAGGCACTTAGGTGTCCCTTTCCAGTTCACAGCATGCGTCATGAAGGCCAGGGAAGAGCAGGGACACACTAGAAGAGTGTGTCCTGGAAGAGCACTAGAGCAAAGAAGAAAGAGGGAAGAAAGAAGATGGAGCAGAGGAAAGCAGGGGTGTGGAGACAAGGGAACAGCATTAACAGGTGAAGAAAGATATTAACATCCTTTCTTCTAACAGACAGATCCCTTCTGATTTTCCTCCTGTTAGTCTTTGATACTTCTATTTTGTCCAAAAGATTTAATTCTTTAAATAGAATCGCTTATGATTTTACAGACACATATGAGGATAGCCTCTGAGGACAGTATGAATATCCTCTTCCCTTTCTCCCTTTCTCCCCTTCAAGTGCCCTCCCGACCCCTCTACTCTTTGCAGCAGCAACAGCCAGTACTCATGGCCTTGCTTTCCTATTGTCTCAGGAACAGATTTCATGCTGGTTTCTTCTGTTTTCCTGCCTTGACCAGGAGCTGCCCTCTGGAGCACACTGGTCCCCCACGGGTTCAGTTTTTCCTGTTGTACCTCTAAGACCTCTTGAGTCCATTTGGTTTCTGTATCAATTAACCCTTCCTTTCAAGCATCCTTTGCCAGGCCCCGCCTCTCTGAGCAACCACAGACACTCAACTGACAAAAGCTACACTTACATTTCCAGAGTATTTAGGAATTGTAATACTTCCTAGGATGATTAAAACCCTGATGAAAATTATCTTGACTTAAATCTTACTCAGAGAAGAGGTAACAGAGAACATACCATTGGCCTTTAATATGCACACATTTGAGTGAGTCACGCATGTAGATGAGTATAATCTGCCTGCATAGAACCAAAAGATTTCCGTAAGTTCATGTATGTACAGATATACATACACAAGTATGTGTCTTTTGGCACTGTATTTTGCCTAGGAGTTGTTTTCAAATCAACGTGGAGGTGGCATTGCCAGGAAATGGCAAGTCCAAAGAGAAAACACATTGAAAGGGACTTAACTGGAGAGGAAAATATGCATTTCCTACAACAAACCGACCTGTCCATTTCCTGAAGGCAGCAAGCCTCTATTACTGTACACCCTTATTAAATAATCTCATTAAATAGGAACACCAAATATACACATTTACAGTTATTAAATAAGCCACAGGACTCTTCTTCTATCTACAGCCACATTCGGAGACGGCCATGCCTTCGTATTTAAACTTGTAGGTGACGACGCCTTTGTCTAAATAGAGGATGGAGATGGGCTCTAGCTTTGTGGGCACACAGCAGGCTTTGGAAGCTTTCTGGGAATTCTTGAGGTGGACCAAGGCCTGGATAATTGCATGCTTTGTGGGTGTGAGATGTTCTGCCAGGGGATAGTTACAAACACCACGACATTCATAGGCTTCGTATCCAGGCGGAGCGATGATCCAGGAGTCCCACCCAATCTCCTTGAAGTCGATGTAGAGCGGGGTCCTCTTACAGTAGTTTCCTTTGGCGTTCCTTCTGATTCGGGCAGTGGAGTCGTAGATGATGTTTGATCTCATCTGCAACAAAGCCTCTTCCCCGGGTCCACCGGAAAAGCCATCCAGGCCCAAGTTGTCTAGCTCTGGAAGTTGCTCATGGGAAATCATTTCATTTAGTTCCTCCTTCCTCTCCTTGTCACTGCTTTGGTCATCAGAAAACACTATGAGCAAAGGGTTATGCTTATTCTGGGCACTGGTGTCTATTTCCAATCGTCCACTGCTGGCATCCTCAGCTTCATCGTGTTTGCTCTCAATGTGAACCTCCAGCTGGTGGGTGGATGAGCCTGACTTTTGCCAATGTCTGATGGCATCTGTGACATCAAAAGTCTCCCACTCACTGTTGGTTCCATAGATCTCCCCTGACACCAAGATCAGCATGTTTCTTTCTCCCTCATTATCCCCTTTGCTCTCCAGCACTTCAAAAATGGTAATTTTCCGGTCTACTCCATCGTATATCATACGATCCCTTTGCACCAGTGTGTACAGCCTAAGTTCAGCCATGATGACCTCTTCATGGTGAGGAATGGACACATTGAAGAGGAGGGGGTATTTTCGGAGTCCGTTAAAACTGACTGGCTGGGAAAACAGATCTGAAAAAAGAAATTTGCAAAAATCAGGTTTGCAGAGGGTCTCAAGGAAAAACAGATGCTTATTTATGTAATAAGAAGGCCTTCCCATGCATAAAGCTTAATGCAGAAAGAATGAAGGGAGAAGATCAATGAGGACAAACACAATGTCAGCATTCTGTGTGACACAAGAAATCCCGAAAGGTCAGTGGTAGAATGCCCAAAAGAGTTCAGTTGCCAAGAATAAAATGGAAAATGGGGGTCTAATGGATGGGGTAAAACTCAGCCAGCCTTGCTTGAATAGCTCATCAGACACAGAATTACAGAACTGGGAGAGAACTTGGAGATTGTGTGGGCAAGTCCCTAAATTTCCTGACCAACAAAGAGCCATCAAATGGGACATGTGATTGTTCTTTTCTTGAAGCTTTTCAAGGGTGAGGACTTCATGGTTTTTTAATATTTGTGTTTGTAGTGGGTGGAGATCCCCACACAGTTGGCTGGGCACTGTTCTTCCTAAAAGACCTCCATTTAGATCAGAGGTTGGTAAATTATAGCCTATGGGCCAAAATGGGCCTGCTACCTGCTTCGGGAAATAAAGTTTTATTGGAACACAGCCTCATCCACTGTTTTTGTATTGTCTGTGGCTGCTTTTGCACTATAATGGCAGAGTTAAATAGACGCGACAGAGAACATACAGCCTGCAAAGCTTAAAATCGTTATTATCTGTCTGGACCTTTACAGAAGAAACTTGCTGACTTCTGTTCTAGGCAACAAAGCCTGACAAGGTCAATAAGACAGCCATAAACCAAGAGGGTCACAGCAATTGAATTTTGGTTATATGGTCCTCTATAAAGAGTAATGGGAGAAAGTGAATCCTGGGACTAGATTGGTTGCCTTAGTCTTGTACCCCTAGCACCTAGCATGGAGCATGGCACATATAACTCATTCAATAATGTTTATGAATCAACTCTGTAAAAGTCCTTTAGTCGTAAAAGGACACCTCCAAATACTATCATGTTGACTTCCTATCTGAATATTTTACAGTTAGCCCAAAGCTCCTGTACACTTGCCTCAGGTAATGAGTCTACAAGGAAGCCCTGAAGGCATTTGCCATCAGATTATCAAAGGGCTCCATGGCACTGAAGATGCTAAGGACCACCAATTGGGGGTTCTCCCTCATCATTGGCAACATTTCTCCAAGTATATACTTAATTCATGATCTCAGTGAGTCCCTGTTCCAGATTATAATCTTTTAATATTTTTTTAACTTGATCTAATTATTTTACACTTATTATCTATTTTAGACTTTAGAATGATGTTCCTAAGCAACATCATTCATGAAAGGAGAGATTTGAGGTGATATTTATTTATGTTTGCTAAAAATCCATATTAATAAAAATATACAATTATTTCACATGATTCATAGCTTTCTATGGGAACCACCTAAAATCATCTTACACACTGCCAATGGGAAATGCTGACCTACAGAATGAATTTAAACTCCCTGGAATGGCTTTCAAGATCAGCTATACATGGGTCTTAGCCTCCTGATCAGACATAGCTTCCTTACATCCTCCACAGTGCACGGAACACTGTGATTACTCAGTAATATTTGTGAACAATTGAATGGATTTGTAAACCCTTCTGTCTCAACTACATTGATATCTTTACCACCTGTCAAAACACTCTTTTTTCCCCGTAATTTTCACGTTTTCACTTGTTCTTCTGACCCTTGGAAAGCCCTTTCACCTCACCTCCACCTATCCAGCTCTGACATCTCCTGTAAAAGGCTCCCTTACTTCTTTATCTGAAAGTTCCCTCCCCTCCCCTCTGAAATCACTTGAGCACTTTACATCTCCTTTGATCTTTGTCATTTACGTCCTTATATTTCAGCCATCTTTTTATGAATGAATTTTCCCAACTAGATTGCCATCCTCCTGGTTTGAATGGCTCAAAACTCCCTTGTATGTCTCTGTCCTACTATGATGGCTTAAACAGAGGTAGTGTTTTAAAAATATTGATTAGTTGATGATTCTAGGCATCAGACTAAATTGATTTATAGGCGTGACATATGACCTTAATCCATCATCAAGCTCTTGGGTTGGGCTTGGGAATTATTCTCCCACTCTTAGAAGGGAGGAGACTTGACTCCCCATGGACAGGGAACATGGAGGAGTAGGCTGGCTGCTCTACCCAGGAGAAAAGTATAAAATAAGAGCTCACTGTAGTGGGAAGAAGGCATTACAAAGCATACAAGGAAGCTTTTGGTGTTAATGGATATATTCATGATCTTCATTGTGGTGATGGTTTCAATGAATGTTACCTATGTCAAAACCTTTCAAATTATACACTTTAAATATGTGCAATTATACTTTTATACACCAATATTTTTATAAGTCAAATATACCTCAAGAAGACTGTTTTGAAAAAGTAAGTTCGCTGTGAAGTTCTGTGCATGTGCAAATGCAGTAAGCAATAGACTGAAGAGTTACATTTCAGGGCAAGAGAACTAATGTTTGTTGACAAATTTCTCTTGCCAGATGCTTTGCAACCATGATCTTCTCTGGTTCTCACAATGACCCCATAATGCAGGTATTGATTCTCTGCTCATTTTGCACCAGAAGAAATCAAGCCTCGATGCAGAGAACTGACTTCCCCTGACAAGGTGATAAAGGAGCAGTGGTAGGAATTGAGGGCATGCTTTTTTCACGTTGGAGGTGGCACTTTTTTTCCTAAGATGATGTAGGTTTGGAGTTTTTTTTTTGGTCTTTGTCTCCTAGGGAGCTGCACTAAGCAGATCCAAAGAGTAAGAAGAGAGGCAATAGTAGCCAACAGGGTGTGCCCTGTGCGATTTCTGTCCTCAGGCTGCACATTTCCTGCAGACGGGCCGAGGTGCTGGCGGCTGGGTTGTTTACTGAGAGATGTGTGTTCCTGCCCTCAATAATCTCCAGTAATAATAAGCACAGTAAACTCCACATCCTGACCTGGATCATCCAGATACTCTATGAGAGAAGTGAGAACGGAAAATGTTTCTACTTTTCCGGGGGATGCAAACAACATTTTCTCACCGGCACCCGGAGCCAGACACTTAGGGCTCGGTGCTGAGAAGTATTAGGGAGGGTTCTTACAGGAGGAGGTTGTTCATTTTCAATTCAGACTCCCCTCCAAAAGGAATCTGTAATCTCATCTTGCCATTTCCATGAGAAAGATGTTATGAAATAGAAATTTTGTCAGCCAACTCAATTTTAAAGGCAGATAATATCTTAGAGACTAAGGAATACCTACTCAACATTTATTCCAGCACCTAGAATATTAAGTAACTCATTAGTAATCACTGAAGTTGGATCAGCACTTCATAGTAAATGGAGTGCTTTCTTATCTGTAACCTCTTTTGAGTCACTCAACTATGTTACTAGGTATTATTACCCCCACTTTACAGATGAGGAAATTGAGGCTCTGAGTCATCAGCTAATTATTTACAACCACTAAGCCAACCAGCCCTTAAAATTCCAAGCCCTGAGCTATTTCTTCACTATTACCTTTCTTCTTTTGAGAACATCTGGCCAACATTGATGGGAAGCTTCTTTTATACCTGTTTAGTGACTATAAAAACATAATTGGCAAATATTAAATTAGTTCATTTGGACTATCAGCTTCTACCATGGATATTTAGATATCAGAGCTTTTTTTCCTACCAGGACCATATTAAGCAAAAAATAAAAAATAGAAAATAAATAACTTGCTAGCTCATTAGATTTAGTTACCAAATTTAAAGACTGAAGAGAAGAAAACACACTTTTCCCACCAGTAATTCAAAGCTTGTACGTTGCTCTTTATAAAGACGGAAATGATGAGCTGGATGATTAATGGGCCATCCACACTTCCTGGAAACTGTAAACAGTGCTTTAAGGATGTACATGACACATCAAACAACATAGCCTTAGGAAGAATCTTTAAAATATATTTCCATCCTGTTTGAATATTTCTTAAATAAGGTCACAAAATAAAAACTTATCAAAAGTTTGAACAAAACACAAATCACAACTCGATGTTTTTTGACTGATTTTATCCTTGGTATTCTAAGTAGAAGTTGAGAAATTTTTTAGTTAATTAAAAGCCCAAATGGCAATCAAGGCCTATTTGGAAAATGACAAAGATACGGCAGTAGACCAACATTAATTCTTTGTGTTGCTTGGTGTTCAAATTAACATTTTTTAACAGGACCCAATGATGATGTCAAATTGATAGATATTTTGTGGCTTTGGATTAAAAGATGTTTGTAAGTATTTATTGAGGTTCTGAAATGACTATATAAACAGTATAAACCAAAATGTGCCTTGTTTTAGTGTATCTGTATGTATTTAACATCCTTATATAGATGTATTTAGCCTTACCTATATCATTCCCATGCATTGTAAATTTACTTATCGTGTCTTGAAAAAAATCCAAGCCAAATTTCATCAGCAAAAACTTACCTTCATTCTTGAAACTCCGAATGATGTTGGCAGAGGGCATGGAGGTCCGATCTGTTGCAAATTTGTTGTAGAGTTCCAACATGTACTCTGGTGGGTCCACCTTGGCTGAATCCTGCGTGGGGATGTCAGAGAGGTTTAGTGTCTTGAGAAACTCATCCTTCATGCTCTGGAGCAGTGTGTTAAAGTCGACACCATCTTGCTCTGAGAAAACATCATCAAAAAGGGGCATATCTTCTTCCAGAGGAGACTGCTCTAGGCTCATGATGGGGCTCCCAGAAACCGAGTGAGCTGCCAGGCAGAAAAGAGCGCACAGTGTCAGGCCCAGAGAGCCCATGACTCCGCTCGAGCCCCTAGGCCAAGCCAGGAAGGTTTAGCTCTCCTGGGCTCTAAGTGGCAGTTTTATCTTGTGGAGCGTAAATGTCTCCTGTCACTGGAGACAAGTTTGGAAACTCTTCCTCTCTCTCTCCCTCCCCCTACCACTCTTCCTCTCCCCCTAAAAGTCAGGTTGCAGTAATTGGATAACAAAATCCCCTATAGGGGCCTAGCCTTTCTTATCTCCCTAGTGTAAACTTGTGCACCAGAATTTGTTTCTATCTTGCAATCCTTATTTCTTTTAATGAGCATTTTGTAAACATTTCCACATTCTGACACTGGTCGAGAGATAGGACAATTTTCTCTTTGCAAAGGCTCTGCTTCTCTTCCCTTCAATTCACTTCCTTTCAGCAGGAATGCCTCAATTCTGTTTTTATGGGGCTTAGTTTCACACATGCATATAATAGGTATAAGAATCAACATAATGCACATCAGTGGTGATACATAGTAATTTGAGTGGTAGGGCTTACATCCTCAGATAAACACTTCTGAAGACAGACCAAATATCCAAACTTTCCAAGTTTAAGTTAATAGCTATAAATGGATTATATAAGTTTTTAGAAGTATACCTTTTTAGAAACAGGAAAGTATAAACTTCATGATTGATAGCCTTTTTTCCTACCTATTTGATCTGGCTAAAATGGCATGTGAAAAAGAGGCAAGTGCTTAGTTATAGCGGCAACTAAAATTGATTAGATGCTTCCTACAAACAGGCATTGTACTGAGTGCTTTACATCTATCATTACATAACCCTATCATTATCTCTATCACATATATGGGTCAGTGAAGTTATGTAGCTTGCCAGAGGCCACAAACCTGCAAAGTGATGGAGTTACAATTTGAACCAAGGCAGTCTGATTCTTATGAAGAATAAAACCGTCACACTTTTAAACACAATTCCAACATACTAGGGCATGGGCAATAATGCTGAGAGGCCAGCACATCCCCAGATCATCCTGGAGGCAGGAGGCAGGCAGAAATTTGCAGTTGGATATGGACCTCAGGTCCTCCACCTGTGCAATGAATTGTTAATATGACCGGCATCTCTGCCAAATTCATCCTTCTGACTCAATCAAAATTGTCATCAAGAGGTTCCAGCAAAAGCTTGGTGTGATGGTTAATACTGAGTGTCAACTTGATTGGATTGCAGGATGCAAAGTATTGATCCTGGGTGTGTCTGTGAGGGTGTTGCCAAACGAGATTAACATTTGAGTCAGTGGGCTGGGAAAGGCAAACCCACCCTTAATCTAGGTAGGCACCATCTAATCAGCCGCCAGCATGGCTAGAATATAAAGCAGGCAGAAAAACGTGAAAAGACTAGACTGGCCTAGAGTCGCAGCCTATACCTTTCTCCCATGCTGGATGCTTCCCGCCCTTGAACATGGGACTCCAAGTTCTTCCGTCTGGGGACTTGGACTGGCTCTCCTTGCTCCTCAGCTTGCAGACGGCCTATTGTGGGACCTTGTGATGGCGTGAGTTAATACTTAATAAACTCATATACATATATATCCATTCCCTATTAGTTCTGTCCCTCTAGAGAACCCTGACTAATATACTTGGCAAACAACATTACCAGGCACACAAAAAACGCCAAATGCCTTGGTCCTGAAAATAAAGATGGTAGAATGGAGTGTGTGTCCAGATTAGGAAAGACAAATCCGTTTCATCACATTTTCCATCCTAACTAGTGACAGTAGCAACCGTGGTGCAGCCAGAGAGGCCCTGCGGACAAGCCCAGGGGATGTTTTTCCCATTGAGGCGGTAGTCCTGGCATCTTTCTGACTCGCTCAGCGCACGCCGTTACTCACGCGTCCTGGTGCTGTGTTCTGAGGGCTGTGTCGAGATATTTGGTTCACTGGAATCCTTTCTCAGTTTCTAAGTTAAATTTTCCTGTGTTCATTCTCATCGACTAGCTACAATGTCTCCACTTAGCTTTTTCTCCAGGCTCACTTAGGTTTCTAGTCATCTTTGGATCCTTTTTCCTCCCAAAATGTACAATGTTACAGTCATTTTTTTAAATTACCATAGAAGGAACCATATTTTGTTTAGTAGTTGTTAATTGTCCATTTGTTTAATAGTTGTTGATTTTGATTCAATGTTCTCTTTTGATTCAAACTTTCTGCTCCTATAGTAAAAAGACAATTGTAGACTGGAGACACAGTCCCATAAGTGAGTGAGTGACTCCAAGGGTCAGAAGCCGTCCTTCGGGTGGCTCGTTTTAACATGAGGTTTCTGACAGCATACCAGCAATGCCCTGTATCATGTCCTGCATCCAAACAAGCACCCATTTATCTTCACACACACACAGATGTCAACGCACACTCCAAAACTCTGAATGGCAGGCATGTGCGTGTAACTGCCACAGGACAGCAGTGTAAGTGGTGGTACTTGTAACCCCTGAGCACATTGGTTTCAAAGGTCACGGGGAGAGACATGCATCCCATGTTGCAGAGTTCTAGTTCTTTACATTCTTGGACATAAAAAACATTAACAGAGACTTCACTGGCTTCCCTCTACTTGGTGTTAGAAAAACTATAGGGTTAAATGTTTGGATCCATATTTATATTTAGGGATGATTAAGAGATACAGTAGGAAAATGACTATAGCCATATCTCAGATATCTCAAGATATCAGAGAGTCTTGAGACGCATGCTTGGTGAAGGTTCTTAAACTCATACCTGTGCTGGGTGGACAAGGAAGGAGGCTGGCTTCATGCTTGGAGGAAGAGGACATAAGTTCCCCCACCACTTCCAGGCCTGGGACATCTCACATCTTAGCTGCAGAGTCTCTTTATCCCCATGTTTTTCTCTAGAGGCTTTTTCTGATGACTCTCATCTGAGCCTAAAAGATCCAAATGTCTCTACATTCCTACCCCTATTATGATCTTTCTGGATGCAATTCCTTCTATTCTTTTGCACTTATCTCATTATTTTGTATCCTTCTCATTTGGAATGTGTTATGGTTCATTCAGAGTGGATGGGGATTACAGTTTTGTGAACCAAAGATGTAAAAGGTATGTTTAGACGTTTTAAAAGAACCCATACATGTGGAAAGCAAAATATTAACTACATATCATGCTTTTCAACCCCACTGCAAAATGCTCCAGAACCTCTGATTTGCAAAGTTCTGGGCCAGTTTTTAAAACTAGCTCCATAACTGTACAAACGTAAAGAATCTAACATTGAACTTCATTGGATTCTCAAAGGGATCTGGGATCCAGACATGGTCAGAGTCACTGGACAGCATCCTGGTGAATTCTGCTGTTTCCTATGAGTAGTGCACAGCCCCTGAATAAATGCAACCAATAAAATTATCCTGAATGAAAAGTAGGCCAATGAAGTCAGGAGGTCTTTGAACATGACTCTAGTTTCTTGGAACCCTCTCTACCTTGGATCTCACTTCAGAAGCATTACATTACTCCTGCTACCGTCTCAGGATCAGGTGTGATAATAAAAAAAAAAATTTAACAAGCTATATGACAGGTTTTGCCCATTTAACTTATATATGAATTGAGTCATGTTATATGTTTTTTTCCAAGACTTACTTTTTTGCACTCCACAGGATTTTTCCAATGCACACGTGTTGATGCGTGTAGTGGAGTTCATTGATTTTCACTGAATAGTTGTCAGCTTTATAAATACATAAAAATTTATTTGTACATTATACTGTTGATAGAGACATTGTTTCTTTTTTTCTCATTATATACGGTACTACAGTGAATAATCTTACTGTTATTTTCTAGTTAAGAGATTCTCGGCCAGGCACGGTGGGTCACGCCTAATACCAGCACTTTGGGAGACCGAGGTGGACAGATCATGAAGTCAGGAGTCCAAGACCAGCCTGACCAACATAGTGAAACCCTGTCTCTACTAAAATACAAAAATTAGCCAGGTATGGTGGCGCATGCCTGTAATCCCAGCAACTCAGGAGGCTGAGACAGGAGAATCACTTGAACCCGGGAGGCGGAGGTTGCAGTGAGCCAAGATCACGCTACTGTACTCCAGCCTGTGCAACAGAGTGAGATTCCATCTCAAAAAAAAAAAAAAAAAAAAAAAGAGAGAGATTCTCTAGGAGACGTAATCCAATGGAACATTCTATTATAAAAGAAATATCCACTATTTAAGTTGTCCAATGCAGCAGCCACTGGAACTCCATGTGGATATTGAGCATTTTAATGTGGATAGTACAACTGAGGAACTGAATTTTTAAATTTCTTTTAATTTTAATTAATTTATATATATATTTAAATAGCCACAAGTAGCTAGTAACCACCATATTGGACAGTGCAAGTCTAGACTTTATTTAGTAAGAGTAAATATCAGAACAGAATTACTGGTTGGTCGTCAGAAAGACTCCAACAATTTTACATAATGCCAAATTGTTTTCAAAAATGGTTTTCCCAATCCTGTGTCTCCCAGCAAGAGTTTGTGTTGTTCCACATCCTTGCGAATGCTTGTGCTGGTTGACTCTAGGGACTGTGGTTGAGCCTTGGAGGCTCTTCTTCTGCTGTTCTCTGCCACTCATTCCTGAGAGATGCAACAGAGCATGTAGATTATCACCTTGAGAAAAGGCATAGTTTGGGCTGGGAAACGCTGTTTTAGTATTGTGTTGGCTCCCACACACTATATGAAATGACTCAGCCCATGTAAAGCACAGTGTCCAAGAGCAAAAACATTTATTGAAGGACAGGAAAGGAGACTTGCATGAATGTAACAATATTCCAACTCAATGGATAAGAAGACAATATAATAAAGATGTAAAAAATCCCCTAGTCAATATATAAATTCAATACAATGTCAATCACAATCCTAACAGGACTTTTTATAGAACTTGAAAAGATGATTCTAAAAGCTGTATGAAGGAACAAAGGATTAAAATTAAGTAAGGGTACTCTTAGAGAAGAATTAAATAGGAGAATTTTCTTACCAAATATTAAAATCTATTAAAAATCAGTAATGATCAAGATAGTGTGGCTTTGGTGTAGGAATAGATCAATAAAATAAAAAAGAACCTGGAAAAGGACTCACATAAATACAAAAAAATTGACATAGAATACCTGACATTGCATATCAGTGGGAAAAAGACGATTTCATGAATAATGTGGGGATCATTTATGGGAAATATCAATTGACTACTTTGTACTTTATGCAAAAATCCAATCCAGATAGATTTGGGACTTCATATGAAAGAATAACTTTGAAACTTTGTCTTGGAGAAATCCTGGGAGAAGTGTTTCTTTTGCCTGAGAATAGGTACCGCATGTACTATCTCCAACCATAGAGGCTAACAAGGAAATAAATGATTATCTTCTCCCCATTTCCACACACACACACACACACACACACACACACAAAGAGAGAAAAGGACAGTGCACATTAGAAAAAGTATGTACACTGATATTATCTATCAAATTCCAAGGTAGCAAAAATAATATTATTACTAGCTTCACAAAAAACTTCACCAAGAGTTTCCTGAAATAGTGAGTTCCCCAATTACATTTTTTTTTTTTTTTTTTTGAGGCAGGGTCTCAGTCTGTCATCCAGGCTGGAGTGCAGTGGTGCTATCTCAGCTCACTGCAACCTCCATTTCCCGGGTTCAAATAATCCTCGCATCTCAGCCACCCAAGTAGCTGGGACTACAGTCATGTGCCACCACGCCCTGCTAATTTTTGTACTTTTTGGTAGAGACAGGGTTTCAGCATGTTGGCTAGGCTGGTCTTGAGCTCCTGACCTCAAGTGATCTGCCCACCTCAGCCTCCCAAAAGTGGGATTATAGGCGCGAGCCACCACACCCAGCTTCTAATTACATTTTAAATCATGATCATTTCACTTACCCTCCTTTCAGAAACACATTTAAAGCACAGAGTGAGGCAACTTTTACACGGAACAGACAAGATTATGATTATATTATCTGTATTTTAAGTAATATATTCATAGTTCTTAAAGCTACCAAAATCTTTTTTGCATGTGCTTCTTAAGAAGTAAATGCTAAAAATGAAAATGCCCACTGACCTAGGATATCCCGGAGTGGAATCGACTGTCCGTCAGTGTGCTCTTAGAATCACTAGAGGTGTTTGACAGCTGTGCTAAGCAACAACACAGAGTGCAAAGACAAAGAAGTAAACCCAGCCAGGGCACTCTGCCACCACACCGAGATAAGTCAAGCCCTTTAACACCAGAGGCTGCTAAGGGTTTATTCCACACTCTCAGCAAGATAAGCTGCCATTCACGCCTCACAAGACACTCAGATCTGGAAAGCAGCCTAGAGGAAAAAGTAAGAGATGTGAATAAGTGCAATTATTTCAGCGAAGAAATTAACAGATTTCAAATTGTTTGATTTCACTCCCATGAACAGCCATCAAAAGCCATGTTCCTTGGAATGTCGGCTTTTCCTAGCATGTTCGTGTGGACTAGGAGAGAGGACTAACCCCAGGGCCCTACACTGAATTGCACCATGTGTCTGCCTTTCACACTCACTGTCTGCGCTTCACTGTGTAAGAAGGCATTTGTTTCTCCATTTTACAGATGAAACTGAAGTACAAAGGATTAAATGAGTTGCCTCAATTCACACTGCTGGGGAAACTTGGGGATCCAAATTCATACTCTTGCCACCGCTCCTTCCTAGTTCTCTAAACAGCGTTTGTTAGACTTACAGTCCATTGGGTTGGACTCTGAGAAGGTGAATAGGCATGGCATAATCCTTGACCATATTACGATTGTCACATAATTTGGGTGTGTTGGTGGGCCTCTCTGTACTAGCTATTAACAGTGGTTTCCCTGAAAGCTGAACGAACTCTCTAACGTTTTGAGATTTCCTAGGACAGATCCAATTTCAAGTGTTCTGTCCTATTTCCCCAGAAGAATAGGCAAAACATGAGTCCCTTTTCTTTTCTGTTCTTTTTTTTTTCATTAAGAAAATAAAATTACCTTGTCAGTAGAACTCAGCGTACATACATTTCAAAGAAAAAACACACATCCCCTCTTCAAATGATCACCCCCAGGACAGTGTCTAGAGAGCTGGAAGGTCAAGGCAAATCACACTCATGGTAATGAACTTGGAAAGTGACTACTACATGAAGATGAATACACCTGAAAGAAAAAGAAATGTGCTTTTATAAAAAAGATTCATCTCAGTCAAATCAGTCTGCAAATGTCTGTGCCAGTCTGAGACTGTAAGCCGTGTGGAATGTTACAGGAGTAACCCCTTCCTCCCCAGTTTCATGACCCACTAAGTCAAACTCTATACCTTAGAATTATCAACTTGCAAATATGAAAGGACTGTCAGAGTTCAGCCGGGCTGGCCTTTGACATGCTGCAGGAAGAGGGAAGGAAGGAGGGAGAAATAACTGGGACCTGTCTTATCAATGGGCAGCCACTTTTCTGCTGACTTTCACTTGACAAGTTCAGAAAGTTGCACGCCAAAAGGGTTTCTTGGAGAAGATCTTCTGTATCAGAGTGATAGCTTAAGTGTGTCGTGACAGCCCTGTTGCTGGGCATCATACATTTCTTTGTGAAACCAGTGTCTACATATGACACATCTTCCTTAAATGCCATGCGTAGAAGAAAGGGAAAAAAACTTGAAGCCATGGGCCATCTTCAGCTTTAGGTAATGTTGGTAAATCTATTTACAGAAACAGCCTTCTGGTTCCTAAAAAGAAAGAGATGGTCACGTCTGCCTTAAAAGTCTAAGTTATCCCCCGAGAAAATCTCTTTTTCTTTCTTCCATTCAATGGGAAAAGGTCAGATTACAAGAGTCAAGTCCCATTCTAATCATATGATGTCATAAGACTGCAATTTTGCTTAAGCAAACCTTACAAAGCATTGTGAATATATGGCTGGAAAATGACAAAATGAATTTTAGATAAGTGCCATCAATTAAGCTTGTTCTGGTGCAATTTACAGTGTGTGGAAGTCCAGGGAACCAAAGCCGTTTGTGTGGCCCTTCACATGCCCTCCAAAATTAGTGAATTATCTGTTAGGCCTATGTGTTTAGGACTCATTGGTTAATTATCCCTGGGGATTTTGTGCAGTTAGGATAACAGCACCTAAAAGGGATTCTAGTGGAGGATAACAACAGAATTCTTTAAATAGCCAACCAGACAGCTAAATGGAACTTGGATAGCTGAATTCTCAGAAAATGTAGGGTTTTTTTTCCGGAAGATTTTTGCAGTTACCTTGATTCTATTGTACCATTCTTGCCACACAGCAATCATCGCCCTAGCTAAGATAAAACACCCAAGTGAATTTTGTAATAAAGCCAAATGACCAGATCTGTGATAAAAAGAATTCCAAAATCTGCATCCCCAAGCTGTTATTCCAGGCACAAGAATGGTCATTCTCTGTTGCATGGTTGACATACTTCTGAGTTTTATCAGCTTCCCTGAGATAAGGTTAGAATGTCCGTCTTCTCAAATACCATGGACAACTTAAGGGCAGGGGCTGTGTTCCATTCGTGTATCCCTGCAAACTAGCTTAAGGCTTGAGACATAGCACATGCTCAACAAATCAATAAACAAAAGTGCACCTTTGCAAATGGCACTATGGCATATTTGTCTGCTTTCAGTTTTCCAAGGTACTCCACAGAGAAATAAGCTTAACTATAACCAAGGGAATCTACATTTAAATACACGATATTAGCCTTCCTAAATGTCACAATCTTCCCCAAAACTGCAGGTGCATTCTCATCCCTAAGGAACTTGCATCTCTTGCCTCTTGCCATCCATCTTCTGCCCCACTCCACGCCCACTCACCATCCTCCCTTTGAAAATATCAAGGTTCTTTCTCTGGCTATTTCTTTTTGGGACAGTGGGGAATACTGGCCAGGACTTGACCCATGAGAATCCTGATCCTCCAAGTGGCTGATGAAACAAAGATGGTCAGGGCATCCTTCAGTTAAGAAGGCTCATCCCTCCCCCATCCCAAAGGTCCTGCCCCAAAGCCTTCAAGAGGAACTTCTTTGCACTATTTCTTTTTTTCCTACTGTGCTTACTTTAAAGTTGTCTTTCTTGTTAAATGGATTGGAGTATTGTCCTAGAGAAAAGAGATAAGTAAACAGCTGCTGTCCTTGGGTTCTACACTTTGAATCTGCTTATAGCCAAAGAAAAAGTCTAGTTCCTCATCAGGAGACCATATTGGGTTTGGGGCAAAATCCTCATAGAAATCAAATGACTTTTTCTGGAGTGTCCCCTTTCTACATAAATGCTGTTCTCTGGAACTTGTGGTCGTGATGTCAGGCAGCTCTGAGAGGAGCCAGGAATCTTGAGCCCCAGCCAGGGGCAACTTATCATGGCTAATAATTCATCCTTCACCACCACTAGAACAAATGTTTATTAAGCACCTACCCTGTGTAAAGCACAGTGGCACTAGGCTAGCAAGGAAGGGTCTGCAATACTAACCAAAATAACAATAAAAAGCTACCATTTATTCAAGTCCTACTCTGTGCCAGGCACTGAGCCCCATTCTTTATGGTCATTATCTCATCCAATTCTCCCCTAAACCCTACGACATAGGTGCTATCATCATCTCTGTTTTACAAATAAGGGTGCTGGTCAGAGAGCCAGGAAGAGGAAGATCCAAGGTCGACACCAGCTCTGTTCAATCCCTAAGCCCAGTCTTTCAGTTAAACACATTCTACTTCCCCAAGAGGGGCTGATTTGATAGAGTGAAGACATGACAGAGAGAATACAGTTGGGGGAAGAGGATAAGCCGGAAGAAGGAGAGCACCTTTATCTGTAATTGCCGGAGAGAGGAAAAGATAGATGAAGTGGTAGAGGAAGAAGTTGAGAAACATCATTCTTAATATTCTCAATTTCCTCTGTGAATTAAAAGGCAAAGTCATTTGGTTAAAAAAAAAAAGTGCCCAGCCTGGACAACATAGTGAGACTCTGCCTACACAAACACACACACAAATTAGCCAGGCATTGTGCCACATGCCTGTGGTCCCAGCTACTTGAGAGGCTGAGGTGGGAGGATTGCTTGGGCACAGGAGGTTGAGGCTGCTGTGAGCTGTGACCGCGCCACTGCACTCCGGCCCAGAAGACAGTGAGACCTTGTAACAAAACAAAACAAAGCAAAAAAAAAAAAAAAAAAGCAAGAATGGGGTAGAGGTAACAATAATAATGATGATAATTATAGTAATGATAGCAGCAAAAATAAATTACTATGTGCCTAAAAATTTTATTTTAATTCTCACAATTCAGTAAGTCAAACAGTATTTCACACCTAAGGAAACCGAGGCTCAAAGAAATAAAATAATATACACATTGCAGAACACTTAGTAAATAGTAGATCTGGGATTTTAACCCAGGAAGTCTGACTCCAGAGGCCAAGTTGCTAAGGAGAGGGTGAGTAAATGGATTAGAAATGCGTAAAAACATAGATTTTAATTTACTTTTCATTTAAAATATAAAAATTTGAAAAGTGGTGGTCTAAGAGGTGGTTGGAGGAAATTTTTGGCTTAGCATGTTTGAATTGAAAATGGAACAGCTAGGTCAATATGTGAAGGAGATAAATATGCTGAAAATAAAGTTCAAGAGAGAAATTAGTATAGAGTTTTAATAGTAACAATATACCATATATATTTATACTTTATTATTAGCACCAAAATTTTTACTTAGTGATACAATTCAAGACATGTATAAATCCCAACATTTATAAATAGCACTAACACATATCATTTCCCCCTTAAAATTCAGTGAAATATTGCATAAATTTTAAGCAACTCTTTAAGAATCTTAACCAGTCTATATAAGGACTAGAGTCATTTCCATAATTATTGAAGTCAATTCTACTTTGAATTTCAGCAACACTGAAGAAATATTGTAAAACTGAGTAGTAACATAAGCTGTGCCTAAAGGATCAAAGGGACGATGGCAAGTGCTATGAGCTGCTTGTCCATAAGCTGAGCATCCAAATGAAGAAAATAGATGTTCTGTGGCACTGGAAGCAGTCAAGTTCCCAGATGACAAGGTCCTTACAGTGAGTTAAATGGTGAGAAGAGGGGGAGGACAGCTGGGAAGGAGGCTACCAAGGACCAGAGAGAGGGGGCCTTGGACAGACAGTGGTTCTTGCAGGGAAAATGTAAAGATTGGTTCCTGCTTTATTTCCTTTGCTACTTGCTACTCTTTTCTTGGCACAGAGCCAATGAGAGATCAATTTCTCTGTAGAAAAGAGTTCTTTCATTGCTGAATTGTTACTGTAGAAGATGCCAGGTTCCAGTGTCACCCACGAAATAGTTTTTCTAGAGTAATGAATGTCTCAGGTTCCTTGGCCAAATGTTTTAACATTGTCTCCCCTCTTTTTTAACTGGCACTTCTCAGACTTCTTCCATCTGTTCTTCTCCAGGACCCTCTGTCAACCCTGTCCCATCATCGACCAAGCCCGTAAACTCTCTTACTGTGCACACACGGTCCACTTGTTTCCATGTTCCAAGGAAGGTAACTTCATCCACAGGGCTCTCAACAAGCTGTCAATCTTTGGGGGGTCTCCTTTACAGCAACTTCAATACTTATTATCCACGCAGCAAAGTGGTGTTCCCACTTCAGCTGTGAATGAAATCTGTAGAGAAATTTCTATTCTTTTTATTCTCAGGAAAATTTTTTTAAACTTTGAATATTTATCTTTTCACCTTCATAACCCAAAAATATCATTTAAAATGTACTGTCAGAATCAGACACAATCTAACCTAGGGTTTTCTACTCTTCACAGTGTTACTCTGTGGTCAGAAAACTTGAACCTTGCTCTGATTAGGTGGTTTTTCTTAACCCCTCAAAACTTGTATTTTTATCATCTATGAAGTGGGGATAACAGTGGTTGGCATAAAAAGCCTTAGTTCTGGCCGGGCGCGGTGGCTCAAGCCTGTAATCCCAGCACTTTGGGAGGCCGAGACGGGTGGATCACGAGGTCAGGAGTTCGAGACCATCCTGGCTAACACGGTGAAACCCCGTCTCTACTAAAAAATACAAAAAACTAGCCGGGCGAGGTGGCGGGCGCCTGTAGTCCCGGCTACTCGGGAGGCTGAGGCAGGAGAATGGCGTAAAAACCCGGGAGGCAGAGCTTGCAGTGAGCTGAGATCCGGCCACTGCACTCCAGCCTGGGCGACACAGCGAGACTCCGTCTCAAAAAAAAAAAAAAAAATTAGAATTTTTCCACTTTCACATTTTCTTTCAAAACTTCCTTCAAACTCTTCAAATGAATCTCAGAGTGTTATCACATGAGCCATTTTTTGAGTCATTTAGTATAACTTCTAGACTTTACCCTCTTATAATTTTAACGTAAGACTTTGTAAGGCCTTAAAAATACAATGACTTCTCTTGTCTGCAGTAGAATTTTGGGGGAAATCCTTGCCTTTCTCCAGTAGAACTTTGGGGGAAATCCTTGGGTCTGTACCACAGATGAAGAGCGTTATGCTCTGTGTCTCCAGGAGACAGTTTTTCTCCTTGGGTTAAACAGTCCAATCTCTGACCGTCCCAGGGAATGGGGCTACCTACATGCAACACTGGGAAACCTGGAGAACTTCAGGTCAGGACGGAAAGCTGTCAATGAGATGAGGTATAAACGTGCAGATACACATTCGAGACATCGCTTTACAAGGCCAGAAACCAGGCTGTGCTTCAGTATATGGCCATGGTTCTCTTGCTGGCTGCTTTCTGGCAGTGGTGATAAGATTCCACAGAGTATCTGCTTGAAATGTTACACATTCATTCATCATCATCATTTCAGAACCTTTTTCAAGAGCAGTTGACATTTAGACCTCTGAATGAGGATTATTTCGGAATGGGCCATGTATGGGGAAAAATGTGGATGATGATGGCTGTTCCAGAGATGGCAGAAATGAAGATCTCAGATTGGAAACTAATTTTAGTCATGCTGCACATGCTCACCCCCTGTCACGCTCCTCTCTATCTCGCCTCTCACCGAACGGTCTGGTCATGCTGTAGGCAGTGCCCGATAGCATTTATGGGCGTCTTCATGATGCTCTTCCCAAAATGTTCTGTAAAAACTTAGCATTGCCCTTTGATACCAATGACTTATGAGAACGACTTGTATCATTCCATTGCCCAAAGGGAAGGGCATCGATAGATGTCAGGATTCTGAAATAGCTGCAGAAGCCGCTGCCAGCACACATTTTGCAAGCAAAACTTACAGCGTGGCGGATTAGAATGACAGAACTTTGGGGAAGAGTATTCGTCACAAGATGGAATCAAGTGGTTCACACGTTGGTATTTTCCCAGTTGGTGACTGTTGTTAGTAAACTCAGAAGCATCCTACCAGGCAGATTGCCTCTGCCCAAAGACTGCCTGGATCACCGATGCAATAGCATTCTGACGGGAGTGTATGAGGGCAGGACCCATTCATATTCCATATACATGTCTTCTCCTGATGTTCCATATTGCTATTCAATTTTCATGAGTTTATATCTTATCTCCTAATTGGTTTATGATTGGAAATCTAGGACTTGTTTGGGCCACCATTGGAAAGGCAGGAGTTTAATGTGGAAATGAGATTCTTGTCCAATAGGTTGAAAATTCTTGACAGGGATCAGAGATAACTGACAAAAGGGGTGGAGATGGGGCCAGCTGGGAGATGTTACTGAATGAGGGAGATTGTTCTGTACTCTTTGGAATACAAGAAAGGATATGGGAAGGATTTCATTGGGCTTTTATTAACATTAACCATTCCTTTCTCTGCTTTCTTGCTCATGTATGCTGCTAACATTTATTAAGCGTATACTGTGTGCTAGAAACTTGAATAAGGACTTCTTCGTAGCCCTTATTTTCTCTCCAACTCCTTTTGATGCTTTATTTAATACAATATTTAAGAGCACGGTCTTTTCGCATCACACAAACCTTTTGATATAACACACAATAAGACCACTTATTGACCATATGAACTCAAACGATGACTGAATCTTTCTGAGACTCTGTTTTCCAAAAAATGGAGATCAGAATATTTCCTGCCTCATGGGGTTGTGGTGAGACCAAATCAAATAGTGATTATAACATATTTTAGGTCCAACTGCTGAAAAATTATAAGTAATCACTATCATTATTTAGTGCAAGTTTTTTTTATTGGACTGAAACTTCTGAAATTGCCATTTTTGGATGTCAAAAATGGTAGAATATTGATAACTTCACATGGATCAACTTAACATATGCTTTATTTTCTAGATGGGTTTATGTTGGTTGTCATCATCTCCTTTACAGTGTAAATGAGAAAAGAACCATAGTGTCCAAAGACTGCAACCAAGCCTCCAAATTATACGTTTATGTAAGCCAGGATCATACTTTGTGTAATTAAGCACTAAACTTGAGGCTGTCTACATAGGAGCTAGTAAATGAATATTAGGATAATGAATTCATATGTGTGAGATATTTGGACTTCAGGAAACAGGCAACTATTTTTAATCACTCCATTTTCATTGGCTATAAAATTTCATTTCTGATACCTAAGAGCAAGTTGACAGAATCATTTTAAAAACATGAATAGTAAGTATTTATGAGCTGGCCTGGTTGAGTTTGGGAACTAGATCTGTCATATATAAACCATCTGACTTCAAACCAGTGATTCTTGATGAAAAACAAAGCTGTGAAAATCATAACATGGCAATGGGTGTTAAGGATGAGAGTTTCCCTTATATCTCTGCCTCTCTTCAAAAAATGAAAAGATATCTTCGATTAGAAATAAAAGGAGCTATAAGGTACAAAACTCTCTCTCCAGTTAGGGATGAGAGCACCATGAGAAGTGAAAAGAAATTTGGGATCCCCACACATCAACCCATACACTAAGCAACATTACTACCAGGTCTAAAAACCACCCTTAATTGTAGATGTGACTCTGCTCCCTGGTTTTGGTCCAGAGGAGACAGTGAAGTGATAGTCGTTTTGATGCACGATCACTGGATGGGCTCTCTGGCAAAGTCTACTGAAAACCAAACTTGATTGTTGTAAATTTGAATGTAAAACATAAATTAGGAGGACGTTTGCAAATCTATAGAGACGGAAAGTAGATTGGAGGTTGCCAACAGGATGCTGTGGGGGAGGTGGGGCAGGGGTTGATTGCTAAGTGGTATGAAGTTTCTTTTTCTGGTAATGAAAACGTTCTAAAATTGACTATGATGATGGTTGCACAACTCTGGGAATATACTGAAAGTCATTAAATTATACATTTTAAATGGTGTGTTGTAGGGTATGCAAATTATATCTCAATTAAGATTTTTAAAATAACAGAAGAAAAGAAGATGAAAAAATTCATTTTGAAAACCTTTAATCCTTCCATGAATATATATATATATATATATATATATATATAACTTCTTTAAGCATTCTGATGTGTAACCTTCTGGACTTTTTCCCATGCTTTGGGAGCTGTTTAGTCAACTACATTTTAAATTTACCAATATAACCCAAATATCTTTTTATGCCAATGTAAATTTATGTAATCTTCATTAAACGGTTGCATAACATTCCAGTTATTTGCATATCCCTAGACTTGCTTAGTGAATCTCTTATTGTTAGATATTCAAATTGTTTTTTTTTTTATTATTAAAATACTCCTTTGTATCTACAAAAAGAAGAATTAGCAGGGGCAATCCCTGAAAACCGGACTGAATTAACTAAAAACACTGTCGGTGGTGCAAGAGTTGACTTCCTTCCATTAAAATAAGGGTTTACACTGTGTAAATAGTCTGTATGACATATAAACACCTACTGTGCCCCAGGTACTGCACTTTGTGCTGGGGATTCTACAAATGACAGAAATTACCTGTCCCTAGCTCAGGCCTGAATTATCACTTCACGGGCAACATTCTTAACTATTTTTAGGTAATAATTCCAGATAATAGTGTATCATAAACTAGACAGTAGTGAATTTTCCAACGTGTATTTTACTGTCACAACCTAAGCACAGAATCCAAGAATATTAGTGCTGACAGATCATTTACTGAAGCCCTGCATCATTTTATTGTCAATGAAAAACCTTAGGTCTGAGGATGTTTAATGACTTTTCCCTTAGGAAAAATGAAAAACCTTAGGCCTGAGGATGTTTAGTGATTCTGACATAGTCAGAATCTAACAGAACTAAAATCTGAACACAACTCTGGGTGAGTCCATAGCATTTCCACTATACCACACTAGCATCCAATAGCAAATCTCTCTACAACACCTTCCTTGCAACTGCCCCACTCCAAAACCCCTCCCCCATCAGCTTGTGGTGTGAGCTCAGCGGGAAAAAAAAAATCTCATTTTTCCACTAGTTACAGTTAGGAGTTTTAAGAAAGCAATTAACAGTAAGGAGTGAATGAGAATAGGTTTAATCCTCCAAGGAACATGTGTGTTTTAAAAGAGAGGAAGTCCATAATAATAACTATTTTTGCATATTTGTAGCTCTTTGCCTTTTACAAAGCCACTTTCATATTGGAACTGCACGATAGTAGGATATTAACTGTACAGATGGAGACGCTAAGGCTCACGGCGAGTCTTCTTTTCCCTGACAGAACCAGTAAGTGGCAAAGCTGGGGTAGACACCCAGATCCTTGGTCATAAATCCGGAGATCTTTCCAATAATAAAGTATCCAATTAAACGGATGGGATGTCTGTCAAGGTATTTTTGGAAAGTGTCAATTATCCCTTCTTCCTCCAAGAACAGGGGTCAACCAGTTGGCTCTTGTGCAAATGTGCTGCCCCCGTCACCACCACTGTGAAGCTGAAGAATCTGGGCTGCTGCGACTGCTGTCTTACATGTTCCCTCATCTCCAAGGGGATGGGCTCTTTATAAACTCCATAAATGAGCACAAGAGGCGTTGTCCCCTTTTAGTTTATTAAAACCCACTTTTAGAAAAGGCCAGGTCAAAAGATTAAAGGGAAATAGATATGAAATGTTAGAAAATGGAAGCAAGCCCTTCTAATCCCCTCCACATTCTTCCCCACGACCCTGTCCCCCTCTTGCTACCCAGGGAAGGATCACACCCTTTCCATCACAGCGAATCAGCCGCCCTGACACGTCCTGAGATCTGCTTCTCCTTCCAGCCTTTCAGCACCCAATATTGGACACACATTCCTTTAGAGCCTGTGGCGGCCGCTGCCTCGTGCGACAAGTGGCCGCGCGTTGCAGATGCACACCACAGTCCACCAAGCGTGGTGGAACGGGTTATCTCAGATCAAATTCCTGCGGCAGCCACTTCCTCTCCTTATCTGGGAATCGGGGATTTTTATGAGGGCGGGGGGATGTAAGCCCTTCCAGTGCACCAGCGGTCCTAATAAGCATGACTTCTTGGCAATGCAATCTGAGAGTGAGCTCTAATGTGTGCTAAGGGCGTATGCTTCCAAAGAGGGAGGGAGACCTGACAAGCAGAAACCCACTCAGTCATGCATCCCTTTACCCACAAAGGCCTATTCAATGCCCATATTTGCCAGACCTGGACTGGCACACGGGAGACCGTGAGTGAGGCCTGATCTTTGCCCTGAAGGAAAGCAAGAGGAGCAATGTGAAGAACGTACAGAGTGCTGTGGGAATGAGCCGTCCAACTCTAAGAAGAGCCAGGGATTATCAGGTTTGACTCGCAAGAGGGCTGACACTCAGCAGGTGAATGATTTGTGCCATGGCCCTCCATGAATGGGTTATGCAGCCAAGATTGGAACCGCGAGCTGATTCCCATACTCCCCACTGTCCCCTGAAGGCTGAGGAACAAATCACGAAGAGAGATTTTCACAAGGTTCTTATTCACAGATTGCTTCTGTCATTTTTTTCCATAGGTTATTGGGGTACAGGAGGTATTTGGTTACATGAGCAGCTTCTTTAGTGGTGATTGGTGAGATTTTGGTGGACCCATCACCTGAGCAGTATACACTGCACCGTATTTGTAGTCTTTTATCCCTCACCCGACTCCCACTCTTTCCCCCAAGTCCCCGAAGTCCATTGTATCATTTTTATGCCTTTGCGTCCTCACAGTTTAGCTCCCACATATCAATGAGAACATACAATGTTTGGTTTTCCATTCCTGAGTTACATCACTTAGAATAATAGACTCCAATGTCATCCAGGTCACTGCAAATGCTGTCAATTCATTCCTTTTTGTGGCTACATAGTATTCCATCATATATATATACCTCACAGTTTCTTTATCACTCGTTGATTGATGGACATTTGGGTTGGTTCCACAGTTTTGCAGTTGTGAATTGTGCTGCTGTAAACATGCATGTGCAAGTATCTTTTTCTAATAATGACTTTTTTCCTCTGGGTAGATACCCAGTAGTGGGATTGCTGGATCAAATGGTAGACCTACTTTTAGCTCTTTAAGGAATCTCCACACTGTTTTCCATAGTGACTGTACATTTCCACCAGCAGTGTAGAAGTGTTCCCTGTTCACTACATCCATGCCAACATCTACTTTTTTTTTTCTTTCTTTTTTTGATTATGGCCATTCTTGCAGGAGTAAGATGGTATCACATTGTGGTTTTGATTTGCATTCCCTGATCATTAGTGATGCTGAGCATTTTTTATGTTTGTTGGCCATTTGTATATCTTATTTTCAGAATAATCTATTCATGTCTTTAGTCCATTTTTGGATGGGATTGTTTGTTTATTTCTTACTGATTTGTTTGAGTTCATTGTAGATTCTAGATATTAATCCTTTGTCAGACGTATAGATCATGAAGATTTTCTCCCACTCTGTGGGTTGTCTGTTTACTCTGCTGACGGTTCCTCTTGCCATGCAAAAGCAATTAATTAATTAGGTCCCAGCTATTTACCTTTGTTTTTATTGCAGTTGCTTTTGGGTTCTTGGTCATGAAATCCTTGCCTAAGCCAATGTCTAGAAGGGTTTTTCCAACGCTATCTTCTAGAATTTTTACAGTTTCAGGTTTTAGGTTTAAGTCCTTAATCCATCTTCAGTTGATTCTTGTATAATGTAAGAGATGAGGATCCAGTTTCATTCTCCTACATGTGGCTAGTCAATTATCCCAGCACCATTTGTTGAAAATGGTGTCCTTTCTCCACTCCACGTTTTTGTTTGCTTTGTCGAGGATCAGTTGGATGTAAGCATTTGGATTTATTTCTGGGTTCTCTATTATGTTCCATTGATCTATGTGCCTATTTTTATACCAGTACCATGCTGTTTTGGTGACTATGGCCTTATAGTATAGTTTGAAATCAGGTAGTGTGATGCCTCCAGATTTGTTCTTTTTGGTTAGTATTGCTTTGGCTATGCGGGCTCTTTATTGGTTCTGTATGAATTTTAGAATTTTTTTTCTAATTCTGTGAAGAATGATAGTGGTATTTGGATGGGGATTGCATTGAATTTGTAGACTGCTTTTGGCAGCATGGTCATTTTCAAAATATTGATTCTACCCACCCATGAGCATGGAATGTGTTTCCGTTTGTTCGTGTCATCTATGATTTCTTTCAGCAGTGTTTCACAGTTTTCCTCATAGAGGTATTTCAATTCCTTGGTTAGGTATATTCCTAAGTATTTTATTTTATTTTTTTGCAGCTATTATAAAAAGGTTTGATTCTTTGCTTGGTCGTTGTTGGTATATAGAAGAGCTACTGATTTGTGTACATTAATCTTGTATCTGGAAACTTTGCTGAATTATTTTATCAGTTCTAGGAGCTTTCTGGAGGAGTCCTTAGTGTTTCCAAGGTAAATGATCATGTCGTCAGCAAACAGTGACAGTTTAACTTCCTGTTTACGGATTTGGATGCCCTTTATTTCTTTCTCTTGTCTGACTGCTCTGGCTAGGACTTGCAGTACTATGTTGAAGAGGAGTGGTAAAAATGGGCATCCTTGTCTTGTTCCAGTTCTAGGAGGGAATGCTTTCAACTTTTCCTCTTTCAGTATTATGTTGGCTGTGGGTTTGTCATAGATGTCTTTTATTACATTAAGATATGTCCCTTGTATGCCTATTTGGCAGAGAGTTTAATTGTAAAGGGATGCCAGATTTTGTCTAATGCTTTTTCTGCATCTATTGAGATGATCATGTGATTTTTGTTTAAATTCTGTTTATGTGGTGTATCACATTTACTGACTTGTGTATATTAAACCATCCCTGCATCTCTTGTTTGAAACCCACTTGGTCATGGTGGATTATCTTTTTGATACATTGTTGGATTTGGCTAGCTAGTATGTTGTCAAGGATTTTAGCACCTGTGTTCATCAAGGATATCAGTCTGTGGTTTTCTTTTTTGGTTATGTCCTTTCCTGGTTTTGGTATTAGGGTGATGCTGGCTTCATAGAATGAATGAGGGAGGATTCCTTCTTTATCTTGTGGAATAGTGTCAAAAGGATGGGTACCAATTCTTTGAATGTCTAGTAGAATTTTGCTATGAATCTAGTCCTGGACTTTTCTTGTCGGTAATTTTTAAATTACCATTTCAGTCTCACTGCTTGTTATTGGTCTGTTCAGGGTATCTAATTCTTCCTAATTTAAGCTAGGAGGGTTGTATTTTTCCAGGAATTTATCCATCTCTTCTAGATTTTCTAGTTTATGTGCACAAAGGTATTCATAGTAGCCTTGAATGATCTTTTGTATTTCAGTGGTGACAGTGGTAATATCTCCTGTTTCGTTTCTTAGTGAGGTTTTTGGATTTTCTCTCTTCTTTTCTTGGTTAATCTTGCTAATGATCTATCAATTTTATTTATCTTTTCAAAGAACCAGGTTCTTGTTTCATTTATCATTTGTATTTTTTTTGTTTCAATTTCATTTAATTCTGCTCTGATCTTGTTTATTTCCTTTCTTCTGCTGGGTTTGGGTTTGGTTTGTCTTTGTTTCTCTAGTTCCTTGAGTTGTGACCTTAGAATGTCAGTTTGTGCTCTTTCAGTCTTTTTGTTATAAGCATTTAGGGCTGTGAACTTTCCTCTTAGCATCGCCTTTGCTGTATCCCAGAGGTTTTGATAGGTTGTGTCATCATTGTCATTCAGTTTGAAGAATTTTTAAATTTCCATCTTGATTTTGTTTTTGACCCAGTGCTCATTCAGGGTCAGGTTACCAAATGTCCATGTATTTGCATGGTTTTGAAGATTCCTTTTGGAGTTGATTTCCAGTTTTTTTCCACTGTGATCTGAGAGCATGCTTGATGTAATTTCAATTTTCTTAAATTTATTGAGGCTCATTTTATGGCCTATCATATGGTCTATCTCGGAGAAAGTTCCATGTGCTGTTGAATAGAATGTGTATTCTGCAGTTGTTGGATGAAATGTTCTGTATATATCTGTTAAGTCCATTTGTTCCAAGGTATAGTTTGAATCCATTGTTTCTTTGTTGACTTTCTGTCTTTATATCCTGCCTAGTGCTGTCAGTGGAGTATTGAAGTCCCCCACTATTATTGTGTTGCTGTCTATCTCATTTCTTAGATCTATTAGCAATTGTTTTATAAATTTGGGAGCTCCAGTGTTAGCTGCATATATGTTTAGGATTGTGATATTTTCCTGTTAGATTAGTCCTTTTATCATTATGTAATGTCCCTCTTTGTCTTTTTTAACTGCTGATGCTTTAAAGTTTGTTTTGTCTGATATAAGAATAGCTACCCCGCTTGCTTTTGGTGTCCATTTGCATGAAATGCCTTTTCCACCCTTTTACTTGAAGTTTATGTGAGTTCTTATGTGTTAGGTGAGTCTCCTGAAGGCAGCAGATAGTTGGTTGGTGAGTTCTTATTCATTCTGCAGTTTTGCATCTTTTAAGTGGAGCATTGAGGCCATTTACATTCAATGTTAGCATTGAAATGTGAGGTACCATTGCATTCATCATGCTCTTTGTTACTTGTGTAGTTTTTGTTTTTTGTTTTTTTTTTTTTTTGAGACAAACTCTCACTTAGTCGCCCAGACAGGAGTGCAGTGGCACAACCTCAGTTTGCTGCAATCTCCACCTCCTGGGTTCAAGCAATTCTGCTGCCCTCAGCCTCCCGTATAGCTAGGATTACAGGTGTCTGCCACCATGCCCAGCTAATTTTTTTGTATTTTTAGTAGAGACAGGGTTTCACCACGTTGACCAGGTTGGTTTTGAACTCCTGACCTCAAGTGATCTGCCCACCTTGGCCTCCCAAAGTGCTGGGATTATAACAGGTGTGAGCCACTGTGCCTGGCCTGGTTTTTTTGTTTTTTTGTTTTTGCTCTTTAACTTGCATTTTTGTTTTATAGGTCCTATGTGATTTATGCTTTAAAGAGGTACTGTTTTGATGTGTTTCCAGGATTTGTTTCAAGATTTAGAACTCCTTTTAGCAGTTCTTGTAGTGGTGGCTTGGTAATGGCAAATTCTCTGAGCATTTGTTTGTCTGAAAAAAAAAAAAAAAAACTGTATTTTTCCTTCATATATGATGATTAGTTTCACTGAATACCAAATGCTTGACTGATAATTATTTTGTTTGACGAGGCTGAAGACAGGGCCCCAATCCCTTCTAGCTTGTGGGGTTTCTGCTAAGAAATCTGCTGTTAATCTGACAGGTTTTCCCTTATTGGTTACCTGGTGCTTCTGTCTCACAGATCTTAAGATTCTTTCCTTCGTCTTAATTTTGGATAACCCGATGACAATGTGCCTAGGTGAAGATCTTTTTGCAATGAATTTCCCAGGTGTTCTTTGTGCATCTTGTTTTTGGATGTCTAGGACTCTAGCAAGGCCAGGGAAATTTTCCTCAATTATTCCCCCAAATATATTTTCCAAGCTTTTAGAATTCTCTTCTTCTTCAGGAACACTGATTATTCTTAGGTTTGGCCATTTAACATAATCCCAGACTTCTTGGAGGCTTTGTTCATATTTTTTCTTTTTTTTCCTTTTTTTTTTTCTTTTGGAGACAAAGTCTCACTCTGCCTTCCAGGCTGGAGTGCAGTGGAGTCCGGTCATTGCAGCTTGTTGAGACTGTCTTTGAACAAAGACTATCTACTTCAGAACACCCTTTGGTGCAAAACTTTCATGGTGTTAGTTTCAGATTTATTCCCTTTAACTCTAAGCCACTCAAAATAGTCACAACTATAGACATTCACAAGTGCTATAGTAGAAGAGCTCTCCTCTCCTTTATCTTGCAAAACACAAATAAATGAGCTCCTTCTAGTCTCTTTCTTTCCCTTCCTGAGCAACATTATAACATTTCCCTAAATCCATTAGGCGGGGCACTGCTAAGTAGATACCCATGCCAGGGAGGATAAAGTGAGAGTAGAAATCATTGTTGCCCAGTGCATTAGTCCATTCTTGCATTACTATAGAGAAATACCTAACGCAGGGTAATTTATTAAGAAAAGAAGTTTAGTTGACTCAGAGTTCTGCAGACTTTACAAGCATGTGCTAGCCTCTGCTCAGCTTCTGGGGAGGCCCCTGGAACATGGCAGGAGGTGCAGCAGGAGCAGGCACATCACATGGCCAAGCAGGTGTAATGCAAAGAGAGGTGTCACACTATCACAAGGACATAACCAAGCTATGAAGAATTGGCCCCCATGGCCCAAACACCTGCCATCAGGCTCCACTTCCAACACTGGTGATTACAATTCATCATGAAATTTAGAGGGGGCAACTATCACCCAAGGAAGGGTGTCAGGATCTAAGCAGGCAAGGAGGGTGTCCATATGGTAAGGAGAGGGCCATAGCCAGGGTGGGCAAGCATACCCTGAGTGTGGTAAGGAGGGCATCCATGCAGTGGAAGGGGTGCTGCTGGCCATGGGAAATTGGTGGCATGCAGGATGACGGAGCAAAGAAATAAATATATGAAGGATAACAGGAGCCAGGTTTCTTACTGTCAGAGGAGGGAGTTACAAATATGGAAAATGAGAAACTAAAATGAACCCTAGTATTAAATTTAAATTGAATGGACTGAGCACAGTGGTTCACACCTATAATCCCAGCACTTTGTGAGGGCAAGGCAGGAGGATCACTTGAGCCTAGGAGTTTGAGACCAGCCTGGGCAACATAGTGAGACCCTACCTCGGTAAATAAAAAAGAAAAAAGAAATAAGTAAATTGAAGATACTGGTGTGAGCTGAGGTTTTCATTAGATAGATAGACATGACATATATATATATATGTATATATATATATATAAAATAAATTGATAATTTACCAATATGTAAATATATTATGTAGCATGTTTCCATCTATGTCATTATATTTCTACATATATTGGTGTATATGTATATGCATACACATATTCCCTAGCTCTGTCCACTGAAAAGGCCTAGGGCAGACCTACTCCAATAGCAATGAGCATATATTGAGCTCAGATCCTGGCTTCTTAGTACTATTCTCTTATAAAAGGAATCATTGCTACTTGAAGAAATGGCTGATTGCAGGATCAGGGCAGGAAAATTATAAGTTGAGCCTGGAATATCTTGTGCCCAGCAGTAGGAAGTACTCAGTGCATAGTAAGAGCATATCTATAGGACATAGAAGTCAGTGTGAGGCAATCCTCTGGGCAAATCAGGAACAATCTGAGCATCAAAATGAAAAACAATCGTAATGGATTACAACCCACTGAATTGAATAGGATGCCACATCCATGCTGATGTAAATAAAATAAATGAATAAATTGAACATTTGGTGAGAAATGGAATATATACATAGTTCCCAAGTATCTCTCAACAAAATTCTTAGTAAGTACAAAGGGAAAAGAGTAGCTACAGTGGAAAAGCTTGGCAGAAGCCACCCTAGTCAAGTGATCCGAGTGGGCAGAAACAGTGTTAGAACAAAACAAAATCATGTGCCACCTGATGGGAGGCAACAAGAAGAACACAGCAACACTTTAGTGCTATTTCTGACAAGGATGAATCCAACCTGAATGACAGCTGGAATCCAACCATAAGGATGCATCAACTGAACTGTAAACTCAGGGACATTCCACTAAATAACTAGTGTGTAATCTTGAAACGTGCTAAGATCATTAAAATGAAGGAAAGATTGAGGAAGTGTTGCAAACTGGAAGGGACTAAAGAAGCATGACAACCAAATAACTCATGATTCTGAACTGGCTCCTTTTTCTATAAAGGACATTAATGGGATAGTTGGCAAAACTTGATCAGGGGCTTAAAGATTATATGGTAACAATGTACCAATGTCCATTTCCTGATTGTGCTGGCTGTTTTGTGGTTATCTAGAAAAATGTCCTGGTTTATAGAAAATACAAAAAAGGATTCAGGAGGAAGAGGAGGCAGACCAAGATGGCTGAATAGAACCATCCAGCAGTCATGCCTCCCTTAGGAACATCAAATTGAATGACTGTTTACACAAGAAAGCACATTCAATAGGAACCAAAAAAAAAAAAAATGAGGTAAGTAATCACAGTACCTGGTTTTAACATAATATCAAGGAAAGACACATTGAAGATGTGTCTTTCTTCATTCATTGCCTACACCACCCTTGTCCCAATCCCAGGCAGTGCAGTGCAGGCAGAATCTGTGTGCTTGGGGGAAGGACAGCAAGGTGATTGCAGGACTTTGCATTGAAACTCCATGTTGCCCTGTCATGAAGAAATACAACACTGGGCAGAAGTCCACCAGTGCCCAAGGAGGAAGCATTTAGACCAGCACTGGGCCAGAGGGAAATCCTCTGCCCCAGAAGGAGGAAACCAAGTCTTAACTAGCTTCACCACCAACTGACTAAAGTGGCCTGGGGCCCCAAATAAATTTAAGTGACAGTCATGCCAAAAGAACTGAAGTTCTTGGGCAAGCCCTGGTGCTTCACTATTCTTAGAGGCTGTGGGTTTGGGGTGCAACCCTGTGTGATACCAGCTGCAGTGACCAGGGAAGTTCCTGCATCATCCCTCCCCTAACTTCAGGCATTGCAGGATGGAGAGAGACTCCTCCTGCTTAGGGGAAGGAGAGGGAAGATTACAGAGGACTTTGTTTTGTAACTGGGTAGCAGCTCAGCCACAGTAAAGTGCTGGGTGGAATCCTGAAGGCTTCTACTCCAGGCCTTTGCTCCCAGAGCATTTCTAGGCTCACCTCAGGCCAGAAGGGAATCTGTTGTCCAGGTGGGATGGACTGAGGTCCAACATGATTCACTACTTGCTGACTAAAATTGCCTTGGATCTTGAATAAATATCAGCAACAGCCAGGCAGTAGCAGGTATGGGCCTTGGATGAGCCTCAGTACTGTGCTGTTCTAGGAGGACGTGGGCTTCAGGCACAACCCAGAGTGGTGCTAGCTATGGTAGCAACAGAAGTGCCTGTGTCACCCTTCCCTAAACTCCAAGCAGTTCAGCATAGAGAGACTCCTTCTTGGGGCAAAGAGAGGGAAGAGGGTGATGGACTTTGCCTGGGAACCCAGAGAATTTTCTATCTTCCCCACGTTCACCAAGGCCGTGCATCTGTGAGTCTGCAAGAGCTGCAGAATACCTGGGCTTAGGGTGTCCTCTAGTGCTGAAATGACTGAAATGCTTAAGTGATCACAGGCTTAGGTAAAAACACTCAATCCCCTTTGAATTCTTGGAAAGCCTTCTCACAAAGAATGAATACAAACAAGGCCAGCCTGCAAAGACTGGAATAAACACCTAACTCTTCAATGCTCAGACATTGATGAATGTCCACAAGCATCAGGAACATCCAAGAAAATGTGACATCATCAAACAAACTAAACAAGGCACCAGTTATTAATCCTGGAGTGATAGATATGTAAGCTCTCAGACAGTGAATTCAAAATGGAGGTCTTGACGAAGCTCAATTAGCTTCAAGATAACAGAGAAAAAACTCAGAATTCTATCAGAGAAATTTAACAAGGAGATTGAAATAATTTTAAAAATCAAACAGAAATCCAGGAGCTAAAAAATTGAATTGACAAACTGCAAAGTGCATCAGAGTGTCTCAACAGCAGAACTGATCAAGCAGAAGAAATAATGGTGAGCTTGAAGACAGGCTATTTGAAAATATGCACTCAGAGAAGAAAAATGAATTAAAATACACCTACGAGATCTACAAAATAGTCTCAAAATGGCAAATGAAGAGTTGTTGGCCTCAAAGAGGATGTAGGCAGAATATAAGATGTAAGAGATAAAGGCAGAAAGTTTTTCAATGAAATAGTAACAGAGAAGTTTCCAAACCCAGAGAAAGACATGAATATCCAGGCACAGGAAGGTCAAAGAACACCAAGAAGATTCCATTCAAATAAGACTAAATCAAGGCATATGAAAATCAAATTCTCAAAGGTCAATGACAAGGAAAGGATCCTAAAAGTGGCAAGATAAAAGAAGCAAAAAGCAAAACCCAACTATATGCTAAACAAAGTCACTTTACCAATGAAGACACACATAACCTGAAAATAAACATATGGAAAAAAAAATTCTATGCAAACGAAACCTGCCCCCCACCCCTGCAAAAAAAAGAAAAGAAAAATAGCAGAAGTAACTATGGTTATCTCAGATAAAACAGATTTTAAGATGACTATGGTAATCTCAGTTAAAACAGATTTTAAGAAAAAACTGTGAAAGAAAGCTATTAAATAATGATAAAGGATCAATTCAGCAAGAAGATATAACAACTGTAAACATATAGGCACCTGATGCTGGAGCACACAGATATAGAAACCAAATATTATTAGAGCTAAAGAGAGAGATAGACCCCAATACAATAATGGTTAGGGACTTCAACACCCCGCTTTCAGCATTGGAGAGATCATCTAGACACAAAATCAACAAAGAAATATTGGACTTAATCTGTACTATAAACCAAATGCTCCTAACAAACATTTATATAACATTTAGTTCAACAAAATACACATTCTTCTCCTCAGGACATGGAACAGTCTCAAAAATAGATCATATGTTAAGCCACAATACAAGTCTCAAAATTTTTTTTAAAAAGTGAAATCATATCAAGTATCCTTTCTAACCACAAAGAAATAAAACTAGTAATCAGTAACAACAGGAATCTTGGAAACTATACTAATATGAAAATTAAACAACATGCTCCTGAATGATCAATGGGTCAATGAAGAAATTAGGAAGGAAATTTTAGAATTTCTTAAAACAATGAAAGTGGAAATAAAACATCCCCAAATCTATGGGATACAGCAAAAGCAATACTAAGAGAGAAGTTTATAGTATGTATATCAAAAAAGTAGATAATAAGTACCTATATCAAAAAAGGAGAAAGTTTAAATAAACAACCTAATGACAAATCTCAAGGAACTAGAAAAGCAAGAACATACCAAACCCAAAGTTAGTAAGAGGAAAGAAATGATAAAGATCAGGGCAGAAATAAGTAAAATTGAGACTAAAAAATCAATACAGAAGATCAATGAAATAAAAAGTTGGTATTTTGAAAAACATAAACAAAATTGACAAACTTTTAGTAAACAAAGAAAAAAGAGAGAAGATCTAAATAAATAAAATCAGAAATTTTAAAAAAGGAGACAACAACTGAGACCATAGAAATACAAAGAATCATTAGAGACTATTATGAACAACTGTATACCAAGGAACTGGAAAACCTAGAAGAAATGCATAAATTCCTAGACACATAAAACCTAACAATATTGAGCCATGAAGAAATACAAACTGAAAAAAACAATACTTTAAGTTCTAGGGTACATGTGCATAACGTGCAGGTTTGTTACATATGTATACTTGGGCCATGTTGGTGTGCTGCACCCATCAACTCGTCAGCACCCATCAACTCGTCATTTACATCAGGTATAACTCCCAATGCAATCCCTCCCCCCTCCCCATGATAGGCCCCAGTGTGTGATGTTCCCCTTCCCGAGTCCAAGTGATCTCATTGTTCAGTTCCCACCTATGAGTGAGAACATGCGATGTTTGGTTTTCTGTTCTTGCGATAGTTTGCTGAGAATGATAGTTTCCAGCTGCATCCATGTCTCTACAAAGGACACAAACTCATCCTTTTTTATGGCTGCATAGTATTCCATGGTGTATATGTGCCACATTTTCTTAATCCAGTCTGTCACTGATGGACATTTGGGTTGATTCCAAGTCTTTGCTATTGTGAATAGTGCCGCAATAAACATACGTGTGCATGTGTCTTTATAGCAGCATGATTTATAATCCTTTGGGTATATACCCAGTAATGGGATGGCTGGGTCATATGGTACTTCTTCTTCTAGATCCTTGAGGAATCGCCATACTGTTTTCCATAATGGTTGAACTAGTTTACAATCCCACCAACAGTGTAAAAGTGTTCCTATTTCTCCACATCCTCTCCAGCACCTGTTGTTTCCTGATTTTTTAATGATCGCCATTCTAACTGGTGTGAGATGGTATCTCATTGTGGTTTTGATTTGCATTTCTCTGATGGCCAATGATGATGAGCAAAAAAAAAAAGAAAAGAAAAAAACAATAACAAGTAAAGAGCTAGAAACAGTAATAAAAAGTCTCCCATCAAAGAAAAACCTGGGACCGGATGGATTCACTGCTGAATTCTACCAAATATTTAAAGAACTAATAACAAACCTACTCAAACAATTCCCAAAAAACCAAGGAGGGGAGAATACTTCCAAATTCAGTCTGTGAGGCCAGCATTACCCTGATACCAAAACCACACAAAGATACAACAACAAAAAAAAGAAAACTATATGTCAATATCTCTGATGAACATAGATGTAAAAATCCTCAATAAAATAGTAGGAAATCAAATTCAATGTCAATATCTCTGATAAACATAGATGTAAAAATCTTCAATAAAACACTAGGGAATCAAATTCAACAGCACAATAAAAAGTTGGAATGTAAAGATGGTTCAACATGTGCAAATCAGTAAACATGATATATTATATTAACAGAATGAAGGACAAAAACTACGTGATCATTTTAATAGATGTCAAGATGTCATTTAATAAAATTCAGCATCCCTTCATGATAAAAATCATCTCAAGAAACTGGGTATAAAATAACATACCTCAACATTATAAAGGCCATATACAAGAAACCCACAGCTAGTGTCATACTTAATGGAGAAAACTGAAATATTTTCCTTTAAGATCTAGACAAGACAAGGATGCCCACTTTTACCACTTTTCTTGAACATAGTATGGAGAGCCCTAGTCAGAGCAATTAAACAAGAAAACGAAATAAAGGGTATCCAAATTAGGAAAGAAGAAGTCAAATTGTTCTTGTTTGCACATGATATAATCTTACATTTAGAAAAACCTGAAGACTCAGCTAAAAAATCCATTAGAACTGATAAACAAATTCAGTAAAGCTGCAGGATACAAAAACAACAGACAAAACATCAATAGCATTTATATATGCCAACAGCAAACAATCTGAAAAAGAAACCAAGAAAGCAATCCTATTAACAATAGCTGCCAAAAAACAACAAACCTAGAAATAAACTTAACCAAAGCAGTGAAAGATCTCTACAACAAAAACTGTAAAACATTGATGAAAGTTATTAAAAAGGACACACAAAAACAGAAAGATAGCCCCCATGTTCATGGATTAGAAAAATCCATATTGTTAAAATGTCCATACTACCAAAAGTGATCTGCAGATTCAACACAATCCCTATCAAAATGCCAGTGACATTCTTTATGGAAATAGAAAAAGAATCCTAAAATTTGTATGGAACTACAAAAGACCCTGAGTAGACAAAGTAATCCTGAGCAAAAAGAACAAAGCTGGAGGCATCACATTACCTGACTTCAAATTATGCTACAAAGCTACAGTAACAAAACCAGCATGGTACTGGCATAAAAGCAGACAATAGACCAACTGAACAGAACAGAGAATCCAGAAATAATCTACACATTTACAAACAAACTAACAAGTTTGTTTTTGATGAAGGCACCAAGAACATACATTGGGGAAAGGAGAGTCTCTTCTGCAATAGTATTGGGAAAATTGGATATCAATGTCCAGAAGAATGAAACTAGATTCTTACCTCTTACTATGTATGAAAGTCAAACAAAAATGGATTAAATACTTAAATGTAAGACCTGAAACTATGAAACTACTAGAAGGAAACATCAGGGAAATACTTCAGGACATTGATCTGGGCAACGATTTTTTGAGTAAGATCGCAAAAGCACAGGCAACTAAAGCAAAAAGTGGACAAATGGGATCACAACAAGCTAAAAAGTTTCTGTACAGCAAAAGAAACAATCAACAAAGAAGCAGCCTACAGAATGGAAGAAAATATTTGCAAACTATTTAACTGACAAGGGATTAATAACCAGATATACAAGAAACCCAAACAACTCCATAGCAAAAAATAAAATAATCTGATTAAAAACAGGCAAAATATCTGAATAGACATTTCTTAAAAGAGGACTTACAAATGGCCAACAGGTATATGAAAAAATGCTTAACATCACTAATCATCAGAAAAATACAAATCAAAACCACATGAGATATAATCTCACTCCAGTTAAAATGTCTTTTATAAAAAATAAATAAATAAAGATTCTGACAAGGATGCCAAGAAATGGTAATACTTATACACTGTTGGTGGGAATGTAAATTAATACAGTATAGAAACAGTATGGCTGTTCCTCAAGAAACTAAAATGAGAGCTCCCATATGATCCAACAGTCCCACTGTTGGGTACATATTGAAAAGAAATGAAATCAGTATACTGAAGAGATATCTGCACTCCCATGTTTATTGTAGCACTATTCACAATAGTCAAGGTATGGAGTTAATCTAAGGGTGCATCAGTGGATGAATGGATCAAGAAAATGTAGCACATATACCCAATGGAATATTATTCCACCATAAAAAGGAATGAAATCCTGTTATTTGTAACAAAATGAATGGAACAGGAGGACATCATGTTAGTAAAATAAGCCAGACATAGACAGAAATATCACATGTTCTCACTCATAGTTAGGATCTAAAAAAAAAAATTGATCTTGTGGAAGTAGGGAGTAGAATGATGGTTACCAGAGGCTGGGAAGGGTAGTGGACAGGTGAAGATAAAAAGGGGGCCAGTAATAGAACAAAAATGCAGTCAAATAGTAGAAATAAGATCTAGTGTTCAATAGCATATTAAGGTACAGTTAACAATAATTTATTGTATATTTTGAAATAACTAGAGGAATGGATTTGGAATGTTCCCAATATAGGGAAATAATAAATTCTTGAGGTAATGGATATCCCAGTTACCCTGATTCAAACATTACACATTGCATATATGTGTCAAAATATCACATCTTCCTCATAAATATATACAAATATTATATATTCATAAAAATTAAAAATATTCAGGAATAATGGATGTCAAGATGCCAATTTATACTCAAATGAGTAAGGAAAATAAAGCTCTTCTACTTGCAACTTTTGTATAACTTTGTAACTGTGTCAAAATAAAAATAAATGATACATAATTGTTATGGAACTGGTGCCCATTTGTTTACAAAATGTACAATATATTCTACTTTATGTATTATTTTTTCCAATACATTGTTCCTAGCAAATGAGACCATTAAAAAGGAATGTTATTATTATTATTTTTTAAGAGTGTCTTGCTCTGTCGCCCAGGCTGGAGTGCAGTGGTGTAATCTTGGCTCACTGCAACCTCTGCCTGCCACATTCAAGTGATTCTCACGCCTCAGCCTCCCGAGTGGCTGCACCACCACGTCCAGATAATTTTTGTATTTTTAGTAGAGACAGGGCTTCACCATGCTGGCCAGGCTGGTCTCAAATTCCTGGTCTCAAGCAATTAGACCACCTCAGCCTCCCAAAGTTCTGGGATTACAGGCGTGAGCCACTGCACCCAGCCGGAATGTTACTTTATTTGATCAAAATTGCATTTTTACTTTGAACAATAAAAGCCTCTACTTAGTGATTATTCCAGCACTTATCTTTCTTAACTAAGTAATGAGAAGTAATGACATTAATTTTACCAGCAGGCTGTTTAGTTTCTGAAATTAAATACCCTAACAGAAGCTAACTACCTCTGCTGCTCAGTTTTTGATTTAATTCAGTGAGCAAATTGGAGTAGACTTCTTGGTCAGGTGACATCATTGATATGAGAACAAGTTGGGACTGTTACTGGCCCCCCTGAGAATGTTTTTCTCTATGGCAGTTGACGTTGAAAACCTGCGGGGTGCGTGTGCGTGTGTGTGTGTGCAGGGTGGTTGTAGAGGAGAAAGGGGTGGTATGGGGGCCCAGCAAAGGCAGGCATTTACTAATGCATTCTAGCTTTCACCTTCTCAAAAAAAATTTTTTTTGAATGAGATCTGAATTCCCAAATGCAAGATACAGAGCAGCTGTCAAACTTAAGTTCTGAGTTTTCTAATGTAATATTTTAATTTCATAATACTAACTTTGATTTTAAATAAAATCTAATATTTTAATTTCATAATACTAACTTTAACTCTAATTCCATAATTCTAACAACTGTTAGAATGACTCCCTATTGAATCAGAATTTGAGTAAGCTGCAAAATTTATGAGTCTAAGTTTCCTCACACTTAAACTAATAACCATAATAATGAGAATTAAATGAGATGACAAAAGAAGCTAGCATGGGGTTAGATTCATAGGAAACAGTCAATAAATTGTGACTCATGATTATTTGGTTTGAAAGGAGGCACAGAAACAATAGCTATGTGGCCTTCAATAAACTACATAGCCTCTCTGATTCTCTTTTTTAATGCACAACTCATATTTAATATTCTATCCAAGGTCATTTTCCTCTCCTGATGGAGGAGGCTAACCTGATGGCCTTACTAGCTTGGGGTTGAGGGTGCGACGGAATGGTCTATCTCATCATCGCCTTCCCCTCTGTTGTCCTGGGATAGTTGCTCATAAGGAGGGCGGTGTTAGACATGAGGGAGGCAGGTGACTCAGATGTATGCCTTAAGTGAATAGACCTGGAAAACAGGGTATGGACCAGACACTGAATCAAGCCAGACAGAGGCAAAGGGAGTATTTGAGATGAAAGGTGTCAAGTACGTAGTGCGCAGGGCCTTGGAGTGATTCCTACACTAAGAAAGTAGCTGTGGAAACTTTACCCATCCCAATCCCAGCTCCTGCAGGTGGGGCTGGCAGGGGACTTAGAGAAGCAACCATGGTGCTTCTCAAGCAACCAGACATCATGGGTGGCTGCTGAGGGGAGGCCCAGAGCTTTCCCCAGCTGAAGTAGGCTTTGATAAACTCTAGAGTGCTTCTAAGGAGCAGGTAATTGTACCTCTGGAGGTCCAGGACCTCTTCAGTCATACAACTAAGTCCCTATTTTGGATCACTGAGGTGGTTTCCTGAGGGATGGTGTGGAGAATCAGATGAGGGGTGACCTCTGAGCTTCAGCGCATCACAAGCAGCGGCCTTCTAACCTCAGATCTGAGGTCTTCTTCCTCAAGGCACAATTTATGCAGAGCTGCTTACTGAAGGGGGGGAATAAACATCCCCCCAGCTACTCCACACCACCATACTGGTATAGGTGAATCCAGGCTCTGTGTGTTTAAAAGGAGAAGAATTCACAAAAGACAAAAGAGTGTGTACATGTATGTAGAATGGGTGAAGGAAGCTTGTCCCCTGCTCATGCGTGAGCACGTGTGTGTGTGTGTATGCAAACCTCTGATCTGTGAGCAGCCACTTCTCCCTCCCCTCTGAAGGCCTCCCTGAGTCACAGCCCTTCCTTCCCAAAGAATTGCCCCTATTTGCCTTATAAGGCAACACTGAGGCTTCTAATTTCTCTTCTTCAAGCTATCGGAAGTAAAATAGCAGGTGCCAAGAGGCGTGGCCCAGGGTCACATTGCCACAGTGACTCAGCAACAGTCATTTTGGAAAGCAAGCCCCAGTGTGGCTGCTCATTCTTCAGCAGGCTTTCCGAGATAGGCACCGGAGAGGCTGCCCTGTGCTGCCTGCCGCTGCCGGGAGCTGCCTGGTGATTGTCCCCAACTTGCTTGCCTGCTCTGACCGTGCCCTGGAGTCAACAGACAATAATTCCCAGCCCCTTGGAGAAATTTCAGGAGGCTCCTTGTGGGTGTCCCAGTAGGAGCCAGGAGTGGTGAGGTGGGCATGCCCTTGACATCTCTTCCATCGACCCACTAAAATGTTCCCAGAAGGCCCAGCCTGCTTCTGAAGGCCCATCAGCTAGCTCAACCCCAGGCATCTCATTCCGGAAACAATAACCTTGTTTGTCCCCATTTTCCCACCTCTGACTAATGAAAATTTTTACCCTAGCGAAGGGGATGGGCTGGAGGGGAAAACTGGGGTCCTGGATACCAGTCAGAGGTGAGATGGAGATGATATTGTGAGGAGAGGAAAGATAGATGTGAGATATACCATGAAGGACAATGGCCCGGCTTGGTGACTACCTACACAGAGCTGAGAGGCACGTGGAGGCTAAGGCTAGGATTCTGAACATGGGGATGATGGTCTTGCACCCATTTTCCAGCCATTGCTTTAGATTTCATTTCCACTTGTTTTTTATTCTTTTTGGATAGTGTAGAAAAGAGTAACCTTGATACAAGAGGACATGGGCTCTGTGTCCTCCTTGTAGACAGGTTCTCTCTCTTCTGAGGGCTTTACTTTGTCATCTATAAAAGAAAGAGGCTGGGCACAGTGGCTCATTCCTATAATCCCAACACTCTGGGAGGCTGAGACGGGTGGATCACTTGAGGTCAGGATTTCGAGACCAGCCTGGCCAATATGGTAAAACCCCATCTCTATCAAAAACTACAAAAATTAGCCAGGCATGGTAGTGCACCCCTGTAATCCCAGCTACTCGGGAGGCTGAGGTGGGAGAATTGCTTGAACCCAGAAGGCAGAGGTTGCAGTGAGCCAAGATTGCACCACTGCACTCCAGCCTGGGCGACAGAGCAAGACTTCATCTCATAAACAAACAAACAAACAAACAAATAAATAAATAAATAAATAATAAAATGGGGAACGATTGCGCTTCATTTATCCAAAGAAAATGAAAATGAAATGTCTGTAAGCTAGGCCAAATAAGTGTAGATAATTGCAGCCTCATTCTGTCTAGCAAACTCACCCTTGTATCTCGTGCCAGGTCTCAAGAAACACCAAAAAGGGCCTGAGGTTCACCTTCCTTGCTCCTACACCCACCTTGTGGCTGCTTTGGGAATGGCGTGCTACAGTTAAGGGACGGTAAGCAGAAACAAAGAGAAAGAAAAGGCTTGGCAAATTTACAAATAGAAAATGATTTGTTGGTTATCCCCCAATTTAGTTAATAAGTCTAATGCATTGCCAGTCAAAAGCCCTTGATAAGATGGTTCTAAAATTCATATGGAAAAATAAATGAGCAAGAATAAACAAGACAAATTTGAAAAATAAGAAAAAGGGAGAGAAAAATAATATTCAAAAGCTACAGTTATAGGCCTGGTGTGGTGGCTCACGCCTGTAATCTCAGCACTTTGGGAGGCCAAGGTGGGAGGATTGTTTGAGCTCAGGAATTTGAGACCAAGCTGAGCAACATAGTGAGACTGCGTGTCTATTTTTAAAAAGAAAAGAAAAAAGAAAATGATTAATGTGACAGGTGGCATTTTCCAAAGACAGCCACAGTGGTGTCTCCAATCCCACTTGCTCTTGGCAAAATGACGTTTCTATGTTTCATTAGCATTCAAATGTCAGAGTCAGCATTCAAAGCCAGGCAGTTAATGACATCAAACTCAAGCCCATGACTACTCACCAGCATTGTTCTGAGTAATCAATGCCTTCAATAATCCTACTAGGTAAAACTTCTGGTAGACCCATCGGAAAGAAGAGGAGGCTCATACAAGAATTGCAAATTGCACTAGACAGGAAAGGAAGAAATAAAGAACAGAAGACAGGGATTTTATGAAAAAATATTTGATCTCATCAGTAATCAAGGAAATAAAATTGAAACAAAGATGAGATGTGATGTCATAACTACTAAATTACAAAACTGAAAAATAAAAGAAATTGTTATTACAAAATTTACATACTCATATACTACAAGAAGTTAAATTTAATACTTTAGAAAGCAATGTGGCAGTGATGATATACATGTATTATATTGTGTTTAAAAAGTTGGACTTAGATTTACTTCTAAGAGTTAATCTTAAGGAAATAATTCAAAACAATAACATTGTTTTCACACAAAGATGTTCTTTGCAAAGTTATGTGTATAATTAGAAAAAGTAACCCTATTTTCTATCAGAATGTGAATGAGTAATAGAAATACATAATAAAAGAAATAAGGATATACTTTCACTTATAGAAACTATGTTAATAGATAAATTTGCATAGGAAAATAACAGGAGACATTATGCAAAAATAATCATAGCATGTGAGAGCACTAAAGTCAACTCAATTTTCAAGATGCTTAATAATTTTGCCATTCTGTTTAAAATTTATTTTTAGAAGAACAAAACTGTTTTGATGATGCTCCTGTGCAGGCCAGTCTCTTTCTAGATCACAATTTATATCTTAAAGAGTCAAAACCAGGAAATCCCACCCTGTCATCTGGCACAAAACAGGTTTCTTCCTGCCCTGTTGGGATATGGTAGCAGCCAGCAATCAACTACCCAGGGCCATCCAGAAGTTCACCAGCACTGCCCCTGTGCCTTCCACGGGGAGGAGTCAGGCCTGGAGCGTCCGCGGTGCCTGCCGTGGGTGTCTGACATTCTTCGTCATCGAGGCCTGTCTGCTGGCAGCTGAGGTCCTTGACAGTTGGTTAATCTGCAGTGGAATTTAAAGCCAAAGTCGGTAGTTGAATTATTCTGTTATCCAGATTGAGGATTAACACCTCTATTGAGTTGATGTGGAAAATGGCTCAGAAAGTCCCCTTGACAAGCTCTCTCTTTATCAAAAAACCACTCCAATCTCACCTACTTTGCAATTTGCAGTAAGTGCTGGTATTAAACAAAATTATAATAGGTAGATTCAGAGCCTGCCCACTCTTCCCAGCACCCAGAGATGAGGAAGCAATAACTCAACCTTGGCCCCCTCCGAATCCCCTAGGGTGAATCTGACTAGGTCTTCACAGAACCCAAACCACCTTTCACGACCTTCCTCCCCTGGAGAAAACAGGTCCCCACGCTTCTCTCTTACTGGGCTCCAACCCATCCTCCACATGAGAGCTAGAAAGGGTTCTACAAAAATCCTCTGGTGACCTCCCATTGCACAGGTGATAGAAAACACTGCTGCCGCACCCTACAGGGCTCTGCCTAGCCTGGCCCAAGGCTTTTCCAGCAGAGTACTTGAACTTGTCCCACCCTCCACCAGGGACATTCTCTTCCCCTTCTCCTAAAGTCACCAATTCATCCTGGTTTGCCTGGCACTTTCCTTTTAGCGTTGAAAGTCCTACATCCTGGGAAACCTCTCATTGCCCAGCAAACCAAAGCAGTGGATCAAGCTACTTTTTATTCCCCAACCCACACTCCTAAGGTCTTATCTTAAAATCCACTTGCCAGAGGGCCTGGCTCCTCCCATCTCCCCCACACCCACCATATCTAAAGTGGGTCCTGATTGCTATTCTCTCTCATGACACTCTTCTTTTGCTTGAGGCACCTTTTAATTATTTGCTCCTTCATTCACAATTATTGAATTTCTCTTAGGTGCTCTGCATGGTGTTATGGGCTAGGGCTAAAGCAGGAAGCTGAGTAGACAAAGCCCCTATCTTCATGAGCTTACATCCCAGTGAAAGGCAAGAGTATAAGCAAAGGAATCCGTAGGTAAAACACATAGTATGTTAGGTTACATTCGGTGTGCGAGAGAAAAACAAAGCAGGGAACAGGGATAGAGATGTCAGGGTTAAGGATGCCATTTGCAGTTTTCGATAGGGCCCCCCCCGGGAGGCCTAATTGAAGTTACATTTTTATAAAGACCTAAAAGAACAGTAGAGAAGAAGGAAAAGAATTCCTGAGGGGAACTATTCTGATGGGTTGAACAGAACATGCAAAAGCCCCAGGTAAAGAATAGCAAAGAAGCCAGGATAACAGGAGCTGAGGGTGCAGAGGAGAAGTAGCAGGTGGTGAAGGCAGAGGAAGTGGAGGCCTGACTCTGTGGGTGTGGGACCTGGTAGGCCATGTGGCTCATGTGGCTTTTCTGCTGAGTGAGATGGGAAGCTAAGCTGGGTTTGAATCAGGGGAGTGACATGATCTGCCTTACAGTTTAAAAAGGGCACTCTGGCAAACACCTGTTAAGAGACTTTCAAAATATTCTGGGTAAGAGATGGGGGTGGATTAAATAAGGGTAGAAGCAGTAGAGTTGATGAGAAGTTATTTAATCCTGTATATATTTTGAAGGTAGGGCTGGGGAGATCTCCTGATACCGTGGATATGGGTGGTGTGTTAGTCTGTTCTCACACTGCTAATAAAGACATACCCGAGACGGGTAATTTATAAAGGAAAGAGGTTTAACCGACTCACAGTTCCACATGGCTGGGGAGGCCTCACAATCATGGCAGAAGAAGAAAGAGCAAAGGCATGCCTTACATGGTGGCAGGCAAGAGGGCTTGTGCAGGGGAACTCCCATTTATAAAACCACCAGACCTCGTGAGACTTATTCATTATCACAAGAAAAGTATGGGGGAAACCGCCCCCAGGATTCAATAATCTCCACCTGGCCCCACCGTTATTACAGTTCAAGGTGAGATTTGGGTGGGGACACAGCCAAATCAGGTGGGAAACAGAGTGGAGATGGTTCCAACATCATAGTGCTTCCATTCCCTGAGATAAGAAAGACCTGCTGCCTGTGATGCAGCAGGTTTGTGGGGGGTGGAACAATTGGAGATCACTTTTGAACAGGCTGATTTATAGATCATTAGACATCAAGGAGAACGTTAGACATATGAGTCTAGAGCTCAAGAAAGAGACCTGGGCTGGAAATGTATATTGGAAGTTGTCAGCATAGAGATTATATTTAAAACCATGACACTGAATGCAATCACGAAATGAGCTAAATAGAGACAGAAGAGAGGAAAGGCCCAGGAGCTAAGGTTGAGGACACTTCTTAACTTGGGATTGGGAAGATGCAAAGCAGAAGGAGTGGTCAGAAGGATAGAGCAAAGCCACACACGTGTGGTGTTCTGGAGGCCCATTGAAGGGTTGGAGGGTACTCAGCTATGTCAAAGACTGCTGGTTGGTCAAGGAAGAGTGGGGCTAAGAATTGACCATTGCATTTAGTATTGTGGAGGTCATTAGATGTATTTAAGGCAGTTTCAGTGCACTGTTCGAGCTTAAGCCTGATTGGAGTAGGTTCAAGGGAAATCAGGAGGAGACAGTATGAACCACTCTTTCAAGGGATTCTGCTGCTAATGGAAGAATAGAAAGGAGGGTAGTACTTAGGGTGGGAAGTGCAGAAAGGAGAGGAATTTTTTTCTGTTTTATTTCTATCATTATTGTCATTTTATTTTGTTTGAATGTGGAAGGCAAAACGCATACATTTTTTGCTCACAGGAATGATCTGGAAAAGAAGCAAAAAAATAGGCAATGCAGGGAAGAGAAATTGATGATGATAGAAATGCGTGAGTGAGTCAGAAGCAATAAGGTCTAGGATCAATGCAGAGGTGGAAACTGGGCTAGGAACGCAGACAGCCAGTCCTAAGAAATAAGAGAGAAGCTAGAGTTTATACACACAGATGCTGGAAGGTGGGTAGACATAGTGGTAGGAGGATATGGAAGTTGTTTTCAGATAGCTTCCATATTCTCAATGAAATAAGGAACAAGTTTTATCAATCAGTGACCAATTTGGAAAACATGAAACATTCTCAAACAGAGAGAATTTTAATGGAAGGAATTGGGTGCAAAAGGCTGGAAGTACTGAAGAAGACAATGGGAGAGAGGGGACCTGTAAGGCGACCAGCGACTTGCAGGCTAAACTGCTGCCAATGCTGAGCAGGAGCTACCTCCTCTGTAGGTGCTGGAAATGCTGGTGTGGCTGGAAGCTGCAGTTGCCTGCAGGCAGCTGCCATTGTCAAATCCAGAATAAGAATGATTTCTCTCCTCCTCCTGCTTTCTAATCTGTGTCAGGGTCTCCTTGGCAGATGCTAACTGGAAAGCAGCTGACAACAGTTTGGAAAATAGAGTTTTGAGACTTCTGCCCCCTGCAATACAAGGAATATGTTGAAAAGTCAGGAATCAAGCTAAACACCACAAACCACACAAGACTGTCATCTGAGAATGAGGATGGGGGAGGGATATCGGAAGTTTGGGGAGAGACGAAAAACATGCAATAGTTGTCTGGTAGAATAACAGTGTGATTGGACTTGAAAAATACAGTATAATTTCCTATGAGTTTTAAGTTCACCCTAGAGGTAAGTGAATGTGAATTTAAAGCTAGACCACTCAGCATAGCCACCAAGTAGGCAACGATGTGGTTTAATTAAGAGAGTTCACTGAAGCAAGAATGGGACAAGGGAGTGGAGGGTATGTTCAAGAGAGTGATTATAACACAGGAAGGTAATTGGCCACAGAATTTAAGCTGCATATGGAAGGAAGTAAAGACATGGAGCAGGAGTAGATAACAGACATGTTTATGTACTAAGTTCTTACTTCCTCCACAAACTAAGAATTCCTTGACATGAAGGATCAAATCTATGTAGCTCACCATTGTGTTCCTAACACCTAGAATTCCACTTAGCTCACAGTAAGAACTCAATAAACATTTGTTGGGTAAATGATCAATTGAATAAATGGATGCCATACTCCTTAGTAGGCTGTCAGCAGCATCAGGTCAGGGACCAGGTCTAACGTGTTCATTTCTGTCTCCTCAATACTATTATAGTGTCTGGCACATTGTACATACTTTGATATATTTGTTAAAATGAAATGAATCCATTGGAAAGGCAAAAAAGCAAACCCAGCAAACAAAAGAAGATAATATCATAAAAGATACAGGGTAGGCTGTGTATGACTTGTAGACTCTAGCCAAAGAGAGAGAGAACAAATGAAGGCCTGGTGGTGATCAGTATAATCCAGTAAAATGCCAAGTTCAACTTGAGTCTGAGAAGATGTTACACTTCCCAATCTGTCTCAGCGAAGGAATGTAAAGAAATGTGGCAGCACCAGAACAGGCAGGGGTCATTCTTGGCACAGGCAAAGACTGTTATTGATGCCAGGGGCAAAATGAATGAAGCCTGACTCAAAGTCCAGGCTCGGGGTTTGAAATTGAGAGTTGAAAGGCCAAAAAAAAAAAGAAAAACAAAACAAAACAAAATCCAATCCTCTCTCCTACCAACTCCCCCAATCCTAAACTTAGGATACAAGCAAAGCAGTTGTATTGCCAACTGGGCTGTCCTCCAGGAGAGGGAAAGCCAGGCCGCCCTGGGGAGCCCAAACGTGCTGACAGGCAAAGGGGAGTGGGTGGGAGCCATGGCAAGTGCTCACTTACTCAGCCTGGGAGGGTTTAGCCCTGGACAAAATCATGAAGTTGGCAATGTTGGTTCACGAACTCTCAGAAGCTTGGCTTCTGGATCCCAGGCAAGTCTTAAATCTGCTTTCCTTAATGTGAGGTTAAGTCCTCTAATGCTTCCCCATGTCTGTTTCAAAACAGCTTACAGTTGGAATAGATGACAAGTCTCTGCTATGATAAACATCTCATCTCCCCTCGTTGACAGAAGTCTCTTTAGGGGAAAAGACTTTGTTTCATTCAACTTTGAGAACTCCACAACCCCCAGGACCTATTCTGTAGAAGATGCTCAAGGAATGTTTGTTCAAAAAGTGAGTTAATTAATGAGTTAATGACTGGGACACTTCAATGTATTATTTCTCCTATGGACCAAATTTATGCCTTCATAGCATAAATTTGGAATAAGTTTTAAATAACTTATTTCTTCATTAGGAAAATGCAAATCCAAACCACAATGGGGTACAATCTTACCCCCACTAGGATGGATATAATCAAAAAAATAAGTTTTGATGAGGATGGTTTGATGATTCCTCAAAAAGCTAAACATAAAATTACCATAGGACCCAGAAATCCCACTCTCCTGACTGTGTGCATACCCAAAAGAATTTGGGTATACACAAATTTGAAAGCAAGTACCCAAATACATACATATACACACATGTTCATAGCAGCACTATTCACAATAGCCAAAAAGTAGAAGCAATCCAAATGTTCATCGACAGATCGATGGGTAAACAAACTATGACATATGCATACAAAGCAATAGTGTTCAGTGATAAAGTGGAATGAAGCACTGATATTGCCATGTGAATGAACCTTGAAAACACACTATGTTAAGTAAAAAATCCAGACACAAAAGGATATATATTGTATGATTCCACTTGATAAAATACACAGAATAGGTAAATCCATGCAGACAGAAAGCAGATTGGTGTGTGCCAAAGTCTGAGGGAAGGAAGAATGAAAGTAACTGCTTAATGATTATCAAGTTTCCTTTCGGGGTGATGAAAATGTTCCAGAGCTAGATAGACATGATGGTTGCACAACTTTTTGACTGTGCTAAACGCCAATGAATTGTCACCTCAAAATAGTTAATTTATTTTATATGAATTTAACCTGTTTTTAAAAAATTAGCATAATAAATTATAAATAAATAAATTCTCTTATGGCATAATAAATTATCCAAAACATGAACACAATTAACATGTATTACATTTCCCAGTTTTTGAGAGTCAGGAATCCAGGAGGGCTTAGCTGGGTGGTTCCAGCTAGACTAGCTCATTGGGTTTTAGTCAAGATGGTGCCCTGGGCTGCAGTCCTCTGAAGGCTTGACAGGGGCTGGCAGATCTGCTTCCAAGATGGCTCCTCACATTGCTCTTAGCAGAAGGTTTCAGTTTCTTGCTACATAGACCTCTCCATGAGCCTACTCGAGCATCTTAAAACATGGCAGCTGGTTCCTCCAAAGCGAACGATCCATGAATGTACAAGGCAGAAGTCACAAATGTCTTTTATGAACTAACCTAGAAAGTTCCATACCATTATCTCCACAATATCCCATTGGTTGCACAGGTCAACTCTATTCAGAGTGAGTGGGACCTATACAAGGATATGAATTCCTGAAAGCAAGTATCCTTGGACACCATCCGGAAAGCTAGTGACCACACCCCATTCTCCCTTACATAAGAGATAATAATGAATTAATTCATCATCCACTCAGCCTAAATTTGACCACCAAAAGTGGAGTACAGGAGGCAGCCTTAGGAACACATGATAGAAAGCAAGGGAAACATTGCATGTGAATAGTATCTGTTGGGGGAATGAGTAGATCATGACTGAGTATGTGCAGAAGTTGCTTCATGCACATGTGTTATAATGAGAACATATATCTTGCAACAATTTCCTGGAAACCCAAAGTTTCTTTGAGGCAAGAATCTCCTAAGTAGTGGGAGTACTGATCTCTGATAACAAGACATCTAACTCATAATAGCATATTGGGGATGTTATAAGGGAACTAAGGAAGGGGATCTTGTCCCCTCTTCCTGTCTCCCAGTTTTCTTTCACGGGTTATTACATGCTAGCAGATAGCTTCCTCAACCCCTCCTAGGCATGTCCTACTGCCCAAGCTGAGGGCCACTTCCTTCCCTTCTCTGAAATGGCAGCTTTGCCAAGGTTACAACCCTTAGCTCCCAGAATGTACTCCAATAAGACAATAGGCACGGCTGTGTCATCTCATGAGTCAGAGCTTCCAAGATCCTGCCCCAATCAGATTGCTGATCAACACATTCCTGAAAGTTAGGCAGATCACTGAAATGTTACCAAAGTCTTGACTTGGGTGCGACACTATTCGGATGCCTTCATGGAAGCAAGGGAGCCAAAGGCTGGCTGCTTTTCATTTGGAGAGAAAAAAAAAAAGTGATCAGGCTGTTTGAAGTTTTCAACTGAATAAAAACATTAGAAATAAGAGAATTCAGCTTTGTAAAAGACTGTGTCAGCTGCCTAACAAGATGGGGTGGGCTGGGAACCCTGGCTGCCAATTTACCTGGAATGAACCTCAGAAAGAAGTGGGGTAAATCAAGCCGTTAAGATTGGGTGCACATAGAGAGAAAAATAAGTAGCTCAGGATAGATACAAGACGCCGCAAGATAATGGGTGCCAAAATACTGTGCCTACTCAGAGGTTCCTGCTTTAGAGAAAGTATTAAGGACAAAAGAAAAGGCACAGAAACATCCAGGGAAACTGAGCCAGAAGGAGAAGAGCTAACAGTGGGGTCAGGGCAGTTGGTGTCCTGGAAGGCAGGAGTCCTGGGTTCCTGGATGTATATTGAAATGCAGGAGGCAAAGAAGGTGAGAGAGGAAGAACCGCAGGGTAGAAGAGGGAGAGGGTTGAAAAGAGCCATAGAAAACAAATGAATATAATCATAATTGAATATAGAGATGGAAAATAAGTAGCACATGCATGAAGAAGGCCAGGCGTCCTCATGTGTATCAGACTGAATGGAAAGAGCTAATGAAAAACAATCAAACCAAACCAAACAAGAATATGAGAAGGAGAGTTTGTATGTGGGCCATGATGATGTGATTGGGTTACTGACTTACATTTTTCATTTGCTTAGAGATTAGGGAAGAAATACAAGTATATGGGCCAGGCACAGTGGCTCACGCCTGTAATCCCAGCACTTTGGGAGGCCGAGGTGGGTGGATCACCTGAGGTCAGGAGTTCGCGACCAGCCTGGCAAACATGGCGAAACCCTGTCTCTACTAAAAATACAAAATTAGCCAGGTGTGGTCCCGTCCCTGTAATCCCAGCTACTCAGGAGGCTGAGGCAGGAGAATCGCTTGAACCCGGGAGGTGGAGGTTGCAGTAAGCCGAGATTCTCTCTAGCCTAGACAACAGACCGAGACTCCATCTCAAAAACAAACAAACAAACAAACAAATACAAGTATATGAAAATACAAGTATATAGTTTTGCATGGGCAACGTTTACTAATTAAAAAAATAATTCCTTGGTTGTGATGCCCATGGAGTTCTGCAAAGGTGGAAAGACTAGGGAAATAGCAGTACTATTACAGGGATAAATATAGAAGCCTGCCTTTCAGGATGAAATTAGTAAGTCTGAAATAAGGATGAGGAAGTTTCTGGTTCACAGCAGGCAATAAGTACATTAAGGAGAAGATCAAAGCATGTTTAGCAAACACAGAACAGAACCAGGGATCCAGCAAGAGTCTTTTTCTTGTCAAAGGTTCCAGGATGCAAGATAAATGGCAAACAATTTTGTAGACACCTGACTTTCATTTTCCTTTTTCTTCACCTCCTACCCTCAAATCCAAGAACAAAAATATTAATGATGTCTCTCTGCCAGCCTTACAATTGACCCATACTGGAGTTTATAAAGAGGATCATTTTTCCCTGTACATGCTATGCTGTTCAGGTTTTAATTGTCTTCCTCATTCATATTGTCATACTTGATTCCATTATTTGCCATTAAATTCAACAGATATTTACTGTGCACTGACTATGTACCAGACACTGCCAAGTACTCCAGGAGATTCAGAGATGAATAGTATGCCATCAGTGCAATCTGTTCATTTATTCACTTAACATAGATATTTTTAAAAACCTACTCTGTGTGGTCAGGTGCAGTGGCTCACGCCTGTAATCCCAGCACTTTGGGAGGCTGCGGCGGGCAGATCATGAGGTCAGGAGTTTGAAACCAACCTGGCCAACATGGTGAAACCCTGTCTCTGCTAAAGATACAAAAAATTAGCTGGGTGTGGTGGCGCGTGCCTGTAATCCCAGCTACTCAAGAGGCTGAGGCAGGAGAATTGCTTGAGCCCGGGAGGCGAAGGTTGCAGTGAGCCAACATCAGGCCACTGCACTCCAGCCTGGGTGACAGAGTGAGACTCCACCTCAAAAAACAAAACAAAACCTACTCTGTGTCAGGTACTGTTTTAAATATTAGACACTAGAACTACAGCAGAGAACAAAACAAAGTCTCTAACCTCACAAAATTGATAATCAAGTGACATAAATGTCCAATTTAACATCCTGACCAGACCAACCGTACAAATAGATATAACACAATAAAACATATAAACAGCCAAAGTAAGGTACAGGCATGGAACTGTGATGATTCCAACTTCTTTAATAACTTCATTAATAATTCAATAACTATTGAGTTTGTGGTCTGTGCATGGTGTTTTTGAATTACTGAGAGCAATAGAGATATGAGTATGATATTATCTGAGCCCTGGGTGACGTATAGCCCCCAAAATGCAATTACTTGACGTTCCTGTGGCCAATTTTTATTAAGCACTGTAAGGACTGAGCTGTCTGTTTTTCCTCCCTGGGTCATTCCAGTGCCCAGACTTGCCCATACGGAGCATATGTTCTCAGAGGAAGTGTCTGTTTAGTTCTGGTCTTCTGGAATTTGATCCAGGTAGCTGGGCCACCACCAGTCAGAGCTTGAGCAAAAAAAAAAACCAAAAAACAGATAATGTATGAAAAGGCCTGAATTGATTCTTGACTTATTATATAAAGGCAATATTTTCCTATGTCTCAGGACTTCCAGGGCTGGTCAAAATGTTCTTTATGGAAAAACATGCCCTGAAATAAGAGGTCAGAGGAGAGAAACAAACCATGTAGCAGGAGCAAAATATCAGGACATCCGGAAAGTCCACCAGGGTGGATGTTTGAAGAAGTGAAATTAGGTCAGCTTGGTGGGTAGACAGAGGGCAGCGCAGGACCCACCACATGATTTTTGGTTTGGATGAAGAGCGAGACCAGATTGCTTTTCAATCAGTCTAATTGTGCAGTGCAGGCTGTCTATTTTGGTTTCATGAGGTTTGTCTCAATCACCCACACTGTTAGTAAAAACACTTTTAGGGAATTGAGAAGTAGAAACAGTGAGCTCATTGATTTTTTTATCAGAACCATTTTGTGAGATCAATGTTTGCAATGTTCACCTTAGTTGCTAAGGTCATGGGCATACCAGCCCACAAAGACTTGCTCATATGACATGTTTACCTTGGAACCAATGTTTACCTGGGTATCAGGGTAAAGAGAAATACTCAGATGTAGTTAAAGAAAAGCAATAACTGTGATTACATAAACTTGCCTTTTTTCCTCCCTAAATGGTATCCAGATCACAGGAAACTACCCAGAACCCCTTATCATGGCAATAGTTGAAAGGCATAGGACTATACAAACCAGATTTAGAAAATAAATGGGACATGGAAAATTCTCCTATGCATGCTGTTGCGTGGGGCATGAGACACCATGAAACACCTTGTAAGTATATTTTCTAATTTCAAATGTAGGTGATTATGTTCTCAGAACCAAAATAGCCATGGAAAAGTTCTTTTTTCCCCATGGACTCTTCAAATTAAACTCAAGTAGAATTTAGAATTTTCAAATATTAATTCGAAAAAACATAGCCTCTCTGTTTTGGAACGTCTGAACAAAGAGTCTCTCCCAAAGGAGGTAATAACTAAGATCTTAAAGGTCCAGAACCCTTGGGGGTTACGTAGATATTCATATTTTAGGGTCTTCTTTTCCTAGACTTGTCTTATTTACAAATTTCCAGTGAAGGAAAGTTTCAGACATATTTAATATATACCAACCCTAATAGTTTCATAACATAGTGTTGCTATTTGCAGCTCATATATTTCCTCTATTAGCCTTGCAGTATCATGATGATTATTCATAGAGTAGCTGTTTTCTTTTCTTTTGTATATGTATCTCGCCTTTGTTTGCTTTCGTTACATGTGGGATGTTGTGTGGGATATTGTGGGATGGGGGAGAAGGGGAGTTCCGGAGCCTTCAGTAGACCAGATGAGGCTGAGGATGGAATGTAGGGAAACATTCATTGTGCACTTTCTCACCTTGTCCTGTTTCTGCTCCCACCAATTCTCTCTGACTTACTCTCTGATGATTAAAATTCCCTCAACAAGCAAGGTAGGCCACACTGAGAAGAAATTATTAACTGCAAATATCCAATAATTAGTCACATTTAATTAGCATAATCTATTTCAAAATAAAGTGCAAATAAGTGGTTCATGGTCTTTTAATCTCAGGCAAAGTGGAGAATCTAGAGGAAAGGAAATCAGGAAGATATCAGTTTCCAGAGAGGGCAGAGAGGGAGTCTCAAATGCTTGGAAAGAGAGGGGAAGGTGCAGAAAAAGAAGACTGAGAAACTGAGGTCTCATCACTTATTTTACGATTTGGCCTGAGATGGTCCTTCCCCAGGTGCACATCAAGTGGCTGGGCAGGCTGCCTAATATTTAGCCCAGTGATTAGCAATGCATGTAGAGTGAAGCAAAAGGTATCCCTGACTGAACTATATAAAGCTTTGTCTCCTGAGTAGCCAGCATATCAACCATACTGAGTGACAGTCTCCTGATACACTGGGTCCCCCACGCCATGAAAGATGATGGGAGTTAGAGATCATTTAAAGAAGGCTCCAGCCCCAGCAGGGCTTGGGGCTCTGGACTCTGAGTTCACCCGAAGCTAAGGCAAAAATGCCTTGATATTTGTTTCCATTTCAGTTTGCATCTTCTATCCTTGTGGTCTTCTTCCTAGCCCCATCCCTGGCCATGATAGTGAGTAAGGATGGAGAGAGTTCAACCTGTCTAGTCCTCCTTTAGCAGAAGCATTTTAAAAAGTGATAATTAAGGGCAACCTTCTCAAATTTCCTGTGGGTACCTCTAAAACCTGCAAGGCATGGGCAAAGTAGGAACTCTGAACTTTCAACTTTTCTCATTGTTGCTTGGTTTTCTCCAGAACATCCATGACAACCATCCTCTTAATGGATCTGTTGGGAGTCAAATTATCCATGTCAGTACCTTTCAAGGTATGGTCAGCATCCGAGACAATAATGTTTTCAGTGAGTGGGATGGAATCCTAGACTACAAGAATGTAAGATGAGAAACTCATTCATTACAATGTGAAAGAAAGCCATGTCTGGTCCAAAATGTAGCCTTGTGCTTTTCCAGAGAAAAGAGGACATTTGCCTTCTCTAGGTTTAGGTCCTTGATGGACATGCACATTATTAGGTAAGGGAACAGCTTTTCTGCAGTTGCAGTGACTTCTTTTTGAGCCAGAAAATATAGGAGGAATTCCAGCTGGTCTATAGGGATCCTACATCCCCTATGTTCCTGTGAGGTGTTGACTGTAATCGGCCACTGAAGGTCTCTGATCTCAGAAACCTCCATGTCTTGTAACTGGTATGTGCTGTAGAAGTTATTTTGTCTTGACTCCTGATTTTAATGCTAATTTCCTAAGAAAAAGAATGATATATTTTCATTTTTAGAAATCTGACTGCAACTTGCCCATCACTTTCGATGGTAAGACCTAGCAGAAAGACCCAATATTGAGGAGGCTCCACCTGTGTGCTTGGCCTGGCTCTCTGAAAGAAAAGCACTATAACCCCAGGGACATCACTCAGCCTTTGTGTGTCTCAGTTTCCCCATCTGCAAATCAGCACCAATAGGTACCATTTCTACCTGGCAGGATTCTGAAGAGTTAACTGAAGTAGAAGCACACACTCCTTGTTCTGTCTGGCAAGGCCAGTCCCATCTGGCCCCGCCCTCTCCCATCTGGCCCCACCCCCAGTCACATCCATGACATCCCCTCCATCACTCTGGGCATCTCAGGAGGGGCACCTCAGGCACAGGCTTTCTCTCTGCTCCAGCCTGTATCTGCTCTGCTCCCTTCCCTGACCACTTTCCTCGCTAGTCACCTAACCCACTCCTGATTTCCTCAAGGTAATGTCCCCCGAATCCCGCTAGAGGGCACACAGTCTACACATGCAAGTGATTTTTAACTCTGCTCTATGCCATGGAGACTTTTCTTCAAACAAAAATATTCCATGGTAGTCTATGACATGGAACAGAAGAAGCCGGAACTACTCCGGCAGGCGAGCCTTAGGCTCAGTCAGATGCAGCTGGAGAACCACTGCTCTACTCCAGGCTGTGAGAGGCCATATGAAAGGCCCAGGGACTCATGGAGTCAGTGGCAGACCCAGGGCTAGAATCTGAGTCTAGAGGGCCTGGCCCAAGGTTCCTGACAACCTCGTACATTCAGAGAGCACTCCGTAATTTTCACAGTGCCCTCACCAGCTCTCACAAGCAGTTAGTTTCTCCTGTCATCTTCACAGCACCCCTGTAGGAGAGGAGCTATCATTATTTCTGTTTTCAGATGAAAAAACAGAGGATTGTGGAGCCCACTGAGGACCATGATGGTTGCTAAGTGGCAGAACAGGACCCGCAAGTCAGCCTTATTATTAGATCTCACTCCCTATCCCTCCCATCCCACCTGTCCATTCACTGTGTGCAGAATGCCCTGAGAGATTCCTTTCCTCACCCACATCACAGGACAGTGCCAAAAGCCCCGGGAGTAGCAGGGCTCTGCACATGTCAGCAGTCCTGATGCTGGCGTTTTTCTGGTGCCCAGAGTGGCACTCTGCTGGGTGCTGTACATCACAGTCAGAAGAGCAGTCGTGCCACACTGATAGAGAGTGGATGTCCATTGATATTGTGACTGCAGGAATGACGTGTTTCTCCTGTGCTGCTTTAAGGCCCTGTTGGCGGCTAACATATTTAACAAGATAGCCTGTGTTCTGGCCAAGATGGACCAAGTAGTCTTCCCAAGTTTGGATGACATTAGCAAGGCCCTGGACAAGCAGGTAAGTGAGGCCGGTTCACTGTGGTTCCCTTTTAGTTTGGTGTTTTCCAACTCTGCATCCAACGTCCTAGGACAAGGCTGTGCACACAGAGAGACTTGGGTCAAGCTTGTTCTTAAGGCCCATGAAATTCTACCGTCATACCAAGCACTCCAGGTGCAGTTGATGGCTCATTCAAGTCAAGTCATAATTTAATCAAATAACAGTTCTATGCGGTGATCTCATTTTGATGAATTCCAGAAGGGTTTGAGCTACATGTTAGTGAATATAAATTGTTGAATGCAAATACCAGAGTGAATTGATAGAATATTCACATTCTCCTACCTTCTTTCTCTTCTGCCAACCCCCTAAACATATCCACACATATTCTCTTCAGTCGAAAATAAGCCCAGGACTGCTGAAGCTCTCTTCCCCTCGGCTTCTTAAATGACAAAAGTAGTCCAGTAAGTTAAAAATCAGCAGGTGGTCCTGGGCAAGTCATTGAAATCTGCTGTCATTTGCTTAAGTAGCCTGCACAGCACACTTGGCCGACACTGATATCCATGGCAGGAGGTGCTGACTCTCCGGGGGGTAAAAAACAATACACTTCAGGTCACATAAAAATAAGGCAACTTACCAATTTTTTTTTAAGAGAAAAGCTGAAAGTATCCCATCTGTTTTAACAAGCAAAAACATAATATAATGCAACAAAAAAATTAAAGCATTCTATATTTTCATTAGAGATGAGAAAGCATTAAAGAGCGAATGAATTATTAAGTTTAAAGGGTGAAAGGAGTGGACAGGAAAAGTCACCTGAATGCACGGGCAGATTTTTCTGGAGGAATGTCATCACCTTGTGGCCAGAGAGGATATTGCTATTAGAGACTTCAAGGTTCAGAGCTATTCTGGTCAATTCTATCACCCCATGCACTGCCTCCACTTACTCATGGGCCAGGGTCTCAGATCCTTTTTGTCCTGTCTGCTGTGCCACCCGCAAATGTTGTCTCATCATTTTGATGTGTCACCCCTTCCAGGCTTTTAAGCATTACCCATCTACTCGCGGCCTGACCCACACTGTTTTACCCAGTCGGGTCTAGAACTTAGCACAATATGGAATGCCCATTAAGGACATGTGCAGAGATGACCCCACCTACTTTGCCCGGCAGCAAAAAGAAGGTATGTTAGCAACCAAGACCAAGACCATGGGTGAGTCAAAAGGCACAGTATGACTTTTAGGTTATTGACAAATTCTAATAACAGTTGTTGGGTTTGTTCTATTTATTGGCTACTGGATATAAAAACAATGGGGCCTAGGATGTATTCACCTCTGGTTGCAGAGATGATTTCCTGACAGTGACAGCGGGGCTTGTTGAGAATGGGGAGCTAACTTAGCTTTATCGGGAGGTTAAGTTCAGTCATCTCATCAGTGGGATTTGACAGTGGGTAGATATCCTCGCTTGACCCAAAGCCTCATCGCCCCCTGCCCAAGCAACACAGTGTCCAGCATCCCATCATTAGAGTCTCATTGCTTTAGGATCTCCAGTTTCCTCTTCTGCAAGCTGCCCAGAGGTTGGAAGGCAAAACTCTAATAGTTATAGATCACTCTGGAAAAGGAACATCTCAGTGGCTGGCACTCCTGCTAGGGATGTGGTAGGGGAGCAGTGGTAACCAGTTGGGAAAACTACTAGGCAAGACTTGAAGAGCCGCTTTCTAGCCCAGATAGTCAATAACCACTTCCCATTAGGCTGCTGCCAGTCACTTACATAATAATATAAGTTAACCCAATGAACAAGGTTTCTTCATAACAGGAAGATCCAGCAGGAAAACAGGAAGAACTTGAGGGGCTGGGGTTCAGAAGGATGATCAAGGATCATCCTCCTCTGCCTACCCCCTGAATGGTGTGCCTGAAAGTGATGGGGAGAATGGAACCAAGCTGGAAAACACTCTTCAGGATATTATCCAGGAGAACTTCCCCAACCTAGCAAGGCAGGCCAACATTCAAATTCAGGAAATACAGAGACCTCCACAAAGATACTCCTCAAGAAGAGCAACCCCAAGACATATAATTGTCAGATTTGCGAAGGTTGAAATGAAGGAAAAAATGCTAAGGGCAGCCAGAGAGAAAGGTCATGTTACCCACAAAGGGAAGCCCATCAGACTAACAGCAGATTTCTTGGCAGAAACTCTATAAGTCAGAAGAAAGTGGGGGCCAATATTCAACATTCTTAAAGAAAAGAATTTTCAACTCAGAATTTCATATCCAGCCAAACTAAGCTTCATAAGTGAAAGAGAAATAAAATCATTTACAGACAAGCAAATGCTGAGAGATTGTGTCACCACCAGGCCTACCTTACAAGAGATCCTGAAGGAAGCACTAAACATGGAAAGGAACAACCGGTATCAGTCATTGCAAAGATATGCCAAGCTGTAAAGACCACTGATGCTAGGAAGAAACTGCATCAACTAATGGGCAAAATAACCAGCTAACATCATAATGACAGGATCAAATTCATACATAACAATATTAACCTTAAATGTAAATGACCTAAATGCCCCCAATTAAAAGACACAGACTAGCAAATTGGATAAAGAGTCAAGACCCATCAGTGTGCTGTATTCAGGAGACCCATCTCATGTGCAGAGACACACATAGGCTCAAAAGAAAGGGAGGGAGGAAGATCTACCAAGCAAATGGAAAGCCAAAAAAAAAAAAAAAAAAAAAAAAAGCAGGGGTTGCAATCCTAGTCTCTGATAAAACAGACTTTAAACCAACAAACAAAGATCAAAAGGGACAAAGAAGACCATTACATAATGGTAAAGGGATCAATTCAACAAGAAGAGCTAACTATCCTAAATATATATGCACCCAATACAGGAGCACCCAGATTCATAAAGCAAGTCCTGAGAGACCTAAAAAGAGACTTAGACTCCCACACAATAATAATGGGAGACTTTAACACCCCACTGTCAATATTAGACAGATCAATGAGACAGAAGGTTAACAAGGATATCCAGAACTTGAACTCAGCTCTGCACCAAGCAGATCTAATAGACATCTACAGAACTCTCCACCACAAATCAACAGAATATACATTCTTCTCAGCATCACATCGCACTTATTCCAAAATTAGCCACATAGTTGGAAGTAAAGCACTCCTCAGCAAATGTAAAAGAACAGAAATTACAACAAACTGTCTCTCAGACCACAATGCAATCAAATTACAACTCAGTATTAAGAAACCCACTCAAAACAGCACAACTACATGGAAACTGAAAAACCTGCTCCTGAATGACTACTGGGTACATAACGAAATGAAGGCAGAAATAAAGATGTTCTTTGAAACCAATGAGAACAAAGACATAATGTCCCAGAATCTCTGGGACACACTTAAAGCAGTGTGTAGAAGGAAATTTATAGCACTAAATGCTCACAAGAGAAAGCCGGAAAGATCTAAAATCAACACCCTAACATCACAATTAAAAGAACTAGAGAAGCAAGAGCAAACACATTCAAAAGCTAGCAGAAGGCAAGAAATAACTGAGATCAGAGCAGAACTGAAGGAAATAGAGACACAAGAAACCCTTCAAAAAGTCAATGAATCCAGGAACCGGTTTTTTGAAAAGATCAACAAAATTGATAGACCACTAGCAAGACTAATAAAGAAGAAAAGAGAGAAGAATCAAATAAATGCAATAAAAAATGATAAAGGGGATATCACCACCAATCCCACAGAAATACACACTACCATCAGAGAATACTATAAACACCTCTACACAAATAAACTAGAAAATCTAGAAGAAATGGATAAATTCCTGGACACATACACCCTCCCAAGACTAAAGCAGGAAGAAGTTGAATCACTGAGTAGACCAGTAACAGGCTCTGAAATTGAGGCAATAATTAATAGCCTACCAACAAAAAAAAGTCCAGGACCAGATGGATTCACAGGCAAATTCTACCAGAGGTACAAAGAGGAGCTGATACCATTCCTTCTGAAACTATTCCAATCAATAGAAAAGGAGGGAATCCTCCCTAACTCATTTTATGAGGCCAACATCATCCTGATACCAAAGTCTGGCAGAGATACAACAAAAAAAGAGAATTTTAGACAATATCCCTGATGAACATCGATGGTGAAAATCCTCAATAAAAGACTGGCAAACCAAATCCAGCAGCACATCAGAAAGTTTATCCACCAAGATCAAATTGGCTTCATCCCTGGGATGCAAGGCTGGTTCAACATAAGCAAATCAATAAACAAAATCCATCACATAAACAGAACCAAAGACAAAAACCACATGATTATCTCAATAGAAGCAGAAAAGGCCTTGGACAAAATTCAACAGCCCTTCATGCTAAAAACTCTCAATAAACTAGGTATTGATGAAACACATCTCAAAATAATAAGAGCTATTTATGACAAACCCACAGCCAATATCATACTGAATGGGCAAAAACTGGAAGTGTTCCCTTTGAAAACTGGCACAAGACAGGGATGCCTTCTCTCACCACTCCTATTCAATGTAGTGTTCTGGCTAGGGCAATCAGGCAAGAGAAAGAAATAAAGGGTATTCAATTTGGAAAAGAGGAAGTCAAACCATCCCTGTTTGCAGATGACATGACTGTATATTTAGAAAACCCCATCATCTCAGCCCCAAATCTCCTTAAGCTGATAAGCAACTTCAGCAAAGTCTCAGGATACAAAATCAATGTGAAAAAATCACAAGCATTCTTATACACCAATAACATACAAACAGAGGGCCAAATCATGAGTGAACTCCCATTTACAATGGCTACAAAGAGAATAAAATACCTAGGAATCCAACTTACAAGGGATGTGAAGGATCTCTTCAAGGAGAACTACAAACTACTGCTCAATGAAATAAAAGAGGACACAAACAAATGGAAGAACATTCCATGCCCATGGATAGGAAGAATTAATATCATGAAAATGGCCACACTGCCTAAGTTAATTTATAGATTAAATGCCATCCCCATCAAGCTACCAATGACTTTCTTCACAGAATTAGAAAAAATTACCTTAAATTTCATATGAAACTAAAAAAGAGCCTGCATTGCCAAGACAATCCTAAGCAAAAAGAACAAAGCTGGAGGCATCATGCTACCTGACTTCAAACTATACTACAAAGTTCCAGTCACCAAAACAGCATGGTACTGGTACCAAAACAGATATATAGACCAATGAAACAGAACAGAGGCCAGAAATTACACCACACATCTACAACCATCTGATCTTTGATAAACCTGACAAAAACAAGAAATGGGGAAAGAATTCCCTATTTAATAAATGGTGCTGGGGAAACTGGCTGGCCATATGTAGAAAACTGAAACTGAATCCCTTCTTTACACCTTATATAAAAATTAATTCAAGATGGATTAAAGACTTAAATGTTAGACCTAAAACTATAAAAACCCTAGAAGAAAATGTAGGCAATACCATTCAGGACATAGGCATTGGCAAGGACCTCATGACTAAAACACAAAAAGCAATGGCAACAAAAGCCCAAATAGACAAATGGGATCTAATTAAACTAAAGAGCTTCTGCACAGCAAAAGAAACTACCATCAGAATTAACAGGCAACCTACCGAATGGGAGAAAATTTTTGCAATCTACCCATCTGACAAAGGGCTAATTTCCAGAATCTACAAAAAACTTAAACAAATTTACAAGAAAAAGACAACCCCATTGAAAAGTGGGCAAAGGATAGGAAGAGACACTTCTTAAAAGAAGACATTTATGCAGCCAACAGATACATGAAAAAATGCTCATCATCGCTGGTCATCAGAGGAATGCAAATCAAAACCACAAGGAGATACCATCTCACACCAGTTAGAATGGCGATCATTAAAAAATCAGGAAACAACAGGTGCTGAAGAGGACGTGGAGAAATAAGAACGTTTTTACACTGTTGGTGGGAGTGTAAATTAGTTCAACCATTGTGGAAGACAGTATGGCGATTCCTCAAGGATCTTGACATAGAAATACCATTCGACCCAGCCATCCCATTACTGGGGATATACCCAAAGGATTGTAAGTCATGCTGCTATAAAGACACATGCACATGTATGTTTATTGTGGCACTATTCACAATAGCAAAGACTTGGAATCAACCCAAATGTCCATCAGTGACAGACTGGATTAAGAAAATGTGGTATATACACAGCATGGAATACTATGCAGCCATGAAAAAGGATGAGTTCATGTCCTTTGTAGTGACATGGGTGAAGCTGGAAACCATCATTCTGAGCAAACTATCACAAGGACAGAAAGCCAATGAAATAAAAGAGGACACAAACAAATGAAAGAACATTCCATGCCCATGGATAGGAAGAATCAATATTGTGAAAATGGCCACACTGCCCAAGTTAATTTATAGCTCATCCCCATCAAGCTACCAATGACTTTCTTCACAGAATTAGAAAAAAGTACTTTAAATTTCATATGGAACCAAACAATGTGGGAACTAAACAATGAGAACAGTTGGACACAGGGTGGGGAACATCACGCACTGGGTCTTATTGTGGGGTGGGCGGATGGGGGAGGGATAGCATCAGGAGAAATACCTAATGTAAATGACGAGTTGATGGGTGCAGCAAACCAACACAGCACATGTATACCTATGTAACAAATCTGCATGTTGTGCACATGTACCCTAGAACTTAAAGTTTAATACAAATAAATAAATAAATAAACAAATAAGAACTTAAGCTTCTTGCTGAGTCCATTGAAATAATTTTTTAGTCTCTCTGGGAGTGCCTAAAAGTAGCTAAGAATGAGCCCAGTGATCTTCCAAGCAGGGAAATCGTCTCTCTTCTTTTCTTCCTCCCTTGGGGCAGCCCCTGTCATTGACATAGGCTGACATATTCAGTGCTGCCTCTTACAACTGGGAGAAGGGGCCAGGGAACCCACAGCCCCCAGAGTCCTCAGCTGAGCTGTCTCCACTTGCTGCCCCTCCATGGCGTCCTGCCTTTGGGCAGACACTGCCATCTCTGCCACTAATCTGGGGAGCCTCAGGGGGCTTAAGGAGCATGAGCCCTCTGGACCCAATGTAGAAATAAGAAAAATGAGTCTCTCCTCGCCCTTTGGCATCTCAATCATTCATGTATGCCCTGTGTATTAGTCTGTTTTCACATTGCTATAAAGAACTGCCCGAGACTGAGTAATTTATAAAGAAAAGAGGTTTAATTGACTCACAGTTCTGCATGGCTAGGGAGGCCTCAGGAAATTTACAATCATGGCAGAAGGGCAAGCAGGCATGTCTTACATGGTGGGAGGTGAAAGAGAGAAGGAGGAACTGTCAGACATGTATGAAACCACCAGATCTCATGAGAACTCACTCACTATCAGGAGAATAGCATGGGGTAAACTGCCCCTATGATCAATCACCTCCCAACAGTCCCTCCCTCAAAATGAAATTTGGGTGAGGACACACAGCCTAATCATATCACCCTGCAATGTATACCCTAGTTTCTTAGAGAAACTAGTGAAAAGAAAAGGGAGGACTTTTCTCATCTGTGGCTACTGTTGTTTTTATACTCAGTCCCCACCCACCACCCTGGGACCTGGAATATGAGTTCCCTGGGGACTGGACCAGGGACAAATTTGAGCCTGAAACATCACAATGTGATTGAACTGCTCCTCCCTCTCCAGAGTTTACTGGATTAGGACTGTGTCCCAGCCCCCTCTCTCCTGAGCAGGTCTGTCCTGACAGAGTCTTTAGTCCTGCAAATGGGCACTTGGAGGATTACCAAGAAATCTTTAAGTAATGTCTAAATCCCAGCTGGGACCCACTCAAAACTCTCTCGCAATAAATAAAACTATCCTGCAGGAATTCCATCCTTGCTTAAGAGTCCTTTCCCAGAGACAGCAGATCTAAAACAGAGGTCAAATTTCCTGGCCTCCTTGTTTCAAGAAAGGCACTCCATTGACAGACTTCCCTTTAGGGGGAATATCTTAATTTCCTTACTAGTCCTTTCCACTACTGATGGTGTCACTTCTAATTCTCCCTGTCACTCCTGCTTCTCTGCAGCCTAGGGAAGAGCCAGCTGTGTCCAAGCTCAGGACCGTGGGTATGGGCGAGCTGGCTTGCCAGCCCTGGAAGGCAGCTGCCCAGTGTTCATTTTCTGGCTACCTGCTCGCTCTGTGCTCTTAGTTTCCTTCCCAAGGGATCAGGAGCAGTGCACCTTATCCTTCCTGGAATGTGCTGCTTCTCCTTGTCCTTCTGTCTGCTTGGGGCAGAGAGACCCTCCCCACAACTTAACCCATATGTCAGTAGTTATTCCTGTGGAGGCCCTCCATTGAGCTGAGTTAGTTTGGGCAATGCTTTACACACAGGCAGTACCCCAGCCGTCCACAGCAGGCAGAGCTGTAGCTGTCCATTGACTCACATCCTCCCCATCCCTGAAGGGAGACCACAGCACTGGGTCCTCTGGCCTGGCTCCAGGCCACAGGCAGCTGGAACCCGGGCCTTTCAGCGCTGATAGGCTCTAGCCATGGCCAACTTCTGTGTATCTTGAGACTGCTGAAGACTGAGTGGGCCTCCTTTTTATTTTGCGTTTTAAATTTTAAAAATATATTAACATTTTTATCGAGCTATACAATAAAGTGCAGATTTTAAGTGCACAGCTCAATGAATGTTTACATATATACATTCAATGTAGTCATCAACCAGAGGAAGACATAGAACATTTCCAATGCCCCAGAAGGTTTTTTCATGCCACTCCCAGGTAATACCCAACCTCACCCTTGGCCCCCAGGGAGTGGAAAGGGAAAGTAATAGAATTATCCTTTAATTTATCCTCAGCATAATGGAATACGCTGAGGAGTTCTCAGCAAAAATCAAACACACGCTGGCAAGTCTCTTGAGGTGGGGGTCAACGGCAGATGGTAAGGGGTTGGCAAGTAGCCCCAGAATTCTCCCTATTGTGATTAGTTTGGGTCAAACAGGAGAAAAGAGAAGCTAACAAAGGTCATGAATAAGAGGACAGGATGATTGTCCATTGACCTGGTGTTGTGTACCTAAGGCCATGCCCTTACGGGTGTAGCAACAGTAACTTTTTAGAGGAAGACTGAAGGGTGAGCTGCATTATTAGAAGCAGTGAGGGGTGAATTCCTGGGCTGTCCCTTCTTGGGGTCATATACTGCTGCATGATCTGGAAGGGCCATGCTGCAGCCAGGGAATCCTTCCCTAGTGGTTAAAAGCATGCTGAGGAAATGGACTTACCACCTTAAAATAGGGTACACCTAGACCCTAAACCCCAAGAAGCACTTGATTCCATTCTTGAATGTGTGCTGAGCCCTTTGCTGCAACATCAGACATTTCCTCAAGAGCCAAGGGAGAATTAGGGACAGTGTCTGGACTGATAAGAAGGAATGGCAGGCCAAACAGAGCTGGGCAGTGAGCTTCAAGTGACAATTGCTTAAAGTTGTCCTAGGAATAGCCCTCGGTATTGGGTTTCCACAGCATGAGTACAGGAATGTGGTGAGCCTGGAATTTTCAAAGGGGCTTTAGGGGTGAAAGAAGTGGAGACCCCAGTGCTGGGGTGGGCCCAGATCTAGAGGCATGTGTACTGATTGGATTTATCCAGCCTCTTTCAGGTGTATCTGTAAGGAATGCTTTCAGCTATGAAAAAAGAGAACTCAGTCACAGTGGCCTAAACAGACAGAGACTGATTCAGACTGATTCAGATCATGTGAGTACAGGGAAACGTAGTCCCAGCTGGTGCAACTCGGGAATAATGCAGTCAGACATTCTAGCTCTTTCTTTCTTTCCTCAATCTTCCTTCCCTAGGATTGTTGCCTTATGGTCCTAAAATGGCCAATCATCTCCTGACTCCTCATATCCTCATTGAGGGGAGGATGACAGGAACGCACAAAGGGCAAAGTCACATGCCGGCTGAGTCTGTTCCTCCTTATCAGGAATGAGAAATCTTTCCCGAAAGCCCCACTTAGCAATTTCTACTTACAACTCATTGGCAGGAACTGAGATCATATGGCCACCCACAGGCCAATCACAGGCTGAAGAAAATGATATTGCTTTATTGTCTTAAAAGAAACCAAGATCCGGCCACTGCACTCCAGCCTGGGCGACAGAGCGAGACTCCGTCTCAAAAAAAAAAAAAAAAAAAAAAAAAAGAAACCAAGACTGATTTAGCCCAGGCTTTCTCAGTCTTGGCACTGTAAACATTTGAAGGCAGAACATTCTTTGTTGTAGGGCGGTGCCCTGGGCATTGTAGAATGTTTAGCAGCATCTCTGGTGTCTACCCATTAGCATACCCTCCAGCTGTAACAATCAAAAATGTCTCCAAACACCACTAGATGTCTTCAGAGGAGGGGAGAAAAATCACACCCCAGTTGAAAACTACTGATTCAGACCAATCATGATTAATTCCCTGGAACCAAAGGAATGTATTTTCTAAAATTAAGGTGGTGGTTGTTGTTGTTGTTGCTGCTACTTAAATTGGAGCCGTGTTAGAAGGAGAGAGGGAGGTGGGGAATAGGGATTGGGTAATCAATGGACTGGTTTTGCCACAGAATATTAGACAACTGTTACCAGCAACAGATGAATAAGCATTTCTTTTAAAGGTCATATCCTCTTTAGTTTCTGCCTGTTTGGGGTAACTTTATTGTCTTCAAATGGCTACTGTTTATATTTTTTTCCAGGTTTATAATTGTTATGGCAGGAAGGTTAGTCTGATATCAGCTACTTCATCATTATTAGAAGCTAGAAGTCTCAATATTTTATTAATTCACCAATTTATGTTTATTATATTTGAGTTAACAAATGCTTGAATTCATTCATTCAGTCAGTTATCCAAACAGATATTTGTATAATAAAGTATTTGTTTGGGTCCATGTGTTCTAATCCTGGGAGCTCTGAATGAACAAATCCTATTTAATTCTATCTCAGATGAGCAAAGGAGTTTGCATGACATGTGGCATGTCATTTACTGTGAGAAACACAATTGTATGGGAAATAAGAAAAATAAGAACCTCATCTACATGCCTCACCCAGCTTCCTGCAAAAGCTCCATTGGCACACTCATATCCTGGGCCAGGCTGCTCCTTCAGGCCAGCTTTTAAAACACACACACACACACACACGCACACACACACACACACACACACACACACAAAAACATCAGTATATTTTATGGGCACAAATAAGAAAAGGAAGACAGAGGGACCAGTGGAGACACAGAGCAGGCAATAGACACACACACTGGTCATGTGTCCTTTTCAAGAGCTGCCCATTTGGGAGACAGTCTCACCCACCTCAAAGGTCTTTTTGCAGAGCCAGGGCCTGCAGCTCCTCCAGGTCTGGGGTGGCCTCAAGGTGGAAGGCACTCTCCCTGCCATAGCTCCTCTCAGGGCTGGGCCTCTCACTTGTCTTCACCCCAGGATGATGCCTACACAGTCCAGAGCTTCATAAACGCAGTTTCTCATGAACCAACCCACTCAGCTGTTGCCTTCCCAGGAGATCCATATGGAGCGAGGGACCAGGACCAAAGGGCTTCGTAGGCACTCCCTAGGTATTATTGCTGTGAATAAGCACTGGCTATTGTGACTCACTGACCTCGAAGAAGGGACAGGCACATGGGACGGGATGCCTAGCAGATGTCAGAAGTGGTTCAAACATGCAGGGCAGCACATTGCCGTCTGTAACTTAGAGACGCTGCCATGTCCAGTGGAGAGAGACTCAGGACACCAGAGGTTCATGAACAGCCAGCAGACACTCCCCACCAGCACCCCTACTGTTTGACTGGGTTGGGATTACTCCAAACTTTAAATCCCTGGGCATTAAGGGATTAGGGATCTAATACTCTGAAAAGCAAGTTGAAGTCTGGGCTATCACTAGTGGGATCTGAACTGGTAGATTCCGTGGTCAGACAGGCAGCATTGTGTTTGCTGTCTCCGTTTTTTGAAGGCTTGGTGTCCTATGAGGGGAAACGGGAACAACAGAGCACCTAGATGAAGGAGCAAACACAATGCTGGATGTTGCCAAGCACACAGGTGTACCAGGACCTCCTGCACTTGGGAGCTTACATGACCCCTCCTGCACTTGGGAGAAAATAGTACCAGGGAATGCCCACAAGGCCACATCTGAAGCAGCGAGACCTGCTGGGCCATCCGAGGGCTACCTCTGGCTGAGAATTAAGGAAGTATCAACGAGCTGGCCACTGGGCTCATTTGTGGAATGGGAGCGTGAAGGTGGGTGGTGTGGTCTAGGGGCCCACATGGAAGGCCTGGAGGGGTATTGGGATCCAGGAGACTGAAACAACATGGAGCTGGGGAGAGAACCAAGGAAACAACTCAGAGAGAACAGTGAAGCCAGACAGTATTTTCCTTCTGGAATCTTCTCCAACTGTAGAAGAGAAGCAGTCTACCTCCCCCCGGCCGCACCCCACTGGAAGCCTGCTTCCCTGTAACCCTCGAGGTCCTAGAATTGGCACCATGATAAAATCATAAGGAGGGCTGGCCCTGCAGAAAGTATTAATAGTTCATCCCTGGATTTGAGGAGCCTGCGCAGGCAGGAAACAGGCTGGGAAATTCCCTTCATTCTGCCCAGGAGATGGCTAATTACAGAAAAATCCTGCCAAAGGCAGTCTGCAAGCCTTTCTCTGGAACTGGGACACAACTGCTTCCCTTCCCACCACACCCTGCCCCAGCCTGCACCCTGGGTGGTGCTATCTACAAGATGTGGGTAGGGGAGCAGCAGGGAAGAAATTAGCCTTCTCGTTTTTAAAACTCATTTAAAAAGTGGCAATATCTCCTGTGGAAAGTGGTAGTGCCACTTTTTAAGTGATTCATAAAAAGGGAAAGACTAATTTGTACTTGAGTCCTAGTGTGGGCAAGAAGAGACCATGTACCGTGGGATGGGTCACTTTCTAAAGGTCACTACCCTTTGGGGAATGAGGAACAGAGCCGAAGTAGGCTGGAGTAAGGATTTTACCTGTCCACTACCAGCAAAGGACCTGTCACAGGAGAAAGGGGGTTGGGGAAACCAAGATGACAATGCCTATGAGTGTGGCATGGTTAATACTGTGTAAGGAGTAAGCTCAAAGCATCAGCCCCACTGGGAGGGGTTTGGAGAGAGGCGAAGCCCTGAGGAGGTTTTGCTACAGGGCTGGGACTATGGCCCAACCAGAATTAATCCCCTTCCACAAAGGATGCTCCGAAGAGCCTTCCGCAACTGAAAGGTCCTCCTCTCTTTCCTTCTCCCTCATTCTCCATGGGTTTCCAACGCTGGATACCTGCTCTTCCATCCCATAGAAAGCTAGATTGCTCAGCTGGCTTGAAAATAAACTAGTCAGGGCACAGATGACCTAGACCTCTGCCTTTTCCCTACCGAACTAACATGCCTCTAGGTCCCCATTGTGGATCCACAGGGCCATTCCAGGCTGACTGTGCATTGGAGGGTACCATCAGTTCTCAGCTGGGCCACTAGGAGGAGAGAGCACTGCCAGAACCCGCTAGACTCTGGGCAGGGAGGCATAACTCAGCTCAAGCCAGCTTTTGTAGTGTGACCAACTCTTCCAACATCCTGGGTGCTTTGTGGTGTTCGGTCTAGGTTTGCTCCTTCTCCCTGATGGCCCAGAGAGGGTCTCTGGCTTGTGCATCCAGTAAGTTAACGAGTCGATATCTACTTTTTTCGGCCTTTAAGAGGGGGCTAATTATGGAAAAAATATAACCAAAGCCCCAGCTTCATTGTAGCTTCCATTTAGACACATTCCTTTTAGGGAGTGCCTGTTATGCTCCACTGACTGCTCCTAACATGTATTCAGCATGACAACAGCAAAGAGGAGAGTTAGGGAACAAATGCTAAAAATAGGAGCAATGCTACAAAAAATTAATGAGGATAACACATCTCTAAGCAGTAGATTCCAAAGGAAGTTACCAGTCATAACACCCCTTCCTATACCCCACCTTCCTACCCCTAATGCTGGCCACAGGATTGTGCCCCACATGAGCCAATCAAGATCATATACAAAGATTTTAAAATTAAAAGTAATTTGAAATTAGAACTAAAAGCAGTCCTTTTCTCTCTGATGATCAAGGTGGGAAGATGAGGACCAATAGCGGTTGACTATAGTGTAGTTGACAGTGGTATTGGCTCTATCCTCATGGAGAAACCCAGTGTAAGATACTGAGGTTGAATGTAGAGAGGAGAGTTGGGACACAGAAAGAGTGTGTGGTCACCTTCAGGCATCTAGTTCTGCTACTCAAGACCAGAATATCTCTTTTCTTCCATGGTTAGTTCTATGAGACAGTAAATTCCCCCTTGGCCTCAGCAAATTTGGTTTGGTTTGCATCACTTGCAAACACCAAAGCCCCAGCTCAGACACTCTTCCATTCATTTGGCACTTTATTATGCATTCTTTACTGTTGTTATCAAATGTTTTCATACAAATGCTTATTTCCCCAAAAAGAAAATAACTTTGGCAGCTATGGTAGCTTTGCCTTGGGCCTCATGCCCCAGCATACCTGTCCCAGTGCTGAGTACATGGAAAGTGCTCAAAATGTATTCATTGATGACCATTAAGAAGTAGATGTACAGTTTTAGAAATAAAAATAGTAAACGGCACATAGAAATTATTATTTTTTAATGTTATTAAACTCCTTTTACAAGACAATCAGAGGAACCCCAAAACTTTTGTGGCTAGTTTTCAACTGTATTTGAGTTTCCACAGTGACGATAAGGAGAATTGGAAAAACCTACTTCTTGTTGCATTTTTAAAAATAAGCATTTATGGCCAGGCGCGGTGGCTTAAACCTGTAATCCCAGCACTTTGGGAGGCCGAGATGGGCGGATCACGAGGTCAGGAGATCAAGACCACCCTGGCTAACACGGTGAAACCCCGTCTCTACTAAAAAATACAAAATATTAGCCGGACGTGGTGGCGGGCGCCTGTAGTCCCAGCTACTCGGGAGGCTGAGGGAGGAGAATGGCATGAACCCGGGAGTCGGAGCTTGCAGTGAGCTGAGATCCGGCCACTGCACTCCAGCCTGGGCGACAGAGCGAGACTCCGTCTCAAAAAAAAAAAAAAAAAAAAAATCAGCATTTATTTTATATGCAGGGAGTACATGTTCAGGTTTCTTTTTTTTCTTTTGTTTTTTGAGATGGAGTCTCGCTCTGTCGCCCAGGCTGGAGTGCAGTGGCCGGATCTCAGCTCACTGCAAACTCCGCCTTCCAGGTTCACGCCATTCTCCTGCCTCACCCTCCTGAGTAGCTGGGACTACAGGCGCCTGCCACCTCACCTGGCTAGTTTTTTGTATTTTTTAGTAAAGACGGGGTTTCACCGTGTTAGCCAGGATGGTCTCGATCTCCTGACCTCGTGATCCGCCCGTCTTGGCCTCCCAAAGTGCTGGGATTACAGGCTTGAGGCACCGCGTCTTACATGGGAATATTGTGTGATGTTGATGTTTAGTATACACATCCCATCACCCAGGTAGTGAGCATGGTACCAGATAGTTAATTTTACAACCTGAACCTTCTTCTCCCCCTCCTTCCTCTAATAGTCTGTAGGGTCTATTGTTCCCATGTTTGTGTCCACGTGTACTCAATGTTTAACTCCCCCTTATAAGTGAGAACACGTAGTATTTGGTTTTCTCTTCCTGCATAAATTTGCTTAGGATTATGGCCTCCAACTTCATCCACGCTGCTGCAAAGGACATTATTTCATTCTTTTTCATGTCTGTGTAGTATTCTGCGGTATATATGTACTATGTTTTCTTTATCTAATCTACCATTGATGGGCACCTGGGTTGATTTCATGTCTTTATTATTGTATACAGTGCAGCAATGAACATATGAGTGCATGTGTCTTTTTGGTAGAATGATTTATTTTCCACTGAGTATATACTCAGTAATGAAATTGCCGGGTCAAATGGTATCTGTTTTTTAAGTTCTTTGAGAAATCTCCAGACTGATTTCCAGTGGCTGAACTAAATTGCATTCCTGCCAACAGTGTATAAGTGTTCCTCTTTCTCCACAGCCTCACCAACATCTGTGGATTTTTTTACTTTTTGATAATAGCCATTCTGACTGGTGTGAGATAGTATCTCTTAGTGGTTTTATTGGTGTTTCTCTGATTATTAGTGATGCTAATTTTTCATATGTTTGTTGGTCACTTGAATGTCTTCTTTTAAGAAGTATCAGTTGATCTCCTTTGCCTGTTTTTAATGGTGTTATTTGTTTGTCACTTGTTGATTTGTTTAAGGTCCCTAAAGATTCTGGACAGATATTTTGCCTTCATCAGATCCATGGTTTGAGAATGTTTTCTCTTATTCTGTAGGTTGTCTGTTTACTGTGTTAATAGTTTTATTTGCTGTACAGGGGCTCTTTAATTAGATCCCACTTCTCTGCCAAGGCTAATGTTGCCAAGGTTAATGTTGTATTTCCTAGGTTGTCTTCTAGGATTTTTATAGTTTGAGGTCTTTGATCCATTTTGAGTTAATTTTTGTATATGGTGAGAGGTAGGGGTCCAGCTTCAGTCTTCTGCATATGCCTAGCCTGTTATCCCAGCACCATTTATTGAGTAGGGAATCCTTACCCCATTGCTTATTTTTGTCAACTTGTTGGAGATCAGATGGTTGTAGGTGTGTGACTTAATTTCTGGGTTCTGTAACCTGTTCCATTGGTCTATGTGTCTGTTTTTGTACCAGTACCATGCTGTTTTGGTTACTGTAGCTTTGTAGTGTAGCTTGAAGTCTGGTAGTGTGATGTCTTCAGCTTTGTTTTTTGTTTGTTTATTTGTTTTGTTTTGTTTTGTTTGCTTTAGGATTGCTTTGGATGTTTGGGCTCTTTTTTGTTCCATATGAATTTTAGAATAGTTTTTTTCTAATTCTATGAAGAATGACATTGGCAGTTTTATAAGAGTAGCAATGAATCTGTATATTGCTTTGGGCAGTATGGCCATTTTAACAATATTAATTTTTCTAATCCATGGTCATGGATTTTTTTCCATTTTTTTGTGTCACCTATGATTTCTTTAAGCCTTGTACAGATCTTTCTCCTCCTTAGTGAAAACTGTATTCCTAGATATATCATTTTGTTTGTGGCTATTTAAGAGAGTTTGTGTTCTTGATTTTACTCTCAGCCTGGACACTGATGGTGTATAGAAATGCTACTAATTTTTGTACATTTATTTTGTGTCCTGAAACTTTACTGAAATTATTCATCAGTTTTAGGAGTCTTTTGACAGAGTCTTTAGGATTTTCTTGGTATACAAATGTATCATCAGCAAAGAGAGAGAGTTTGACTTCTTTTCCTATTTGGATGCCTTTTATTTCTTTCTCTTGCCTAATTTCTCTGACTAGTACTTAGAGTACTATCTTGAATAGGAGTGGTGAGAGTAGGTATCCTTGCCTTGTTCCTGTTCTTAAGAGGAATGGCTCAAGCTTTTGCCCATTCAGTATGATGCTGGATATGGATTTGTCATAGATGGTTCTTATTATTTTGAGGTATGGTCCCTTTATAGATGTTGAATTTTTATCGATAGCTTTTTCTGCCTCTATTGAGATGACTATGTAGGTTTTGCTTTCAATTCTGTTTATGTGGTGAATCATATGTATCGATTTGCCTATGTTGAGCCAGGCTTGCATTCCTGGAATGAAGCCTACTTGATCATGATACATTAACTTTTTGAGGTGCTGCTGGATTTGGCTTGTTAATATTTTGTTAAGGATTTTCACATCTATTCAATCTTGGGAGATTTTGTGTTTTCAGGAATTTATCCATTTCCTCTATATTTTCTAATTTGTGTATGTTCATAGTAGTCTCTGAGGATAAGTATTTCTGTGGATCAATTGTAACACCACCTTTGTCATTTCTGATTGTGTTTATTTGGATCTTCTTTCTTTTTTATTCATCTAGCTAGGTGGGTCTATGAATTGTATTTATTCTTTCAAAGAAACAACTATTGGTTTCATTTGATCTTTTGTATGGATTTTGCATCTCAATTTCATTCCATTCTTCTCTAACTTTAGTGACTTCTTTTCTTCTACTAGCTTTGGGGTTGGTTTGTTCTTTTCTGTCTAGTTCTTTTAGGTGCAAGGTTAGATTGCTAATTTGAGATCTTCCTAACTTCTTTATTAAGGCATTTAGTGCTATAAACTTTCCTCTTAACAATGCTTTAGCTGTACCCCAGAGATTTTGGTAAGGTATATCTCCATTTTTAGTAATTTCAAAGAATTGTTTATTTCCTCCAGAATTTTGATGTTCACGCAAGAGTTATTCAGGAGCAAGTTGTTTAATTTTCACGTATTTATGTAGTTTTGAAAGATCTTCTTGATATCGATTTCTTTTTAATTGCACTGTGGTCTGATATTAAGGTTCGTATGATTTCAATTTTTTTGAATTTATTGAGACTTTCTTGCCTACCTAGCATGTGGTTGATCTTGGAATGTGTTCCATGTGCAAATAAGAAGAATGTATATTCTGTCTTTGTTGGGTAAAGTTTTCTGTGGATATCTATTAGGTCCAATTGGTCAAGTATCAAGTTTAAGTCCAAAGTTCCTTTGTTAGTTTTCTGTCTCAATGATCTGTAAGTAGGATGTGAAAGTCTCCCACTATTGTTGTGTGACTGTCTAAGTCTTCTTGTAGATCAAGAAGAACTTGTTTTATAAATTGGGTGCTCCAATGTTGGGTGTGTATATATTTAGAATAGTTAAAACTTTTTGTTGGATTGTACCCTTTGTCATTATGTAATACCCTTCCTTTTTTCCAATAAGCCTTCTGTGGTCCAGGCAATACCCTTCTTTGTCCTTCTTAATTATTAAGGGTTTAAAGTCTGTTTTATCTGATATAAAACTAGTGAATCCTGCTCTTTTTTGTTTTCTATTTGCATGATAAATCTTTCTCCAACTCTTTACTTTGAGTCTGTGGGTGTCATTACATGTAACATAGAGCTCTTGAAAATAGTGGATGGTTGGGTCTTGTCTTTTTATCAAGCTTGACACTCTGTGACTTTTAAGTGGGGCATTTAGCCCCTTTACACTTGGGGTTAGTATTGATGTGTGAGATTTTGAACCTGTCATTGTGTTGTTATGTAGACTTACTGTGTAATTGCCTATAGTGTTTGTGGGCTATGTGCTTAAGTGAGTATTTGTGGTGGCAGGTGTTATTCTTTTGAGTCCATATTCAGCACTCCCTTAGGACCTCTTGTTAGGCTGGTCTAGTTGAAACTAATTCCTTCAGCATTTGCTTGTCTGAGAAGGGTTTTATTTCTCCTTCACTTATGAAGCTTAGTTTGGCAGTGTATGAGATTCTTAGTTGGAATTTCTTTAAGGATGACAAAAATAGACAACCCCCCCACCCAACACCTGCATCTCTTCTGGCTTGTCAGGTTTCTGCTGAGACGTCCACTGCCAGCCTAATGAGAGTCCTTCTGCATGTGACTTGACTCTTCTCCCTAGCTGTCTTTAAGATTTTTTTCTTTTGCATTGACCATGGTGAATCTGATGACTATGTGCCTTGGGGATGGTCATCTTGTATATTATCTGACCAAGGTCTTCTGTATTTCTTGAATTTACATGTCAACCTCTCTAGAGAGATTAGGAAAATTTTTGTGGGCTATGTCCTCAAATATATTTTCCAAGTTCTTATTCTCTCTCCTTCTCTCTCAGGGATGATAATGAGTCATGAATTTGGTCTCTTTACATAATCGCTTATTTCTGGGAGATTGTGTTCATTTCTTAAAGCTCTTTTTTCTTTATTTTTGTCTAAGTTGATTCAAAGAACCAGGCTTCGAGCTCTGAGATTCTTTCCTCAGCTTGGTCTATTCTGCTGTTAATACTTCTGATTGTATTATGAAATTCTTTTTTCAACTCAACAAGCTCAGGTTGGGTCTTTTGTAAAATTGCTATTTCATTTTTCAGCTCTTAAACCATTTCACTAGATTGCTTGGTTTCCTTGGATTGGATTTCAGTTTTCTCCTGGATATTTATAAGCTTCATTGCTATTCAGATTCTGAATTCCATGCCCGTCATTTCAGATTGGTTAAGAACAACTGCTGCGGAGCTAGTGCGCTCATTTGGAAGTAAGGGGACACTCTGGTTTTAATTGCTACAGTTCTTGCACTGATTCTTTCTCATCTGGGAGGGTTGGTATTCCTTTAACTTTGGTGTAAACTGAATATAGTCAGTGGCTTCATTTCTGGAAGTTTTCAGAGGGCTAAGGCTCTAAACAGTCTGTTGAATTCTAGTCCTCAGCCTGGCAGGAAGGAAAATTAGCAGTTTTTCGTGTTGTAGTTTGGGCTGAAATCCAGTAGACGGCGCCTGAGAGCAATGGGCGGTAGCTGGGCTCTCATTCTGCCACCTGGCTCGTTTGTGTATCCGGGCCTCTGAGGCCGTGCTCTGTGGTGCAAGGATGAGAGGGGTAACCCCTCACCAGGTCCCCTCCTGGGTTTTGGGGGGAAGGACCCCTGATCACTGGCACTGTGGCCGCGACTTTTTGTTGTTGTTAGGTGTTCCAGGTCGTGGGGCTGCTTCGAGCAGAGGTCCAGCAGGGAGACAGGCCCCACCCTTACTGGACCAGCTCTGCAGAGGGAGGCACGCCTAGGTTCCACACCAGCCCACGAACCTGTGCGGCTCACCCCTCTCTGAGAGTTTTCTGAGAGTTTGGGCTCCTCTTCTGATGAAGCACCGGGCCCAGTTCCGCACTCCGCACATCGGAGCCATAGACCGTAGCCCTGGAAAGGACGGACCTGCTCACAGCTCCCTCCCTTGGACCCTGGGATCTGTGTGCACTGGGGGGATCCAAACAGCTCCCAGGCTGCCGGAATGCACTCAAGTGGAGCAAAGCACCCGGGATGAGCAGCTGAGGCTGCACTGTGTACACACTCCGGTGGAGTGGCCGGGCAGGAATCCTGGGAGGGACTGGCAGGCAGGTGGGCCTGCGGGACGGATATGCCCTAATCCCACGGGGAAGCCCTTCTTCTCCCATTCTGGTGGTTATATGGGGCCAGAGCCTCTCAGAGGGAGACAAGGAGCCCTGGGGGATGAGTGCTCCCGCAGAGCTGTCTCACAGACAGTCTCCAGCTCCGTGCCTGCTGAAGCCCTTTCTCCATCTAATCTCTAGTGAGAGTCCCATGTCAGCTCAAATGCAAAGGCCGGGGATCTCTGCAGCTAGAATCCCAGAGGTCTGCCGCAAGAGAATAAATTGTTGTTAAAGTAATTCCTCTTTGCTCTGAATTTGCATTCAGCCGACCGTTCATGTGTGACCCAGTTTCACGATCTGAAATTTGTACACAATGTGCAATTTATTTGAAACATCGGAAGTTGCTTTTCTGCCATATATTGACTTGGCTTTTCTAGTTACGTTTTCACTCCTGTTACGATCTTCAGTATGGTGCATCTTTTCCTGGGTGTTAGGTGCTCCTTCCTCTCTCCCTTTCTCCTTTCTCACTCCAGGACAACACATATTATAATAATGTTTATTCAGGTTGAGTCTACTGCTTTGGTGAGTTAAAAGACGTTTTAACTCATATGAATGGCCCTAAAAGCCTTCACCTGAGCATTCAAGTTGTTTGATAAGGGTATGCCATGTCCCTCCCCTGGCCAGGTCAATGCCACCACTATGTGAGCCTCTGCTCTACCCAGTTGCCCCCATATATTTGGATGGTTAGATGGGAAGCTGGTCCAGACGGCAGATGCAGAAATGGAAGTTCGACCCCAGCTGACTAGTCCGCATGTGACCCAGTGGTGTTATCTGGGAATTTTCACACATTATGCACCTTATTTAAAATTCTGGCAATTTTATTTCTTCTGTATAGTGACATAGACATTGCTTGTATTCCCTTTGCTGCTTTCAAAAAGCAACAAACACCAAAAAAATCTGTAAATACAGCATTTATGTTTTCTGACTGAATCTCAAAATTAGTTGGGGCATTGGGAAAGAATTTAATTTGACTTTTGAGTGTAAACCAAGTATGTATTTCTTTGAAAAGATAAAACAAGAGGGCTGATCATCCTAAACATGAGTGTCTGCGCAGATTGAAATTCCCAAGATGCCCAGGAACCCAGCCTTTGCACAGTCTCCAGCACCGACATTATCTGGAAAAGGGGAAATTTTTCAAAGAAAGAGCATTAAAAAATATATTATTGGAATTATTAGAATAATAACATATTTGCTTAAATAAAACCGACAACTTTTGGAAGTGCTGGTTGGCTCAATCCCAGTGATATTATGCCATTTTGTATCAATGGCATACCTGTGTGCCTTTATTTGCTTTATGAATGAGCACTTAAAATTTTTTTCTGGGCAGTAGATGTATAATAAACATGAACTCTTCTTTATCTACCTTCCACTACTCTGAGAAATTTCCTTTGTTGTGTTCATCATCAGCTGGCCCGACCTCTTTCACTCTGGCTGCTCTGCCATGTTTAGAAACTTTGTATAAAAATGACAGTAATATCTGCAGTGGCATATGTTACCCAGATGAATCAGGGTTTTTACTCCCTGTCTGTAAGTTCACTTTGCCTCCTCTTTCCTGCACCAATTCTATTCTAGATGCTGAGAGCATTTCTTAGTGACTTCCTTCTTATTATCTTCCAAAAGATGCTATTCTAAGGGCCCAGAAGACTTTTTACTACTTGAAATTCTTACATATGAAAGTAAACAAGAATCGAGTAGTTTTTCATTGGCACCCAGGTATCCTTTATTCCATCCTCTCTTTTCACTTGTCAGCTTCTTCACTAGATTATATGTTCCTTGGAGACAGTTTAATTCATTTCTGTATTCCTAACATTTAGCACAATTTACACACATGGCATGTAATGAATTCCCAAAACAAACTGAACTGAGTACTGTTTCCATTTATTTGCATTTCACATGGCACTCAGCAGAGCACCTGGCACATAGTAGCTTTCAGAAAATATTTGGTGAATGAATGATTTATTGGTACTCACGTGTGTTTTCAACCACTTCCCCTTTATACAAGGGGATATGTTTGCAGAGTTTCTCAATGGGTGACCCAAGCAGGAACCAATCGATGTCTTTGATCAGAGACTCCAGAGGGTTGTACTTGACCCAGGTATATTTGTTGGAGAATATGTTGTCCAGAGCCTAGATCGGTATAACAGAAAACAACATAAAATAAATTGACCAAAATTGGTGTACCTTATTCTAAATTGTGATGATTTTTCTGTTTCAGATTATTAAACAGAAAGAAGTTAGGGATCTCAAGGCGTCATCTCTTTTTGAGCACTCTGTCAGTGAAGTAGCCTCATTAGTAATTACCAGTGTTATTTTACCTCTGGTGGCAATGAAGCCCAAAGAAGGTAAGTCCCATGTCAAAGGTGGCACCTATAAGAAGTTGTGGAGGGAGACTTAAACCTTGGGTCTCTAGCTGAAGTGCAGTGTTTGTATATGTTCACTATACTGTATTATTTCTTTGCATCTTTGTGTCATTGAATATTAGAACTTCTCTTATTATTCTTCCAATCATCATTTCTCATAGCCCTGCTCTGAGAAGATAAGCTGATCAGTCCTTGCTATGTCACTGGAATTTATTATAAGTTCTTGTATTTAGGACTATGTAGTGGAAATCAAGCTGAGATTTGCTCCTGCTCTTAAAAAATAATAAAATAAAAGTTAAAACACCTTAATAACTTTAATAAGTTGAGTATCATATTCATGGTAAGGCATGATAGTATGATCTTCTCCCTCACTCTCTTCATTTCTCCATAAATACCAGTATTGCCTGGCTTAAGAATAGAGAATACTCAAGAGTGCCCCAGAGTTACCTGTTTCTCATAGCTGTATCGTTGAAGATTGTTCAGAGGAGGGGTGTTCTGAAGGTCCATCTTCAGGATAAAGCAGGCTCCTCGGGAGAGCACCCTGGATGCAATGTAGCCCTGAGGCAGCAAGAGTACAGTTACTGATCCTCCCCAGTTCCCTGAATCTGAACTTGGTGAAGATGATGTCTGAACCTTGGAAGAAAGACTTGAATATATGATGGGATTGCTTTCCAACCTGCAATCAACTTTATCCACTTGACTTATTTTACATAACATTTTCATTTTTCTTCTTGTCATTTCTACCCCTTTGAAATTTTTGCAAACCCATGACTGTATTCTGCTTTTCATGTTATGGAACCAGGGTCTGCAGTTTGAGGTTTGAAAGATTGAGAAGAAGCACTTCTCTGTCTCTTTCCATTATTTTATTATTATTATTATTATTATTATTATTATTATTATTATTTGAGACTGACTCTCACTCTGTTGCCCAGGCTGGAGTGCAGTGGTGCAATCTCAGTTCACTGAAGCCTCCACCTCCCTGGTTCAAGCGACTCTCCTGCCTCAGCCTCCAGAGTAGCTGGGACTACAGGTGTGCACCACCACACCCAGCTAATTTTGTGTGTTTAGTAGAGATGGAGTTTCACCATGTTAGCCAGGCTGGTCTCGAACTCCTGATCTCAAGTGATCCACCCACCTTGGGCTCCCAAAGTGCTGAGATTACAGGCGTAAGCTACTGCATCTGGCCTCTTTCCATTAATTTTATTCTGCCTCCTCCCCAATTTGGGATAAATAGAATATTCTTTAGAACTGTGCTGTCCAATATGATAGTTTTTAGCTCTATACCACTATCTAAATTTAAATTCAAATTAGATAAAATTTAAAATGAACTTCTTCCGTTACACATTTTGAGTAGTCAATAACCACAAGGGCTGGTGGCTTCCCTATTGGAAACACAAATCTAGAACACTTCCAGCACTGCAGAAAGTTCTATTAGACAGTGCCGCTTTAGAAACTCTCATAAGCATACCCACACCCACACTCATGCACCCCCCCACACATGTCTCATCTATCCTCTCCTCATTTACCATCTTTTCTTCCTGTCCAGTTTTCTTCATCCCTTCTCCACCTCAAACCCAAGCTGGCTGGATAGAGATGGGTTGGAATAAGGTGGGATTGAAAGAGCAATGGAGGGTGAAGACCCTGGGGCCAGAAGGGACCTAAGGCCACTGAGTCTTCACCTGGAGTGAAAATTGTCTCTAGAGAGTTCCAAATAATGATATACCCTAGAAAGCTATATCTAATAGAAATCGTTCTGGTTCCTATTTTTCAATTCTCGCAAATTGTCGGTTCCTAAAATTCAAAAATGATAGAGGCTGAGCCTGGTGATAATGGAAGAAGCTTAAAGCAAGTCCTCACTACTCTATTTTTTTTAAAGACAGCTTTGGGATTTCCATGACAGTTGCTTAAAAACAATTTCAGTGCCACTTCCTTTTAAACCACATCTTCTAATGACTCTGTACTTTCAAATGTGCCATTGAACTTCCAACACCAATGGAAAAGAGGAATGTGAAGACATTTCTAGAAGAAAAGGGACAGAGAGCGTGTTCAAAAGTCTAGTGAGATGAGCTGGAACCTACTTATATCCATAGTGAGTATCTCGGAACCTGGGTAGAAGCAGGTTCACAATTGGTTGGTGGAACAAATGGAAAACAAATGAATAAATAAATGACGAAGGGTAAGTTTTCAGAGCAGGTTTCTGTGACTTATTGTTAATGCCAGTATCTAACACTTGAAAATAGTTTAGTGCTTTTAGTTAGCAAACTTTCTTTCTTACAGAAAAAGTACAATTTATTGCCTAGCCTATGTATATAATTAAATGTGTACAGTTGCTCTGGATTTCTGCTATGTTGTGATTGCTTTTTGATTGTTCTTTTTACTATCTTTTTATTTATTTATTTATTTATTTATTTATTTATTTATTTATTTATTTTTGAGACAGGATCTCGTTCTGTCACCCAGGCTGGAGTGCAGTGGTGCAATCTCAGCTCACTGCAGTCTTAACTTCCTGGGCTCCAGCAATCTTCCCACCTCAGCCTCCCGAGTAGGTGGGACCACAGGCATGCACTATCACACCCAGCTAATTTTTGTATTTTTGGTAGAGATGAGATCTCGCCATATTGCCCAGGCCAGTCTCCAACTCCTGGGCTCAAGAGATTCTCCTGCCTCAGACTCCCAAAGTGCTGGGATTACAGGCATGAGCCACTGTGCCCGACCAAGTGTTCTTTTTCTGCATGATGTTCTGTGTTAGAAGCACTATTCATTCATTTATTCACTCAACAAATGTGTTTGAGTGTCTGCATGCCGGGCTTTGCTTTGAACTTTGGTTACTCTTCTCTGCACTTTCTGAGCCTGTAGTGGGATAATAGCATCACTCTTTCAATTTCTACCTGAAAAGGTCAAGCAAATGCCTATGTTTCCTGTCATATGTTTTTCTTCAAAATGGTTTTGTTTTTTAACCAATTGCTTGATTATTTAAAGAGAAAAGTGAAAGTGAGGAATTCTTAAAGAATTATAAGGTTAAATCTAAGAATTCAAGTATGTATGATGCCAGATAGATAGATGATTGATAGATAGATAGATAGATAGATAGATAGATAGATAGATAGATAGATCTCTCTGCTCTTTAGAAAACTCGTCCTGAAGAATATGAAAAATCATTTGCTGCTTACATGTTTATAGTCAAAAATTGTGGTAGAAGAGCATGATCCTGCATGGATGTTGACAATGGCGGTATTTTTTTCATTGTCAATTGTCACTGTCTCCTGAACATTGTCACCATTGCTGCTTGGGCTGATGATGTTAAAAACCTAGATTGAAAAGAAAGACAAAATGTTTTTCCATAAATCTTATACATTTGAAAGGCAACTCTTTTCAACAAAATTAAGCCTCTGCCTGCTATGAACAAGGGATTAAAAACTAAAACTCTCCACTGGGGTCCCAATCCAAAAGCTTGTGATGCCATAAGAATGCAAAGCTTTTCCTTGGAGTTTACTATATTATATATGGGAGTAGCAGTGATATCACAGGAGAAATGAGACTGACTAAATTTTAAAGCAATGGCTTACATTTGCGAAGGTATTGTGGTTGGAAAGGAATAGCCAAGCTCATTGTTTCCATTATTGGTTATTTCTGAGATTCCATCCCAAATAAGGTATATGGCCTCTCTGCCGTCTTTCAGGCTCTCTTGTACCTTCCTTTTCCTCTCTCAACATCTCTAAGAGATAAAGCCCATAGGGAACCAACTCACCTCATATCCATGAGATTGCATCCCAAAGATGGTCAGCACCACCAGAAATGCTACCTGAAAAACAGACCCACCACATCCATTCTCTATAGGGTAGTCATCGAGGGTGGGGACAGGAGAGAACACTGGACAGGAAAGGCACAGATATCTCAGAAAATGTACACCTAGAGACAGTGATAGCACTCCCTTTCCAAAGTGTGAAGCACACACATTCACTCATTTGACAGGCATTTATTGAGTTCATTCTATTTGCCAGGCACATGGTTCTACATTTGCCACCTAATTCCAAACTCTTTCTAGCATTATCACCATCTAGATAATAGGAGAAACTTGGGGCAGGTGAGCAGTGAAGGACTCATTTTACTATGGAAATACCCTGGTATGAGTCACACTGGCTTTGGATAACAGTGGTCAAATTGTGTCCTCTTGTAAAAAAACAAAACAAAACAAAACAAAACAAAAAACCAAAAACAAAACCTTTAATCCCTTAAGACTGAGAGGGTAATACAGATTTAAAATGAATCATGGGTGATAAAGACACAACAGGTTCCTAAGGTAAACTATGAAGATAGAATGCTTGAGAGCACAATTCACTTTTGAGGCTGACATCAAGGAAAACCCTCATATTCTCCTACAACCCACGCCTTAGTGATACTATCATACAAGTGCTGGGCCCACAGGTCGTGAGCCGACATTGAGGCAGTTCTGATATTTTGCTGTAGTTCTATAGGAGTCTGCTCCAACATGCTAACCCAGGTTTTGTGCCCTCTCTTCTGAACATCAGTGAACTGTACTATCACTGAAAACTACATCAGTACAGAGTTGACTGTGCTGTCATTGAAAACTACTGATGAAAGGAGTCTTGGGGAAGGGGGATATTTTTAAGAACTGTCAGTGGGACTTTCCTACTTCCCTTTCCATCCCACCCTTAATATTTCTCTTCTGGGGACTGGGAGTAGAGCATCTAACAGAGACCTGTGTGCAGATATTCAACCTTCCATAGGGATACATCTTCTCTTACCACAGACCAGCTCTAGCAACATATGATACTCCTGTATATTCTATTTAATGAGTCTAAAATAGTGATTTGAACAAGTAGTTGATGGGCTAAACCACTTTAATGGTATGATTAGAGAGAGCTTGGGGAGTGTCCTCTGCCCCCAAATGATCTCCCATCCAACACTGTGGTTAATACACCATGGTTATATAATAATTTTGTGCTTCAGGGTTAGGTCTCAGTTTGGAAAATCAAGACAGCCCTGAGAGAGGGAGCTCTTTAAGCTGACAATCTTCAACACTTTAGAAAGAAGTACTTAACATTTTGCTTTCCCCCTTAGCAGCTGAATGAGAATAAAGGACAGAGACTGGGGGAGCGAGATCCATTCTAGGTCGGAACATAGCCCACTGTCCATGGGGCACTGCAATGTGGAACTATGGAGGCTGGGATCAGGTGGAGGAGTGGAGTGGCCATAGAAGGAACGTTTTGTCCCAAGGGAGAATTTAGTCATAACAGGAGGCCATTGAAGACACTCTGGCTGCTTAAGTTTGCCATGATAGTGCCTGCAAGTGGGGATTAAGATGGATAAATTACATTCTAAATCCCACATTTATGGGCTTGGGAAAATCACAGTCCTCTGACTCTCAGTCTCCTTCTCTGTAAAATGGGGAGAATACTACTCAGCTCATAGGGTTGTTGCAACGAATAGATGAAATTATTCACATGAAATGCTTAGTCTAAGGCTTAGTATGCATTTGAGAAATAAGAGGTACTATTATTACTACTACTGATATTATTTTTAAATTACAACTTTTCTCTTAGATAGCAAATGTAGTTGTTTTAAATAGCCCAAATTCCCTATGAAGCTCATAATAAAGGATTATTATCAAACATCCTCCAAATCAAAATTATCTAGAGATTTCTTTGTATTTTTGTATTTTCTTTTAAGTAAGCATCTCAAAACAGGCAAAGGACAAAAAAAGTCAGACTTATTCAACACTATTTCTGCCAAAGGTATCATTAATTCAATCACAGAAGCTTAGAAGCATGCACAGTATCTGTCTAAGACTCCCAAAATCCCTGGCGTATTAGATACGAGCATTGTCTGCAAGCAGTCACTACAACAGTGTCAAGAAGCAGAAACAAATACTCACAAGGATTTTCATTTTGCCTGGGGGAGGAAGGTGCTGGAGTAAGTAAAGCTGTCCCATGCAGGTTCTATCCTTTATATGGGCTTGAAGATGTGGATATCTCTTTTTCAAATGATCACTTTGGAAAAGACCATGTCTATATCTCTGGCACACCCCAGCAAACTCCTTTATCAGAATTGAGATCCGATCACATACCTGATATCAATGAAGTTCATTAGTCAGTCATGAAACTTCACCACTTGGTCACTCTGTAAATATTCCCTGCTATCTGTACTATGCTGCACTTGAGATTTTAATTTCCACCCTTTAAAAATATTGCATGATGCTTGTTCTATGCATACATTTTGTAGGTCTATAAGGACAAATTCCTAACATCTCCTCCTAAAGGAAGGGTGCTTCCTTAAGGTCTGAGTTGGGCTCCAACTCGATGTCTTTTCACCACTGTTCTGCTGGCTGAATTCTTCCACAGAGGGAATGGATATGAGACTGGGTGCCAAGACAGTGGCTGGGGAGGTCTGCTTGGAGAACAAACAGTCTAGGATCTAGGACTTTCTTCATTCTTCCCTTTAGATTTGGTGTCAATTTCCAGAAATTCATGAGGAACAAGACCCAGAAGGCGTCCTCACCCATTATCAGGGTTAACCAAATTTTTACATTAAGCTTCGCCCAAAACTGTACGTTAGAGAGGTCTAGTTATTTTGCAGAATGTTGAGAAATTCTCAGATTGAAAAAAACAGGAGAAAATAAAGTTTAATTTGTGTAATTTTTTTAACATGACAACTAGAAATGGCTAGTTCATGTCAGGGTATAATCATGAACCCAGGAAGGGAAATTTAAAAACAAAACAAACAACAACAACAACAACAAAAAACAGTAAATTGTGACTGGGCGCAGTGGCTCATGCCTGTAATCCCCGCAATTTGGGAGACCAAGCTGGGCAGATCAACTGAGGTCAGAAGTTTGAGACCAGCCTGGACCACATGGTGAAACCCCGTCTCTACTAAAAATACAAAAAAATTAGCCAGGCGTGATGGTGTCCGCCTATAGTCCCAGCTACTCGGGAGGCGGAAGCAGGAGAATTGCTTGAACCCGGGAGGCAGAGGTTGCAGTGAGCCGAGATCATGCCACTGCACTCCAGCCTGGGTGACAGAGCAAGATTTCATCTCAAAACAAAAACAAAAAACCCAGTGAAATGCAAAATGTAAAATATTGAGAATCACCACCGTAAGCAAAGAGATAACATAAATAATGGCCTTGTTCTGCAGCTGAAACAACTTCCTAACTAGCAGCTTTAAACAAAAATGGGGCTCTCAAAAAGTAGACATCTGGGCAAGTTAAGGGCCACCTAGTTCACTGGAATCCCTCTACCCTGGCTGTTCAGTGGGGGTGGATGTAAAACACACAGTTTTATTAAATCTTTCTGAGATAGCAGTTGCAGAAAGGATTACAGTTTTGTAATGCACCTGCAAATTTTCTCTCATATCTGGCTTCAGAGACTCAGAAAAGCAAACCAGCAATGCCCGTAGACATTAGGCTAATGAAAGTATTACATGCTATCCTCTACCATGTCCCCTTCCTGTCCTCAGGAGTTCTGGGTCTATAGTCTAATAATGATCATTGCTAGCGTTTGTAGAGCACTCAATATGTTTCAACACTTTCCAAACACTTTGGATATATTGATTCATCTGATTCTCATATCAACCCTAGAAGTTACCTTCTATCCTGTTCCATTTTACAGATAGGAAAACCAAGGTGCAGGGAAGTTAAGTAACTCTCTGGGATCACACAACTTTGAAAGGCAGGGATTGGGATCTGAGCCCAGTTTAACTCCAGAGTCCACACTCTTAACTCTGAAAATGATACAGCTTCTCTGATTAGTTGCTGGGTCACTGTAACTCCTTGCCTTGCTGAGACAGGAGCATTAGCAAGGAGGCTTCTGCTTCCAGAATACTCCCTGAATGAAAGATAGACTTGGAAATTGTCAGGCCTACCCACAACTCAGAAGTGAAAACTAAAATGAGAAGTGGTGCTTGTAAACGTTGTTATGAATGCAATTCCTGTCTTCACTCCCAGCTCCCCGCTGAGGGAGTGAAATTGCTGACCTGGAAGGGCCTGGTGCTGACCGTGCCCACCTTTGGATACCCTGACGCAGTGGGTCTGAGAAGGGGTGTGGGCATGTGGACTTCTAAACTTCCGTGGGTTATTCAGATGGAACGCTGTTTCAAGTCCTATCTAAACCTCTCACAAGGAAACTAAGAGCCAAACAGGTTAAGGAATTTGCCTAGGATCATAGCTCATACTAGTTAGTATATAGTTTCTGGTAAAGATAACTCTCCCTCAGGCCTTCTGGCATTCAGTCCAATATTCTTTAGTTGGTAAAGCACCAAAAGGTTTAAAGTAATACTTCAATGAATGAAGGTATTCATGTTCATTTGTCCACTCTTTTGAAAAAATTATTATTATACTTTAAGTTCTGGGATACATGTGCAGAACATGCAGGTTTGTTACACAGGTATACACGTGCCATGATGGTTTGTTGCACCCATCAACCCATCATCTACATTAGGTATTTCTCCTAATGCTGTCCCTCCCCTTGTCCCCCAGTCCCCAACAGGCTCCGGTGTGTAATGTTCCCCTCCCTGTGTCCATGTGTTCTCATTGTTCAACTCCCACTTATGAGTGAGAACCTGCGGTGTTTGGTTTTCTGTTCTTGTGTTAGTTTGCTGAGAATGATGGTTTCCAGCTTCATCCATGTCCCTACAAAGGACATGAACTCATCCTTTTTAATGGCTGCATAGTATTCCATTGTATATACGTACCACGTTTTCTTTATCCAGTCTTTCACAATAACAAAGACTCGGAACCAACCCAAACGCCCATTTATTCACTCTTCTATATGGGCCATTGCTTTGCTAATACAAACGGTGCTGACACAGATGTTTTTGTACATGTTCAAAAGTGTCCTGTAGTGTATGGCTTGCTTGGGCCACAGGAGTATGCAGAGTCAACTATTTGCTAGTTCATATCCTTTCCCCTTTTTCTAATTCTTGTCCATTTTTTATTGCTATGTAGGAGTTCTTTTCATATTCTGAATAAGAATTCTCTAATAATCTCCTAGTCTATGTAGCTCATCATTTAGCTTTGTTTATGGTGTCCTTTGCTATACAGAAGTTTTATTTACATTTTGATGTTGTTGAAATGAGCAATATTTCCTTCTCTAATTTGTGCTTTTTAGTCTTGCTTAAGAAATGCTTCCAAGGTCTTTAATGTATTTTCCGACATTTTCTTAAAATCTTGCATCTTACATTTAATTTTACTGCTATGTTTTAATATAGTATTAGGTTGCAATCTAATTTTTTTCTTCATTTGGGTATCCAGTTGTCCCAGCATCCATTATTGAATAATTCAGGTTGTTTTCACTAATTTATAATGTCATATAGTTTCCACATATGTGTTAGTCTATTTATTGTCTATTCTATCATTCTATTTGTCCATCCAAATGACAAATGCCTCACAGTCTTAATTTCACTGTCTTTATAAGTAAGTTTTAATATCTGGCAGAGCAAACCTTCCAGCCTTGCTATTTTTAAACACTGTCTTGGCTATTTTTGTGAATTTTCTGTATTGCTTAGTTGTTTTTCATTTCATTGATTTCTACCTTTATTAGTTTTTTTTAAAATTTTCACTTCCTTCAGAATTATTCTGTTGTTATTTATGTAACTTCTTGAGGTGAAAGCCACCCATTTCTATTAAATCTCTTGCTATTTTTTAAAGCATAGCATTCAGCAATAAATATTTACCTCTAAGTACTTTTTATTTGCATCTCACAACTATTTTGATCAGTTCTTAATATTTCTTAATTTCCATTGTGATTTTCTCTTTAATCCACAAGTTGTCGAGAATATTTTTCAGTTCCTTGAGTAAAGATGGTTCTCCTTTCTGTCGCTCTTTCTTCACCTTTTCCTCTCTTTTCCCTCTCTTTCTCTTTCATCATCTATAAACATTCCAATGTTTGAAATAAATGTATATTTTATATCATCAGATTGCATTTAAAATGGATATTTCCCTTAGATCAAGCTTGTTAATTTTACTTTTCAAATATTCTATGTTATTCCTAATTTTTTATCTACCAGATCTAACTAATTCTACTAGAGGCATGTTAAAAACCTTTCTTAGGACTGTACTTTTGTCTGTCTCTATGTCTTGTTTTTGAGTTTTTGTTTGATGACATTCACAACAACGCCCTTTGGAATATGCAAATTCATCTTCAGTGTATCGTACTGGAGAACTGTCTTTCATTCTTATGTAATATGTCCCACTGTGCCTCTATTTATGTTCATTTCTTTTCACCTTTGGTTTGCCTTTTTAGGACTATCTGGGTAGTAGTCTTCTTTGTTCATTTTATTTTTAACTTTTCTGTGTGGCATTACCTTAGATGTTTCTCTAGCTTATAGTATTTTACTAAGTTTTATTTATTCTACAGTCTGAAAAACTCTTTTAATATGTGAATGTCATCGTTTCCTATATTGTGATTACTAATACAATTTAGACTTTTTTCTAGTCTTATTTTATTGTACACTTATTGCTCTCTTTCTTAGCATTCATTCCTATATTTTTTGCCTTCTTTGTACTGATAAAGATTGCATAGTCTCCTTTTTCCCTTATCTTTCTGAAATATGTATTTTTTTTTATTATTTAGGGCTTCCTTTGAAATTTTAACAAATATACTTAATTATCCATATTCCTTCAAATCCAAAAATCATCCTATGTTTTGTTCTTCCCCAAAGACATAGAAACTCAGTACTTTTATGAGCATGCTTTCTATCCCAAGAGTGCTATAATTATGTAGTTTTATTTTCACCTCTAAAAAAATCACACAGCCCAGGAGCAGTGGCTAATGCCTATAATCCCAGCACTTTGGAAGGCTGAAACCAGCAGATCACTTGAGGTCAGGAGTTCGAGACCAGCCTGGCCAACATGGTGAAACCACATCTCTACTAAAATACAAAAATTAGCTGAGCATGGTAGTGCATGCCTGTAATCCCAGCTACTTGGGAGGCTGAGGCTGGAGAATCGCTTGAACCAGGAAGGCGGAGTTTGCAGTGAGCTGAGATCGCGCCACTGCACTTCAGCCTGGGCAACAGAGTGAGACTGTCACAAAAACATACACACACACACACACACACACACACACAAACAAACAAACACCTCAAAATAGTTAAGTGTACCATCAATGGATAATTACATTTACTAAGACATTTTATCAATCTTATGCTAATTATTTCTTATAGCTCGAATACTCTATTTTCTTTTTGCTTAAATATATCTCTTAATAGTTCTTTTATTGGAAGCTTATTGTTGCTAAATTCTTTTGTTTTTCTATGTTCAAATAAGTATTTATTTTCCTCTCACTTTTGGATAGTAGTTACAGGTTGACAGTTATTTTCTTTGTAGCATTGTGAAGATATTACTAGACTGCCTTCTGGCACTTACTGTTGCTTCCGTGAAACCTGCTCCCAGTGTAATGGAATGTTTCTAGTTTGTTTTTTTCACAGTAATATGCTGTTTTATTTCAGCCTGTTTTATTTACTAATTTTACTCTTCCTTATATATGTAATACCTTTGTTTATGTCTTTAAGTATCCTAGACATCTTTACAGATGTCTTTTTCTCACTATTGTACTGTTCAAACCAAACAGTAACATCTACTCTCACTATTGATTTGGTTAGTTGCCTTTCTTGACAATTAGACCCATTTAGACCCATTATAACTATTAGTTTTTAAATTACAAAATAAATCCTCTGTTTTTACAATATTTATCTGAAGCACACTCATGCTCTCTGTCTCTCTCTCTCTCTCCCTCCTTCTGCAACTCTGTTCTTATTTTCCAGGCAGCATATACTATATCAAGCTCACCATGTCTAAAATAAAAATTGTTGCACTCCTTTCCCAAAGCTATTCTTTTTTCTGAACATTGTTATTTCTGTTGACAATTTATCAGGTCTTTGGGCTACCCTTGAGTCATCCTTGAGTCTTCTATCTGTTTTCCTCTGTAATGCCTCTCTCATTTATATCTTTTTTTCCAATCCATCAGCCCAAGCTCTATTGCACATTCTTATTACTGCACAGTGTCCCTATCACAATGACCTTCATTAGTCAGAATATTGGCACTAACTACTCCAACAAACAATGCCTAAATCTCAGTGCTTTCACAAAATAAACTTCTATTTCTCACTCACATAAAGTCCAAAGCAGATGATGCTTATGGTGGGTAACTCTCCTCCATGGAATGTTTTGTGGATTCTAGCTTCCTTCTTATGTGGCTGCCATCTTCCCACATGACTTCATGTTTTTCCTGGCATCACTCAGCTGGCAGATGGAGGTTCAGACTGACAACATGGAGAAGTCACACCTGCTTTTAAATTTTGCTTTAAAAAAAAGCAATTAATGATCTTTTGCATTTCATGCAGTTAGGCTTATATGTCTTTTTCATATGATTTATTTCAATATTTTTAGGCTTAGAAAATCCTTTTCATTGCCAAAATCAGATTAAAGTTTACCTATATTTTCTTCCAGTTTTTTATGGATTTCATATCATATATATTATTCACATTTATTTTTAAAATTAATTTGGAATTAATTTTTGTTTATGGTAGGATCTATTATGCATCAGCTTTTCCCACATAACTAAACCCTCATCCCAAGGCTATTTAAAGCAGAGTCTTTTTCCTCCCAATAGTAGTTTTTGAGCCCTTGCTTGGGGTATGGCAGAAAATGGCATGGTAATGAATTAAAATACTTCTAATGTATGAGGGAGACAGTGAGTAGTATCTTCAACTTACATAAAGTTTTAATAAATCCACAAGAAAATAGTTGACACATAGAATTTTTTTTTTTCTTTTTGAGACAGAGTCTTGCTCTGTTGCCAAGGTTGGAGTGCAGTGGCAAGATCTCGGCTCACCACAACCTCCACCTCCTGGGTTGAAGCAATTCTCCTGCCTAAGCCTCCCAAGTAGCTGGGACTGCAGGCACGCGCCACCACGCCTGGATAATTTTTGTATTTTTAGTAGAGATGGGGTTTTACCAGGTTGGCCTGGCTGGTCTCTAACTCCTGACCTCAGGTGATCCACCCACCTTGGCCTCCCAAAGTGCTAGGATTATAGGCCTGAGCCACCGCACCTGGCCAGGTGTTTTTTTTTGTTTTGTTTTGTTTTGTTTTAATGGGCGAATGACCTGATTAGAAGGAGAGGAGCAATCATAGGAGGTGGTAAAGAGTTGAGGCCTCAGAAACATCCTACCTGGATTTGAATTCCAAGTTCCCTAACTTCTCACTGTGTGCCTCAGCAACCTCATTGGGAAAGAAAGAACAACAAAATGCCTCCTCAAAGCATCAACGTGAACATTGAAAAGTTCACATACATAAAATATTTAGAATAATTGCTCACATAGAATAAGCTCTCAATAAACTTATCTAATAATATTATCAATATTTATTACAAGTAAAACATACCAAACCTCATAAATGATTAGGGAATTATACATTTAAACAGCAGTATTAAATTAAAATGGAACTAACACATCTAAAAAATCCCCAATTATTATTTTTTAATCACTTCTAAATAAGGCATGGCCTAAACAGGAAGTCACAGGGAAATTTAAAAAATATTTTTAATTCAGTGGAAGTGAAAATACAATATATGAATATTTATGAGATGCAGCTTAAGTAGTACTTACAGAGAAATTTATAGCATTAAATACTTAGAAAAAGGAAAGATCTCAAATAAATTATCGAGGCATCTACCTTAAATTTGAAAATAAATATCAAATTAAACCTAAATCAAGCACAAAGCAAGAAGTAATAAAGATAAGAGTAGGAATCAACGGAATTGAAAATAGAAAAACAAAAGTAAATCAATGAAAAACACCAATGTCTTATTTAAATAACCAATCAAATTGATAAATCTCTAACCAGACCGTTCAAGAAAAAAAAAAAAGAGGACATGCACTATTCATATCAGCATTAAAAAAGGGGACATCAATACTGATCTTACACCCATTAAAAGAATAACAAGGAAATATTACAAACAATTTTATATCCACAAATTCAACAACTTAGATGAAATGGAAAACTTCTTGCAAGACACAAACACCAGATCACTCAAGAAGAAATAAATAGCCTGAATGGCCCTATATCAATGAAAGAAATTGAATTTGTAGTTAGAAACCTTTCCCCAGAGGAAGCTCCAGGCCCAGGTGACTTTACAGGTGAACTCTACCAAACATTTAAGGAAGAAATAATCTGAATTCTATACAAATTATTCTAGAAAATACAAGAGGACAGCATACTTCCCAACTCATTCTATGAGGCCAATATTACTTTGACACCAAAAATAGACAAAAATAATATAAAAAAAAGAAATTACAGATTAGTATTCCTCTTGAAAAAAATAAAAAATATTAGTATATCGAATACAGCAGTGTATAAAAATAATAATACATAACGCAAGTGAAGTTTTTCCTGGGACTGTAAGGTTTGTCTAACATTTGAAAATCAATCAATACACAGCAGGTTATCAAATAACATTGTTTAGTTCAAAGTGTTTCATTATAATGCTGATGAGAAAAAAATCGATTTCCAGCCAAGGTCACTCACTGTCTGTGTGGAGTTTGCATGTCCTCCCCATGCCTGTGTGGGTTTTTTTCCAGGCACTCCAGTTTCCTCCCACATCCCAGACATGTGCCCATTCAGTGACTAGGCATGTCTACATGTTCCAACATGAGTGAGGGTGAGTGTGTGCGTGAGTGTGCCCTGCAATAGGATGATATCCTGTCTAGGGTGGGTTCCTACCTTATGCTCTGAGCTTCCGGGATAGGCTCCAGATGCCTACCACCCTGAACCAGAATAGCGGCTGGAAAATGAAGGAATGAATACAAACGTTTGTCAAATAAAAAGTCATAAAGTATATGCCAGTCATATAAATGCATATCAATAAGCAGTGCCCAGTGATCCCACTATATTTGTTTTTGTTTGTTTCATAACTGTATGGTGGCAAGAAGTACTCCATATAATTTTCTCTTAGCAAAATCTCTTCCTTGATTTAACCCACCACTACTACACCACCTTCACTCGCTGATTCACCAGAAACTGGAAAAACAATTATCTTACTTGTTTTTATGAATGTTTCTTAAATGTATGTATGTATAGCGTGTATTTATTTCAATGTTTAATATAAAACATGTTTTTGGTCTTTATTTAGAAGTTTGATGATGTTTTTGTGACCAGAAACAGGCCTCAGAAACTTAACTCTCATTTATATCATGTGGCAAAAGTCCTGTGGTAAAATTGACTTTTTTTTTTTTTTTTTGAGATGGAGTTACGCTCTTGTTGCCCAGGCTGGAGTGCAATGGCACGATCTTGGCTCACTGCAACCTCCACCTCCTGGGTTCAAGCGATTCTCCTGCCTCAGCCTCCTGAGTAGCTGGGTCTACAGGCATGTGCCACCACACCCGGCTAATTTTTTGTGTTTTTGTATTTAGTTTCACCATGTTGGCCAGGATGGTCTCAATCTCCTGACCTCGTGATCCACCTGCCTCAGCCTCTCAAAGTGCTGGGATTACAGGCATGAGACACCGTGCCTGGCCTGATTTTTTTATACATAATTTCACCTAAAGTTGCAGTTTCCATGAACCTATTCATGATAGTAAGTGAGGACTTAGTATAATCTAATATATTGTATACTAAAAATGAAAAACCATGTGTTCATCTTGATAGATGCAGCAAATCATTTGACAAAATTCAACATACACTCAAGATAATAACTCTCAGAAAACTAGAAGTAGAAAGGAATGTCCTCACTCTAAGAAAGAACACCTATGAAATACCTTGAGTTAACATCATCCTTAAAAATTCACAAACAGAAAATTCATAAATTGGAGCTCAGTAAAGTAAAAACTTTTGCTCTCCCAAAGACAGTCAAAAATATAAAAATAAGAGGCAGACTGGGAAAAAATACTTGTAAAATACATATCTGATATGTACATCTGATAAAGAATTCATATCTAGAATATATATGTAACTCCCATATTCAATAATAAGAAAGCATACATTCCAATTTTAAAAACAGTCAAAGATTTGAAAAGATGGTTTACCAAAGAAGATATACAGATGGCAAATAGGTGCATAAAAAGATGCTCAGCATCACTGGTAATTAGGGAAATGCAAATTAAAACCATGATGCGATGCCACTATACACCAATTAGAATGACTAAAACAACAAATAAGCAAACAAAACAAAACAAAATTGAAAAGTCCAAGCATTGTCAAAGAGCAGAGCAACTAGAATAATCATGCATTGCTGGCGGGAATGCAAGATGGTAAACCACTTTGGAAAACAATTTGATAATTCATCATAAAGTTAAATATAATCATCATATGACCCAGCGATCCCACTTCTAGAATCTGAACATGAATATTTGCAGTGGCTTTCCCTGTAATTACCCAAAACTGGAAACAATCCAAATGTCTTTCAAATGAACTGTTATATGAATCTCAGTGCGTTATGCTGAGTGACACTCTTGTCACCTATACACAACAGTAAGCACAATCCAACTCCTACCAAGACTAACATAAAACCTCACGCAAAATGCCTATTCACCTCAGTTTCTATCACCCAATAGGTTGTATCCAACTTTCAATAAAAAATAACAAGTCATGCTAAAAGCCAAAACAATTTAAAAACTGTCTGAAGAGACAAAGCAAACAACAGAACCAGACTCATATATGGCAGGATGTTGAAATTATCAAATAGGGAAATTAAAAATAACTATGACTACAATGCTAAGAGCGCTATTGGAAAAAGTAGACGACATGCAAGAGCAGATGGGTAATGTAAGCAGAGAGATGGCAACTCCAAGAAAGAATCAAAAGGAAAAAGCATAAATCAAAAACACTGCAACAGAAATGAACAATGCCTTTGATGAGTTCATTGATAGATTGGACATGCAAGATGAAAGAGTAAGTGAACTGGAAGGTATGCCAATAGAAACTTCTCAAATTGAAATACAAAGAGAAGAAAAAATTTAAAAAATGAACAGTTATTTAAGAATTATGGAACATTTTGTAAAGGTGTAAAATATATATAACTGAAACACCAGAAGGGAAATAAAGAGAAAAAGGAGCAGAAGAAACTATTGAACTAATAATGGCCAAGAACATTCCAAATACAATGACAGACACCAAACCACAGATCCAGGAAGTTTAATGAAACTAAGCAGAATAAATACCAAAGAAATCTGCACCTGGGCATATCATATTCAAACTGAAAACAAAAACAAAAACAAAAAAAAAAACTCAAAGACAAAAAAGGAATCTTGGAAGAAGCCTGGAGAAAAAAAACAAAAAACAAAAAACACCATACCCATAAAGGCAAAAGGATAAAATTACACTGGTTGTCTCTCAGAAATCATGCAAGCATAAAGACATTAGAGTGAGATACTTAAAGTGGTAAAAGAAAAAAAATCACTGATTGAGAATTATACATTCAGCAAAAATTATCCTTAAAAAAATGAAGGAGAAACAAAGACTTTCTTAGACAAGCAAAAAGTGAAGAAATGTATCATCAGCAAACCAGCCCTCTAAGGAAATATCAAAAGAAGTTTTTCAGGCAGAAGGAAAAGGATATAGGTCAGAAATTCAGATCTGCATAAAGAAAAAAAAAGCATCCAAGGAGAAATACATGAAGGTAAAATAAAATCTTTCATTTTTACTATTCTTAATTGATCAATATTTATTCAAAGTAATAATAGTAACTGTATTTTGAGATTATAGCATATGAATAAGTAAAATGAATGGCAGCATGTTATAAAGGATAGGAGGGAGGAACTGGAAGTACTCTGTTGAAAGGTACCTGTCCTTCCCATGAAGCAGTAGAGTGATTTTTGAAAGTAGATCTAGATTAGTTGTGAATGCACATTGTAAAATCAGCAATCACTAAGAAACTTCTTAAAAGGTATAACTGATATGCTAACAGAGGAGAGAAAATTGAATCATATAAAATCCTCAGCTAAAACCAGAGAAGACAAAAAAGAGAGGAAGAAAAACAGAAACAAAAAACAAATGGAATGAACAGAGAAATTATAGCCATGATAGATATTCATCCAACTATATCAAGAATCATTTTAGATGTGAATAATCTAAATACATCAAGTAAAAGACAGAAAGTGGCAGAGTTAATCTGGCTCATGCCTGTAATCCCAGCACTCTGGGAGACTGAGGCGGGTGGATCACCTGAGGTCAGGAGTTCAAGACCAGACTGACTAATATGGAGAAACCCTGTCTCTACTAAAAATACAAAATTAGCTGGGCATGGCGGCACATGCCTGTAATCCCAGCTACTCGGGAGGCTGAGGCAGGAGAATCGCTTGAACCCAGGAGGCAGAGGTTGCAGTGAACCAAGATCATGCCATTGCACTCCAGCCTGGGCAACAAGAGCAAAACTCCATCTCAAAAGTAATAATAATAAAACAAAAAATAACACCGAACTATATGTTGTCTATAAGAAATTCACTTTAAATATAAAGACACAGAGAGGTTAAAAGTAAATGAGTGAAGAAAATACACCATCTAACACTAATCAAAAGAAAACTGAAGCACCTATATTGATTTTAGACAAAGTGAACTTCAAAATAGAGATAATTATCAGGGATAAAGAGAGGCATCACATAATTATAAAGGATTTAGTTCTCCCAGAATATATAACAATCCTTAACGGGTATCTACCTAACACCAGAGTATCAAAATATGTGAGATGAAAACTAATAGAGCTGGGAAATCTTTGTACCTCCCAACCAATTTTGCTATGAACCTAAAATGCCTCTAAAATTAAAGTCTATGTTTTAAAAACTGATAAAACTGCAAAGAGAAATGGACAAAACACTGTTATAGCTGGAGACTTCAATACCCCTCTTCCAAGCACTAATAAGTCAAGTAGGCAGAAAAGCAGTAAGGGTATTGTTAAACGAAACAGTTTCACCAATAAATTGTATCTAATCAACATTTATAGAATACTTCATTGAATAACGGCAGAATAGACACTTTTCTCAAGCTTCCATGGAACATTCACCGAGATAGATCACATACTGGGCCACAGGACCCACATTAACAAATTTAAAAGAATATAAATCATACAAAGTGTGTTCTCAGATCATGATGAATTTACATTACAAATCAATAACAGGAAGATAATTGAAAAATCCCCCCAAATTTGAAGACTAAACAGCACGATTCTAAATAACACAGGAATCAAAGAAGTCACAAGATAAGTTTTGTTAAAATATGATAAAAAGTTAACAGTGATTATTTCTGCATAGTAGGATGATATGTGTCAATTATTCTTTGATTATTTTTATGTTTTCTACAATTTCTTTTGAGTTACTTTTATGCTCAGAAAAGAATTTTAGATGGTTTTTTAAAATAGATATTTAAAAGAATTTAAAGGCTATAGTTATCCTTTGTGAATCAATTTGACAATAACTGAGGTATCATTTTGATTGACTCAGATTAAAATAAATAGAAATAACAGAAAAACAGCATGTTTGAGAACTAACAAAAATAATTTGGTTTGGAGTTTATTTTATTTTGAAATACGATTATTAAATACATCTAATGTACACAACAAATAAAGCCTGAAGCTCAGTAGGGTTGGACCTGTTTTTCCATCTCATATGGGTGGCTCAAGTATTTATAATAAAGGAGGTCACACAGGAAGAATGCAAAGGATGAAAAAAAGAAGACCAAGGATGGACTCCAACGCCAACATTGAAGGGAAAGATGAAAGAGAAGAAAGCAAATGTTGAGATGGTAGAAGGAGCAGTTGAAGTACAAATGGCAGAAAGGGATGTCACAGAAGTAAAGAAATGAGAGAATTTTTTAAAATAAGGGAATTGCAGGATCAAAAAGTACAAAGAAGTTAGATGAGTACTGAAAAGACAGCAGCATGTCAGCAATTTTGAAGTTAGGCTCTTTGTCTTCCTCACTTTGGTCTCACCAATACTGGAGCCCAGTTGCAGTGGGTTGAGCCATGATGGTAGGTGGGGAAGTAGAATCAGAAAACGTATGTGATTTTTTTAAGGGATGTAAAGAGGAGGGGAAATATAAGGTCTCCATTTGTGAGGAAAGTAGACTTAAGGGAAAGTTTTTATGTTTTGCTTTATTTTGTTAGTATTGAGAAAATTTGGCCATACAAATCAAAAAGAAGCAGCAAATCATAAAGGAAGAGACTGAAGTTTTAGAAAAAAGACAGCTATTTGATTGAGGAAGATGAAAATCAGAGATAGAAATGTTGGTCTTAGAAATGATATATTAAGAACGTATTCCTCCAAGATGAGAGGGAATGAAGTTTGGGTGAAGACAAAATGGAAGATAGAGGGATGACAGTTCAAGAAGCCTGATACCTTTGAGTTTCTGCATGTAATAGGCTATTAGGTTGAAAATCGGAGTGACAGAGAGGACTTGGATAATCTGGCAAGGATTTGAACAGTCACTGGAGGGAAGAGGGAAGAAGCTGGCGACAGGTCATGAAAAGCTGAGTTCCACTGATGACAGGTCCAATAAGAATCAGTTTTAAGTTTAAATTATTTTCTATATTGGCTCCCACCCAAGAAGAGAGAAGGGGGTTTTCTGGGAAATTGGCCTCTTCTAGATTTGAGAAAAGTGGTAAACATTAGTACAACCTTTTTTGTATCAGAATTTCATTTGAGGGCAGGAAGTGTGCTGGACACAAGTAGTGTGAGTTCTGTCTCAAGAAACTCACAGCCCAGCACTTTGGGAGGCCAAGGTGGGTGAATCATCTGAGGTCAGGAGTTCGAGACCAGCCTGGCCAACTTGGGGAAACCCTGTCTCTACTAAAAATACAAAAAGAAAATAGCCAAGCATTGTGGCGGGCACCTGTTATCCCAGATACTCAGGAGGCTGAGGCAGGAGAATCGCTTAAACCTGGGAAGTGGAGGTTGCAGTGAGCCAATATTGCACCATTGCACTCCAGCCTGGGCAACAAAAGTGAAACTCTGTTGAAAGAAAGAAAGAGAGAAAGAGAGAGAGAGAGTGAGAGAGAGAGAGGAAGGAAGGAAGGAAGGAAGGAAGGAAGGAAGGAAGGAAGGAAGGAAGGAAGGAAGGAAGGAAGGAAGGAAGGAAGGAAATTAAGGAAAGAAGGAAATTAAGGAAGGAAGGAAGGAAATTAAGGAAGGAAGGAAGGAAGGAAGGAAGGAGACTCACAGCCTAATAGATATCCAGAGATTCCATCATATATCATCTCTATATACATTCTATTTCAAGGTGAGTCATGAAATTCTAAATAATAAAGTATATTTACATTTCTAAAAAGTATATACTTATTTATACACTTGCCTTTCTATGTGCCTGATGGTCCTTTATGAAAAAGCTAAATCAAATTGAAAGATGTGTCAATTATGAAAAAGTTAAGTGACTACGTTTTTAGGGAAACACCCATGGCCACTACCTAAAATATTAATTTACTGGGAGGAGCTCAAGGCTATTTAAACGTGTGGGTGTGGAAAAGAGAAAAGAACCTTCAGACATGCAGGGAAGTATTGGGCCAAAGAGAAAGGGAAGTTTCGAGTGGCAACTGGTGACGATTAAATTCCTGTAATATCTTGATCTCAGTATGTAGTAAATTGTAGGTTTTTGATAAGTTAGGTAATCCTGAGTCAATTTTTTCTCTATCTAACTGTGATTAAATGAGATATTTAGCAACCCCAAAAGCAAACCTGAGAGTGTTAAGAATGCCATAAGACAGTCTCCTCACAACTACTGAACCTCCTGTTCACACCACCTGACTCTGCTGCTCCTCTAGGCTGGAGTGGCCTGACCCCCTCTCTCTCTCTCTGTCTATGTCAGTCTATCCCACAGGACTCAGCCAAGGCCTGTCTGCTGCATGAAGCCTCTGTAACCACTCCAGCTAAGAGATGGCACATTCTTTTAAATGTCTGTCTGTACCGCTCATTTGGCATAAAGGAAAGAACACAGGCTCCAGGGTTATGTGAATTCATCACTCCATTCTTACCCGCCATGTAACCTTGGACAGGTCAAAGCCTCTCAAAACCTCACCCTCTTCCCATCTTGCTTTGGTGCGTCTATACTATGTGTGTGTCTTGCCTCCCATCAGGACTAGCTATGCAATTTGCAATGCCCAATGCAAAATGAAAATGTGGGCCCCCTTGTTCAGATAGCAGGGAAAAAAAGCTTTTTCCTTTCATCCATAGGTTCTCTCTTTCTCTCAACTTGTGACAGTGTTTTTGACGTGCTATTTATTGTCACACACTCCCTTGGGCATAGGGATTTTTGCAACATAAGTGACTCCTGCAACTCAGCATCTGGGTGTATGTGTCTGACCTTAACGCTTCCTGTACCTGTAGCCATGTACTACCAGTAGAGAGAAGTAGAAGAGTGGTGATCAAGAGCCCATCCAGAGAGGTGGGCATGCAGGACCACGTGTGAACCAAGGCTCCAAGCAGGAAGAATGCAAAGGATGAAAGAAATGCTCCGTTGTCCTATTCGCTCCACTTAGAAAACACAAATTCAAAAATAAAAGTATTAGGATTTTCAAGGTGGCAACTGCAAAGCACTAAACCCAAGTGTGGGGCTCTCTTCCAAGTGTGGGCCCTCTGCAACTGCACATCTACAAAGCCAGTCCTACCTCTCATATAGATTTCAGGATCTTGGAGTGTGAACATAGTTTGTTTTACATCTTTAAATCTTCTGTAGCACTTGTGCTTAATTGGGGCATGGCATTAGCTGCAGCATGCCTATTGCTATTAATGGGCTATTTTTCAATATGAGAAAATGAGTGGGGATATTAGGCCCAGTGACCCATTTCTGAGCAAGCAAATGATAGAACTTTCCTGGCCTGGATGAGAGGTTTTTATTGAAATCCAGTGGGACCTCTGAAGGAAAAGCACACTCCAGAATGAATCCTGATGGATGCATTTTATTAAGCATTTCCAGGAATTACAGACTAAGAATGTAGGTAGGGAGAAAGCATAATTGAATAAACATGGAAACTCAAAATTCCCTGAGGCACCCCTGAGGATCCAATGTCACCATCTGAAGATGTGTTCTTTCAGAAGTGAAAAGATTGCATATGTGTGTATTATGTTCTATGTAAGACGTAGAAAAGGAAACCAGCTCTGACCGGTCACCCTACAGAAAGCTCGAGGATTCACAAAACTGTGCTTCATTGTTCACTGGCCTTAGGGCAAGGCCTTTACTTTGGCCTCTTCTGCCAGGGAAGCCGCGGTGTGGCGGCCCAGGGTCCTCGCAAGGCCCTGGCACTAGGCACTGCTCTGCCAGCACTAGCACGTTGGTTCCAACCATTTGGGATCTTATTCTCATCTTTTAATGAGCAGTTTAGTCATTTCCCAGCCTCACTGCTGTTATTTAATGAACACACCACCAGTATGAGTGCTTTTACACCATTATTTCTAAACCGCTTCCATATGAACACTGAACAAAGTGTAGTGTTATTTATTTCTGGATTAGCCAGGAGGTAATTATAAAGCAACATGTTGCGATCACTTTGTGATTTCTATTCCTTATATGGGCATATTTTCTTTAAATCTTTTTCAGAACAGAAGTGTTTAACCAGGCTTGATTGTCCTTCACGATGATAAAAATGAAGTTATTGGTCAATATGGTCTTTACTTCTACTTTCATATATTTTATACACATGATGCAATTACTCAGGAGATCTTCTTTTAGCAAGATTTTTCCAAACCCCATTTATATCACTCTATCACTCAAGGTAACAACTAATCTTAGGCATAATATATCACTGCCTGCCTCTGAGGGGATCCAGAAGGTTTGGCAAATGCAATTGAACAGACATACAAGCAGCCCCAGAAAGCCAGAGTTATATGTATTTTGGAAGGCAATGGTCCCAGAGGAAACAACAAAAATATCTGTTCAGTAATGCAAAGTGCTCCCTCCACTCTGCTGTAATTCGAAAAGAATTTCTCCCCTATACAAAAATAATTATGTATTAAGTTTGGATTTTCTGGAACTTGAAGCTTCTCTAGCAATAACTATTAAAATGTTATTTTACATGTTTCTATCGCTATTTTTCAGATGTGTCATTCCTAGCCATAAGTACATATGGAGCCTTTACTAAGGGTGTGTCACTGCTGCAAGCACCAAGGCTGTAGTCACCGGAACCATCATAAGAGTCTTAGCTACGGGCTGGGAAATCAAGACCAGGGAGGGGCAGAAATTTCTCCACAGTGAAGTGTATTCAGACCTCTTAATGAACCACTTGACTTGGGACCATCAAAAGGACCATCAGACTGGTGTGCAGTTTGCTCAGAAAGACAAGAGTAAAGGCAAGGAGACTGAAATAGAGTCTCTGCATGAAGGCACTTCCACACTCAAACAAATAAATTATCATTTGCAGGCAAATGGACTAAGGCCAGTTGAGTCCTAACTATCAGAAAATGGAGCAAGAATGAAAAGGAAGCCAAGGTTACTAAAGGCTTCATAGGTATTAATGACCACTAGGTCAGCCCATTAACAGGTCTGTACAGAGACGGAATCTTGAATAAGAATCTTTAATGATTAAAATGTGCCGTACAGGCAAACATTCCCTTCCACTCAGAGAACAAGAAGGAATGTGAAAAGTCTGATTTCTGTGGGAAAGCACTTTGGTTCCACCCATTTGGGATCTGATTGACATCTTTTAATGAGCAGTTTAGTCCTTTGCAAGCCTCCCTCCAGTTGCACACAGGAGCATATTGCACATGGGATGTATCCCATCTGCTCCACACGGAGGGAGTTTCCACTGAGCACAACACAACAGGGTGTGGAGTGGAATGAAGCCTTGGGTGTGTGTGCATTGTGAGATAAAATGACGATAGGGGCTTGTTTCTTGGCATGGCCCGGCGTCAATCTCTGTAGGCAGGGCAGGCTCTATTTACCCATGGGCTGGTTTGTTCCACACTAACCCCAAGCCACAGAGGTCACACCATCAACTGGGACTCCCTCAATGTGTCACCACAGCCAGTGTAGGGCAGCCCTTCTCAGGCTGGCACCAAAATCAGAAATGACTAAATATAACACACTTTTTATCCTGTAGCTTAACATCTCCTTTACGCAAGTCAAATTTTTATAAGAAGCCTACTGAGCACCATATATTTGTCTGCATATTTTAGATTCTGTGGAGGTGACCACAACCATTGGTATGTTCTGTCTTCCTGGGAAGACATTCTTCTTCATGGGAAGAATGAAACACAAAACACAGTTCTCAGGTCTAAAGTCTTGCTCATGCTTCATTAGGACTTTCGGCCTTGGATGAGACCAGGATTGAGGTGAGGGTTGACCCCCACCTCGACTCCCACACTCCCTCTCCCTCAGCCTCCCACACCACACAAAGTACAGAAAAAGAGGTTCTTCTGGTTGTAGAGACATTGAAGTAACAATATTGTATAAAGGAGGAATTTCTTCTCTTTTACCCACAGGAAACCTAAGGTCTAAAGAAAAAAAGTAAATGACTCATTGAAAGATGGGAAAATAGAATCTAGGTCTCCTGGCTTCCAGCTTCATCCAGTAGCTCTCCAAATGGATTTTCAAATCCAGGGTGCATCCTCAGAGGAAGCACAATTATTTCAGTAAGGCAGGAGGTGCCCAGAGTTGTTATTAGATGTTAGGACAAATAAATAAGAGAAAAAGGGAAAGCAATCAGGTTCTGTAGACAACTAAGATGAGAAGAATCTGGATGAAACATAGATTTTTTTCCCCTATAAATTTCTTAGCCCATTTGATGTGTGAACATGAATTGTCAGTCTCTGAGGGGGGCATTATTGGACACTGAACTCTACCTATGTATCTATGTATGTGTATGTACCTATATGTATGTCTATATATGTATGCATGTATGTATGAATGTATCTATCTATCTATCTATCCATCTGTCTGTCTATCTGTCATGGAACATCTTCCAGGCCAGCATTTCACAGGTCCACTGCAGAACTTCAGGCCCTTGTCTTTGGTATGACATGCAAAATGTGTGCTGGGCACTGCACCTGTGTACCAAGATGACTACCAGTGGCTGAGTTTAAACGTAGAGACCATGCTGCCTACTCATTGACTTCTCAGTGACATGAAGTTTCCTAAAGCAGATGAAGGCCTCTTCACACATGTCTGCCCCTTACCCCGGGCTTATTACCTTATGTGGATAAAGAGTGAGTTTAAAAGAAATCAGTGGACACATTTAAAAATATCAGTAATATCTCACTGCAGCTGTTCTAATCCATTCCTACCAACATTTTTAAAGAGATGTTGATAGCAAATCAAGCTTTATAACCATGTGATCCCATCTTATGGTTTCAATCCATGCACAGGAGGAAAATTGTGGGCACGAAGTTTCCAAAGGGAAAATTTATAGATTGGTAGTTAATGAAATACAGTTTTCCTCTTTGGTAAATTTAATTTACTAGCTTCACTGTATAGGAAGAAGCAGGAAAAAAATTAAAACCAACTCACCTCCAAAACTGTTTTGAGCTTTTACTTGTCTGCCCAATTGACAGTTTCTACTCTCTGCTTTTGATGAAAATATTTTTTGTTATTTTAATGTAACTTCTGAAAACTAAATTATCTAGAAGCAAATAAAAAGATATTTCTTTTATAGTTCCCAGAAGAAAAAAACAAACACTAGGAAAGTTCTATCTAGCAGGTGGGGGAGATGTGATGGAGACAGTGATATTTGAGCTGAGCCTTGAACAATGAACAGGGGTCTACCGAGAGAGGCTAGGGGGTGGCCCTCCACGATAAAACAACAGCACGTACAAAGGCATGGAGGCATACACATCTTGACTTTTCCGGGAATGGTGGGAGTGCTGGTGAAGCTAGAATATAGGTACATAGCATAAAGTGGCAGACGGGAAGCCTTTGGAAATCTTATTACAAAGGACGCTGGATGCCATTCCAATGACTTTGAACTTTCTGTAGGCTGCCAGTGAAATTTCCAAGCATGATAGAGTCATGTCTATCTATGCACTTCAGAAAGACAACCTCAGGGTTAATGAAGAAAATGCATTGGAATATAAGAAACTGACGACCAGAGTGATCAATTGCATGACTGTTGTGAAAGTCCAGGTGAGGGGAGCTGTGGGCACGGTCAGAGTTGAGAGGCATTTCAGAGATAAAATGACAGTAACTAACTGGATGTGAGGCTGAGAAAAAGGGCTGTACCAGACACATGGTGCTATCATTAAGTGAGCTCAACATTGCAGAAAAGGGATAGGTTTGGTGGGAGTTGCTCACAGAACATGTTTAGCCTAAGCAAAACCATAGCCATGGGCTCAGATAAAAGTTAAGAAGAGGAAACCATTCCTATATTCCTATAGGAGCTGCTATCTGGAAGGCCTAGTATACCCACAGCTTTTCGACTGTGATTTTGTTTGATTTTAGGGACTATTCTTTTTCTGAATCTGAGCAATGTTAACGTGTAAAATACTCACACCCACAGCTTCAGTTGGGTGAGAAGTTATCATAAATTATATTGAGTTTGTTGTGATACCTTCAGCTTCAACAAGTGATGAGTCAGGTCAACTCCACGTGAAAGTTCCTTGCTAAGCATACAGATATTCTGAAAGGTTTCCTGGTACACTGGGTCATGGCACAGATAGGAGAAATTGAGGATGATAAGTCTTTGACCCCACCTGGTAACACCTAGTTTGAGTCAACCTGGTTGAGTACAAATATGAGAAGTCTTCTCACTCAGGTCCATGCTTGCCTGCTCCTCTGTCCACTGCTTTCGTGAAGACAAGATGAAGTTCACAGTGAGTAGATTTTTCCTTTTGAATTTACTACCATATAGTTGGGGACTGTCAATATTCTCAGATTTAGGAGGTCTGCTTCTTATGGCATCATCATGGAAAATTTGTTTTAAAAAAATTCTCTTTCAAACACATGGACACAGAGAAGGGAACAACACACACCAGGTCCTATTGTGGGGTGGAGAGTGAAGGGAGGGAACTTAGAGGATGGATCAACAGGGGCAGCAAACCACCATGGCACACATATACCTATCTAACAAACCTGCACGTTCTATACATATATCCCTTTTTTTAAAAGAAGAAGAAATAATGAAAAAAATCTTTTTTCTATTTATGTAATCATGGCATTTAAGAGCATCTCTATAGAGAAGGATAATTGTGCTGATATTAGACAGCTGTCTGAGCACCTTACACTGACTTATTTTTAACAAAATGACTTTCTGCATCACCTGATTCTGGTCTCCATGCAGGGTAAGCAGTCCCTAAGCCCTAGAAAGTCCCTGATCATCCCTCATTCTTGAATTTCTCCTTTTACCAAAATTCTTGAGCATGTTCAGGCAAGATGAAAAGCGTATTATCAAAATAAGTGGGTGAGATAGACTTCTTGTCACATTTGTTACAGTAAAATGGGTCTGCAAGAAAGAAAGATTTGCCTTGTTCTCTAGCATGGCCATTTATTTAAGAAAGCATCTGAAACATGAAGCTACCACAGCATCTCTCCTGTGGTTCCAGGCAGAAGTCTGAGGGTCTAGGAGGAGGTGGACTGAGAAATCCAGCCAAAGTAACTAGTAGTGCTGGGTTTCTCACAACAGGATGCAAAGGGGCTGGAATCAGATGACTGTTTTCATGTTTCAACATTCTACACACTGGAAAACGTTACGGCAGACTCTACTTTATAATGGGGCTGCAAATGTAAAATGATTATCTAGAGCTAGGTCGTCTTAATAGCAGCAAAGTTTAAAAGGGTCAGAGGGAGATCCAGACACAGGTTAGATCTGATTTCTCTCCTAGTTCTGCTGTGAACAAGAGGTATAAGTTTGGCCAACTCAACCCCTGAAGCTCAGTTACCTTATCTGTAAAATGACTGCATTGTACTAGTTGTTCTCTAAAATTTCTTCTGCCTCTGACTTTTTAGGAGACTGATTTTTAACTCCTTTTTAAGCTATTGGGAGAAAATTTTAATTTTTTTTTTTAAATTACCTTGACTCTCTAGAGCAGGTCTCAAAACTATTTTGTCCCAGGCAGAGGAAATGAGACTAGGTACCCAGAAGGAGGCACCCTGCATAAAAGCTCTGTGCTCTGACAACCAGTATCAGGGACCCTGTAACAAATAATTAAACCAGGTCTCCTGGGACACTGCTAGTGGCATCGCCCCTGCTGATCACTCTTGCCAGCCAGGCACTCTATCCTTGCTTTCTCATCATCGGCATCCAACCTGCCTACTAATCCATTGCTGTGGAAAGTCTTTTTTTAATAAAAAGATTATTTCTATTAGGAAGAAAACATCCCATGTTAAATAGGAAAATTAACTGAAATCATTTTCAGATGTGATTTTTAGAACTTATAGCCATTTCAAACCATAGTATTCATTTATACTATGCTATTCATTGTAAAACTTATTCTTTTTTTTTTCCAAAGAAAATAAGACAGTTTGCTTTATTTTAAAACAGTAACTTTCTTATATTGGGGCACTGACCAAAATTCAATACTGATACAAACATGTTTCCTAGGAGGTCAAAATATGAGCCAGGTGAATTTTCTGATTTTCACTAAAGAGAGAATTTTAAACCTTATAAAACAATTAGAAACAAGTGAGTGAGAGGTAAACATCAACAACCTGTGTAACATAAGCCACAGTACAAATTTAAGCTGAATAACCAAGCCCTGTCAGTTACCCCAAATCATTTTTGTTAATATTTAGGAGAATGCACATATTTTCAATAACTTAAAAGTGAATCCTTACTCCCACCTCTTAATACTCACAAGAAGTATAACTTTCTTCTTTTACTAGATTTAAATAATCCAAATATCTATTCAAGGTAGGATGCTCTGGCATTAACTATAGCTGAGTTTATCCGAAATAGAAAAATCATGAAGACTTATAAGGCATTTAAAAAATAATCATTTATAGCAAGTCCTTGAAAGCCCTAGATAAGAAAGGCAGTTCTCTACTTTCTAATAACACCTATGGTTTATATTACTTAATGTATTTCAACAAAACAGCATTCTGACCAATGATAATTTATAGGAAATTCATTTGCCAAGTATATGTTTTATTATAAAGTTAATATTTTTACCAATCTTAAACATTTTTAAACTCTATTCTGACATTTCCAGAAGTATTATCTTAGCAAAGTCACCTTTATGATGCCACTTATTAAACTGAAGAGAAACAAGATGGTACATTTCGGGTTTTACTTAAAAAGGGATTTGATTCAATAATTTGATTGATCACTACTTGAAAATTACATTTTCTTCCTCAGTACTGGATGGCAATGAGATGAAAGCAGCTTTCCTGGCTCTCAACTTCCCTTCTTCATCAATTTTTCCAGTTTTTCATAGGACCTATGCTAAAAATTCTAAAACTATATATCACATTAATATAACTACTTACAATTAATCAGCAATTTCACATTATCATTAAAACTTTTATGGTTAAAAAATGCAAGGTAAGAGAAGAACAAAACACATCAAACTAGAACTGAACACATTGGTAAAATAAGCGAATATTTTTTATAAGCTTGGATAGAGAAAGAAAGAAGATATAATTTTGCCATGTAACAGCAGATCATTGTTATTTGCCATTTTAGATTGTCTTTGCTGGACTTCTTGGAGTCTTTCTAGCTCCTGCCCTTGCTGACTATGTAAGTCTCACCTTTTCAAGTTTGCTACCAAAATGCACTTGCAAATAAATGTGGTACTAAATCACTCTCAATCCCTTGTAAACTTCAGAATATCAACGTCAGCGATGACAACAACAATGCTGGAAGTGGGCAGCAGTCAGTGAGTGTCAACAATGAACACAACGTGGCTAATGTTGACAATAACAATGGATGGAACTCCTGGAATTCCATCTGGGATTATGGAACTGTACGTAGCCAACATGCAATTTTCACTTTATTGTTTAAAAATAGGATTTCTTTTTAACAAAAAATGTGCATGCTAGCCATAAAGAAATTAAAAATAAATTCTAATTACACATAAGCATACAGTTATAAGTAAAGATGCCCATTTTGCCCATCCAATTTTGTTCCCTAGAGATAACTACTGTTAAGAATTATTGCATGATCAGTTAAAATTCAAACCAATAAACATTATGTTCAAGGGATTGCGTGTATATACAACAAATATGAACATCCTTTTGCCTTGCCTGCAGATATCCTAAATAATGTTACACAACATTACTGCTTCCAAAACTTAGCCTATCTCACTTTGTTTTCAAAGTAGGTTTTATGATCCCCTTCTAAAGAGATTGAAATTGACATTTCACCTAAAACTCAGGAAATGCAAATGACAATATTAATTGGTAAGTGAGGAAAGAGAAAGAAAGAAAGAAGAAAAGAGAAAGAAAGAAAGAAAAGAAAGAAAGAAAGAAAGAGAAAGAAAGAAAGAAAGAAAGAAAGAAAGAAAGAAAGAAAGAAAGAAAGAAAGAAAGAAAGAAAGAAAGAAAGAAAGAAGGAGGAGGAAGAGGAGGAGGAGGAGGGAAGGAAGGAAGGAAGGAAGGAAGGAAGGAAGGAAGGTGAGAAGGAGAGAAAAAGAAAGAAAGAAAGAAAGAGAGAAAGAAAGGGAGAGAAAAAGAGAAGGAAAGAAAAAGAGAATCAAAGAGAGGAGCAAAGAAAGGAACACTTAACACTAGTTAGGAGACTCAACTCTGCAATTATCAGCTATATATTTAACAAACTTTATACTTTTAAATAACAAAGGCTTCATTGTTTCCATTTTATCTGGTCAATTGGAAAAATAATTTTTGTCTTACCTGTCTCCGTGAAATGTGAGGATCAAAGGAGACTAAAACATGATAGCTTTTAAAGTCTATTTCAGTAAAACAGACGTATATAGAGGGGTTTTCATCATACGAGAACCTGAAAATAAAGCAAACCAGTTAGATGCTCAGTTTCTGCCCTCACAGAATTGTAGTTTGTCCTCACAAATGTCAGCAATAAATATGATTGCCAAGCAGTGCCACATCCAGTGCTCTTATCCCAGCTCATCATGATCTTGGAGTTCCATTTCTCTCTGCTGGTGGAACTGACTTCTGATAAGAAAAGCTCCTCGGAGAATACATGTCTCACTATTTGCCATCTACTTTAACAGGGCTTTGCTGCAACCAGACTCTTTCAAAAGAAGATATGCATTGTGCACAAAATGAACAAGGAGGTCTTGCCCTCCATTCAATCCCTTGATGCACTGGTCAAGGAAAAGAAGGTAAAACTAAAAGGCTTTTTATTTTTGGTGAGGGGAGATGTTTTACAACCTTCAGTAAATAACGAGAAGATCACAGTCATTCCCTACTGACTACAGTATGTTGTTGTGTGCAGCACAAAGGGGGAAGTTATTGGTGATTGCCTGAGGGAAGGCAGCTTCTGCCACATCAAATGCTGTGGCTCACACCTACCTCTACAACTGCTGAGCAAAGCACTTGAAACCTTGACTGTTAGAGGAGCGAAGCTCTGGTCACACCAACAGGAGCCCTCAGTACTTTGTGAAGGACATTTTTCTGCAAGAGTTGGTTAGGGTTATCAGATTTAGCAAATGAAAATAGAAGATATCCAGTTAGGTTTGAATTTTAGGTAAGCAGCAGGTCTTTTTAGTATAATATATCCTATGCAATATTTGGGGTATAATAAAAAAGATCCATTGTTTATCTGAAATTCAAATGTAACTGGGTATTGTATATTTTGTCTGGCCATACTAATCCAGGTGAGTGGAAAGAAGAGATCCATAATACTTTAACATGTTTGCCTGAGTTCATATTCCTATAACTGATAAATGCGTACCTTTCGTTGACAAGGTAGAGAAAATAAATAAACTGCATTCTCAGAAGATGATTATTACATAGTCCAATCCAAGGAATCTATGATGATCAAATGAGGTCCAAGTTTCAGAATAAATTTAGCCTCAGACTTCTGTTTTTATGAGAAGCTGAGGTTTCAAACCAGCTAAATCCGTTAGGACACACAAATGTTAAGATACACAGAAGAAGCTAGAAATGGCCTTCTTCATCTTGATTATGGAAAAATTTAGCGGAGCAATACTCACTGTTGGCCTTGAATACCCCTCAAGTCAACAAACCACTGGGCTTGGCATTCATTCTCTCCCATTCTTCCCTTCTACCTGTCTTTTCCACACTCAGCTTCAGGGTAAGGGACCAGGAGGACCACCTCCCAAGGGCCTGATGTACTCAGTTAACCCGAACAAAGTCGATGACCTGAGCAAGTTAGGAGAAAACATTGCAAAGATGTGTCGTGGGATTCCAACATACATGGCTGAGGAGATGCAAGGTGAGTAGCATCCCTACTGTGCACCCCAAGTTAGTGCTGGTGGGATTGTCAGACTATCCTCACGTGTTTTCATAGTGGGCACCAGTGATGCAGGGATGGTCATCAAGGCCAACATTTGTTCAGTGCTTGCTCTGTGCCAGCTGCTGTTCTATGTGCTTTAAGTGCATTAATTCAATTGGTTCTTCACAGCAATCTTATAGGTTCTATTTTAATCCTACTTTATGGATAAAGAAATTGAGGTACAGAGAGGTCACAAAATCCTTGCCTGGGTCAATTCCAAGCATTTTGGCTCTGGATTCTGTGCTCTTAAATACGGAACACTGCCTTTCAGGTGTGAATCAAGAGTAGACTCAAGTCATATTCAAAAGAATGCATGAATGGCTAAATGAAAAGAGAATGCTAATAGAATCTATTAACTTTCTATAACTTGGACAATCACTGAATTTCTGGACATTCAAAGAATAGCTGCACAAAAACAAAGTGTCTACCTAGGGACCTAACTTAACAGCAGTTTTCCAGATCTCTGAATTGATTGATTTCATTACAACAGATAGATAAACCTTGACATTAATGCATAGCTAGTTTGGAAACCCCTACTCCCCCAATCCCCTGCAAGAAAAGAGTCCTTGAATAAACATTAATATAGGCTTCTTCTTTTCTCTTTATTAGGGGCAAGCCTGCTTTTTTACTCAGAAAAGTGCTTCACAACCAATATACTATGGATTGTGAATATTTCCTTCTGTGGAGAAGAGGTGGCGTACTAAACAGCTTTTTAAAACCACTATGGATTTAGTCATCTGAATATGCTGTGCAGAAAAAAATATGGGCTCTAGTGGTTTTTACCTTGTCATTCTGAATTTTTTCTCTACTAGTTATGTTTAGTTTCTTTAAGTTTCAATAAAATCATTTAGCACTGGATTCCGTGTATACTCACATTTCTTACGATTTCTTATGACTTGGAATGCACAAGATCAAAAGTGCCATGTGGTGGTGGCAAGTTGTTGAAGTGCATTAGACTCAACTGTTAGCCTATATTCAAGACCTATCTCCTGTAAAGAACCCCTTCAGGTGCTTCAGACACCACTAACCACAACCCCGGGAATGGTTCCAAGACTCTCCGACTGCTCTGAAGGCTACTCTATAGTTGTTGTGCACAGTAACGTTTCAGATCAGCAAGGACAGAAATTCACTCAGAGTCGCATAAGCCAGAAAGGGTGGTTTGTTGCAAAGATACAAGAATATCTCAAAAAATCTGAGGGCAAAAAAAGCAGCTGGTTATCAGAAAGACTACATACAACCAGGAACTCTGCTGACACCAAGACCCAAGTCTGCTTCTCTCCCTGAAGCCATGTGTTACCTCTTCTCTCGTCTTCTCTAAATTTTACTTCCCTCTTTTTCGCATATTGTAGATGGCTTTTTTTGCTCATGGCAGAGAATGGCTGAACCCAATTTTCAGCCTCATCTCCCATGTTTACATGTCTTTCCAGTTCAAGAGGTAATAACTCAAGTTGAATCCCAATTCCACTTTCCTTGATCCTGTTTGGCTCAAAGTTCACAACTTCTTTTCACTGATGGCCAGGAGAGTGAAAGGTGTCAGAGAAAATAGAGACTCTAAATATTGTGTATTACAATATAAAACTGTTACTTTTTTTTTTTTGAGACGGAGTCTGCTCTGTCGCCCAGGCTGGAGTGCAGTGGCCGGATCTCAGCTCACTGCAAGCTCCACCTCCCGGGTTTACGCCATTCTCCTGCCTCAGCCTCCCGAGTAGCTGGGACTACAGGCGCCCGCCACCTCGCCCGGCTAGTTTTTTGTATTTTTTTTAGTAGAGACGGGGTTTCACTGTGTTAGCCAGGATGGTCTCAATCTCCTGACCTCGTGATCCGCCCGTCTCGGCCTCCCAAACTGTTACTTTTTAAAAGTTGCTCCCATACATCTTTTTCAAATCCCCAGTACCATAGGGGAATATCTAATCCAGTCCCATGTCTTCAGGGAAATAGCCACAAATAATCCTAACAAACAAAACTAAAGACATTGATTCTCACCATTTGTAAAAATGCTAAAATTTACCAGTTTTTATTGGGATGAAACTGCTATATTTTTCCTCATACTGATGCTATTTCGTTACTGTTCACATGAAGTGTACTATGAGGTTAGTAGAACTTCCAAAATATTCTGAAGCCATGAGAGGTAAAAATTTATCAAAACTCCATCAAAGGTCATGGTCTTAGATAATTCCCTACTGTGAGTGAGAAAGAAATACAACTGTGACTCATAAACTGGATACAATGTCATGTACCTGACTTTTGGGAACTGGTAAATCCCATGTTTCTTAGAAGAATTGTCTAGCCCCTATTTCAGGATAAAAAATTAAATTCACTAGGAATATACAAAAATTCTAGATTATATATACCTATCAAAATACATAATAGAAAAATTATAAGAATTGAGGAGACTAACAATTTCATTATCCTAGTTGAAGATTTTAACATACATCTTTCAATAAGCTATAAATGAAGCAGTTACAGATATAAAAAATGTTTAACACAATTAACAAGCTTATGTTAGTGAACATATGTAGAACACTGCAGAATATATATCCTCTTAAGCATGTATGAAACATTTACGGCCGGGCGCAGTAGTTCACGCCTGTAATCCCAGCACTTTGGGAGGCCGAGGCGGGCGAATCACGAGGTCAGGAGATCAAGACCATCCTGGCTAACACAGTGAAACCCTGTGTCAACTAAAAATACAAAAATATATATATATATATTAGCTAGGCGTGGTGGCGGGCACCTGTAGTCCCAGCGACTCAGGAGGTTGAGGCAGGAGAATGGCGTGAACCCAGGAGGCGGAGCTTGCAGTGAGCCGAGATCACCCCCCTGTACTCCAGCCTGGGTGATAGAGTAAGACTCCGTCTCAAAAAAAAAAGAAAGAAAGAAAGAAAAAGAAACATTTATAAGTATTGGTCACTTGCTGAGACATAAATAAAATCTCAAAAAGCTCAAATATTGGCATCATAAGAGAAGAAATTTTTCTGACCTAATTTTAATTAGGATAAAATAAACATTTTTCTCTAAATAAAACCAAATTATTGGTATACTAATTCTAAATAACTAATAATTCTAAATAACACAAACACTAACAAAAATTCATGAATAAAAGTAAAACACATTTAGAACTGTGCAATAATGAAAACACTGCATATAAAACCTTATGAGTAGCAGCTATAGCAATGTGTAGTCAAAAACTGGTAGCCTTAAATCTTCATTTTATAGAAGAATGGCTGAGCATTGAGTTAGGCCTTCAGTTTTACAAATGAGGGATAAGCATAACGTATACAAAATACATGTGAGGAAAGAAATAATATTGACAATTCAGAAATTAATAAAATTGAAAACAAATGTACAATAGTAGTAAAGGAATGGGGTCAACAGTTTATAAACTTCACAAGAGAAAATTCCAGACCAAGATGGTTTTTACAGGCAATCTAACAAATATTGAAGATACAAATTACTTTAAGCGTATACAAACTATTCAAGTGTATAGGGGGAAAACAAAACCAGTACTTCCAACTCATTTCGTAAGAATATTATTAACTTGATTTCAAAACCTGACATGGATTGTATGAAAAAGTGAAATTAAAGAGTGATCTCTGTCATAAATATAGATGCAAAATTTCTTAACGAGATAATTACAAATCAATTGGGCAATGTACACAAAAGATAATATAGCATGATTAAGTTGGATGTGTCATAGCAATCCAAGTTGTTTTGATCATAGGAAATAATGTAATTTGCTGCATTAAAAGACAAAAATTTTATGATGTATCTCAATAGCAACAAAAAATACATAGTAAATTTGAACATTCATTATTAAAAGAAGTAATTCTTAGAAAACTAGGAATCAGAAGAAACTTCATTAAACTACTGAATGTTTAATTCAGTAGTTAAACATTTGTTTGGATCATCCCCTCCAAAAATCTACTGTATTGTATAAAGCAACGAAAGCATTCCTATTAAAAAAAAAAAAAAGATGCCTGCCATCACAATTTCTAGAAACATTTTACTGAAAGTTTTTAAAGCAAGAAAATAAACAAAAAGGCATAAAGATTAGAAAGAAAGAAGAAAAACCCATCATTCCACCCAGATGACATGATTTTCTGTGTAAAAACTCAAACAAACCTATATAAGTTATAGGAGTCAGAGAATTTAGAGATTTCTAAGTACCAAAATGACAATCAAATATGAATTGTATTTTTATGCATCAGCAGCAAACATAGAAAATTTTTTTGTAGATACACTTATAATTGCAAAAGATATGACATACCTAGGAAAAATTATTTAATAATATTTCTCAAGCACCTTAGTAGTGCTATATCCATAGCACTATTCCACTATAGAAATCCATCAGCATATAAAAATGCAAAGACCCTGCCTCTTTTAGCTAACATTTTAGTTAGAAGAGACAGAAATAATGATAAATATAATTAATTAATAGTAGGATATTTGGTAGGATAGTAATTTATGCTACAACATAGTTGCATAGTATGTTTTCTTAGCATTCTAAGAAAAAAGTACTGAGCAGAGTAAGAGGAATCAAGAGTGTCAGCAGGTAACAGGCAGTTTGCAATTTTTAATAGAATATTGGGATACGCATCGAGAAGGTGACATTTGAACAAAGACTGAAGGAGATGAAGTTGTTAGCCATGCCAATATTTCTGAGGGAAAAGCATTATGAGCAGAGGAAACAGCTAGTGTTAAGGCCTAAGATAAAGCATGTCTGACACATTAAAAGTACAGCAAGGAAGTCAATGTGGATGAAGCAGAATGAGCAAAGCAGAGAGTAATAGGAGATGAGGGCAGAGGGGTAATGGAAAACTAAATCATGAAGAGCCCCTTTGGGTGTTACTCTGAGTAAAATAGGGAGACATTGCAGGAATTTGAGAAGAGATAAGATATCATTTTTCTAAGTAATAACTAGCAAAAGAAGTGCTAGACTCTTATGGAAACTTTATTGAGATGTTAAGGTAAACTAAATAAATGCAGAGATATACCATAGCCTTAAATTAGAAGATTTAATATTACAAAATGTCAACTCTTCTCCAATCTATAGATTCAAGGCAAATTGAAAACAAATTTTCAACATATTGTGTGCGTGTGCGTGTGTGTGTTTGTGTGTGTAGTACATAACAAACTAAATTTAGAATATACATGGAAGATCAGGGGCCAGTTGGGAGACAGTTCTCCATGAGTTGTTGGTGCTTCTACACATCTTGTGAGTAGAAGCACTGACTGCCCTTTGCTCTTAACTAATTTTTGCAAAGATTTTTTGTATGGCAAATAGCTTTGGAAGATAGAGATAGTGTCTTCCTTTAGAGGAAAGAGCAAGCATGCTGTCTATTATAAAAGATTCGCGTTCCCAAAGCTCAGGGTTTCTCTCAGTAATGCAATCCACTGTGTGTGCAAGCATCAATCTGGGTCTACATCTTCACTTCTATGAGACTCATAGGCAAGGAGCACTGACACAAACATGCTCATGCTCATACTGCTTGCTGTGAAACGAGTAATAAAGTCCTTTGTCTCTGATCCAGAAGTCTCATGTCTTCTGTCATCATCCATGAAACGATAGCTTTCAAGTAGGATAAAATTTCAGACCCTTCTTCAAAGGGTCAAAAACAGCCAAGTTACTGCTGCAGAACAATGAAGTGAGTAAACTTGACCTATCATAATTATGACAGAGACATGGTAATTAAGATGATGTGATATGAGTATTAGGATATTCAAATTCATCAATGGAATAAAATGGAAAGCCTAGAAATAAATTCACACAACTATAGATGGCTGGAATAGGACATAGGTTGCACTCTAGGTTCAGTGGGTGAAACATGGGATTTTTAATCAATGGTATTAAAACAATTAGGTAGCCAAATGGAATAAAAACAAACTGAAAAATGAAATAGACCTTTACCTCACACCTTATTAAAAATTTAATCCCAAGTATATTAAATCTCTAAATATAAAAGGCAAAAAAGTAGAAGATAATATAAAATAATAACTACATGAGTATTGAGAGAAGAAAGGATTTGCTAAACTTCACATACAAAATCTTATATAATCTTATAATCTTCACATACATAATCTAAAATAAAGTATTAATAAATTTCTCTACATTAGAAATAAGAATGTCTGTTTACCCAAAGACAACAAAAATCATGTGAAAAGACAAGCCACAACCTAGTAGAGATATTTGCAACACATAAACTAGGTAAGAGATTTGTACAAAAGTGATGTTAAGAATTCCAACACATCAATGAGAAAAAGATGAGTAGAAAAATGGACATGACCATCAGTGACAGATTGGATTAAGAAAATGTGGCACATATACACCATGGAATACTATGCAGCCATCAAAAAGGATGAGTTTGTGTCCTTTGTAGGGACATGGATGCAGCTGGAAACCATCATTCTTAGCAATCTATCACAAGAACAGAAAACCAAACACCGCATGTTCTCACTCATAGGTGGGAACTGAACAATGAGATCACTTGGACTCAGGAAGGGGAACATCACACACAGGGGCCTGTCATGGGGAGGGGGGAGGGGGGAGGGATTGCATTGGGAGTTATACCTGATGTAAATGACGAGTTGATGGGTGCAGCACACCAACATGGCACAAGTATACATATGTAACAAACCTGCACGTTATGCACATGTACCCTACAACTTAAAGTATAATAATAATAATAAATAAATTTAAAAAAAAGAAAAGAAAAATGGACATGAACAGGTTTCTAACATTAGAGGAACCCTGAATGGTGAATCTGGATATGAAGAGATCTTAACTTCATTAGTAATAGGAAAAATACAAATTTAAACCATAGTGGGAAGATCATTGTATATCCATCCAAGTGGCAAATGAAAAAGTCTAATATTGGGTATCAAAGAGAATGTTCAGTAACCAGAAAATGACCAGAACAACTGTGAATTTATACAACTCTTTGTAAAACAATTCAGCATTGTCTAATGAAGTTGAAGCTGTGAATATTCCGATCTAATATTTGCACTCTTAGGTATACATCCTAGAGAAACTCTTGCAGATGGGCATCCAGAAACATGTACAAAAATGTTCATAGCAACAGAGTTTGAAACAGCAAAAAACTGGAAATAACCAAATATTTGCCAACAGTAAAACAGACAAACATATTATATTTATTTAGTAGGAATACTAAACATCAAAAAAAAAAAAGAAAACCAGATTAATCACAGCCACACACAACATGAATGACTCTCTGGAACATAATTTGGGGCCCAAAAAGCAAATTGCACTAGAAAACATATAGCATTTATATAAAGTACAAAAACATGCAAAATAGACAACATGTATATTTTAGAAATGCATGCATTTGTGGTAAGACTATGATGAAAAACAAGGGAATAATAACACGAAATTGGGTATAGATATTAACCCCTGAGACGGGGAGAAGTGTTCATGATGAGTACGTGGAAGACTTCCAAGGTGGTAGTAATGGTCTCTCTCTCTCAAACTAGACGAGGGGAGGGGTGTTCATGGGTGTGTATTGTAACATTATTCTTCACATCTTACATGTATTTTAAAGTAGTCTTTGTACTTACTCCCAATTTTAAAAAGTTGAAAGCACAAGTAAGATCATGTTATGAAGACAAAAGAGAGTAGACCTGTGCAGATGGAAAGAAACTGCTCTTTCATTCCAACATGAGGCAGAGGCCTCTCATTGCTGACTCAACTCAATGTTTGGTGGTTCCAAACATTCAGCCTTTGACCCATATTCCCAGAAGAGTGGTGTAAGTGAAAATGAGTTCATTCAGCACCAGGATGCAAGAGGACTGCAGAGAGAGCTCACTGTTCCTGGGCTGTGACAGGGCCAAGCCCTGCTCTCTGCAAGATTCTAAATCACCGCTGAGAAGCCTGCTGTGCACAGCTTTCCATTTGCAGTTTTGTTTGGCCTTGGGGATGACCTGAGTAACTGACACCAGGCCACGGTTCACCTTCTGCACTTGGCCTATTGGAATTGGGAGATGCAGAGCATACACAGAGCTGGCTGACTTGCAGGGTCATCAGAAGTTTTCCTGACTTCATGACCCCAAGAGACACCAGAGAGGAGCAGATAATATCCTATTAGAGACCTCTCAGAGAGCAACATTAACAAAAAATATTTTAGATAAGCCCTTGCCCATTATTACAGTATCTTTCTGGTCTCTGCCCAATTGTAGATACTATAATAATGGGCAAGGCAAGGGCTTATCTAAGAGTTTATCTGACATAACTGTATCATTTAAAACAAACCTCCAGCAATTGGATCCTTCCAGAACATTCACTAATACATTTTAACCTATGTCAATTTTTCTAAAGAATTTTATTTTGATAGATACATATATTCATTGAGTTTTAATTTCCCAAATATTTGAAAGTTTATAAATAATCAAGAATATCAGCACAATCAAATTAAGGCATAAGAGGCTGGCCACAGTGCTTCCCGCCTGTAATCCCAGTACTTTGGGAGGCCGGAGCAGTTGGACCACTTGAGGTTGGGAGTTCAATACCAGGCTGACCAACATGGAGAAACCCTGTCTTTACTAAAAATACAAAAATTAACTGGGTGTGATGGCGGGCACCTGTAATCCCAGCTACTCGGGAGGCTGAAGCAGGAGAATCATTTGAACCTGGAAGGCAGAGGTTGCAGTGAGTAGAGATCATACCACTGCACTCCAGCTTGGGAGACAGAGCAATATCCCATCTCAAAAAAAAAAAAAAAAGGCGCAAGAGAAAACGTGCCAGACCTTACATTTAAATAATATCTACCCACATATTCAAACTAGGCTGAATTTGTGGCTGGCTGGTCAGAGGGGAGGGTGATCTGGTGACATACAACTGGCTTCCAAAGTAAAGGTACTCTTGTGGAGATAATAATGTCTGTGAATTTGATCATGTATTTCCTTTTTATAATATGTACTGCATATTATTTCTTTCTTCCTTTCTGTCTCTCCCTACCTCCATTTCTCTCATTTTCTTTCCTTCATTTTTTTCTCTTTCTCACTGGTTTTTGGCCTAATTGCATTGGTTAAACCATTAAGTACAAAGAAAATACAAAAGTGATAGCAGATATCCTCAACTTATATTTCTATTTTTCTCATCACTATACAGAATTCCAACAGTCAGTTTGTCATAGATACATTGAAAGATTTATTTTATCTCATTTATCTAATATTTGGTAGATTACCTTAACTTGGAAAAAAAGAAAGAAATTAATAAAATAAACTTTTAAATGTTTATATTTGAATGGATTATTTTAAATGAACTAGGAGGATAGAACTTTGCTCAGATTTTTTAATGTTCTTTCTATGATTTGAGCGTTATTAAAAGGTCAGTTTCATAATGCAAGATAAAACACTTAGCTTAATCAGAAAATGGACTTCAGCTCCTAATAAATTATTTCTAAATAACTGGAGTATCCTGCCTTACAGTTGGGGTGCAAATAATAGCTCACTGGTAATACACTCGAAACTCATTTGCCAAGATTTGCCAGATTCTAGACTTTCTCCCTAGGGCTTTGCCTACCATGTCTGTACCATCATGGGAGTATATTTGTGTCTGAAGGGCCTTCCTGGTCACTCTTAGCTCTACATGAAGCCAGAACCATACATGTCTCACTGAGCCTGGAAGATTCCTCAATGGCTGCCAGAATAAGCTGAATTGCAGCTGCTGCTGTTCCCTAAACAGAAGGTCTGGTTCTGATGCTGAAACCTAGATACTTGAAAGAGAGGCCTGGATGCTTGCTCTTGTGGCCCACAATTGAATCAGAACAAAGCTGCCCCTCCTGAAACTTGTGATTGTCAGACATGAGGTTAAGGTTGAACACTGAATTGCCAAGATTTGTCTCCTGGTGCAGATTCCTGCCCGAGCTGCGATAGTTCAACCAGATGACTTCTGCAACCGAGTGTGTGTCATCTTAACACTAGGCAAGGCTTAACACAAGGCTCTGCCTAGTGTTAAGATAACCCCAAGTTGATCTGGGGTTTGCTTATCAATTCTCTCCTTTTTTTGTTTTGTTTTATAATTCATCAGCGTATGTTTTCTTTAATATTACTTACTAATTTTTAAATTCTTACTCTCCTTAAGTTTAATTTATCATTCCTTTTATATTAAACAATAAAACCATTTACCATCGTTAATTTCTTCTGTGTATAACTGACTTAGTTCCTTAATTTTCGACATATATTCTTGATATCATTATTATTTATTTTAAAAGCCAATAACTACATGTTTTATTACTTCAGGGACAAAAAATATTGTAGGACCATATTTTGAATTGTTATGTCATTTGTTCTTTTATTGTTAATTTATAGTTTTATTTCATTATAGTTAATGAATATGGCATGTGAATCTCCAACTGGAATTTATAGAGCTTTTCTCAAGTCTAGATCAATTTTTGAAAACATTCCAGGGATATTTGAAAAGAAGATGTGTCAGTTCCAAGATTCAAAGTAGAAGGTAAAATTACAGAAGGTGGAGTTTAATTCTCTTCCTTTGAGCATAGGTTGGACTCAGTGACACGCTTCTAGCATACAGAACATAGAAAGGAAAAAATAGTGACTTTACAATGGAGAAATCTGGCTGACACCACCTTCACCAAGTGATCAAGGTGAACATCATCAACATTCAACAGGTTGATATCTTGTGCCCTCTCATATGATGTGCTCTTCACCTTGCTCATATTCTTCTCCCAAATCCATAACCCCGGTATAATCATGGGAAAACTTCAGACACATCCAAACCAAGGGACGTTTTACAAAAGATCTGATGGAAGTCTTCAAAGGTGTCAAGGTTATTGTATTTGTTTCTCAGGGCTGCCGTGCCAAATTACTACAAACTCAGTGGCTTAAGATAACAGAAATTTATTTTCTCCTAGTTCTGGAAGCCAGAAATTTGAAGTTGAGGTGTCAGCAGGGCTATGTGAGGAGAGTTCCTCCTTGCTTCTTCAGCCTCTGGTGGTATCTGGTGTTTCAAAATTATAAGTTTTTAAAGTGACTAGATTGAACTACTTTATTCAAAGATAAAGATTGAGATTTTGTTTAAAAGTCTAGATATTACAAAAGACAAAACTAAAGAAACATTGATAATGTGAAAAAAAGAAATTGGAAGGAATGTATAGATACACTTCAAATAAATAACAAAATCAGGGATGGTAATATTGTCAAAAAGAACAATTTGTGGCAAGATTAGTGAATAAAATAATAGAAGGTCCTTTATGATAACAAAACATTCAATCTACATTGAAGTCATGAAGTTTAGAAACAAAATTACATAGATTGAAGATGCATAACACCAAAAAAACTATTGTAAATGCTAAAAAAAACTAGCAAAGCTACAAAATGGGAAGATGTTTCTATCAGTTTCTGACAGTTCAAATCACGAAAATAAAATATGAAAAACTTCAATACTTAGATGTTTGCACCAGGAAGTGGAATCACCATGGAATGCAGACTCATATACATATCTGCTGGCAATAGCTTAAGTGTCACAAGCTGTGTTGCACTGACGACATGATTTTTCTGAAATGGCAAACAATTCCTGACAGTGTTCTAAACAAAGGAAATACAGCCTTCCCTAAATGTACATGCATTCCTGAAAATTTTGGTGCCTACTAAAAAGTGACAAAGTCAATTTCTTTATGTTTGAAGCAAGTTCATATCTCATCTCAGAAAATTACAAACAATCAGATGGAACACAGGACAAATTTTCATGGCATGCAGCTGTAGACACCATCGAACCAAGTTAGCAGAACATCCCTTCAAACAACTTGGGTATGTAATGTGTCCCCTGCCTTCATTCATTTCGACAACTAAAATCTCTGTGAAATCTTCTGAATTTTTTGCTTTGCTTGATAAGTATTATGTGTGAGTGATATGCAGAAAGCCCCAAAACAGAGGCCCTTAGCATAGCAGGCATGTCCCTGCTGGGCACAACTTTGGTACTGCCTACAGTTAACTTGGTCTTCTAATAGGATTCGCTAGTTAGGGGACCATTAAAGCAGCTGACACCCTTGCTATCTTCCCTACATCAGCATGCTTCTCTTGCTTGGAACAAGTGTCAAAGCCCATCACACCCTGCATGCCTATTACTCTTGAAAATCCAGATGTCGTGGGCAGAGTCAGACCTTGCCCAGGGGCAACTGCCTTCAATTCTGTCTTCTCCTTTTATGAACACAGCAGTATTTGTGTCAAGGTAGAGGTCTGGCCAGAGGCACCCTCAGTGTTGGAAACATTCCCACTGAGCCAAATGTTTTCTTTACCAGGTTGTTGGTGGTGCTGCTGAAGTTAGGCTTGGGCAATGGCCCCTTTCTTGCGTACCATGGCAATTCTCATCATAACCTTGTTGCTGAAATGTCTTGCAAGTTACCGGAGTGAAATGGAAACTGGGGCTGTTGCTTCAGTCACCTGCTCTCCTGCTGGCATGGACCATGAATCATTTGCAGATTAGAGGTTTGACTGCATCTAGATCCTCCTTGTCCTGCTTTCACATCCAGCCCCCTTGGGGCTTAGCTGTAAGTCCCATTAATGTACTGTTCGAGTACTGTTTTCGTTTGTTTGTTTGTTTTTTAATCATGAGCTCATTGGTACTTCCCTCAGACCTGTCCTTCATTATATTATACGTAACAAAAACTTTTCAGATTTTGGCTTTTCAATAGCATCCTTCATCTATTCTACTGCTAGGACAAATTTTTACTCTATTTTTGTATTATTTGTTCAGTTCAAAGGGAATATAGAAGAGAGGAGAGTTAATATATAGGCTTAAAATGCTGCTTTGGCCACAGGCTGGAAAGGGAGATGAGTCAATGGCAGACCCCACCCATGGCCTTGTCAAGAGGCTTTGAGGGTCTGGCCGGTGACCAGTGGGACTGGTACGTGTGATAGGGCTGTGGTGACCCTGAAGCTGAGGAATGGGAGGGGCAATTGTTGAGCTGCTGATGTCTCTGTCTTTGGTCTGGCTTGGCTGCGGTGAACAATGGCCATGTTTAGCAGTGACCTGGACAGACTGCAGCCAGATTCTAACAGAGGCAGGCCCCACATGCATTTTTTATTAAAAAGGCAAAAAAAAAAAAAAATTAAATCTCATCTATCTAGGTCTTAGATATGAATTAATAATTTATTTTCCAGAAATATACAGATTTGCTCATCTACCACCTGTTGGATGAAGGTGTGCGTTTCTCCACCATGGGGGTGTCATCTGCCTCTCACGGCAAGAAGTGGCGAGGGCAGATGCCATGATGCCATACAGAGACTGAGCCTTAGCAAGTCAAAGGGACTCTCTCAGAACCACCCAGGCCAAACCAGGACCAGGCCCCAGGTTTGGCTCTCTCTCTCTCTGACTCCAGTATTTTCCTCTCAGACATTTACTCGAATATCATTCAGTGGGAAAGCAAACACGGCTTATGAAAAAAAGAGCTTTAATCTGCATCAATAACAAAAGCTAAGTCTTAGATGAATGCTAAATCCTTTGTTCTCATTGTCAAGAGTACCAAGCGCCAGAGCTTTGGGGAGCACACATGCGTGCCTGCCCGTGCATACACACACACACACACACACACACACACACACACACACACACACACACACGAGAGCTAATCTCAGTGAGACCAACGCCCTCCCAGGCCTTTTGAGTTCTTTAGCTAATCGCACAAGGCGGTCAAATCAACAATGCTCTCTTTCATGCTTGAGCAATGGAGATGGATCCTCCCTACTCAGCTTTTCATCTCTTCAGTGGAAATTATTCAAGAAACAGTGAAACACAGTGCAGCAACCTCCTTCCCAACCCACACACCCCCCAAGATCAAAACTGTCAGCAATCTGTAAGACTTCCTAGGTGTTTGGCCACACCTGCCTATGATACCCGTGTGGCAGACAGTGTGGGGTGGTGGATTAGCCAGAGCTGGATTCAAAAACTGGTTCCTAGCTAAGTTAATTAACTGCTCAGGGCCTCAGGGGGGAAATGGAGTTAATAATGCCTACTATTGTCAACTATTACAACCAACTACAAAATCTTAGTAGTATTCAATAACAAGCATTTTGCACCCATCAATGGTCAGCTAGCTGGAAACTAGCTGACTGAGGCTGGACTTGGCTGAGCATCTCTGCTTCAATCTCTAAGTCCATCTGGCTCCAGTGTGCCCCACGTCCCTCATTCTGGGCTCCAGGTGGAAGGGGCAGCACCTCCAGGGAGAAGCCCTTCTCGTGGAGCATGATCTACCACATAAATCCCTGTTTGCATCACATTTACTTTTATCCCACGGGCCAAAATAAGTTTTATGATCAAGCCAAAAGTCAAGGTGCAGGGAAATAACCCCTTTGTGTACTTCTCATGTGAAAGGCACTCAACAGTTAGATGGCAAAAGGGGGTGGTGAAGAATTAGAGCTGAAAATCCAATCTGCTCTACTACCGCATAGGGTTGTTGAAAAGATAAAATGCAATGATGTGTGATACATATTAAGCATTTAATAACCATTTGTGTCATTTCATTACACACACTCCAGACCCATTGCTATAGTGCCCTGGCTGAATTCTTTTCAGGCTGTGGGAGGCAGTCAAATATGGCTTCCATCAATTTCTTCCCTTACTTTATTGTCATGCTTTTCCATGAATCAAAAAGTAGAGTATAATTCTCTTCCTTCAAATCCAAGCTAAACTTTGTGACTTCCCTTGGCCAAGATAGAGAAGCAGAAGTGACAGTCTGAGACTCCTAAGGTTAACACATAAGAAGACTTGTCACCTCCGCCTGAGTCATTGGAATGCCCACTTTAGCACCACTCCCTCTGAAGCCCAAAGGCCAAACTGGAAGAAGCCCAAGCCACATGGGGAGGCCACATGTACGTGTCAAAATTTACAACCCCAGCTGAGCTTCCAGCCAACAGCCAGCATCAGCTGTTAGCTATACCAGTGGGCCACTTGAACTTCCAGCCCAGTTGATCCTTCAGATGACCAGAGTCCAGCTGATATCTTGCTGCAGTCATATGGGAGACCCCAAATGAGAGCTTCCCAGCTAAGCCCCAGTCAGCCCTCAGAACCATGGGAAGTAATAAATCATTGTTTTAAGAAATCACGTTTTAGGGTGGTTTATTTTGCAGCAGTAGGGAGGCAGAAGGCTGGCCAATGCTAATATTTCCACTGGTCACCAAAGCCATGCAGAACCCTGGAGGCTAGAGAATCTTCTCATCCCCAGACTCACCAGAGTTCCCTCTTGGTGTTGGTCCTGTCTCCCCTTTCCAGGGCTGCTTTTAGCATTAGCTCAGCTCCCTCTCCAATCCCTTTCACTTCAAAGTGGGGAAGGCGTCCATGGTGTGGGAGGTAAACAGAATTAGTTTGGCAGCAACTCACTGAGAGTGGACACATGCAAGTTCAAGCCTTTCCAGGGGCTGAAAGGGGGTGGCTGTTCAGAGTTCTGATGCATGTACGTTTCCCTAACACTCCTCATTCATGGGGACTCAGAATGATTCAGACTTAAGGTGAATTGAATTGACTCTTAGACTTGACTAGTAGATGATCTTTGCATTTGAGCCTAAATGTACTTGATGCCATATTCAAGAGGCATCTGATAATCTGATTCACCAGAATTCTGCACTGACTTCTCCTATTTCACAAGCTCTGGGGAAGACAAGCATATAGGCAGGCACATGAAGCTCTACAGCGTGCCTGAGAGCCACTGAAAAGTCCCTGGCAGATCTCATGGGGCTCAGCTCCCCATGAGACTCCCACCCATCAGAGCATAGGGATGTCCACAGGAGCCCAACAACGTTCTTGGAAACCAAACGCAATTACAACAGTTTTATTCAAGTGACTTCTTCCTGTTTACTTGCTTTATACATTTGCTCTGCAAAAATAATTTTACAGTAAATAAAGCAACAACCCCTTGTTTGAATTCAAGGACTTTCATCCCTTTTGTAAGTCAAAGGAAGAATCCCTGTCATCCACTTACCGAAACATGAGGATTAAACAGTCATTTAAAGGATTCAAAGGAACTAGACAAATTGCAAGTTGGTGACACAAAAATCAACATCCTGCAGTAGAATAAAGAAATAACAAAGCCAAGCACTGTGTTATGAATGGGATTCAGAAAATCTAGTTCCTAGAAATTTCAGTCATGGAAACAATTGCAAAAAAAAAAAAAAACAAAGGATTATCAGATTCAAACCTAAACTTTCAAAACTTGTTCAACTCCTCACCTTCCCACTTACAGACTTATCGGCAAGCTTTCCTTTGTCTCAACGGGTGACATGGACAAAGGAGCATCCCAGCTCTATCCTTTACAGCCACATGGATTTTTAACAAAGATATTTGACAACTGTCAGATTTTCATTCACAGAATGAGGAGCATAATATCAGAATCACAGTTGTGAGTCTTAATGGAACTATGGCATTCATGTAAGCCTTTAACAGAGTTCCGGTCATACAATAATTCATTTCTTTGGTCATTGCTAACCCCTGAATCCAACTCTCTCTAGCTCTCTTTCTCTCTCTTTCTGTCTCTCTTATTGCCAGCCTCTACATTTCCTTAGCTTCCTTTTCAGACAAGGATATCTACTTAACTCCCAACTTAAAAAAAATCACACAAACAAGCAAACACAAAAGCTCCTTCAACCTTGTATTTCTTTCCTTACTGCCAACTCTAACCCAGCTATTGCCCATTTTATAGCTTCACAGTTAACTTTTTACACTCACTGTATCTACTGCCTCCCCTTCAATTTACTGTTTGTTTTTGACACTGTGTGATTTGTAACATTTACTTTTGAGCTCTTATCCATATGAACATTTTTCATAGTTGCCAACAGAAGCTCCATATATTGTACATTTATTTTTTGTGAGAATGCACAATGATATCACTTTCTCATGTTTTACAGGCTTCATGTGCTTTATTTGTGACGGCTACATAGACTTTGTTACCGATCCAAAACTTATTAAATCATTCTCATAACGATGAGTATTATTTTACATTTTAATTATAACTGTTAAGTGGTGTATGTGCGTGTGTGGTGTGGTGTTTATAAAACAAAGAACACACAGAGCAATTTCTAAACATTGAGGCAATGTATTATATGTATATATCATTTTTACTGTGTATGTATGCATGATTTATGTATATATATGATTTTTAGTGTTGCTTTCAATGTTTATAAATTACTCTGTGTAGTTTTTTTTCAACTTTTTCAATTTTGTCAACATTATTTTATAAACGTCTTCATGTATTGATACCTAGTTCATGTCATTGTCACTTTTAATGGCTTAACATTTCATTGTGCTAATAGCGCATTAGGATGAAGCAAACTTAGCAGGATTCCTTAGCAGAACCATTAGAAAAATCTAAAGCATCTCTTTTTTTAAAATACTGTAAATTTTTGGCCGAGTACAGCGGCTCATGCCTGTAATCCCAGCACTTTGGGAGGCCAAGGCAGGAGGATCACTTGAGGCCAGGAGTTAGAGACCAGCCTGGCTAACATGGTGAAATTCCACATCTACTAAAAAATACACACACACACAAACAACCGAGTATGGTGGCAGGTACCTGTAATCCCAGCTACTCAGGAGACTGAGGCAGGAGAATCGCTTCAACCCAGGGGGCAGAGGCTGCAGTGAACCGAGATTGCACCACTGCAATCCAGCCTGTGTGACAGGGTGAGACTCTGTCTCAAAAATAAATAAATAAATAAATAAAAATAATGAAATAAAATGCTGTAAATTTTTACTCCAAATAATAAATGTGCATAGTTTAAAAGTCAAATTGTCTTTAAGGCACATAACAAAATGCTCTCATTTTCTATCTCACCATTCTCCCTGTCCCTAGACCTTTTCAACTATTTCAACTAAATCTTGTCATTTCTACATTGCCATGTTTCTCAATGATATGCATACACTGATATATTTTGATTCATCAATCTCAGACATTATCTATTGACTTTCTATTTTAGAAGTGAGGCTTAGCTCTCCAATGTCAATCACATCGAGGTAGCTATTATTAATAATTTCTCTTTTCCCTCTTGGTAGTATCCTTTTAAGAACCTTCTTTCTCCTTCTCTCTGGAATGGCTGTTCTCCAGGCCATCTGCACAGCCATCCCCCTAGGGTGGCCCTTTACTGTCATCCTAAGAATTCCCTTTGCCTTTCTCCTGGGTTGGTGTATTAGGCAGGGTTCTCCAGAGAAATAGAACCAATAGGATATGTGTGTTTGGAGACTGAGAGAGAAAGAGAGAGAGAGAGAGAGAGAGAGAGAGAGGTGGGGAAGGGAAAGAGGAAGAAAGATACTTATTGTAAGGAATTGACTCATGCAATTGTGGGGACTGGAAAGTCAAAAATCTGTAGAGCAGGCTAGAGACCAAGGGAAGAGTTGAATTCTTACATTCTCAAGTCCCAAGGTGCACTGGAGGCAGAATTCCTTCTTCTCCACAGGAGAAGGCCTTTTCTGTCAAGTCCTTAAACTGATTAGATGAAGCGCACCACAAAGGACAGGTAATCTGCTTTACTCAAAGTCCACTGATTTAAATATTAACACCATCTAAAAAACACTTTCACAGCAAAATGAAAACTGGTATTTGACCAAACAACTGGCCACCATAGCTTAGCCAAGTTGACACACAAAGTTAGCTATCACAGGTGGGTTCCCTGTTTTCTTGGTATCAAGTCTTCCTTTCTTGCTTTCCTCTTTCATTTTGGTGCATCTCGTCCAGCACCATCTTGAGAACATATGCATGGCAGGTAAATTTCTTGAGATCTCACATATTGGAACATGTCTTATTCTACCTCAACATTTCATTGACAGTTTGACTATGCATGGAAATCGGGGTTGTAAATAATTTTTCTCTATTATCTGCTGGCTTCAAATGTTGCTGTTGAGGAACCCAAGGTCATTTTAATTCCTGATTCTCCTTACATGACCTGATTTTTCCCTCTAGAATCTTACAAAGCCTTCTCTCTGTCCCAAATATTCTGAAATGTAATAATCAGCTTGGAGTAGGTCTATTTTTAGCTTTATTCAGGGAACTCAGAACATTTTTTCAAACTAGACACTCATGTCCTTCGTTCTAAGAAATTTTCTCCATGATTTTTTTTCTTTTTTAAATCAACTTCTATTTTAAGTTCCAGGGTACATATGCAGGATTTCCAGATTTGTTACAGAGGTGAATGTGTGCCAGGGTGGTTTGCTGCACAGATCAACTCATTACCTAGGAATTAAGCCCAGCATTTATTAGCTTTTCTTCCTGATGCTCTCCTTCCCCTCAAACCCCTGATAGTCCCCAGAGTGTGTTGTTCCCCACCTCCCCATGTGTCCATGTGTTCTCATTGTTCAACTCCCACTTATAAGTAAGAACATGCAGTGTTTGGTTTTCTATTCCCATGCTAGTTTGCTGAGGACAACAGCTTCTAGTTCCATCTATGTCCCTGCAAAGGACATGATCTCATTCCTTTTTATGGCTGCATAGTATTCCGTGGTATATATGTACCACATTTTCTTTATCCAGTCTATCATTGACGGGTTTTGGGGTTGGTTCCATGTCTTTGCTATTGAAAATAGTGCTGTAGTTAACATATGCATGCATATATCTTTATAATAGAACAATTTCTATTCCTTGGGTATATATCCAGTAATCGGATTGCTGGGTCAAATGGTATTTCTGCTTCTAGATCTTTGAGGAATCACCACATTATTTTCCACAATGGTTGAAATAATTTATATTCTCACTAACAGTGTAAAAGCATTCCTTTGTCTCTGCAACCTTGCCAGTATCTGTTGTTTCTTGACTTTTTAACAATTGCCATTCTGACTGGCGTAAGACAGTATCTCATTGTGGTTTTGATATGCATTTCTCTAATAATCAGTGATGAGCTTTTTTTCATATTTGTTGGCTGCATCACTGTCTTCTTTTGAGAAGTGTCTGTTCATGTCCTTTGCCCACTTTTTGATTGGGTTGTTTTTTCCTTGTAAATTTGTTTAAGTTCCTTGCAGGCTCTGGATATTAGACCTGTGTCAGACTGATAGATTGCAAAAATTTTCTCTTATTCTGCAGGTTGTCTGTACACTCTAATGATAGTTTCTTTTGCTACACAGAAGCTCTTTAGTTTAATTAGATCCCATTGGTTAACTTTTGCTTCTGTTGCAATTGCTTTTGTTGTTTTCGTCATAAAATCTTTGCCCGTGCCTATGTCCTGAATGGTATTGCCTAGATTTTTTCCCATGGTTTTTATAGTTTTGGTTGTCACATTTAAGTCTTTAATCCATCTTGAGTCAATTTTTGTATAAAGTTTAAGGAAGTGATCCAGTTTCAATTTTCTGTATATGACTAGCCAGTTCTCCCAGCACCATTTATTAAATATGAAATTTGTTGTCCATTATTTGTTGTTGTCAGGTTTGTCAAAGATCACGTGATTGTGCAGTCTCATTTCTGAGCTCCCTATTCTGTTCCATTGGTCTATGTGTCTGTTTTTATGCCAGTACCATGGTGTTTGGTTATGGTAGCCTTGTTGTATAGTTTAAAGTCAGGTAGCGTGATGCCTCCAGCTTTATTCTTTTTGCTTAGGATTATTTTGGCTATACAGGCTATTTTTTGGTTCCATATGAATTTTAAAATACTTTTTTCTAATTCTGTGAAGAATGTCAATGGTAGTTTAATGGGAATTGCATTGAATCTATAAATTGCTTTGTGCAATATGGCCATTTTTACGATATTGACTCTATCCATGAGCACGGAATGTCTTTCCATTTGTATGCTCCCTGATTTCCTTGAGAAGTGGTTTGTAGTCCTCTTTGAAGAGGTGCTTCACCTTCCTTGTTAGCTGTATTCCTAGGTATTTTATTCTCTTTGTAGCATTTGTGAATGAAAGTTCATTCATGATTGGGTTGTCTGCATGCCTATTATTGGTGTATAGAAATGCTAGCAAATTTTGCACATTGACTTTGTATCCTGAGACTTTGATGAAGTTGTTTATCAGCTTAAGAAGCTTTTGGGCTGAAACAATGGGGTTTTCTAGATATAGGATCATGTCATTGGCACTCCCTCTCTTCCTATGTGAACACGCTTTATTTCTTTCTTTTGCCTGATCTCCCTGGCCAAAAACTTCCAACTTTTATTTTAGGTTCAGGGGTACACGTGCAGGTTTGTTACATGGGTAAATTGCATGTCTTGGGGGTTTGGTGTGCAGATTATTTTGCCACCAGATAATGAGCATAGTACCTAATAGGTGGTTTTTTGACCCTCACCCTCTTCCCCTGCTCCACCCTTCATTAGGCTCCAATGTCTACTGTTTCCTTCTTTGTGTCCATGTGTACTCAATATTTAGCTCCTGTTTATAGGTGAGAACATGCAGTATTTGGTTTTCTGTTTCTGCATTAATTCACTTAGGATAATGGCCTCTAGCTCCATTCAGATTGCTGCAAAGGACATGATCTCATTCTTTTTATGGCTGTGTAGTATTCCATGGTGTATATCTGTGCCACATTTTTTCCCTTTATTTTCCCTGTTCTCCCATTCTATGATTATATTATTCAGATGTTGGACCTCCTGCACTTGTGCATTATTTACATTTTTTCTTCTCTTTTTCATTGCATTGTCTTTTTTGCTCTACTTCCTAAAAAAAAGTCTTCAAGCTTATTTTTCTAATATTCTGTTGTGTTTTTAAAATTATACTATTGTGTCATAATTTCTCAAAGTTCTTTTTTTTATCTGAATGCTCCTTTTTCTAGCATTGTCTTTTTATTTTATGGATGTAATATCTTCTCTCAACACTCTGAAAATAGCAATTTAGGGAAGAAGCTCTCCTTTCTTTTTTTTTTTTGAAGGAAAATTTGTATTTTAATTATTTTTATGTACAGAAAACTCAACAGTGTACATTTAACCCAGCTTAGTGGCAAGTTCTTTAGCCTTTGCCTTTTCGAGCTTGGCGATACGAGCCACAGACTTGGGACCCAGGACATTGCTGCCCCAGTGACGGCAGATCTCATCATATCTGTTGTTGTAATTGGTCCTGATAGCTTCCACCAGCTTAGCCAAAGCGCCTTTGTCTTCCGAGTTCACCTGTGTGAAGGCGACAGTGGTGCAGGTCTTCCTGTGGACTAGACGGCCCAGTCTGGCCTTCCCCTTGATAATGCAGTAAGGGACCCCCATTTTACGACACAGGGCAGGCAAGAAGACAACCAGCTCGATGGGATCCACGTCATGTGCAATCACCACCAGCTGAGCCTTCTTGTTCTCCACCAAGGTGGTGACGGTGTTAACTCCTGCTCGAAGGACAGGTGGTCTTTTAGTGGGGACATCCCCTTTGCCAGCAGCTTTCTTCTCGGCCCGGGCCAACAGCCTCTGCTTCTTCTCTTGTTTTGTCTCTGGTCTGTACTTGTGGGCCAGCTTAAGCAGCCGAGTAGCTGTTTGGTGGTCCAGGGCCTGGGTGAACTGGTTAATAGCAGGAGGCACTTTCAGCCGCTTATAGAGGATGGCTCTCTGCCGCTGCAACCTGATATAGCAAGGCCATTTCACAAAGCGGGTGAGGTCTCTTTTGGGCTGGATGTCCTGTCCAATGCCAAAATTCTTAGGTCTTTTCTCAAACAGGGGATTCACCACTTTCTTGGCCTCCTGCTTTTTCACGACAGCAGGGGCCGGAGCCACCTTCTTTCCCTTGGCCTTCTTTCCTTTTGGCATCTTGGGCGGCGGGAGGAGAGAGAAAGAAAAAGGAATTGTCAGAAGCTCTCCTTTCAACATAGTCTCTGTTACCTCTAAGTGCTTTTCTTCTGTGTGTATGTGTATGTTTGTCTCAATCTTTTATAACACAGTCTATATTAGTCCATTCTCACACTACTATAAAGACATACCTGAGACTGGGTAATTTATAAAGAAAAGAGGTTTTCTGTGGCATACTGGCTTCTGCTTCTGGGGAGGCCTCAGGAAACTTACAATCATGGCGGAAGGCAAAAGGGAAGCAGACACATCTTACATGGTAGGAGCGGGAGGAAGAGGGAGAAAAGGGAAGTGCTACACACTTTTAAATAACCAGATCTCATAAGAACTCACTCACTATCACAAGAACAGCAAGGGTGAAGTAACGCAATCATCTCCCACCAGTCCCCTCCTCCCACACTGGGGATTAAAATTGGACGTGAGATTTGGGTGGGGACACAGAGGCAAACCGTTACACATCCTTTCTGTGAATGTGTGGTCATTATGGTTCATCTGTTCATGTCTAAGTGTGGTGACTGATCAGAAGCTCAAAGTCTGTGAGTGGAGCTTGTCTTCTTTAGGCTTCTTTGCAGAGTGACTGGGCCCGGTCAGTCATTGAAAAAGCCCTGATGTTAGTATTTTTAGAGTTTTTTTCTTGGGATGACAAATTCCCAATAGAAAACATTTCAATCTCCTGCCTGGTGCCACTGCAGTCCAGCCTGGGCAACAGAGTGAGACTCCATTCAAAATATATGTATATATATATTTCCTAACTGGAAGGTAATGATCTGGCTCCCAGCACTCATGGAGATCAGTGAGGGAATAGAGCTGAAGGTCTGAGCCTTAAGCATGCAGTGCATTCAGTACTCCTCTACTCCCACAACTCCCCTATTTTCAGTACAGAACCGATGGCCTCAGCTATGCCTGGCGTCCCCCAGTCCAAACCCTGTTTTATTTTTATCAGAGAATGACATTCCAATCTTCTGCTAAAGTTGAGGAAGACTTTCTACCCAGAGAGCATCTGGGAATCTAGTTGCTTTTTAAAGAGCTTTCAATCACCTTCTTTATTTAAGCCCCATGCTGTATCCCTCAGTACCAGTGATTCTGCAATACAGATAAGGAGGGTTCATCACTTTTCCCATTGTCAGGTTAGATGCAACTTTCCAGCTGTTAGATTTATATTGACATTGTTCCCTCTTCCTCTTTTTCCCATCCTTTTGGGACTCATTATTGTTGTTGTTGTTGATGATTATGATGACGTTTACTTCCCATGCTTTGGTTTTAGTGATATTTTGAGAAAGAGCAGACTTAGATGGGTGTGTTCCATCTACCATCTTCATCTCAATGCTTCATACACTTTTCTGTTCACTAAAATATAAATTCTTCTCCCAAATTTCCCCAAAGTTTCTTGCATAAAGATCACTAAAGAACTCCTAGCTGCCAAATCTAATGAACAGCTTTAAGTTCTTATCTTCTTGACCTTCCTACCCCAATTGATATTCATGACTATTCTCTTCTAGAAATGCCTGTTTCCCTTCTTGTTTCCCCTTTCTAAGTCAAGCTCTGTAAAGATGTTGGTGCTCCCCTGGGCTCCATCCTTGCCCTCAGTTCTTATTACTTTCTTCACTTAGCCCAAGGTGGTATTTAAGCACACTCATAGCTTCAACTCGTACATTCATGACTTCCAAAGCTCTTCAGCCTACGCACTGTTCCTGAGTATAAAATTCATTTAAGCGTCTTCAGGATTATAATTTTGCAATTAAATATGAAGCAGCAAAATCAGTGCAGAGTGAATGACAATACACTGAAAATTTTGAAAAGAAGATATAAAGAAACATCTCAGAGAGGGAGAAAGTAATTCAACTGAAGATGCACAGTAGGATTGCAGCTTGTAAATCTAAACTCCAGCCGCAATGAAGACTAGAGAGTATAGTTGTTTTGTTTCTTAGGAGAACATGATTTATGGGTAACTGTCAAAATGTGGAAAAAACATTCCAAATACATCTACTACATATGCATAGGGTATTGCTATTTATAGGATTTGGATTTTTTCCCTGTTTTTCTCTTTCCCACAGTTCCTGAATTGACTACATGATTAAACACTGTGCTTTAAGCTGACACCATTACCTACTAAGGTTGTAATAACCTACTGCCATACTTCTGTTTTATAATTTTCTGTTCAGACAGCAAATTAAAAACCCTTCTTCTCTACCACCTGAGGTTTTTGCCTCTGCCTCTGAGCAAATTTGATTTCTAGAGGACAGTATTCTAGGGCTGGACCTTTACTTCCTCCTTATTGGCCCTTGGATTGTAATAATTTCATGGAGTTTTTCCCTCTATTTCAAGCCAAGATAGTAATTTCCCTATACCATAAAGGCCCTTGGTGTTCTTTATCTGTTAATCAATTGACCTCACTATTTCTTTGGGTTAAGCTCACAATTTAAGTACCTACATTTATGACTACAATTAAGATTGCATAGCAGGTGAGTCTTCAACACTTGATGAAAAATATAATGAAGAGGAAAACAAGACCTGGGACAGCAACACCATTCATGCCTTCAGCTCTCTCTATTTTGAGAAGAGTCTGCCCTAGCTTCATGAATCAATCCCTATCTCAGGGACACAGAAACTCTCTTATAAGAATGGCATATGATCTCCCCACTGCTACTTTGGCCACAGAAAGAACAAATGCTTTTACATATGAGGCTCCAGGATAGGCCTACTTTTTAGACCCCCATCTTGGACATATTCATTTCAGCCTGAAAACCTGTGCCAGAAATGTAACCCAGGTCTGAGTGCTCCCAAGCACTTCCCTAAGGTGTCAATGCTCAGGGGCAAACCCATCAGGTAAATGCATACCTTGTCACTAGCTACAATTCTGCCCCAAGCCCTTCTGTGCCCTGGTAAGCCATGATGGATTATAAAAAAGAGCAAGCACCCTAGAGATCCCTTTCACTCAGACTGGAAGTGGCTTAATTAGCCCAGATCTTGGTCTCATTGCCACAGGTGCCTCCCTGATCACTTTTGAATATTCTTAGTGAAGTAATGTCTCATTAGTAGTAGGAAGAGACATTTGTCATGTTTTAATTCATTCATCTTCTGGCACGATTCGCCCTCACGAGTTGTGATCCAACAGTGCCTCACTAAGGAGTCCACAATGTCAGAACTGCTTCTTGGGATTGGCATAGTGCAGTGATTGGAACATATTGAGCTTCCTCTAAAAGACAGACTAACCACATTATTGTACCAACACCTGTTTTATGTGTTTTGTCTCCTAACTAAACTCTGTTAAGGTCCAGGTTGTATTTATTTTTGTATCTTCAGTGTAAACACAAGGTTTGCCATATAATAATAGATATCCAAAAACTATTTTTAAATGAATGAATGAGTTAATGAGAAGGAATAATAATGGCTCTTTCCTATGGATCCCTAGATCTCAACACCCAATATCAGAAAGAAGCATCATGGGTTATTACAGTGTACTCAAGACATTCCACTAAAGCTTAGCTATCCAGCATTTTTGGCTAGCAGAAACAGCAGGGCTGCCAATAGATAATTGATATCCCCAAAGCATGTTTTCTATTTGTTTTCTGCATGCATCCTAGGAAACCAACATCTCCCAGTAGTTCCTGGAGATGAGCTAGAATATTTATCTTTGCGTTTCTCAAAGTTGATAATGTGAATGTCCACAGGAGAGAAATAGCTTTGGTTCACTGGTGAGCCGCTCTGAATGTGGCTCTTCTAAAATTTTTTTGCATATCAAGGAGAAATTCACAAGCAATTTCCCAGAACCCTCCAATAACAATAAAAGCCAGCATTGACTGCATACTTCCTGAGGGCCACACATAACATACATTATCTCATGGAAACTGCATAACAACTCAATGAGGTACATAATATTATTATCCCCATCTTGCAGAAAGGAAGTTGTGGTGTGGACAGGTCAAGTACCTTGCACAGTCACCCAGTTAAAACTGGTGGACTTGTGCTTTGCTCCAAATAGCCTCTCATGAGGTTACAGTATTAGTCAGTGTGTTGTCCTGCCTAGGCCTCAAACAGTATATGGGAATTATCGTTCATTCTACCTATTTCAAAAGATCACATCAGGAGGAAGAGGGTCTGAAGCAAGAAGGAAACAAAGTGGGTCACTTTAAGACTATTTAAAAGTATATGTGTTCCTCAAACCCCACACTCATTATTGATATTCTTCAGATGAAGGTACCTTGATAAACCTCCATTGGTTATTTCGGAGTGAGCAAATCTCTTTGTCCCCACCTTCACAGTACCCATTCCCCACATCAACCACAAAACACACATGCTCACACATTTTGAGAATCACTAGTCTCTCTGGCTTGGGACTTGGATGGTGGCCATTAGCAAAATGATCAAAGGGGTGTCAGGCTTGATGGATTTGGGTAGATTTTTGCTGGCATCTTCAGTTGTGCATTGATCTGGTGTCTCCAAGTAAGACCCTACTCTTAAATACGTTTATGCCAGAATTGAGCAGAATTGGACGGGATTGGGCTGAATTGGTCTTGTGTCTAGATTTGTGTTGGCCTTGACTTGTTTAATACAGGCTTCCATTGAGCATTGTACTTTCTGGGCTTGTCAGGACCCTGGACTGTACTGGTCCATTTGCACTCTCATCTGAGTTCTGAGTTGGATTGGCCTGGTCTCTGGTCTAAATGAAACGAACCTTTTGTTCAACAAGTCTTTGGGTCCTTTTGAGCATCTGAAATGGATGTTTTAGGGTATGTTGTTATAAACTATGGGTTACTCTTGACTGGATCCTTGGTAAGAATGTGCTCTTCAGAGGCTTGGCTGTGACCTAAGGTGCACAGGGATGTTGTGTGGCCTTAGCTGAGTTGGGATGCAAACCAGATTAAACAGGATCTGCCTTTGGGCTGACACTGATATAGGAAAGGGGCTGATTTTTCACAGGGCTCTGAATTGGTCAGAGTTGGATTGGGTCTGTGTTGAATGGGTTTTATCACTGCATTGGAGTAGGTGTTAGCAGGCTTTGGGATGTGTTTTGGAGTGTCCTTAAATGAGTCAAGGGACTTATTGAACTGAATTTATTTTTAAGGTTGACTTGGTTGGGCTTTGGATAGGGTATCAATGGGATGCTGAGTTCAAACAGCCTAGACTGTTTCTAGGCTGAAGTTGTGGCTGGTTTGGCCCATAAGATATCATCAAGACATCTTGCTCTAGCCTATGGTTCTGCCTCTGGGCTTAATTTTATTACTGTATCTTTGTTTTCCCTATCACCAAAAGTCAATACTCAGTTGATTCAGATTCTTAAGACACTTTGTTGTTCCAGATGATAAATTGCTTCTGGGAACACTCAGTTCACTTTTTGCCTATGGTGGTCCCAGGGACTAGAGGGTTCTCCAAGAACTTGGAAAACATTGGACCTACCTGATTGACATAAAGCTTTATGGAGAGTATCAGATTTTTCCATATTGCGGCAAATATTTCTTTTCTAGGGAAAAAATGCTTTTTCCTCAAAATTTTTTAGGGTAGTCTGGGTTACCTGGAGCCTTTTCTAAAACCTTTGTTAAGAATGCAGACAAATGGTACTTAGTGCCCAGTGAGTTCTTGATAGATTATTAGGACAGTAAACTTTGTGTTTGACAACCAGGGAAAAAGGCTCAATCACATGTGTTTGAAAGTAGAGGGCAAGTAAGAGAGAGCGAGTTACTAAGAGGTTGATATTGTAGATAGGCAGGGCATATTTAATAATTACTGTCTCAAGGAAGGAAGCTTAGTAAATTCAGGTAGAACAGTGATCAGAGTGCAGGACTAAAGCCTTGAGACAATCAGTCTAGTCAGACAAACTCTCCAATCTTTTGGAAGGCAAGGACCTTGAAATTCCTGGTACCTTTGAATATCTTGGGATTCCTCCTTGTGGCAAATAAAACATTTGAACATTTACAAGTTACCCCTTATCTTCTTGAAAGAGAGTTTTCTGCTTCCTGGTAACCCAGCACAGTCTAACATTCTTTGCACTACTTTACTGGAATGCTCCTTCATGACAGTGACACTTGTGCCAAATCACTGGAGTTTTCTTAGGGCTTATCCTCCTGATTTCCACAGCATGTGGCTCTGTTGACTATTTCTTACTGCAAGAAACCCTTCCCTGCCTAGGCTTCCAGGTTACAGTTCGACTGCTCCCATGTGCATGGTTAATTTTTACCTGTACTTCTCCAACTCTGGAAATATTCATCTATAGGCTGAACATCACCATGTATATCGTTCTTCCACTGCCTTGAATTACAGAAGCAGAAGAGTCCCTTCCAAACCTCATGTATCTATCTCTATAGGCCTTGAAAAGGCTGATCCACCTCTTACAGAACACTGGAGTCCTTGGACAGCATTAGGAACCAGGACACTCCAACCAAGTCAGAACACTGAGAATTACCTCAAGAGGATGGTAACATTTGGGTAGGAAGACTTTGACATTTAGGTGTCTCTGAGTTGTAAAATCATTCTGGAAAATGCTAGCAGGAACCCATCAAGACTGTCCCCAAGCCCCCGTCTAGCCTGTAGTGACTGACCCACCTCTCCCATTTCTCTACAAGCACTAATTATGAGGCCACTACAGCCAAACAAACCAAGGCAAAAGTTGTTGCCAATTTATAACACCTGACAATGTCCCCCACTGAGTGAACATGCTAGGATCACAGAAGACGCTTCATTTACCACTGTTATAGACTACGGACATCTTTGTCATATTTAAACCCTCCTTGCGAATAACCATATCTCTGTAGCTCAACTTTAAGCTCACTTCACGGGAATATTTGGAGGATACCTCCTGTCCTTGAGACACCTCCCTACAGGTGAGACACCTCCCTACAGGTGAGTGAGGCTGGCGCAAATCCTTCTAGGTAGAAGAGGCAGCCTGGAATGGATTTCCTTGGGCTGGAGGGAGAGAAGCGTAGAGTCATTTTAAGATCTAGAGATGGACTTCTTTCTAGAATCCTGGAAGAAAGGCAGAGACACTGGGACACTCAAGTATCTGAATTCCTCTCACTGACTGTCTGCCCTGGAAAATACCATCTTTGTCCAGAGGTGCCTCTTACTCTCTCTCCCCTTCCCCATGACTTTGTTTCCCACGGAATATCCTCTCTCCTCCCACCCCTGGAAGAACTATGCCCTCATCTATCTTGGATAATGGTGTCTCTAACTTTGAAGAGCTCTATCAGGACATCTCCTGCTTCCTTCCGGGGTAATTTCCTAAACTATTTTGCCTGTAAAGCTCTCAACACATTCCTCTGTCACCTAAACTCTAAACAACCTGAGACGGCCCTGGGGGCATGAGGGTGAGAGAAGACATTCTTAATACTTCCCTGATTCCTCCCGCCCCTCTACCCGCTTTCCACATTCAAGCCCTTTCCTATTCCTTGCCAATCCCATAAACACTCTCTCCATCACATTGTCATATCCCTTGTCTTCTCTCACCAGCTCTGGCCACTGTTTCCGCTTTCCCTTACCCATCAGATTTCTATAGATTTCCTCACTGTCTTTCAAGTCATCGAGCTGCAATGGGGTCAGCATGGGTTTTCAATCCTTTGAGGAGAAAGAAGATACGGAAGAGGAAGACTTGGATGGTTAGGGAATTTTAATCTCCCTCCAATTATTTTTTCCTGAGAGCAATAATTCCCAAAGTATGGGCTTAATACATGTTACCTATGAAACAAGTTTCAGGTCAAGTAAGTCTGGGAAACACAGTTCAGCAATTTTTTTTTCCTACAGAAATTCTGAGGGCTTTAATATGATACTAGGCATATATTAGTGATCTTTTGTTACGTTTAAAATTGCCCCCAAACTTAGAGACTTAAAATACTAATAAAAATTAGCTTATTTCTGTGGGTCAGGAATCAGAGAATGGCTTAGCTGGGTGGTTCTGGTTTGGGGTCTCTTGGGAGGTTGCAGTCAAGATGTCAGACAGGGCTGCAGTCAGCTGAAGGCTTCACAGGAGCTCAGACACCTATGTCCAAGATGGATCACTCACAACGTTGGCAAAGTGGTGTTGGCTGCCAGCAGGGATCTCAGTTCCTTACCACATGGACCCCTCCTTGGGGCTGCTTGCATGTTCTCACCACATGGCAGTGGGCTGTCCTACAGTGAGTGATCCAAGAGAGAAGAGAAAAATCACAACATCTCTCATGGCTTGTCCTCAGAAGCCACACACCATCTTACTAATTACTCACAGGTCAATCTCACCCAAGGTGGAAGGTGTGTGAATTCCAGGAGGTGAGAAACACTGGGTTCTTTTTGGAGGCAGGTCAGTGCTAGGCACGACAAATCTTCAAGACTGATTTGACAACATGATTATTGGTTAGTGGAGCATTCCAAGACACTAGGATTCCATGGTACACATGTTGGGGGAACCACCATGGACTGTCATATTGAGGTGTAAGGGTCTGGGGGGCACACAAGTGGAGGGGAAGATGTGTGTGTGGAGGAAGAATCCTGGGAAAACAGTACATGCATATGCACTGTGGGCTCCCAGAGTGGAAGACAATAGGAAGCTAGAACTGGGGTACCACTCGGAACTGGGGCTCAGAGGCTGATTCTCCAATTTACAGAGGCTAGCACAGAACTTCCCTGCCAATTACAAACTGCTTGGACCATCTCTACTCTTGTAAGCTGTTTACTTCCTTCATCCTAAATCAAACATAGAGAGAAAAAGTCAAAGTTGACAGGCTGAAAAGAAGAACTATTATCACAGAATCTCTGAAAGATGGAGATGGTGGCAATTTAGAAGGCTCAGCTGTTCCTTGCCGGGAGCAGCCCTGAGTACCACACTCTGTAGGGTTGTTTGTGCTGCTTTCAGACCGGACCCCAGCAGTCTCTTTTATGGTCCAGGCTAAGACCATGTAAGGTCACTCTGATGACTCAGACCACAAAGGCCCCGTTTTCCCCTACTCATCTGCACAATGGCTTGTTTGCAAAGGTCCTAGCCTGGGGAGTCGGAGTCACCGTGCTTGGAGGAAACAAGTTCTCATCCAATGTTTAGTGACCTTATCAAAAGATGCAGGATAGGAAAGGAAAAGAAGGAATAGAAGGACTGACTAGAGAGAATGGAGAGGCGGTCATGGAAAAAGAAAGGAAAGTGCGTGAGAAGAAGGAAGGAGTAAGAAAACATGCAAGCTCACATGAGAATGGTAAGGACAAGGAGATTTATACGCGAAGCCTGGAAGCGCCCCCGCCGCACTCCCGCGGGTCCCACACGTGCTTTCGCCGCTTTTGTCCACAAGGTGGCAGCCTTTGAACTCGCTTCCCCGTAAGAACGAGAAAGGGGGGCAGAGAGGAAGGAGAGAAGGCAAAGCACTCCCCCCACCAAGAACAATTTGAAAACCCACCCCATCATATTTAAAATCTGGGACAAAGAACCGTCGGGACGGAACTCTTTCCATTGCAAAACCTCGGCGCGGCCTCGGGAGCGGCCCGGCGGCCCCGGCCCGAGACAGCCCTCCCCTTTCAAGAAGCGGAGGACAGGATTGGGATCCTTGAAACCCGAAACCCAGAAACAGCATCGGAGCGGAAACCAGAGGGAAAACCTTGAACTCCTCCAGACAATTGCTTCCGGGGAGTTGCGAGGGAGCGAGGGGGAATAAAGGACCCGCGAGGAGGGGCCCGCGGATGGCGCGTCCCTGAGGGTCGCGGCGAGTTCGCGGAGCGTGGGAAGGAGCGGACCCTGCTCTCCCCGGCCTGCGTGCCATGGCCACGGCGGAGCGGAGAGCCCTCGGCATCGGCTTCCAGTGGCTCTCTTTGGCCACTCTGGTGCTCATCTGCGCCGGGCAAGGGGGACGCCGGGAGGATGGGGGTCCAGCCTGCTACGGCGGATTTGACCTGTACTTCATTTTGGACAAGTAAGTGCCGCGAGTTGTCCCCACACCCCAGGCTAAGCGGGCGAGGACGCTTTCGCCCCTGGCCGGGCTCGTTGACAGGGTCGCCTGGGGACAGGCGCGCATCTCCAGGGGCGCAGAGGGACCGCGCGGCCGGCGGCGGCGGAGTGCTGCGCCTTTGTTGGGGCGCGCTCCTCCCAGCCTCGGCTCCAGAGCTCGCAGCCGAGGCGACGCCGCTTGCTGGGAAGGGAACAGACTTCTTTTCTGTCTTGCTTTCTGTGTCCCAGGAGCATGCAAGGGGCTTGGAGGCTGCTATTGTCTTGCTGAGTTTCTGTGACTCCCTCCCGTGATGATGGGAAAGGCTTGCTTACCAAAGACAGAACTTGCAGGCACAGGCGCTCCTAAAGTTAGAGGCTTGGGCATTTTAAAGCCAACTGTCGCATTTTTTGTTTTGTTTTGTTTTGTTTTGTTTTGAAATGCTGTCCCACGGAAGGCGTTATCTTTGCTCCTAATCATATAATGCATACTTCTCACCGGGCACTGAGTGAAATTGAAAGGCAGGGTTTCTTAACCTTAGCACTTCTGAGACTGAAGCCTGGTAATTCTTTGTGGTGGGGGCTGTCCTGTGCGTTGTAGGATGTTTAGCAGCATCCTTGGCCTCTGCCCACTGGATGCCAGTAACATCCCCCGCCCCCCACTCCTTCTCTATTAGCGGTGACAACTAAAAATGCCTCCAGTCATTGCCAAATGTCCCTCCCCTTCGACTTGAGAATCCCAGATGTAGGTGAATTCAAGCTCTTGACCATTTGACTGGTGGGCTACCAGGGAGGTGCAGGAGCCCTGGTTTCCTTGCAAAAAAGAAAAAAAAAATGGATAGTGATTAGGCTTTAGGAAGGGAGAGCTGAATTCTGACCAATGAAGCACTTCCCAAATCCCCGTAAGTCTGCCAAGCCACAGTTACCCAAGGAAGCTTCATGCTATCTGCTGAAAACCAGCTTCAACGATAAAAAGCCCCTCACAGAAGATCCGTGCTCATTAAAACTGAGTGAGCTCTCCAGTGCCAGGAGAGGCGCTTTGCTGTTACAGTGGTAGGGAGATGGATTTCACAGACTGGAAAGTATTTAGGAGTTGGAAAAAGAGTCCTGCAAAATAAGCTGGCTAGCTGGACACCAAATGTGCTTTGCAGTTGCCCCTGGAGTTTGATTTTTCCGTAAAGGCTGTTTTGAACTCCAGATTCTTTGGATGAAAAGTGAGATTTCTTTTCTGCAGATTTATGAGAAGGTGGATACTGAAAATATGCTCCAGTACTAAGGAATGGAATTTCTTTTGTTACTTCTAGTGGCTGGGAGGACCAGCTCACAGACTCAGAGACAGTGTCTGAAAACAGTCGGAGGTGCTCCTCCTTCGTGCTTTTTTAAAAAGCCAATTCGGAATGATATTCAGGAAAATCTGAAAAAAAAGAGCGGGGGACAGAATCCCCATGTCTCTGAATGGATAACTGTAGAGATACTAGAGAGATATGGATACTGTAGAGATAACCAGTTTTCCCCAAATTAATTTAGAAATTGAATTCAACTTTTCAGTCAAAGTTCTGAAAGAGTTTGATGATAAGAATTTAACAAAATGATTCTAGGCTTATCTTAGCAAAAAAAAAAAAAAAAACCGGTAGAGCTGAAACATTTTCGGAAAAGAATAATGAAGCCATACTCTCTCTCCAAATATTAAAATGTATTATAATGTAAATTAATAAAAACAGGATGGTAAAGGCCAAAGAATAGGTGGATAGAGTGGAAAATCTAAAAAGACAAATACGTGTAGATCCAAGTACATGTAAACATTTAGTGGAATTTCAAATCAGTATGTAATGATTCATTAATTTTTTTTAAAAAATGGTTCCTGGACAAGTGATTGATAACATGGAGAAAGAAAAAGGTTAGATTTATACTTTACAAACCATATGCAAAAATAAATTTCAGAAAGATTGAAAATCTAAATATTTAGAATGAAATGATCAAAGAACTAGAAGATAATTTAGATGAATATTACTGTAATCTTAGGTTTAGAGCTTTTAAAACATGACAAGGAAGAAACCATAAAGGAAAACAAAGAGAGATTTGAATATATTAAAAATTAAACTTCTATAAATGAAAAATAAGCCATGAAAAACATAAGAAGTTGCAATAACTATTGCCACATAAATCACTCTCTTAAGATTGATTTTCACATATAAAAAGCAATAAAAGCAAAATCCCAATAGGAAATAGCCTAAATGCATAATTCACAAGAGAAAAAAATATGAGAGTCAATAAATGAACCAAAAAGGTCATTATTAATCAAAGAAATGAAAAAAATATATAATTTTTGTTAGGTTGACAAAAACTTTTAAAAAATTACAATATTCAGTATTGGCCAATTTGTGGGAGGTAGGCAGTGTCATATCTTACTAGGGAAAATGTAAATTGGTGCAGTCTTTCTAGACTTGCGCTGTCCAGTAGAACTTTCTAGGTTGATGGAAAAGTTCTATATCTGTGCAGTTCAATACAGTAGCTACTAGCCACATGTGACTCGAGCACTTGAAATGTAGCTAGTGCGATTAAGGAAGTGAATTTTTAATTTTATATAAGTTTAACTAATTTGAACTTTAATAGCCACATGTGGCTACCATAGTGTATAGCAGACAAGAAGATAATTTGGCAACATGTATCAAATGCTTTTAAAAAATGAGGGGGTCTACCTTTCCATCCAGCAATTACATGTCCTAAAGAAAAAAATCCAAATAATCACAAAGAAGTACCTACATGTATGTTTATGGAGGTGCTGTTTATAATAAAAAGCTGAGGATTACATGTGTCTAACAGCAGGGGATTTACTAAGATATGATATATGCATAGTATTGAACCTGCATTGCATGTTATACAAGCTTGTAAGCTATTTTAGGAGAAATATGTAATTCTTAATATACTATATACTTTTAGATGAAAATGCAATTACAAGACATCATCCGTATTATGATTCCACCTGTTTAAAAAGTTAAACACATACATGTGTATGTCTCTATTTACCAATATGACAGTACTATTTGTCTCTAGCAGGTAGAATTTTAAATTTTGTTTACATGTTTTTCTGAATTTTTCTGTAATGAACATATATTACTTTTATATTCAACAAGAATAAGTTATTTTGAATTGGTTTAAAAAATCACATCAAGTCTAAGCAGCGTGCTGACTTCCAAGCCCCTTGCTATTATAAAGGATGCTGCTGCTTTTATATTAATCCTGGAGTAAATGTCAAGTGCACCACAGGATTCTTTGAAGCACCCTGGGGACCTAAAAATGCTCCAGGAAAAGAAATGGTGGGGAGACCTTTACAGACATTCAGGAGGATTCCTCTGACTTCCTTTAGCTGTTCTATTGCTGGAAGAGAAGGATATTTTTGTGCTGAATGAAAAACTTGCTAGAACTTGGTGCGATAGTGCACACACCAACAGCTTACCATCTCGATTCAGGCTAGTTTATGAGATTGATGAGCCCAGAGCTGGGGGATGGGCCAAAAGGCAGTGGTGGCAAACAGACCCCTGGGTGGTCGCCAAAGACATGATCTTCTGTCCTAGAAAGAACCTCCTCACACAGTGCTGTCCAGCACCCAACCACAGCCAGAGTGGAAAGTGAAAAAATGCTGACTCATTTTTCCTTGGGCTTCTTAGATCCTCTGGCTAGCAAGACACTGTCTACAGTCTGAAACCAAGTGGTCATGGGGAACTGAATCCACCATTCTTCTCCCAGTCCCTGCAACTCCTTTTCCCCTGCAACTGGTTCTCTTTTCCATGACATTAAATCTCAGCCCATTTCAGCTTTAAGCAAGCTGCGTCTCTGGCCTGGAGGGAACCCAGATTATACATTTAATGGAACGTCATGTTTTCTCAACCAGGAGCAAAGACTTCATAATGATAACCTAGAAAATACCACAGTAACACAATAGGGCATTATTAGTGGCTTTGGCGACGGGGCTGATGGACTGGGCTGCGCAAGGCTTTATACTGATGGAATTTCATGTTCGCTTAAACATGCTTTTCTGGTTATAGTCAGGAAAAGTAGATTGCTGGGAATTCAATCAGGGATTTGAAAAGTTAGATTTGGAAGGCTCTGTTCAACAAAAAGCAAAGACGCAGCTAGCCTCTTTTAAGTCTTCCGGGGGATCTTCCAAGATGAATGCACCCATTTGACCAACCCACAGACATAACTGTACCTTCCCTCTCTCACAGCACCCCCCGACCCTCTGTTATTACATGTATGTTTATGTATTACGTATTGGCCTATTTTACATGGAGCTATTTAGTCACTTGAATGGAGAAAGTGGATTCTGCATCATGAATCTCAAGTGGCTGGCTATGTTATGTGTGCCCTAAAGACTTCAAAAATAGAATGTGGGAAAGAGAGCAGAAGTGGAGATAGTGGGCTGGAAGGCAGGAGTAAACGCTGAGCAGCTTTATTTTTAGGGCTTTCCAAAGCCACTGCCTGTCATTCATTTTCTGCACCTAATAAATCCATATGTGTCTAAAGGCCCCCCACAGGCTCACCGTGTGCTCCTTCCCCATAAGACCTCGGACTCCGCCTGCCACTTCCCTTCTCTTGGGCACCAATTTTCTCTTTCTTCCCCTGTACAAAGGGACTCCGTGTTGCCACTCCCCCAGAGTTCCAACCACAGCACCCACAACTGGTTGATGCCCTGGTGGTGCTGATTTGCAAGACCACTATTATATGTTGTACTCCAGGGACAGGATCATCAGACAGATTTTTGTAGCATTAGACTGGAAACTTCACCACCAGGTATAGTATTGGCTTTTTTCTGGGAAAATGTCTTCTGAGTTCCCAACTACTAACTTACAAAAGAAATACTGGATTGGGAACTTGTGTGAGTCTTGCAGACTCATGTTCTCTCACAAGGGTCCCAAAGACAACCTTGTTTGTTAGGTAGAGCAAGCACAACTGTCCCTAATTTGAAGATAAGAAAACCTTTGTTCGGTCCACTGGGTTAAGTGACTTGCTCAAGGACCTAGGATTAGATCACGACAGAGCCAGGACAGTATCTGCCCTTGACTCCCAGACCAGCTCTTTCCACTCATCTTCTCTGTACAATTGGGCCATAATGAGAAGCACATGGCAATACAACTAGAGGAACTGGGTAGATTCCAGGAATGCAAAATCCCTGCATCAGAGTTTCAGTAAATCACGGTGCATAAGGTGATTAAGGTTACTTAACTGAGGAGCTACTGCTCTGCTGTTAAATCAGCTGTAGTTGATGGAAAGTATCAGGAACTCCAACTACCTGCAATCCAGAGAAATGCTCCAGAGATCTGGAGGGTTATTTAATGAGTCAGACTTTAAGGTGTGTTCAGGACATTTGATTATGATAAATTAGTAATTTGTTCAGACTGAATCTGATGGAAAAAGGAAATGAAGTCTGTAAATATGCTAAAACACACAGATGTAGCTTATTTTCAGAAATACATTGGAAGATGGCTTAGTGTCTGCAAAATTGACTCTGAATAAGGAAAGCAAAGAGTTCAATAGAAGGCACCTTGAAGATGCTACAAGATATTTTATATGCTTTTGGATTTTAATTCATATAAACCTTGTATATTTATTGTTAATTTCATTCCTAAGTATTTGATCATTTTGGTTATTGTAATGGGAAATTTTCTACCATTTTAACTTTTAACTTATTTTCTCTTGGACATATAAAGAGTACAACTATCTGTGTTGATTTTGTTGTGAATTATTTTACTGTTTCAAATAATTTCCTAGTTGATTCTCTTGGGTTTTCTGGACATATAGTCATATAATCTGCAAATAACAACTTTATCTCCTCTTTTCTCATGTCATACTCTAATTTCTTTTTCTCAACTTTTAAGTTCAGGGGTGCATACAAACCTGCACATTCTGCATATGTACCCTGAACTTAAAAGATTTTTAAAAAAGAAATTACATAAGAATATGTCATGCAGTTTTGTTGTACAGATTATTTTATCACCCAGGTATTAAACCTAGTACCCATTAGTTATTTTTCCTGAACTTCTCCCTCCTTTCACCTTCCACCCTCCGATAGGCCCCACCTCTGTGTGTCCCTGTGTTCTCATCGTTTAGCACCCACTTATAAGTGAGAACATGTGGTATTTGGTTTTATGTTCATGCATTAGTTTTCTAAGGATAATGGCCTCCGGCTCCATCTTTGTTCCTGCAAAGGACATCATCTCCTTCTTTATAGCTGCATAGAATGCCATGGTGTATATGTACCACATTTTCTTTGTCCAGTCTATCATTAATGGACATTTAGGTTGATTTCATGCCTTTGCTATTGTGAATAATGCTGCAGTGAACATATGCATACATGTGTCTTTATAATAGAACAATTTATATTATTTTGGGTATATACCCAGTAATGGGATTGGTGGGTTGAATGATATTTTTGTCTTTAGGTCTTTGAGGAATTGCCACACTATCTTTTAAAATAATAATTTTAAAGGGCATCAGAAAAGTAGTTATTGGGACCAGGAATTTCTTTTATTATTGTTATTTTTGTACTGAGGTGGACTTAATGCTTGGTTTTAAATGCTCCTCCAATTAAGTTCCACATTTGGAGAGGGCTTTTCAGGCCAGGCAATAGTTGGTAGGACTGCCTGCAAACTGGATGGTTTGGCATATGGGTCAAAAATAAAAATAAATATGGCAAAACTGTTTTGTTTTGTTTTGTGTTTCTGTGTGGGTCAGCCAAGTAACTACCTCTGCTTTATTTAGCTGTGGAGACCTGGTTAAACTCAGTGTCAAGGAGCGTTGGAGGAAGGCACCTGTCCCAAGATAACCTGTAATTGTGTCCAAATGCTAAAGGACTCCTCGTGGTCCAGAAACAAATTCTGGGATCAATTAGGGAGACTTGGCTGTAATATAAATGCAAATGGGATTTGCTCTATGCTAATTTAGAACGTGTGTCTGTGTTTGGTATGCGGCCAAGAGACTGGATCTCGCCTCTCCCACTGATTACTCTGCAATAAAAGACAAAGAGAATATTTGAACATTTGTTGACATGTTTTTCAGACACGTCAGGTTCATACTGAAAAACTAATTAGATTTCTCCAATTTGACTCAGCAGATTTCTTCCGTTCATTTGGCATAGATGACGTACTCAGTTTTGATCACAAGCGTGTATTCCAATACAGGGTGGATAAAACAACGCCTACTGCAAGCAATGTCCTGCCATGGGAGGTGCAAGGAATGCAAAATAAACAGAAAGAAGTCCCAGGCTATCAGGTTTTTATGGAGAAAAGTGTTAGAAGGACTCCAGGCAGCCAAAGCTAAAGACTTCAATGAGGATTTGGGAAAGAGGCCAAGTAAAGTCAATTTTAGATCAATAAGAAATAAGAAGTAACATTTACTGAGCCCTTGCTACCTGCCAGACACTATAGTAAACACTTTGCCTGTATGACCTTGTTTAGTGTTTATAACTTCCAGAAGGTCTGTACAGTCATCATTACTATTTCACACATGAGGAGACCGAGGTTTAGAGGGGTTACCCAAGGTCACTCTGAGTGGTGAAACTAAGCCTCAAACCCAAGCCCCTCTGACTCATGATCTATGCACAAAGATAAAAAAAAAAAAAAATCTAAATATGCAAAAGAACATTGAATCAATCAAGGTAGGCCAGGTTATGCTGTGGTAACAAATAACCCCTGAATCTCAGTCACACAAAACAACAAAGTTTTATTCTCTGCATATACTACATGCCTGATAGGAGTCAGCAGGGCTCTTCTTATGGTGATGGTTCTGGGAGCCAGGCTGGTGGAGACTGCTTCCTGATACCTCCTGCCACCATCAGGGCTGCGAGGGACGAGAATGCTAGATGATGTCTGGCTGTCCATGAAATGCTCCAGCCGGCAGTGATGTGTGTCCTTCTACTCATAGCCCATTGGTCAGAACTGGTCAGATAGCCTCACTCTATGGAAAAAGACTTGAAGAATAATCCTCCATGTGCCTAGATGGAAGGAAAAGCCAGATATGGGTGGACAATAAAAGCTTCTACTGAAAACCTATAATTATAATTTGCTTTGGCTTGAATAAGCAAGAAAGAAGTAGCCATTGAGAGAGAATAAAGAGATAAGACTTCTGGAGAAAGGTCAGTTTTGAGCCATGTCTTGGATATACAGCATTCACCAACCTAGAATTACTGTCAGATGTGATGTTTCAAATGTGCCCAAGAGGCAATGGTAGCTCCTTCTCTTTTCCTCCCTTCCACATTCTCCCCATACTTTAGGTGAAACATTCAGTGAGGTGGGCGGGGGATTAAATTAGATTAAATGGAAAGTGGAAATGGAGATTAGACATGCTCTCCTGCCACCTAAGTGTTACATGAATATATCTGAAAGACAAAACTCTCTTTTTCCGTAGTTTATGGAATATGAGGGAATTTGAAAGGCTGGGGAAAGACAGCAGCCCATGGAACACAGACCACTGCAGCAGCAGAGCTCAGAGGATGCCTGTACACTGCAGGGGCTGATTCTGAGTTTGAATCAAGAGTATCTGGGCTCCGACTTGTGCTTCTCAATGAGGGTGCTGCTGGCATTTTTGATGGGACAGTGTTTCCCTGTAATGGACTGTAGGTTGCTTTATCTTTCCTCCTCCTTGCTTTCTAAATACCATTAGCCTTTCTGTTCATTGCGATGCCCAATACATGACAGCCTCTCTACTTATTTCTAAGGTTGGTACTACCTTGGTTGAGAACTCCTGACTGAAAGAAGGCAGGGCAGAGCAGGACATGCCATTGATGTTGATTCCAAGCACCCAAGAACCACATCTGGGCATTTATCTGAAGGAAGAAATTGGGAGGCTTCCATGATAAGACCTCCAGTGGAAATTGTAGACCTTGGGAACGAATATGCTAAACTAGTGGTTCTCAACCAAGGGCCAGATCACTACTTCAGAGGGTTGAGGAGGACATGTGTATTCTGGAAAAGCTTCTCAGTTGATTCTGATTCAGGTCCCTCCCTCAGTGAGTCGTAAGACTGAACAGAAAGACAAGAAAAGCTGCCCCATAATGATGGCTCATGCTTATGGCTTTATGGTGAGGATATAGCTGAGGCAGCGCACACCTTGTAGCTGGGCTACAGGCAGAGCTCTTATTTTGGATGGTGGCAGAAGAAGCCACATACAATATGAAGGCAGAAGAGCAAAGGTCACTGAGAGGCCATGTTTTGCCCTTCGGTGTTGCCAGGTCCTGCTGTGTGTACATATACATTTAAGCCATGATATTTACTAGCCAGGACACTCCTTTGCTTCCTTTCTCGTAAGTGTCCCTACATGAAATGTGCCTCACGGGAATGCTTAACACAGGGCTTAAGAAGGCCAACTTCGGAATCAGGCATCAGCAGCTTTAAATATCAGCTCAACGCTTCACCAAGCATTGTGACCTTGGGAAAATTATTTAGCCTTTCTGAACTTCAGTATTGTTAATCAAATAGGCATTAAAATGTCTGTCTCACAAAAGTGTGGTAAAGATTAAAACCTTTAATCATTTGGCACATGAGTGCTGAGATGATAGATGGTGATGGTGATGGTTATGGTGGTGGAGGTGGACGTGATGATAAGGATGATGGTGATGGTGGTGATGGTGATAGTGATAGTGGTGATTATGGTGATGTTGACAGTTGTAATGAAGAAGATGATGGTGATGGGGATAAGGATAATGGTGATGGTGGTGGTGGTGACAGTGATAGTGATAATGATAATGGTAGTAGTGATGATAGTGATGGTGGCGGTAGTGATGACAGTGATGGTGATATGGTGATGATGGTGGAGGTGGAGGTGATCATGATGATAATGATGATGATGGCAGTGGTCATGGTGGTGGTGGTGGTGTTAGCAATTACCCCTGGAGAAAGAAAATATGGTCCTCTAACAAAAGATACCTCCATAGATTCCAAGCAGGACTGCCTGGCTAGGATAAGGAATGTATCAATTCAATATTTATCAAGCTGTGATAGACTTCTGGAATCACAAAATGCCTAAAACAAGTACCAGTTCTTAAGGAGCTCATAGTTTTGTAGAAGAGATGGGGAAACAGTGAAATAATTTACTTTTGGTTGAGATGAGAGGGAGGAGGTGACTTTGAATCTAGAGCTTGGAAGTTGATCAGGATTTTGTCAGGTGACAAAGTAAAGAAAAAGGCAACATTTAGGAAAGCAAACTAACACATACTCTTTGTGATATGAATGTGACAGGGAAATAATCTGGAAAGAGTTTGGATTTTGTTCCATCAGGAATAGGTTATGAGATTAAAGTTTTCTAAGGACAAAAGTGTCAAGCCTTATGTATGTGTTTTAGAAATACATATCTATCATCTATGTTTGCAGTGGGAATGAAGGAAAAAAATAATAAATGAGATTGGGGGTTCTTTTGTATTAAGGATTAGCAGGATTGGATGAGCCATTGGCTGTGAGTGAATGGGAGAGGGAAGGGTTGCAACAGTAAGGAGCAGGCATCAGAAGGAAAGAGAAGTTGGTGTGGACATGCTGAGTCTGAACATGTAGGGCATGTGCGTGGAGATGTTGAGTAGGCAGTTGGCTTGATACCCTGGAGCTGAAAATAAAAACTTGAGTGTTGTAAGCCCAAGGGTAATAGTTGAAAATGCAGGTATGGATAATAAATAATATCAAGATAATATCAGGATTTTAAAATGCCAAGAAGAGGTGGAGTTTGAAGAGGAAGATGGCTAAGGTCCAACCCAAAGGAATTGCTAACAGGAATTGTCTGGGCAAGAGAAGAAAATCCACTAAACAGAACTGAGAAGAAGCAGAACAGTCAGAGAACCAGCAAAGAATTGTATTAGTGAGGCAAGGAGGTACAGAATTTCAATGTGGGGGAAGGGGTGATCATTCAGATGTTTTCCCCTGAAATCATCTCCTCCTCAATGTATGGTCCTGGTGAATGGTGGCACTATAAGTCTAGCTACTTAAGCCAGAGATATGAGGGTAATCTGTTGTTCACACTCAAGCCTGACAATATCCACTGCCATATCTCTCCCAGGTTGACCTTGTTCTCTACCTTGTCATTGTCTTAGCTCAGGCATTCACCATTTTCACCCAGTTCCAGTGAAATATTCTCTAAATTGGTCTCTTTGCTTCCTTTCTTTACCCCTCTCCCCACCTTGTATTCTTGACAATCAATTCTAAAATTGATCTTTTTAGAACACAAATCTAATATCGATACCATCTTCCCTAACTGTCACCTCTTACGCCTTAGATATCTCCAAAGCTCTTTCAGGATAAAGTGTAAACTCTTCAGCAAAGTGTCCAAGACCTTTATTGCTCAGGTCACTATGCATTTCCAAAACTTCATATCTTACCATATCCCACATCTTTTTGATTTTCAAAAAACTGTGCTGCATAGTTCCCCAAACTAATCCTTGCCCTCTCTTGCCTTTAGCTGTAATGCCCTTCACCACCACACACATCTTTACTAGGTGATGCTTGCCCATTTATCCTTTGAGATGATTACTAGTACATGGTCCCCTCCTATTACTAGTTGTGGGCTCCCTATGGTAAGAAAAAATAATAAGAAGAACAATCACTTTTCTATGTTATTTCTTCATTCAAAGTTCCTTCCTTATTCAGAATCTCCTAACTCCATAACAACTCATATTGTATGACAAGCCGTGGAGTGGTCCATTTTCAAGAGATGGAGAGGAAAAACCCTTAGTGTTTGTCCTCTGGGGTTTCATCCAGTGACCTGACCTGATTTTCCCCTGATGCTTAATGATATGCAGCCCTAATTAATAAATACCTGTAGGGACCTCCTGGAAGATGGCTTTCCCAATATCTTGATTGCAAAAGGACTGTGATGAGAATCATAGTCCCCCTACCACCACTCTTGACATTAAAAATAATGCAGATTCCAGGTTTGCAGAAATTATATAGCAAATAAGAATTCTATAGCAAATAACAGAAAAGTGAAGAATCCTAATTGTAACTGTATACCAGTCACAATAATAAACAATATAAGGTAAAATGAAACTTCAGATGCTATTAGACAACACTAAGCATAAATAAACGTTAAAACTCATTGTTAACAGAGTGACCAAACATCCTAATTTGCCCAGGACAGACCTGGTCTATGCTTGTTGTCCCAGCATAATTATGAATGTCTTCTTTTACTCTCAAAAATGTCTCAGTTTGGATTTTAAATTATATGGTCATCCTGATTATTAACTGTTATAAAAGACAGTATCAAAAGGAAAGGGGATTGAAGGTCAAACAGGTAAAGCACCTTGCACACTTTGTTCCATTAAAATGGGCAGCCATTTCAGCACTCCTGCTTCCATTTAAGTGCTCTAATTTTAAGTATTTTCTGGAATCCTCACTCCCAAATTCCCATAACAATTAGCGGAAGTTCTTTAATACCTTTCACTATCTTAGCACCTAACACTTTGAACTGTAATTGTACATTTCCTGACCCTTCCATGGGGAGGCAGTGTTGCCTAATGGTTAAGAGCACAGGGTTAAACCCAGAAAGACTTTATGAGCATAGTGCTTGGACAAGCATGGACTTCAACATGGACTCTAAGTTTAGGCCGCTTGGGTTCAAATCTCAGCCCTACCACATACTAGCTGTATGTCCTTGAGTAAGCTGTTTAACCTCTCTATGAACTCAGTTTCCTCACCTGGAAAAAGGGAGATAATAATAGTATGTGTCACATAAGGTTGTGCTCAGAACAGCGGTGGCCATACTGGAAATGCTAGCTGTCATTATTAAGTGGCAATGAATGTAAGGTGCCCAGCACAATGCCTGCTGCTTAGTAAGTGCTCAGTAAATGTCAAGTGTCATAATTATTCATCTTTATATAGACTCCAAAGGACCAACCAGGCACTCAAATATCAGTTTGCTGATCAATAAGTGGCATACTATAAGTAGGCCCAGCAAGATGAGAACTGAAAAAAAGCCATATACTTTAGCAGAAATAAGGGCATTGGTGACTTTTGAAAGTGCTGTTTTGGGGCATCATAAGAGCTGAAACGAAAAATGAGCTGAGAGGCTTAACAGGAGATGAGAAAGCAAGTTTATGACCTCAGAAAAAGATCTGGAGCATAAATGTTTAGCTTCTCCCTCATTCCTTCCCCCTCTGTCATCTAAAACTGTCCCATCTCCCAAAAGAAAAAGTCGAAGAAAGTGTCTAGGAGACGCTGCATCAGGTCCAGAGACTAAGAGCGTTGACACTGACATGCAACACATGCGTTAGAAGTTCACTAGAAATAAAGCAGATGGACTGAGTATGAAAGAGGTCAAGCCAGGGTCTACTCTCAACTCTGTTGCCAAATTGTGAAAAAATATGCAGAGAAAGATCTGTGAGGAGCCCCTAGAATAATCCCAGATCTAGAAGTGAGTTTGCAGTCCAGTGGGGACCTGAGAGAGATGAGAACCATCTCCTTGGAGCCCTGTTGCCGTTGGGCATCAGCATCATGCAGAGGCAGCTGCTCTGTGGGAGTCAACAGGGAAACCAAGCCACAAGAGATGCCTATGAAAACCAGGCACCTCCGTGACTGTGATCCTGTCCAGCACTGCTGAGTCCTTCCACTAGATCATGAGCCTCCAGGGAAACAGCAGAGTTTTGTATTTAATTATGTGGATGTACTGGGGATCAAGAATGAGGCCACCAGGTACAGCACAATGCAAACCTGAAGTAGAGGCCAGGCCAAAACAGCCCCTACATATGGCAAGCTGGAATGATGTAACTGTGTCCAAAACAAGCAGACAACCCTTGCAAAGGTGAAGTTCCTTTGTGGAAATGACTGGGGTTGATTCCATTCCCCACTCTCCCCTAGCTGATGGACAACAACATGAGCTTACTTTAGCCATCAAGACTAACTCCTTTTCACCAGATTAATTCCTTTGAGAAGTTTATAAGTGTGAGATGATGCAAGTGTGTGTATGTGTAAGTTATTTTGGAAGCAAATGCCAAGCCAAGTTATACCTTTCCACATTCAAGGATGAAAATAGGGCCTACAAAACTTTAGCACCTTAAGATAAGTGATTAAACAAAATTCCTGAGGTAGAAGAATAATATATTTATGGAAAGCATTTTCAGTAGTGAAGAAAGAAAAGGTCAATTGTAGCACCATATGACTTCAATTAAGTTAAATAAAACAGTAAATTTGTGAAACAGGAGATAAAATACGAAATGAGAAGATAAGGGACCTAGAACAGTTAAGGAAATATAAAATAATGTGGAAAAATTTCAAGTCACCAAAGAAGCAGTAAAGAGCAGAACTGACAATGCAGAAAATGAAATAAATGATGCAGGCGTGTTTAAGGAATTCTCATAATTTGAGGAGGAAAATGCAGTAAGAAGAAAATGATGAATGATAAAATGATAAATAATGAATGGAAAAAATAGCTATTCAAAGGACCAAATAACTGCATTGCTAAAGTATAGTCTAGAAGAAAATTTCAATGCTTTAATAGAAGAAAACTCTTCTGACTTAAGAAAAATTTGAAAATGCAGATTGAGTAGGCTCATCAAGTGATAATCTCAATTAATTATTCATTAAAAGACACTAATACTTAGACATTTCCTGGTGAAAATCTTTAATTTAAAAGACAAAAGAAGAACTTTAGAAGTGGGAAGAAAACATATGGTACCTGCGAAGGCTCTGAACATAAAATGGTGAATTTTGATTGACACAATTAATCTTTTATGATGGATAAAATTTTTGATGAACAAATTTTGATGGATTTATCAACTAAAATGTTATACCCAGCCAAGATGTCACTTACACATGAAAAAAATAAAAAAGCATTTTCAGATACATATAGATTCTTCTTGAAAGGGGAGTGGGATAATTTTCTTCAGGAAATTATCTGAAATGTGAATCAAAGTTTTAAAAAATAAAATATAATAGTTATTACACAAAAGAAGTGGAAATGACCATTGAATCAATTTAAGCAAATATATGTCTAAATAGTATTTTCAATAAATTTTGAAATAATATTGCATCAACAGACAAAAGCAGTCTGTCATGAGAAAGGAACAAGCTGAAAATAAGAAACTTTGGGGGAAAAGTACACTGTTTCTGAATATTGAAATCCATTAGAAATAATGACCACCACACTGAATATTGCAAAAAAAATAAAAATAGATTCAGTTCATCAGAGGACAGTTTGAGAAAATTCCTCAGAACTTAAGCTGAAAGGATACAGAGATTAAAATTATGAGAAAAGAGGCCAGGTGCAGTGGCTCACACCTGTAATCCCAGCACTTTGGAAAGCCAAGGTGGGCAGATTACCTGAGGTCAGGGGTTCGAGACCAGCCTGGGCAACATGTTGAGACCCCTCTGTCGCTACTAAAAATACAAAAATAATTAGCCAGGCTTGGTGGCACGTGCCTGCAGTCCCAGCTACTCAGGAGACTAAGGCACAAGAATTGCTTGAACCCAGGAGGCAGAGATTGCAGTGAGCCAAGTTCACACCACTACACTTCAGCCTGGGCAACAGAGCAAGACCCTGTCTCAAATAAAATAAAATAATGAGAAAAGAGAAAAGTAATACAAAGACTAGGTCCAGGATATCTAATATCGTATACACACACACACACACACACACACACACACACACACACACAAAAATAAGAATTCTGGGGAAAGAGATACAATAAAAAATAATAATAAAAGGAAGATAATTTTCCTGAGTTGCAGAAAGATTGGAGTCTTTAGATTTGGAAGATTTAGGTAAAATACTCAGCCTAATTAGTTTTTTAAAATGGTCTACAATTCATACAATCTTCGATAATTTCTTAAAATGTAAGAATAGAAAAGTCTACATTCTTTCAACAAAGAAAAAAAAATAGGCTCAACAAAAAAGAAAGTGAGATTCAGACTGGCATTAGTTTTTTTACTCTACAACATTAGATGTTCAGAAAAAGCTCAATAGTTATAAGGTCTTGAGTGAAATGTGATTTTAAAATTCCTTAGCCAGGCTTTAAAATGATACACATTTTAAAATTGTATTACTTAGTTACTGAAAAAATTACCTGAAAATATTGACATCAAAATGGAAAATATATATGAAAAAATGTTTAAGAAAAAGACATGGCATAAAAGAAACAGAAGGAATGGTTCTAGAGGGCGCAGTGGCTCAAACCTGTAATCCCAGCACTTTGGGAAGCCAAGACGGGCGGATCACGAGGTCAGGAGATCGAGACCATCCTGGCTAATATGGTGAAACCCCATCTCTACTAAAAATACAAAAAACTAGCCGGGCGAGGTGGTGGGCGCCTGTAGTCCCAGCTACTCGGGAGGCTGAGGCAGGAGAATGGCGTAAACCCGGGAGGCGGAGCTTGCAGTGAGCTGAGATCGGGCCACTGCACTCCAGCCTGGGCGACAAAGCGAGACTCCGTCTCAAAAAAAAAAAAAAAAAGAAGTTATAATAAGGCCATCAGTGAGACTTTGTAGCAAAATATAAAACTGAAAGAATGGATTGTCAACAGAGAAAATGAAAAATGTAAAATTTTTATGCATGGTAGCAAAAATCACTCATATTACATTTACATATGCAAGAAGACGCAGTTTATTCTTAGCTCCCAAACTCCTCTTTTCTTCCTTCTAAGTCCACCTTCTGGGTAGCAGGAGGGAGAGAAATCCATAAATTTTGAACCCAAGTTGTGATAATAGTCCATTGTGGTGATTTTTAAAAATCCCTTTAGGTAAAAAGCTCAGTCTTTCAAATGTTGCCTTTCCCTCACCAGTAGAATCTGGGTATTTGAAGGAGATGGATTTGTTTCTGTGAAAGAGTCCTTAGATTTTGGACCAGTTGGTTTCATAGAAAGTTCTGTCACATCTTCAAGGAACAGAAAATGTCAATACTAGTGTACAGACAGCAGGAAAAAATAAGTTTCTCAATTCACTTTATGAAGCTAGCATATATCTAATATCCGTACCTACCAAATATAATACCTTCATACACAAAACTTCCCACCAACTTCTGAATAAAAACTTTAAATTTTAAATTAAATACATTTTTTTAAAAAACTAACAGTATAGTAAAAGAATAATATCCTAAGACCAAGTAAAATTTATCCTAGGAATGCAACAGGGCTTCAATATTTGAGAATGTTTATGATGACTCCAATTTTTTTGACGGCTGAAGATGAAAACCATATCTCAGCAGAATCTGAAAGACATCTCTGAATACTTAAGCATTCAAGGATATAGGGGCTATAAATCATCATTAATGAGGTTGATTTAATAAATATATTTTGAACCCTATACCCTACAGAGAATAAACTTTCCTTTCAAATGCCCATGAAATATTTATTAGGTCACAAAGAATGCCTCCATATATCTCCCAAGGCACAATTTTTCCAGTCTGCATTATCAGCAATAAATAACAGGAAATGAATAGCAAAGTACACCAAAACTTCAGCTGTCAGGAAAAAAAATACAGATTTGTATATTATCTTGTCATGAGAAAGACATGACAGTGAATATAGAAATTTAGAAAAAAACAAGTCTGAAAGAAAGTGATTGTCTGGGACATAGGTTGGCAAACTATGGCCTGCAGCCTGTTTTTGTAAATAAAATTTTATTGTAGTACAGCCACATTCACTTTGTTCATGTACCGTCAATAGCTGCTTTTGTGCTACAAAAAGCAGAGTTGAGTAGTTGCCACGGAGACCACATGGCCCCCAGAGCCTGAAATATTTACTGTCTGGCCCTTCACAGAAAAAGCTTGCCCACCCCTGGACTAAGAAAACATTTGCAACTGAATATAAAATGGGCCAAGAATATTGAGACTAGGGTCAGCTTCATGGGCATGGGACCTGTTCAGTCAGTCACCCAGGGCCTGTCATTTCAAAGGGCCTGGCCCTTGGTTTAAGGGCCATCTTGCCATCTTGAATTTCATAAGTTTTGAACAAGAGACACTGCATTTTCATTTTACCCCAGGTTCTGCAAGTTATGTAACTTATCAACTGATACAAAGAAAAATGAATCATAAATGTGAAAAAATTATGGCTTATAGTTAAATACATCCAAATTAAAACAATAATGAAATCAGTTTGTCCTTCCTCTGCCCACCCTCACTGCACAGTCTAATTACTTTGATGTGGGGACAGTCTGTAGGGTAATTGGCTCCTGGAGAGCCAAACATGAACCCCTCGTTCTTAGCATGTATCCCTCCCTCTCTCTTTTCTTTTCATAATCCTCAGATAGCAAAGGGCTTTCTGTCCCTCTGCTGTACTGCCTACCCTACGGCATGGATTTCTTCACCAAATGACACAAGAGGAAATTATGTCCTCCTTATATTGTGATCTTAATCCTCCAAGTTTGGTTCTTTAACTGCTAAAGGAATTTAGAAAATCTCTCTTTGACAAAGTCTTGCTTCCAAACCGGTTGTCTTGCTGCAAAAATCATATTTTGAATTTCAAATATTAACTTTTTCCCCCTTTCTGCATCACTGCTGGAAAAACAGAATCCCCCACTGCTCCAGTGTGGCTCCTCCCAGATGGATGTCTCTGACTGACCAGGGTGTGTTGGGTCACTTTCCGTGCAGTTGCTAAAGAGAAAAGCACAGTAAAAAATTCAAAATATTACCCCCATTATGTATGTAAAGATATTGTTAAAAATTACTCATCAGAATTATTTTGTAATGTGAAAAAGTAGAAGCAACTCAATGTACAAAAAGGAATTATACCTATTATAAAGTTATAATTATACAAGTTATAAAGTGGAAAAAATGCAGATGTTACAAGTGATGCTGGGAAGGATTAGTGAATGAAATAAAAATGTGTTCATAACTATAATGACATTAAGTGAAAAGAGCAGAGACCATAACCTGTAAATACACAAAGTGAAGATGCTTCGGGAAGTCTGAAAGTAGAATCACTGCAGTGAAGGCAATGGTTCTATCTGAGCTGTGGGATAATGGGTGATTTTTATTTTCTTCCTTTTGTTTGTCGTTCCGTCCTCGCTACCCACCCCCGCAAAATTTCCAACAATGGACCTGCTGCTTTTGTGATACAATATTTGTAAACCCTCTCCCTTGGTGCCCTCATTCTGAGTCACTTCCTCCCAAGTGACATCATCCGCAGCCACTCTCACTCGAGGATGTTGACCCATCCCCCTTTGATCTTTCTGGGGGATGCAAAGTGGCTACTGTGGCTTCATCTCTGTGAATCTGGCGAGTATGAGAAACGGAGCCGCAGCTGTGCATTTCAATTATGGGAAATACCTTTTGGGTTACTAACCCATTGTCTGTATTCTTAACAACAGTGCTTTTGTGTTGAATCTGCACCAAAAGTACCAATAGTTGATATTAGAAAATGTTTTTAGGGTTCTCCTGGTGTGCATGTGTTGTGTGTGTGTGTGCATGTGCCTGTTGAAAAAGGCAGAGTGGAGTTGAAAGGAGTACATATTTTGCTGTAATACCTTTTTGATCATGATCCACAAGAAAAATACATTTTACATCTTGACACAGTACATATACAATACTTATGTGTAATTGAACAAAAGTTACACATTACATTCTTTTTGTTACTGTATGCAGTATATTCTGGTATTTATATTTTATTCTATTCTATTTTTTTAATGTTGGCAATGTCCCATGAAATTGCTTTCCCAAATCACTAATAAGTTCCATTCTGTCCATAGGCATCAGTTAGATATACTAACGGGACATTCCATCACAAGTCAGTCGAGTGGCGCTGGACACCCTGTGCTGGGGTCCCTGCGACACAGACAGGAGCAAGGTGGGCGTCGCCAACTCAAAGTACAGTGTTCAGTGATTAAGTTTGGGTCTGTATCAGTGTCTAATGAAGTTGGAGTGGAGGCAAGGTCAAGGTCAAGCTTTTTGAGCAAGAGGGAGGCATGGCTGTGACTCGAAACAGTAATAGGAGGACAAAGCCTGAAGGCCTGGGCCAGGTTTAAAACTCCAGGCAGTCAGAGGAGAGGGCAAGGCTAGGAGGAAGAAGAGGAAGGCATTGACCTCAGATTATTGTTCAGTTACTTCCAAGGGTCTAATATGCAAAGAGTAGAAGCAAAATAAGAACTCCAAATCTCATTCTGACTTGTTTTCTGAAGTGCACTCTTTTCCTTGGAAGAAGCTGGGAAGGGAGCACAACAGCAAATGAACGCAGGGTCTTTGACAGCAGAACTAAGTGTGAGTCCCACTTACATGCGCTTGAAGCTGCCGAACATATCTGTATCCATCCAGGATTGGCAGGGGACCCAAGTGGGTCGCTGAGGACATCAGTGACTTCAACTGGGTGGGGCTAAGGACAAGTAGAAATTGGCAGTTTTATAATTTCCATCCTTAGAGCTGCTCTGCTCTTCCAGGATTAAAAGACTTCTTGGTGATGGTTCCAACTGCAAACTTTCTTTTTCCCTTTTATTCTATTCTAATCTGTGTTCAAAAGAAGGGAGGGTAATTTAAACTCAATTTGGCCAACTCGATTCTTTCTGACTCTGGTTGTATGTGTGGCTAATGGAAAGAGCCTGTGTTTTCTAAGGAGCTTAACCACAGGGAGGTTTGGAAACTCACATAAACAGAAAAGAATGCACTTCAGAAAACAAGTTAGAATGAGATTTGGAGTTCTTATTTTGCTTCTACTCTTTGCATATTAGGCCCTTGGTAGTAATTGAACAATAATCTGAGGGCAGTGTCAGGTTCCATGCAGAATCCTGTACTGGGAACACACAGTAAGTGCAATGTCACAAAAATTTCTTGACTTCTTATCATGTTCCAAACACAAGAGAGAGCATAGAAAAACAAAAATAAGTAAGACACTCTGGAACTGCTTTCAGCAGCAACCTTCTGGGACTAGCAGTGAAGACTGGTGGCTTTCCCTCCCCATGGTCTGGCGAGCCCTTCTCCATGGCCAAGTCAGATGATAGTGTGGGAGGGTATTGACTCTGGTTTTGAGTGGACCCAAGTGTATTGAAAGAATCTTCAAGCACAGAACTCTGTAAGACTGTCTTCAAGCAGAATTCCTGGGAGGCTACTTGAATTCCAAATTCTGCTGAGATTTGTGCAGTGAAACAGAGGCACAAAATCCCAGGAAGGGGCCTGGAGCCTCTGTGTCATTCTGAGACCAAGCTGACCTATGATAGCCTTCAGGGGCTAGAACTGCATTTGAGTTAGGATTTAATGGAGTCAAAATTAGGGACTTTTTATATCCTCTGATTTGTAGTACGTGGCACTGCAACTCTCTGTGACTATAGTTTGCCCGGTAGTTACGTGTCAAAGACAATTCTGGAAAAAAAAAATCTACAACAGAGTTCAGTGGAACATTTTCTAGTACTATTTATATTTGGGCTTAGAAGGTTTTAATTTCCAACTGCAACTTTGGTGATAATGGCTGGGTGGGCCATACTATCTGAAGATGGTATCAGGACGCCATAGCCAGAGTTTAAGATCATTGACTCATAAAGAGACTGACGTGATAAATGGCATGTTCTACACATTGTGGGGTGGAAAGAAACTGGAATTGGATCCACTTTCTGCCATTTCCCCCAGCCAACACCTGGTTGTGACGGGAGTCCACTTAGGTCTTCAGGATTGAGAGGAAACCCAGGGTCGGAACTACCCTGAGTCAATTATGCTGGCAGTAGCCACTAGGGCAGTTTCCACACCAGAAGATCAGTTACAAGGCCAAGTGCAGGTGAGACATACGTGTTTCAACAGAAAGTCTAAACTGAGTCATAGACCCGGCAAATTCATCCCTATGGGAGAAGGCGGCGGGGGACGGGGTAGGGGTCTGGTTGAGGTCCCAGTGGTCATGGATAGGAAGTCAGCTGGTATCGGTGGGTGGTGGTGAGGCAGGGGAGAGGACTGTAGTACCAGACAGGTAAACCTCCTGCCACTGGGGATTTGGGTTAAAGAAATATAAGCAGTACCCCCAACAAGCTCGCTGCCATGCTGAAACTACAAGCAGCGGACATAGGCCTTTTTCTTTTTCCAAGAGGTGGTTTGATCTTGGGATAGGACAATGCCTGCATGTGTGGGTTAAGAAGTTTCAGAAATAAAGAGTAGAAGGAGTCCAAGGTGCAGATCGAGATAACCATTTACTCACTTTTTCCGTGAGTAGCTGAGGCCCCTTGGAATCCCAGGGTAACCCAGAGAAGACAAACCCAGTTTGGTTCCTAGAATCTTAGAAGGTTTTGTTTTTACCTTTGATATTTGAGGAGGCAAGTTATGTACATCTCCAGTGTGGCTCAAAGGGTATATATTTTGGTCAAGGCTTACATAATTGTGTAAAGAATGATCACTTATATATATGAAGTGACAAACTCCAGCAGCGACAGGGCAGCTGTTAGCAGAGGAGCAAGCCTGTCAGTGCTTCCTTGCCTCCAGTTTTGTCTTAAAGCTCTCATTTTATTTTCTTCTTCAGAAAATTCAGCTTTTGCCCATTAGCAAGAGTTTTTTATGGATGTAGACTTTTCTCAACACCCAAGGATATATTTTGGATCTTTCCCTATATCTGGCATCAACAAATCAGGTGAACATCAAAACTGTATAAACTTTACATCAGTCAGATAGAAGTATAGTGAAAATGACATGTTTTAAGAAAGCTGAAAGTGTGAATTATCATTGGGTGACTCTCTTTAATAAGTAAAAGAATGCAAATTAATTTGTGGCTGTGAAATAGGGCCACTCCTTGAGAATAAGGAAATAGTAACTCAAAAAGGATTTACTTCAAACTCTTGCTTCTTAAACAGTGAGTCAATAATAGTTTCCCAATTCTAGTTCAAGTTCCTATGTCACCAACACATTGCTTCTCCTCCCAGTATAATTTCCTGATTTTATTTTTTTATTTCTGTGGGACATAGTGGATGTATATATTTATAGGGTACATGAGGTGTTTTGATACAGGCATGCAGTGTGAAATAAGCACATTATGTAAAATTGGGTATCCATACCCTCAAGCTTTTATCCTTTGTGTAACAAACAATCCAATTATGCTTTTTAAGTTATGCTTAAATGTACAATTAAATTATTATTTATTATTATTGACTATAGTCGACCCTCTTGTGCTATCAAATACTAGGTCTTATTCGTTCTTTCTAATTTTTTTTTTGTACCCATTAACCATCTTCCCAGTATAAATTCCTCCCAGCAGAAATTCTCTACCGATGAAGAAATTGGACATGGGATAAAGGAGGTTTGGAGATTCCTCTCTAAGCATTAGATATCTCACCCTACCCCCTCAGTAACCAGAATTTCAAAGATTAATTTTCCTGGTTGTATGGACCAAAACACAGCATTGCATTTCAGAAGTGGCCACTAATGGCCAGTCTTCAAGGAAATCTCTTGATTCTAGTGGAAAGGGGTCGTAGAATTCTGGATTGGCCAATGGCTTATAGCCAGTCATGTGGCATATCTTTGGAGGCACCTGGACAGCATTGGGCCATCTCTGCCAGATCACCACCCAGGACACCCAGGGCCAGAGCATCCACCCCATGGCTGAAGGATGGCACCCTAGACCAGTCTGTGTAACTTGAAGTATAAAAGTGAACCCTGTCCAGGAGGATGGCCAGGTCTTTATGAAAGAGGATTTCTAAAGCTTTAAGCCCAGGGCTAGGATATGCAGTTCTGGTGAGCTCGTGGGAGACTCCAGCTGCCATTCAGCTTGGAGATCTACTGATGATCATGTGGGCCCAGTCACCAAGGAGTTATGCCCTAGAATCAGTGACTCATCTGGGAAGCCTTCTTAGTTCACATAAGTCACGGGAATTGGTGAGAGCCATCTGAGTCCCAAACCAAGGCCGTTTATCCAAGCCGAGGCAGAATAGGTGAGGATCAGTTGGCAAAAAATCAGGAAGCTTCCATGAGCAATAGAGGCTTTTCTTCTTTGTGCTCTTCTTTCTTTCATTCAATAAACAGCTAATGCTCGGGAGGGAAATTTCTTTAAGGCCGATTGCCACCCAGTATCAGGGGATGCTGACAGAGAGGTGGACACGGTGGCCCTGAGAGCATAAGGCAGGGGTAGTGAGTCCTGTCTGTGTTGGTTAAAAGCAACAGGGAGAGACCAACCTGAGTTCGTTTTTTTGTTTGTTTGTTTTTTGAGATGGAGTTTCTCTCTTGTTGCCCAGGCTGGAGTGCAATGGTGCGATCTCAGCTCACTGCAACCTCAGCTTCCCAGATTCAAGTGATTCTCCTGCCTCAGCCTCCTGAGTAGCTGGGATTACAGGCATGTGCCACTATGCCTGGCTAATTTTTGTATTTTTAGTAGAGACAGGGTTTTGCCATGTTGGCCAGGCTGATCTTGAACTCCTGACCTCGTGATCTGCCTGCCTCGGCCTCCCAAAGTGCTGGGATTACAGGCGTGAGTCACTGCACCCACTGACCTGAGTCTTGAATGAAGAGTTGCTTGCCACTGTGGACAATGAGTATCCCAAGCAGGTGGAGTATGTATAAAGGCTGAGTGAGCAGAATAGACAAAGGGGTGCTTTTGACAGGAGGGGACCCTGGCACGCTCCTTCCAGATCCCTTCCCCATCTCCCCAGCTCCTCACCTCCCCTCTGCAGGCTGCGTGGTGCCGCACCAGGAAACCACTTGCTCTTCCCCAACTTCTGTGTTTTACACCAAGGATGATCTTGCTCCCCTGTCTTCCTCACAAGTTTCTAACTGTCCTTGAAGAATGGGATTAAAAACCACCCCCCTTCACAGCCTGCACTGGCACAGAGAGCCATTCCCTTTTCTTTTTTCCAAATGCACAGTCCTCAGCTGCAGTACTTTTCATGACAGGTTACGTGTTAATTCTTCTGTCTTCCTCACTCAACTCTAAGTTCTTGAGGGGAAAGCACCATTTCTTAGCCATCTCTGCACCTTAGGCAGCTAGAATAGTGCTGTGTGATGTTATTTTTAATAGTTAATAAGAAATATCAAATCCCCAGTATAATCTTCCTGCCTCTGGTTATGCCAAATACCATCTCAAATTAGCCAAAGTGGGGTTCAAGATGAGCACACAAAAACATAATTCTAATGAATATCTCTTGTGTGAGGAGAAGAATCTAGGATTGAATCATTGCTTTTGACCCTTTTTACAGTACCCGTTATAAGATTCTAGAACAATCTGTGTTCTTCAAAAAAGAACAAAGGATAATATAATGAACACCCATGAGTTCTCCACATAAAATGAGCAAATGTTAACTTATTTTCACATTTTTTTAAAGAAATAAGACTGTGTGTGTGAATATATTCACAGAAATTGTGTGCTGGTGGATTTATAATTTTTTTCTCTAACCGTGGAACAACGACTATCACTGTAAAAGGTCCCTATGTACATTCTCTAGAATTGAAGTTCTGGATTAATTTGAGGAAAGTGAGACATCCTTATGACACAGAGTATCTAATGGTATGGCCAGAACATATGGTACCACTTTTATTCAGGTCAGACAGATGTATTATTTCTGGATATGGGACAAAGAAAAATAAATTGTCCTCCTGGAAATGGAATATACCCAATCAGAATGAGAATTCTTGTGAATATCATTCCATAAAAAGGAAGGCAAAAAGTTCTCTTAAATCTCTATAAAATAGTTTGAAACAAAGGAAAAACAGCAACAAATAGCTCTCCGGATGTTAAAATTGTAAATGAGTGCATAGCAAATAAAAATAATCAGAAATCAGTGGAAAATGTAGTACAAAATGTCAGAGTAGAAAGAGCAAACTCTAACCTCAACAGTTATTAGAATGGCAAGCGGAAATGTAGAGCTCACCTGAAACTGATCCTTAAGTGAAAGGGAGGAGGCATCACAGCTACTAAACAGAGTGGGTTCAAATAAAAAAAAACTAATTAGAGCCACTGCAGCAAACTGAATATGAGCACTATGGAAAATATAAGCTGATTGAAGCAGTAGAAAATGGTACCAGTGAAACAGAAGTCAAACTTGGGAAATAAAGAAGCCCCTTTCCAAATCGAAAATGCTGTGATTCCATATGTCCTAGGGAAAGTTTCCCTCTTTTGTCACTAAGAGGATTCCTTTTTCGTATAACAAAAAGCTGTGTCATTCTTCTTTTGGTTATTAGTATGACTAAATTAGATTTCCTTAAATGTTCAACTATCACTACCTTCCTGAAATAAACGTCACTAATTAATTAATTATTATTCTTTTGGATTCCTGCTGGATTCATTTCATTAATAGGATTTGGAGATTTTGCATCTATATTTACAAATGAAGTTGGACCCTTTGGGGAAGGGATGTGTTTATCGTGTGTGCTAATTTTCATTTAAATGGATTAGTTTTTCTTCCCTAATCAGAGAAATAATTTAATAGCACAAAAATAGCTGTTTCTCGAAGATGCGAAACTCACTTGTAAATCTCTTTGGGCCCAGTGTTTATTGTTGCTGTTGTTTTTCAGGGTTTGAGTGTGTGAATTTGGGGTGGGACAGTGCGAGGTAGAGTGAGGGGAGTTCTTTTACAACATTTTAAAGAACCCTAACAGCCTTTCAAATAATTTCCAAAGTCACAGAAGTTTCAAGTAACGAGTCCAGTTATTGGGGAGGTCAAATGTAAAATAACAGAATGTGAAGATAAATAATACAAGGTAAAGACAAATAAACACCTGAGTCACGCAACACCTGCTTTTGTTTTCCTAGATCAGGAAGTGTGCTGCACCACTGGAATGAAATCTATTACTTTGTGGAACAGTTGGCTCATAAATTCATCAGGTGAGAAACACTATGCATTTTCTTCACTTGTCGTTCTCTGTCATGAGAACTACTCAGTCCATGTCTACTATTCTGTTAATTACTGAATACTTCGGGGATGTTTTTTGACTAAGGTGGGCTCTCAGATCTTGGACCAGAGACTGTTTACTTTGTTTTCATCTTTGCCACATTTTAGAGTAACATTTGGCTTTATGTTTTTGGGAGGAGCCAGATCTGGTTATGAGACCAAAAATATTTAGCATTCTCCCTTCTCTGTTGAATAGCCTATTCTTACTACCTTTAACATTTTTCTTGCACACTGCATCATGGCAGCAGCAATTGGCACATTTTAGCTGGACTCACGTGTAGGGTGTACAGTGTGTAGGATGAACAATTCATCCCAGTTTGCCCAGAACTTTCCCAGTTTTAGCGCTGAAAGTCTCACATCCTAAGGGGAAGCCTCCTTAGTCCTGAGCAAAATGTGATAATTGGTCACTCTAGCTGTGTGTACTATCAGGTAGAATCCTCTGAGCATTTTCAACATCACTTTCCCAGGCAAGGCAATGCAGTTTTGAACATAGCCACTGCAAATATCATGGGAGTCTTGGACTTAGTAGTAAGGAAGTGAGGTCACTTCACCCTGCTGTGTGCAGCCTCCAAGGGATAACACAACAGTAACAGCTTTCATAGAGTGCTTGAAGCAAGTTGTCAAAGTCTTTGGCAAAATTGGTCTGATCATCATAAATTCTAACACAACTCCACTTCATGCTGATGGCCTCCATAGAGTCTTCCAGTTGATAGGAGTGACCATAAAGTTCTTCTTTGAGTAAGGTTCTTTGTCTCAGAATACAGGTTATCCTCTGAGCCCTGGGTGGTGACAGACATGTTCCCCTCAAATTCAGTTATTGACCTCAACACATACCTACCTGCCTAATTGGAGGGAAAGGATTAGGAGGTGGCTTGTCAGTTATGCCAAAAATTGGAAGCTACAGCAGGAAGCATCTAAACCCAGATGATTGGGAAAAACAGATGCTGAGAGGACAGAAGGGAGAAAAAGTACAGGAAAAGGAGAGAAACAAATACATGGGTGGTGTTATAAAATGTTTGAAAGGATCATAGAAACTAGGAATTAAAAGGAACGAGACTTCCCAGCCTATCCTAGGAGGCATTGTGTAACTCTCTACTTGAATAGCTCTGGTGAAAACTCACTGCCTTTTGAGGCAAAAATCCAATAGTTGGACAATTCCAGTTTTCATAAGTCTTTTTGTCATTAAGCCAAGATGTCCTTTCCTCACTCACAGCCATTGGTCCTTTGCAGTGATATAAAGCAAGTCTGCCTCCACACCCTTCACAGTATCTGCTCTGTCTCTGATTTGCTCTTCTGAGCTTCTGTTCCCTCTGAAGTGGAGGAGTCTAGTGGAATAGGCTTTGAAGTCAGGCAGATGCAAGTTTGAATCTAAGTTCCATTGTGCAACCATAGCAATTCATCAACCTTGGCTGAACCCTAGTTTATATATGAGGCTTATAACAGAAAATATGTGCAAGCCCACTAGTCCAGCACCTGACTTAGAGTGGGCACACAACATCTTTCTCAGTTCCCTCAGCAATCCCAGACTCTTCACTATCTTAGAATCTTAGAAAATTGTAGGCAGGGGCAAGGAAGGGGATTAAGAGAACCCTTAATCCAATTCCCTTGGTTTATAGATGAAGAAACTGAGGGCCGGGAGGTTGACATGGCTTAATCCGGAGAAGGCACCCTTCTCTGGTTGTCTCTGCTAACCCTACTTGGCCATGGAGCCCCTCAAAATGTGGAGCCAAGATCTTACCATCATCCAAACTCCACGAGGCAGAGGCTGGGCTATAGTCTGTTGACAGTCACAGCCTGAGTACCCATAACAGTGCCAGACACATAGTACATGCTCAGTCACTATTTTTAAATAAGTGAATGAATGGGCAATTTTCATTTATTTATTCATTTTAATAAAAAGTCTAAGGCAGTTGAGACTGCAGGGGGAAATTCATTCAATAACAGTGGCTGATGCCAGTATAAGTACATCATTTCTAACCTCAGTGGGAGTTTTGACATTTTGAGTCCTTTTATTTATCTTTATTCTGACCCTCTGTCATTTTTCTAATAATGATTCTTATGCTTTGCTGTTTTCCTCAAGCCTTCAACCTACACCTCACACCCATCGCTGTCAACAAAGAACCTCACCTCCTACTTCACCAAGAATCCAGAGAGTAGTGGACATGAGTTCAAGTTCCAATCTACTCCTGAAAGATGCACATATGTCCTTCCCACTAGTCTCTGAGATCCAAGTATCCCTCCCATGTAAGGCCAACCTCTCCATTTTTGTCTGATTTTATCCCATTGTCTCTAGTCTCCTCCAGGTCTTTGCTTCTGTCTTGTATTTTTCTCTACCTTTCCCCTGGCTCCTTCCCCACAGTCTACAGATGTTAATCTCTCCTGCCCCTTGTCCCAAAAAAAGCAATGACAGTGAATCTCTTGATCTTGTCTTCCTATAGATGGGACCCTATTTCTCTATTAGTTTCTCACTCACTTGTCTTTAAAGACTGGCCGTCTCCATATCCTTCTCATTCATTCCTTAACCCACTGCTATCTGCCCTCCTCCCCACCCTTCACCTGCTTGCTCGCAAGGTCTCACCAAGGGATGACCCTGAGAAAAAATCCAGGAGCCCTTTGCAGCCCTTAGTCCACTGGATGCAGGGGTTTCATTGGATCCAGACTTATCCTTCCTTGAAACCCTTTCCTTCACTGGCTCTGGTTCTGCTTCCATCTCACTGGCCTCAGCCAGCCCTTCCCACACTGGTGTTGGTTTTGTATTTGGCTCACTTCCCTCCTCACTGCTGACACTCTCTCTGAACAACTTTGCCCACATCAGTACACTGAGGACTTTCAAATTATGCCTCTAGCCTAGACTTATATGCCAGTTGCCTCTTGGAGACCTTTATTTTCCGTATTTCAAATTTATTATTTCCAGAGCTGAACTTGATAGAAGGGAAGCAGTATATAATGTGGCACTTAGGAGCCCAAGCTCTAGAATTAAAACACTTCACTTCAAGCCCCAGGTGTACCACTCTCCCACTGTGTAACCTTGAGGAAAATGTTTCATCTTTCAGGGCCTCAATTTCCTTTTGTAGAAAATAGGAACGATTAGTTTGATACGAACTATCAGGATTAGTACCAATCTCATAAAATTGTTCAAGTATAATGAGATCATACATGCAAATCGCTATATCTCACACTTGGTAAGAACTCAGTAAGGTTGGCCATTATTATATTATTTTAATCCTTGTGATTGTTGTTGTTATGATTTAGAACATGGTGTCCTGCTGCCCCAGTGCTGGGGAAGTAGTCACAGGCAGCACGGGGTCATGGACAGAAAACTGAGGTCTGTTTTAGGGACCAATATTCAATTCACCAGGTATTGCCTGAGCTCCTGTCAAACATTAAACACCAAGTCAAGGGCTTCCAAAGGTACATCAGGCACATGGTAATAAATGCAGACTTTATCCGGGAGACGGTAGGAATTGTCGGAAATTTTATAGCAGATAAGTGACAGGTTCTAATTTTTGTTTTAGGAAAATAATTCTGGGAGCAGTGTGAAGAGTGAATTGGAGCAAAGAACCTTCCTAGGCAAGACACCAGCTAGGAAATTGTAGTGGTCAGACGATTGAGGCCAGGATCCTAAGCTAAGATACAGGAAGTGAGGCAGGTTTGAGAAACACTTGGGGAACTGGAACTATAAGGTTCAGAGCCTGATCAGGTATGGGAGGTTATTGCATTATGAAGAAATAGATTGATGTTATCATGGAAGAACAAGTTGGACACACAGAACGGCATTTCATTGCTGAATCCACTGCAGTCTGATGGTCCATCTTGCAGACTGAGAAACAAGTTCGTCCTCAGGTGAGAGTGCTTCTGTCTCCAGAGTGTGACTCTTACATTGAGAATGCTCCTGAGCACTGCCATATAAAAACCATGCCAATTTATTCATTAATAATGAGAAATATAACTATCAAATGGAACAGATATTCTTATGACCAGTCAGCACATTCTCTCCTTATAGGATAATCTCCTTGAGAAGCAAAGGATAAATTAAAAGTTGATGGTAATCCTTTCAGATCGAAGGGAGTTTGTTTTATGATGTTAATGACTGATGGCATCAAGCTGCAACTCATCGTTAGAGAATACACCAGGCTACTGTGGAAACATTATCAAATTTTGTCTATCAGGATCCCCTTTTATAGACAACATACAGATTTGTCCCCTTGTTGGGACACACTTCAAAACACAGGGCAACAATGAAGTTTATCATTCTTACTCATAATCCACACTCACTGAGCAATGGTATGAGGTCAGAAGCAGCCTCCAGGAAGACCCAGCGTGTCTTCTCTTTGACCCACACTTCAAGTCCTCTGCTGGCTAATCAACACCCGCAGCACCAGCCTTGGAGGCCCCCTGTGGGTTATGCGTCTTCAGCTCTGGCAGCCATGATAGAAAGGGAAGGACAGGGAGGGAGCCTGAAGGGAGTAGCATGCACAGTCTTATTGTCTGTCCTAATAGAGCTTCTTTTCCTTTCCAGCCCACAGTTGAGAATGTCCTTTATTGTCTTCTCCACCCGAGGAACAACCTTAATGAAACTGACAGAAGACAGGTAAGGATACTTCTTATCCCTGTTGTTAAAAAGTCCATCACTTCCTGAGTATCCCTAAGATTTGTGATCTGGTGCCAGCCTTGACCTGTTGATCACTTAAATCTAATAGCTCCTTCTTTTACCCTAAATTTTTAATCTTACATATGGGCACATGGGTCCTGCTGCTAGTTTAATCTTCAGTTACTTTTGATAGAATTTCCTGATATTGGTGAAATTTTATAAATGATGAAATTACATTAAGATTAATCTCACATTTGATTGTTGACTTCATCTGCTAACTTGGAGCGAAATGTTGGCAAACAATATTCTTGGGGGACTATATTTTCTTTTATTTAAATTAGACTTATTTTAGATTAAGGTTTCAGAGATATAAGTCACTGTGAGACAGGTAAGAGCTTGAAATATTTATTATTCATAGTTACCCAGGCATGGAGTAGAAAGTGAGGGCTTATGGTACCACAAAATAAAAGGAAATTTAAATCAAGTATAAAAGAATGTTGTTGACACAAAGAAGTAGTTAAACTAGGTAGACCTAGCTTAACAAAAATATTTTAGGTTTTGCCACATTTTACTTGCGTATGAAAACTAGCAATAACAGACTCATGTCATTTATTCGCAGTTAGGATGGTATACTAGAGAGTGGAGAGGATAGTTTACCCCCGTTTATGAAATTGTACACTTTTTAAATAGTGAGATGTCCACATGAGAGAGGCACCATGGGGGACACATGTGGGATTATTGGGAGCCTCACATATGGAAATGTTGGAAAAAGAAAAGGAGGAAGGGCCAGTACAGGGAGGGCAGGAAGACTTTATTCTCTAACATTCTTATAGAAATGAATATAGGACTGACAAGATAGAGTAAAATTTTCTGGCTGAAGTCAGCAAACTTGAGCTAGTCCCTATTTTTTTTTTTCCATGGCTTTGTTCCCCATCTGTAACAAAAAGAGTACTCTGTACCATGTAGGAATTTTCAGATTCTGTTTCTCCTTCAACCTGATCTACTATATGCATGCATTTCATTTGAGATGCACAAAAACCCCATTCAAAAAACAGGAGTTTCTGATCCCTTATTAACAGAAGGAGAAACTGAGGCCACATCACCTTCCCAAGAATAGCAAACAAAACCCAGACCAGACCCAAGCTCCAGTTTACCTTGCTGCCTTCTGTTCAACAGAGAATCATAAAATCCAAGACACTTGTGTGACTTGCCTTCAATACTGGCCAAGGATTTTAAGAAGCTCAGAGGAGGTGTCTCTAGCCATCTCAAGACTCCTCGTCTTGCTCAGTCTTTAGATGATGCCATCCTTTATGCAGAGATATTTTTTGTTCCGCAGTGGGGAGCTAAACACCCCTCTCACCTGTTCTTCACATCCTCCTACAACCCGAGGCTTCCCAGTGCAGCTTCATGCTGGCTTACATGCCCCATGCATAAGAGTTTGGCCAAGAGACCAGGTTCACACATCACTTGTAGGTGCTTTGTGTGCTAATGCTCACAGCTTCTGGGAAGTTGACGGGGGCAGAGGGGTCAGGGATTTATAAACACTATCAGAATGCCAAGTCTTCCAGACTCATTGTGGTTTGTTATGCTTGTTGAGATTAGTCATCCTCCGAATCTACTTGGAATCTAATTTTTGTGTACCTTAACGTCACTACTGCTAGTTTCCTGTTCTGAAGAGAAAACAGAGGGTAGAGTCCCTGGTTTGCTGGAAGCAGCATTTCGTATGGGTCAAATGTGCATCAAACAACAGCCAAAAACGCCTTGCTGAAGGCTGTGTGGATTTCATGTGGTGACTGCTTGGCCTAGGTCAGCTGGCAAAGCACAGCGTGGTTTATGGACACACCCCCAACCTCATCAGCCTATCAAAGAAATGTGGGCAAGATCTCTCTGAAACTCTTTCTCAGGAGACTGGCTAAAAGAATCAGGCTTTCAGATCTTCCAAGCTAGTACTGCTTCTGAAATATATGACTTGCAGTGTTTTATTTCGTCACAGGAATTTATATTTTTCTATCTCACCTGATCTTCACAGTATCCCTATAAAACAGAAAAGGGTCCATTAAGATACCTGTATAATACTTGAGGGACGTTATAGAATTAAGAAAAAATGTGTTCAAAAGCAAGACATGAATTGGCAAAGACTTTCATTTCAGCAAAAGGTTTTGGGTAAATCAAAAGAAATAATATCAAAGATATACGGTTGATCCTTGAACAACATTTTGAGCTGAATGGGTCCAGTTATACACGGGTATTTTTCAACCAGATGCAGATCAAAAATACGGTATTCACGGGATGCAAAATCCACATATATGGAGGGCTGACTTCTAGTATATGCAGGTTCTGCAGGGCTGTCTGCAAGACTTGAGTGCATGGATTTGGTATACTCAGGGATCATGAACCAATCATCTGCCTATACCGAGGAATGACTGTATTTGCGTTCAGTTCTTGGGATCAAATAGACATAGGGTAAAGCTATGAGAAGATGAAAAAAGTAGAATAGAAAATAAATATAATGTGTTAAGATATAGTAAAGAAACTCCAATTAGAATAATAATGCCTACGATTTGTGTCTTTTTATCTGCAAAGCACTTTATATATCATTTTTTATTTATCCTCATATAACCATTGTTACTCTATTTTCTAATGGGAAGGAAGTATGCAGTCATTTGAATCATTGTTACATGTGGAATGTGTCGTTTTTCTCTGTTTTCACAGTTTCTTCTTTTTTAGTTCTTAGCAGTTTGATTATTTGTGTGAGTATGGTTTTCTTTCAGGGTGCCCTATTTTGACTTTGCAGAGCTTCTTGAATCTATAAACTTGCCTGTCACCATATCTGGGGAGTTTGCAGCTACTTGAGTGGGGGCGGGGGAAATTCTGGACCTCATGGCAGTGTGGTTAATTTCTCTAGGTTTAAATTTTCCTCCCCAGTCCACCAGTTTTGTTTACTTTCCAGTCTATTTGGTTGCTTTTTCTGTTGTAATCAGCAGGTGATATAGGCAGTAGCAAGTATACTCTATCTTGGCTGCTGTTACTTCAGTTTTACAGATAAGGACACTGAGGCTCAAAAAGTTGAGGTAACCTGCCGAGGTCAAATAGCTAGTAATCTGCTGAACTAGTATTCTGATTCTGGATTCTAAATTTGGTCCAACCCCTGTACTTTGTATTGTATCATGTTGCTCTTCCGAGATTTCCTGGCTTCATCAGTTTAAATAGTTGATAGATTGTAACAAAGTTTGCAGGTCACTTCGTTAGTATAATAGAGTGTACAATGTCAATTTAAGTACTATTAGAATAAAACGATGTTAACTGCTGCATATGAGTCCCTGAAAACTCCAAGGAGAGTCTTGTTCTTACATTAATTGAAATACTTCAAATGTATCATCATTTGGAAATAAGACCGTATCAAGGAAGTTCAACTATTCATTTAAAAAAACAGATGCTCAATTTAATCAAATGCAATTTTGCCTTCCGTTAAGATGGTGATATTTTTCTTTTACCTACTAGTACAGCGAATGTCATAAAAAACATTTTTAAATATTGGATTATTCTAGTATTTCTGTATACATTTGGTTATGATGTATTCTTTTAATATATATCTGAATTCTGGTTTTTAAATATTATTTAGAAATTTAGCACCCCTGTTTATAATTGTAATTGGGCTGCCATTGTTCTTTTTGTTACTACCTTTCCTTGTAGTATTTTTTATTCTTTTTTATTTAAATTAGTACTTCTGGAATTTATTATGATGTAAGGTACAAGGTCAATGTCCAGTGTTTCTTTCCCCGATTGATTAGCCAGTTCTTCCCACACCATTGTGTAATAATCTTTTACCAACAACTTGAACAGTTAAACTCTTTGCTAGGCTTGGGTTTATTACTGGGTTTTCTATTCTGTTCTGTTTTCCTATCTGTTACTATACTTGGATCACATTGTTTTAATTAGTTTTAACATCTGGAGGACCAATCTATCCTCATTTATAATCTTGGGTGAAAATCTCCTTGGTCTTTACTGGATTTTTCCAACCACATACATTTTAAATAATTTTTTATGTTCCCAGATATCCCTGGGATTTTTACTTGAACTCTGTGAAAAATACAGACTAACTCAGCAGCAATGGCACTGCATTTTTTTTCTATACTTATTTTCTTATTTTTTTTCTATACTTATATATCACGTCTCATTTATGTCCCTCAGTATGGTGTTGTTTTTTTCCTTCAAATTAGTCTAATTGTCAACATTTTTTTCCCAGGCATCTTAAGTCTTGCCTCCACTGTGAAAGAAATGCTTTGCTCTTGTATTCTCCAAACTGCCATTCTTCACTCTTGACTGGTGAACCTATAGTTTGTGATCCATGGGCTTCTATCAAACTCCATAAAATGATTTACAAAAATGTGCATGTCAGTGGGTTTTCTGTAGGAGAGAACATGCATGCAGCCCCCATCCTCATCCCCTGCCAAAAAAAAAGCTTCAGAAATACTAGTTTTGGGGAAAACAATAGGTTTCCAACAGGTTTTTGGTAGATTTATTTCTTTTATTTTTATTATTTTTATTTTTTTAAGAGGGAGTCTTGCTGTGTCACCCAGGTTGGAGTGCAGTGGCGCGATCTCCGCTCACTGCAACCCCCACCTCCCGAGTTCAAGCGATTCTCCTGCCTCAGCCTCCCTAGTAGCTGGGATTACAGGTGCACGTCGCCACACCAGGCTAATTTTTGCATTTTAGTGGAGATGGGGTTTCACCACGTTGGTCAGGCTGGTCTCAAACTCCTGACCTCAATCCACCCACCTCGGCCTTCCAAAGTGCTGGGATTACAGGTGTGAGCCACCACGCCCACCCTCTTATACCACCACTTCAATGAAACATTTTATTAGTTCTAATAGTTTTCTAATTAATTTTAAGTGGTTTTCCAATAAGGTGGTTGTAGTATCTGTGATTAATTCTGTCCTTTTTTCTAATATTTATAGCTAGTATATCTTCCTGTGTATCTTCTTACATTCTAAAATTTTCAGACTTTAATTCCCAGTTCGGTTTTACAATTATGCATTTTATTGGATGCTAACTTCATAAATTTTATCTACTTTGTTAAGGAAGGATTCTTCAAATGCAAGATTATTAACATTTTTTTATCTGAGATAGTTGTTATGTTAAATACCCTTTTGCCGTATCAAAATAGTTATATCTTTCTTTGTTTCCTTTGACCTCTCAGTGTAAAAATTTTAAATCAAAAGCTCTCCTAATGGGCCTGGCACAATGGCTCACACCTGTAATCCCAGTACTCTGGGAAGCTGAGGTGGGAGGATCGCTTGAGCCCAGGAGTTCAAGGCTAGCCTGAGCAACATAGGGAGACCCCTGTCTCAAAAAAAAAAAAAAAGAAAGAAAAAATTAAAAATTAGCCAAGCATGTTGTCACACCCCTGTGGTCCCAGCTACTCAGGAGGCTGAGGCAACAGGATCAATTGAGGCCTGGGAGGTAAAGGCTGCAGTGAGCCGTAATCATGCCAATGCACTCCAGCCTGAGCAACACAGTGTGCTGTGTCACAAATACACAAATAAATAACAGATTTTCTAATGAACAACTAACCTTACATTTCTAGAATAAACTTTATCATGGTTTGCTATGTTTTTATTGTTTCTGGATTTAATATAAGCTGAAAGATATTACTTATCGATATTTAATATTGAGAGTATTCTGGGGCTTTATTTCATACAGTCTTTATCAGATTGGGAGTAAAAAGATTACATGAGCTTGGGAAAATGAGTAGGCAATCTTGCTGTAAGCTGCAGAATTGCTGAACTCATATAGAGAACAAACATTTGTTCAAAGTTTGATATAAGTCAAAGGAAAACCATCAAAGCCTAAATTATTATTGAAGAAGCTCTTTACCTCAGCTTTTTGTGTTATTGTTTTTATCATGTTTTCTAACTTGAGAAATGGTAGAAATTACCAATATGTTGACCCTTTAAATTTTTCACATCTTTCTAATTTTCAAAAGCTCTTCTGTGTCTTTGGTTATATCCCTTTCCTCCAATTGTGTAAAGCGATTTTCTTTTCTCTTATTTCCCCATTCAAATTACCTAATGGTTTGTTTCTTAAATTTATTCATCAGTTCTGTTTTATATATTTTTAGATTTTATGATTCATTATTTTATGTTACTACTATTATTAATTCCTTTCTTCTGCTTCTTATATTGCAAGTTTTTCTGGCTTCTCAAAATAAAAGATAATTGCCCAGCGTGGTGACTCACACCTGTGATCCCAGCACTTTGGGAGGCTGAGGCAGGCTGATCTCTTGAGGCCAGGATTTCGAGACCAGCCTGGCCAACATGGTGAAATCCCATCTCTACTATTAGCTGGGCATGTTGGTGTGCTCTTGTAATCCCAGCTATGTGGGAGGTGAGAATTTCTTGAACCTGGGAGGCAGAGGTTGCAGTGAGCCGAGATCGCACCACCTCACTCTAGCTTGGGCAACAGAGTGAGACTCTGGCTCCAAAAAAAAAAAGATTATTCTCTTTTTCTTTATATACTTTATTTCTTTCTAAGTGATAAAACTTTAATAGCATAAATTATACTTTAAATCTGATATGGTTGTTGAATTTTATACATTTTGACATGTTCTATTCTTATTATTAATTTTTTAATAGTTATATTTACTATTTTTGATTTAAGATGATTTAGGAAAAGTGTTTCACAATTTTCACATTTTTGTTTACCCTTTCCTCAACTTCTAGAGTCATTGCAGTTTTTAAAAATTCGATTTACATAATTTCTACTTTTTAGTTTATTAATTTTTGTTGTGGACTACTACATGATCAAATTTTATTTAGTATCCATGGATGTTAGAAAATATGTATACTTGGATGATTAAAATTTTGTTATAAGAAACTTTAATGCAATTTTTAAATATTTTATATTTTTGTTTACTTGATCTGTGAAGACAGACATTTTGCATTTTCCAGCATGACTGTTTTATTTTACTTTCAAACACATTGCTTTTTAATTTACATCATCTTACTTGATTTATGTGTATTTTCATTATGGAGTGTGCATCTAATCAATATAAAATAATCTTTTTGTCACCTTTAGTGCTTTTGGCTTTATATCCTTTGTCCAAAATTAATATTATTAAACTTGAATTTTGTTTGAATTTCCTGATATCTTTGTCATTCATTTATTTTTTACTTTCATTGATTTTTGTGTAATTTTTCAATGATTTGAAAAGTATAATTTAATTTGCATCCTAGTAACAGTTGCCAATGAATTTTGCTTGCCTTGAGAGTGACAAGAATTGAATAAGCATCTACTGATTCTTCTTGCTGAATTTCTTTTTAAGAAATATTTGCATTGTATTCTATAAACATATCAACAATAATTATTTAAACTTACTGTAAGATTTACTCATTTCATTGAATATATATGAATACATTCACACATTCACACACATAATTCTTTTCCAGTACTTAAATTTTAATTATATATTTTTAATTCCTCAGTTTGCTGAGTCTTTTTCTTCGGTAAGATTTTCCTGAAGAATATGTGAATATTAAGACTTCTAAGTCACTATTTATATGGTAATTTTTTTGTATTCACCTCCAGGTAAATATTTCCATTGAATATAAAGTTCTTATATCTTAACTATCTTTCCCCCTATGTTTTCTAAAGACATAGTCAGCTTGCATGTATTAGAAAGGAGAGATACCAATTTAATATATCTCTCCTATATGGGTAGCCTGTTTTCTCTTCCTGGCTGCTTATAGAACTTTTCTCTTTATCATACATGTTTTTAAAAAATCAGCAGAATAGTCCTTTCATTGATTTTGTACAGTACTTTGTATAGCACTTGAACCATTCTATCTGAAGACTTAATACACTTTTTTTAGCTTAAAACATTTTTCTTCTGTGCCTCTTGTGATTAACATTTCTTCTGTCCATTCGATTCTTAAATCTATCCAACATCTCTTTATATTCTAACTTTTTAATCTTTCTATTATTTTTCTTTGACATCTGAGAGAATGTTTCATTCAGGTCCTGTAATTACCAGTCTAAGTTGTTTATTTTGCTTTTTTTCTGTTTTCACAGTCACCCAGCTTACTTTTCACTGCTTCCATTGCATTTTTCAACTAACGATTAATATCTTTCATGAATACCTTCCTGTTCCTAAATTTTTCCACCTGTGTATGACCTTGCTGTTGAAGGTATGTCTTCAACATAAATATAAATTAGAATGTCTTCAACATAAACATAAATTAGAATTGGTTATATGTGCTCCCTTATTTTTTATATGACTTTATTTCAAAGGGGAATATTTTCTCAAATTGCTAAAATTGGTCCTCTTCTTCCCAACTGCTGAGACTTTTTCTGAGTATAGTGACTTAAAAATGGAACCACATGGGCTTTTCAGTACTGGGATTTGGGAAAAGTTCTGCAGCAGCTCATGCAAGATCCTTGCTGAAAATGTTAAGAGCTCAGGCTAAGGAAAATGAGAACATTTATAGGTAGCATAATTTTATCTTAGGCAGAGTAGAATCCCAGCAGTCTTTCCAAGGCAAAGAGGAAGCTGAAGCTAAAGGAAGATGGTCAGGTGTCGATGCTGGATCACTGTGTTGAGAACTAGCTTCCTTCACTTCCCTGCCATCCTCCAGGCTTTTCTTCTTGTGCTCTAGGGTCCCAGGGTGGTGGGTCCTTCCCTCACTCTGACCTCAGCAGCTCCACATCATGCAGAAATTCGAAGTTTCTGGCATCCTTGCCTATTTTTCAGCAGTGAAGAAACATTTTCTCTACTATACCAGTTAGCTCTTTCCACAGAAATTTGGAAAAAGAAGCAACAGTTAAAATATGCAGACCAAGATCATTATCTTTGACTGGAAATTTCACCTTTCTTCCAAACTTTGCAAGATTAAAAAACATAGCATAACAGAACAACTATGAGTCAAAGAATTATTATATCTTATCCAACCCACTGACCTCATTTTACTGCTGAGGAAAATGATTCCCAGAGAGACAGAATTCTTTGCTCAAATTCATTCATATACTCACTGGCAGCACCTTTTTTTTAACTCACAAAATTAAAAAGTTTAAACCCAGTGATTTTTCTATTACATTACGAAGCTACCCAGTACATACTGCCTCTGCATGTATTATTTTGTTTCTTATCTGTGTAATATTCAAATGGAAGCCACCAATATGTGTATGTACATACATATGCATATGTGTGTATATCTAAATATAATCTTTTATTAAGGGCTTATTATATACCAGTAGCCTTGTATACTTTCCTCATCTATAATCAGAGAAAATAATAGTATCTACCTAATTTGGTAGTTTTGAGAATTGCATTTATTATATGTATTATCAAAGATGGGGATATCAAGGCGGAGAAAGCTCATGGCCACTGTAATGTGAAAGTGTAGGAACCTGAATTTGAACTCAAAAAGCATGATCCCAATGTTCATATTCTTAATTACTATACTGTAGGATTTCCCATGATTTTACTATTATGTACAGTTTTAAATTTAAAACAAATCCAAGCATACACAATTCATCACTCAAACCCTCTGATATCTTTAAGAAAACAGTTCCCCGAGGCAGCCTATACCCTCTACACATTTCATCTTCGTGGGCTTTTGGAAACTGGAGCTTGGAAATACTCCTCACAAAGAGGTAAAGAGGTAGCATCAGCATTTCACAAATGGGGGTAAGAGGTTGAGTATCTTACTTATTGCTTAAGGAGGTAGAATGGAAGCCAAGAACACTTGGCTGCAACTGCTGAGTAGAAACCAAGAGACCACACGTCTCTCTCCCTCTCAGTCATGCTTTGGTTTGGTTGAGAGTGTGGTTTTGCTATTAGTGTCACAGGGGAAAATGACATACTCTGAAGACATCACTTGATTCCTGGAGCAGAATGATTACAGGCTGCCATTACCAAGAGACATAGTTCTAAAGGCCTTTTCTAAATTTAAAAGCAACAAGGAGAAAGAGTCTTGAGATATTTAGTGCTTGAAAGAACTTGGATTCATTTCATTTTGAGGTACTGTTCTTTTAGTTGTGTGAGGGCTTGATGGCGAAATTAAGACAAATGGCGAGGGAGTGGGGCATTTGTTTATTCTCTTGTCCTGTTGATTGGGAGATAATACTATGTGGTCTGAGTCCATAGGCAAGTTCCTTACCCCTCTGTGCCTGTGTTTTTTTAATCTATAAAGTGAATACAATGATGATCCCCACTTCACAGAACTGTTGGAAAGGTTAACAATGCAGGCACATAGTAAGTGCTCAATTAACATTAGTTGTTGTTACTATTGTGGTTGTTGTTAGGGGTTTTTATAAACAAGCTAAGGAATGGCCCCAAATCGTCCTGGACAAATCCCACCTCAAATCATCACAGTAGGCCCAACAGTAATTCAAAGGGCGAGTCCCTAGCTCCCCTTGGCCCACATCCTTCTCTGAAGTTTTAACATTTGGCCAGTCTATCCCTATATAGAGGGATGCAGGTAGAAAATATTGCCTCAACATGAGGCCAGATGAAAATTATTGTTTCTTTTGTGTAATGGTTGTAGGGAGACTTCTTCCAGATAAGGGCACACAGGCAATATCTCTACAGAAGGTTTGTCTAAGGGGTCTGCATGTTGGTCACAACGATGGTAAAAAGAAATCACCATGGAGCAATTTAGCAAGTCTGGGAAGATGGATTTGTGAGAGTAGTGTAGTCCACTGCTTCTCAATCCCTTCCTCTGGAGTACCCTTGTTAGGAGAAGAAAGTAAAAGTGTACCCCCTGGAGCCCCACGGTATAGTTTGAAGTGCCTTGTTAAAATCAAGAACTTCTTTAAAGTTCTTTTATCTCAAAAATGTGCATGCATGTGTATTCTATTCCATAATATAATTCCATAATTCCATTATATATGATGTTACATAAAAATCCTGTTGAGTTCTTTCTCAAATTTTGGAGTACAATTTATGCTCCAGAAAAATAAAAAAATGTGTTTCCTGTGTCTTTGTATATAGTACACTATTACGTACCAAGTTTGGGCACCACAGATGTAATAGAGAAAACACAGACTTTGGACCAGGACCCATTATGGTTTCCGATTTGGGCTCCACCACCATGTGCATGTGATTGCACTTCTCGGAATCTGTCTTCTCACATGTGAAATGAAGATAGCAATGCCCACCATATGGAGTTGTTATGAGACTTTCATGAATTAATGTATGGAAAGCACCTAACAGAGACCCCAGCACATCACAGATACCACCCTTCACCTGCTACTCCTCATGTGGCAAATACAAATTAAGAATAAAAACTGACAAAGCAGAGCCCAGAAACATTTCTGTTGTCTGGATGGAGACAGCAAGGTGAACTTTAGAAGTAGTCAACAGAACAAAAGAACAGTAGCATTCTCTTAGCCAAAGCTAGCTAGCCAAAACCAACATATTTTTTATGGCCCAACAAAAACAATCCCAGTACTGGTCCACATCCACAATTCTACCTCTGAAGCCACGTGGCTGTCACCTGACTCAGCTCCTTTGCCACCAGTATGGGTGACCTGTTGAGCCTTGTATTAAATGCTGATTCTGATAGCCTCCAAATGCCTCCTCATGAAATCCAGGTTCAGTCTTTGCTACTCACCTTCAATTTTTTAAGTGATTAAATATTTGAGGTATAACAAAAGTATAGAAAAAAAGGTTAATGAACACTCATTACCCACCACCACGTTTGTGAAATAAGAGGTTACATGCAGCATCTCCTATGTATACTTATCATTTCTCTTTCCTCACCAGAGATAAATATTATCATGAATTAGGGATTTGCCATTTCAATGGATATTGCATACATTTTTATGTGCATAAGCTATAATATATATTCATATTAACCTTTTTTTAAAAAATTTTATTTATTTTTGAGAGAGTTTGTTCTGTTGCCCAGGCTGGAATGCAGTGCACAATCTTGGCTCACTACAACCTCCACCTCCCAGGTTCAAGCAATTCTCATGCCTCAGCCTCCCAAGTAGCTGGGACTACAGGCAAGCAACACCACGCCCAGCTATTTCTTTAAATTTTATTTTAGTAGAGATGGGGTTTCGCCATGTTGGCCAGGCTGGTCTCAAACTCCTGACCTCAAGTGATCTGGCCACCTAGGCCTCCCAAAGTGCTGGGATTACAGGCATGAGCCACCATGGCCAGCCTAAACGTTATTTTTTAAACGGTCATATTGCATGTATTTTTCTTGAACTTGCTTTTTATACTTAATGTCATGTTTTTGAGATGTTTTTTGTGTAGATACATATAGCTGGTTGGTTCATTTTAACTAGTGCATACTTTTCTATTTTATCATATTTTATTGTAATAACGTAGCACCTGTACGTACCTTCTCTCTTATTCATAGACAATTTGTTTCTAACTTTTTGCCATTATAAACAAAGCAGAAATGAACATACTTATACTTGCCTCCTGTTGAGGGTAGGGTGGGCAAAAGCAAGAATTTCTTTATGTACTTTGCTTTATTGCACTTTGCAAGTACTGTGTTTTTTACAAATTGAAGGTTCATGGCAACCATGATTTGAGCAAGTCTGTTGGAACGATTTTTCCAAAAGCATATGCTCATTATCTGTCTCCTTGTCACATTTTGGTCATTCTCTCAATATTTCAACCTTCATTATTATTATTATATCTGTTATGGTGATCTGTGATCAGTCATCTTTGATGTTACTATCTGCTGTCCTTGTTTTGGGGTGCCACAAACCACACACATATAAGACAGCAAACTTAATTGACAAATGTGTATATTCTTACTGCTCCATCAACCAGCTGTTCCCCCATCTGTTTCCCTCTCCCTCTCCTTGGGCTTCCCTATTCCCTGAGATACAACAATATTGAAATTAGGCCAGTTAACAACACTTCAATGGCCTCCAAGTGCTCTAGTGAAAGGAATAGTTGTAAGTTCCTCACTTTAAATTCAAAACTAGAAATGATTAAGCTTAGTGAGGAATGCAGGTTAAAAGCCAAGACAGGCCAAGAGCAAGGCCTCGTGTGCCTGTTAGCTAAGTTGTGAATACAAAGGAAACGTTTCTAAAGGAAACAAAAAGTGCTACTCCAGTGAACACACAAATGTTTAAAAAGCAAAACAGCCTTATTGCCGACTTTAGTGGTTTGGATAGAAGATCAAAACAGCCACAACATTCCCTAAGCCAAAGCCTAATGCAGAGTAAGGCTCTAACTCTTTATTTCTAGAAGGCTGATAGAGGGGAGGAAGCTGCAGAAAAAGTTTGGAGTTAGCAGATGTGGGCTCATGAGGTTTAAGGAAAGACGCCATCTCCATAACATAAAAGGCAAAGTAGCAAGTGCTGATTGAGAAGCTGCAGCAAGTTACCCAGAAGATTTAGCTAAGATCATTGGTGAAGGTGGCTACACTAAACAACAGATTTTCAGTGGAGATGAAACAGCCTTCTGTTGGAAGAAGATGCCATCTAGGACTTTCATAGATAGACAGAAGTCAAAGCCTGGCTTCAAATCTTCAAAGGACAGGCTAACTCTCTTGTAAGGAGTGAATGTAGCTGGTGACTCTAAGTTGAACCTAATGATCATTTACCATTCTGAAAATCCTAGGGCCCTTAAGAATGATGCTAAATCTACTCTGTCTGTCCTCTCTAAAGGAAACAACAAAGCCTGGATGACAGCACATCTGTTTACAGCATGGTTTACTGAATATTTTAAGCCCACTGTTGAGACCTACTTCTTGAAAGAAAAATCATTCTTTTCAAAATATTACTACTCATTAACAATGCACCTGGTCACCTAAGATATCTGATAAAGATGTACAAGGAGGTTAATGTTGTTTTCATGCCTGCTAACACAACATCCATTCTGTAGCCCATGGATCAATGAGTAATTTAGATTTTCAAGTCTTATTATTTAAGAAATGCATGTCTGTAGCTGCCATACATAGTAATTCCTCGGATGGATCTTGGCAAAGTAAATTGAAAACCTTTGGGAAAGGATTCACCATTGTAGATGCCAATAAGAACATTTGTGATTCATGCAGGAGAGGCCAAAATATCGACATTAACAGCAACTTAGAAGAAGTTGATTCTAACTCTCACAACTGACTTTGAGGGGTTCAAGACTTTAGTGGAGGAAGTAACCACAGATGTGGTAGAAACAGCAAGAGAACCAGAATTTGAAGTGGAGCCTGAAGATGTGGCTGAATTGTTTCAATCTTATGATAAAACCTGAACTCATGAGGACTTGATTCTTAAGTATGAGCAAAGAAAGTAGTTTCTTGAGATGGAACCTACTGCTGGTGAAGATGCTATGAACATTGTTGAAATTACAAGGGACTTAGATTATTCCATAAATTTAGTTGATAGAGCAGCAACAAGGTTTGAGAGGATTCACTCCAGTTTTGAAAGAAGTTCTATGGTGGGTAAAATGCTATCAAAGAGCATCACATACTACAGAGAAATTTTGTTTAAAAGGAAGAGTTAATTGATGGGTCGGACTTCATTGTTGTCTTATTTTTAAAAATTGCCACAGACACCCCACCTTCAGCAACCATCAACTCTGATCAGTCAGTAGCTGTCAGTATCAAGGCAGGACCCTCCACCAGCAAAAAGATTATGGTTCACTGAAGGCTCAGATGATTGTTAGCAATCTTTAGCAATAAAGCATTTTTCATCGAAGTGTGCACTTTTTTTTTTTTTTTTTTTTTGAGTTGGAGTTTTGCTCTTGTTGCCCAAGCTGGAGTGCAATGGCATGATCTCAGCTCACTGCAACCTCCGTCTCCCGGGTTCAAGCGATTCTCCTGTCTCAGCTTCCTGAGTAGCTGGTATTACAGGCGCCTGTCACTATGCCTGGCTAATTTGAACTATGTATTTTTTAAAGACATAATACTATTACATGCTTAATAGACTACTATATAGTATAACATAACTTTTATACGCACTAGGAGGCCAAAAACGTTGTGAGATTCACTTTATTTCAATATTCACGTTATTTTGGTGGTCTGGGACAGAATCCACAATATATCCAAGGTATGCCTGTAGATAACCAGGAGTTAAATTGCTAAGTCTTAAGGTATGTGAAGGTCTCACAGAGTTTATTTCAAAAGCCAGATGGTGCCATAGAAAACCACAAGGTGAAATTACTGCACAAATGTGCGACCAATGAAAATAGAGTTGTGTAAAGAAGAGTTTGGACAAATTCATCTTGTCCTGTGATTAAACCATCACTCTTATCTTTTATGCCAGCTTATGCTGCAACCTTTAAAAATTCCCTGATGGGCGCCTCTTTGTCAGCTTCACTTCAGGCTCTGCACTGGATCCTGTGTCATATCATAGACTATTCCTGTCTGCCAAGTGTGTCCTCTCCAGTTCCCAGAAGATAGCCAGGTTCTATTTCTGCTTGCTCTTTGGTTCCCAGTTCAAATCAAATGCAGTATTCTAAGCTGGAAGAAATCTGGTAGATCTTAGCGTTCCACGCCTTTGTTTTACTTTGAGAAAGCTAAAGTTCAGGGAGGTTAGCTGACGTACCTAGCACAAGGTAGAACAAGATTTTCATCCTGAGTCTGTCTTCCTCCAAGTCATGGAAGAATGAGGTGACCTTGTAAAACAGTGCTGATGTGAGGATGGGCGATCTTACTGAGTTCTGGAGGCAGAACTCAAATTTTTAGAATTCTAGTTGAGATGGAACAACTCACATAGAAATGTGAGAAAGAACAGATGGTGAGGTAGACGGAGAGAGTATGGTGTAACGGAATTCATGCCATGAAACACAAATCTACTCTCAAATCTTTCAGAGAAGAAAGCGTTGCTTAATGAATGAGGTCAACTGTGTCTTATGCGGAAAGAGGTTGAAGAAGATGAAGCCAGAGAGGTGATCATTGGATTGGTAACGTAGAGGACCTTGCTAGAAGCAGTTTCAGCAGAGGCAGAGTTGTGGAGACAAAAGTCAGAGCAGAGTGGGTTAAAAAATGAGGACTTCCGATTTTAAAATGATATTTTTAAATTAAAATAAATAAAAATATTTTAATAAGTTAAAATGTTTTCCCCTTTCTCTCAAAAAGCCAACCCCAAACCAGGAAAACTTGAAACAAAAGCACAAAGACCATCTTTGAGGAAACTGAGAAATATTTAAACCATAAAAACACCACATGTAAGAATAGAAGGGAATGAAGAGTGGCAAATGATGTGGCACTGTGGAGAAAAGTCAAATATAATCCTGTGGAAGGAAATACTGAAGATGAATAAGCCATGTAGCCTTGTAGAATCCTAGAAAGCTCAAAACCTGGATATTGCAAAAGGCAAGGAAGGGTTAGAGAGTGAAAACTGGAATATTGATTGTTTAAAAGTTTATCTAAGCTCTTCAACCTTCAGAACCATCCGTCCCTCCCACTATAGTTTGAAAATTATCCCTTCTTTTCCTCCACCAGAGAGGAGAAGCATATTTTCTGACAAAATTGCACAAGAATGGTTTCATGGTCAGGGACACCAGGCACAGAGAAATTATAGAGACATCTGCAGAACAAATGTTGCTACTTCCAGCCTTCTTCCTTGTCCAATTTCAGACTTAAAATCTAAGAAAAGAGTTTGAAAACTACTTCTCTGTAGAAATAAATGTCTTAGAGGGAAAAATACATACACATACAGTGATATTTGAGGGTCTTCAACAACAAAAAAAAAACTGTTAAAAAAAAAAAAAAAAAACTGGTCGTTCATCAATCGGCACGCCCACCATGCATGCAGAGCTTCCGACAAGGCTTTTAGTCTCATTCATTTGATATGGACAGACAGCCAAAGATCACTAAACATTTGAAGAAGGACCCCACCAGAAAAGATAAGGAGTGAGGAGACAAGTTTCAAGAAGCTGTGTCATAAAGAGAGATGTGGATAAATAAGTCAGTAGCTAGAAGGAGATGTGGGATCAAAGAGGACTTAAAAAAAAATTTTTTTTTAAGATAAGAGATACTAGAGTATATTTGTATGCTGGTAGTCAGCATCTAGTATTTTTCTTTCTGATTTGACACAAATGTGTAGTCACAAACATTTAGGAAAGAACTGTAAAGTATGTCTGCTTCTGTTTATGATATTCAGAGATGTGAAAAGCCTTCATTTCCATGGTCAACCAGAAAAGCCCAGACAAAATAAAATTCATATGTTTCCTTGAGGCTAGTAGAGATGCAGGAAGCACTGATTAACTGAATTAGAGAGAAACAAATCCTTTATATAATAGCTAAGCAGAGAAGCTTCTGCAGAAGCTTCCATACTTAAAGGTGGATGCCTGGTCTAGGTTTGGGTAATTGGAGGAGTGGGTCTGCCATAGACAGAGACTCTGCAGGGATAAGGAAAAGTCAGCTGAGTCTTATATAATCATGTGTGCCAGAAGGAGGCATTAGAATCTGAAATGAAAAAGAAATCTCTCAGCCTAAGTTATCCCCCCTCACCCACACTTCTACATTTTTCCAAGAAAGCAGCAGTGGAGGAATTGCCTGCAAAGTAGAGAGAAATCACATAATTAGGTGGATTCTCATTGTGCTTGGATTCTGGAGTCCTACCGGAGTGAAATACAAAGGTCAAGCAAAAATATCTGAAGCTGCACCTAGCCATCTACCAACTCAAATACTGAGAAGATCACAAAGGCAGGGCAGGGCAAAAGTCCAGGAGCTGGCCTAATAACAGGGAACATGAATCTAACAAAATGTGCAGCCCAGCCCAAGCTCACCCTGACTCAAGGAGGAATCTAATGATCAGCCCCTCACCCTAGCTCACAAAGAATAAAAGGCTTACGCTCTGCGGTGAGTAAACAACGCAAATCAATATTATACCGAAGTCTCCACTGCTTTTTTTATACTCAGTGACTGAAATGTAAACTATTATGAAAAATGGGAAAAAGCACAGGAATATTACAATAAAGAAAAACATAGTTAATAGAAACAAACCACAGATGACTCAGTTATTTGAATTAACAGACAGGGACTTTTAAGAAACTATTATAAATAGGTTAAATAATTTACAGGAAAAGGTGAATATAATGGGGGAAGATATGGGTCATCAGAAATTAAAACAAGAAGACTCAAAGAACCAAGTGAAAACTGTGGAACTGAAAGATAAATTATTTGAATTAAAATAAAAAATTTTTCAGATGGGCTTAAAACCAGACTGAACACCGCAGACAAGGGATTAATAAATTTAAAAACAAGTGAATAGAAATTATCCAAAATGATAATTTCCCTTTCTGGAAAAGTTTGAGGGCTGGAGGGAGAAAATGAAGCAGTCCTGTGACTTATGGGAGAATATCAAGTGATCTATGCTACTTGATAACATGTATTTGTGTAATTGGAATACCAAACATGATCCACACACAGATCCAAGAAGCTCAAAGAATCTCAAGCAGGACAAATGCAAAGAAAGCATCACCTAAGTACATCATAGTCAAGTTTCTGAAAAATCTTAAAAGCAGCCACAGGGAAAGGAGGAAAGATATACTAAAGAGAAACAATGTTAAAAATAATAACTTACTTTTTATTAGGAAAAAAATCATGCAGTCCAGAAAATGAAGGTCCAATATCTTTAAAGAGATAAAAGAAAAAAATCAACTTAGAATTCTATATCCAGTTAAAATATCGAAGGCAGAATTAAGACATTTTCAGAAGGGGGAAAATGCGTAAGAGAATCATCATCAGCAAATCTGCACTATGAAAAGAAATGCTAAAGGAATTCTTTAGGGTGAAGGAAAATGATACCAGGTATAAACTAGATCCACAAAAACAAATTTAAAATAAAGAAAGAAGAAGAAGGAAGAGTACCAGGAATGATAAATATTTAGGTAAATATAAAAGGTTATTTTTTATCTTTTCATAATTTCATAAAAAGACAATTGACTAAGACAGAAACAACACTATTTTGGGATTTGTTACAAACAGAGAAATAAAATAAAAGAACACAAAGGATAAGAGGGAACTATATGGAAATATAATATTAAAAAGTTTTTCTATTATATGAGAAGTAAGCTAATATTAACTTATAGTAGCTTGTGATAAAATAAGGATGCATATTAGAATTCATAGAGCAACTGCTTTAAAAAAGACAAGACATTTAGCTTTATGTTTTTAAAAAGCTAATAGATGATATGAGATGAAATACCAAAAAGTACATGATCAATGCAAAATAATATAGGAAAGGAGAAACAAAGAACAGAAGTGACCATTAGAAAGCAAATAGCAGGATAGCAAGATGGTAGACTCAAACCCAACCATGCCAAGACTTACATTAAATATAAAATGAACTAAAGATTCCAGATAAAAGGCAGAGAATGTCACACTGGCTAAAGAAGCAAGATCCAGCATATCATTGATCTATTACTGCATAAAATATACCCCAAATATTACAGCTTGAAACAATAATTTCTTATGCTGATTTCACCTGGACTTATTTATGCAGCTTATATATAGGATCAGCTGGGAATTAGGCTCAGCTGGGAAATATAATGCATCTGGAACAGCTGAAGATCTCTCTCTCAATATGGTCCTTCCTTCTCAAGGAGTTGAAAAGACCAGGTTTTCCCTCATGGTGGCTGCAACAGTCCAACAAAACAAACTCTAATATTCATGTGCTAATAGAGTCTTAGTTTTTGTCATATTTACAGATGTCCTGTGGCCTAAAGCAAGTTACATGGCTACATGCAGAGCCAGTATGGGAGGGGACCATACAGGGACCATAGAGCAGGAGGGGTAATCTTTGGGGACATTAGTATAACAGTCCACCACATACAATTATATATGGTTTACAAGAGACACTTTAAATATAAATATGGTGATAGATTAAAAGTGAAAGAATGTAAAAAGATACACTGTGCAAGCACCAATCATAAAAAGTTGTAATGGATATTAGACAAAGCCAACTTCAACATAAAAAGTATTTACTAGAGATAAAAAGTTATCGAAGAAAATCTGTGTGTCAAAGACAATCCATAGGTTAAAGAAAAATCACAAGGGAAATTAGAAAACATACCCAACAAAAAACGAAAACCCAACATATCAACATTTGTGGGATGCAGCTAACGTCACGTGCCTAGGGTAAATATAACGCTTTAAGTGTTTTCCTTAGAAAAGAAGAAGAGTTTAAATGATTTAAAACCAATGAAAAAGTAAAAAGAAAGAATTTATTAAGCTCAAAATAAGTAGGGAAAGGAAAATAATAACAACTGAATCAATAAAATTGAAAATAGACGTAGAAGAAGACAAATAATAGAGAAAATCACAAAGCTCAAAGTTGAGTATTTGAAAAGAATAAATTGATAAACCACTGGTAAGAGTGATTTTTCTGGGCTGGGAGCAGTGGCTCACACCTGTAATCTCAGCACTTTGGGAGGCCGAGGCGGGAGGATCACAAAGTCAGGAGATCGAGACCATCCTGGCTAACACGGTGAAAGCCCATCTCTACCAAAATTACAAAAAATTAGCCAGGTGTGGTGGCGGGCGCCTGTAGTCCCAGCTACTCAGGAGGCTGAGGTAGGAGAACCACCTGAACCTGGGAGGCAGAGGTTTCAGTGAGCTGGAGTGCCACTGCACTCCAGCCTGGGCAACAGAGCAAGACTCCATCTTAAAAAAAAAAAAAAAAAAAAAAAGGAGTGATTTTTCTAAAAGGAGAGAAAATACAACTTACAGATAATATCAGGAAAAGGAATATTACTACAGATCCTACAAATGTTAAAATATAATATAGGAATATTATAAACAATTTTATAGAAATATATTCAACAATTATAAGGGAAATGAACAAATATCTGGGCATGTTACTGTGTATAAATTGTATTTCACTTAAAAGTACATAAGAGGAACTTTGGTTCAGCATGCATCTTGATATTAAATTAATCATGTTGGCCTATCCTTACGTAAAAGTCCCAAAGAGACTATGTTTTATATACATTGTAAACAAATGATTACAGTTGGTTGTAGAACTTAATAACTCCTAAAGTAACAGCAAAATGTCTTTAATTAATCTGTGTTCTTCTGTTCACTACACTGTTTTCTTGAGTCGACAATTGGAGCCATAAGGCCATCTGGAAATGTTCCAAGAGTAGCATTAGTGGTAATAAATAGTGATAGGTGTTTACTGTATACGTTGAGAACCAAAGCCAACAACTGCAAAGCATTTGAGAAGAGTCCATTTCCACAGAAGGAAAATGATACCAGGTGTAAACTAGATCCACAAAAACAAATGTGAAATAAAGAAAGAAGAAGGAAGACTACCAGAAATGACAAAGCTCATTTACAAGAAGACTAGGAAGTTGACAATGCAGAGCTGATGTTGGGTTATTTTTGGATGATGATGGAGGTTGTTTTTATAGAACCAAAATGTGGTAGCCACTGCAGAATCCTAAGGGAGATTTTGCAGTGGAAACCTCAGTAGAATACTCGGGATAAAGGCTTGTTGAAGCACTTCTTGACATTCTGTATGTGTCCATCTTTTATTTAAATTTTCTTTCTTTCTTTCTTTTATTTAATGTTTTAGAGACAGAGTTTTGTTCTTGTTGCCCAAACTGGAGTGCAATGGCGTGATCTTGGCTCACTGCAACCTCTGCCTCCTGGGTTTAAGTGATTCTCCTGCCTCATCCTCCCTAGTAGATGGAATTACAGGCATGCACCACCATGCCCGGCTATTTTTTTTATTTAATTTTTTTTTCTTGTGTGTTCATCTTTTAATGTTTTCATCAGCAACGTTATCAAACTGTCATAACACAACCAGAATCCCAGAAAGTAATCATGAAGAGTAGAGAAATTCCTAGAACAACAGAAAGCCCAGAAGACATTGTGACTGATTCTTCCCATCTTCTACCCCTGCAAACCAGCATAGTGCTGGGTACATGGTGTATGCTCAACAAATAGCAGTGGCCAATAATGAATGATGGGTTAATGCACCCAAACTGGAATCATTCGTTCGACAGTCACCTGCTTGATGCCAGTCATTAAGTGTAGCGGGAGTTGCAAAAGGAACACAAAACATGTGGCCTAAAACCCTTAGCTTCTAAGTAGGAACACTGGCAGACATGTGAAATCACCAAGGAAAACAGGGGCTCTGTAATAGCAGCCTGTCTTCATAGGATGCCCTGCCTCTTTCATTTCCCAGGAAGATAACATTTCACTTGGTAATAACCAAGTCCTCAGAGAGGTTCTTATCATCCCTTGAAAGATCTTTCTCCCAATGTCCTTCAGTTTCCAAGAGAAAATAAAAATAGACCCTTATTAATAGTTCTGTTGTCCCAGAACTAAAACACACCCACAATTTCTATGAAACCATCCATTTTGTTTGCTTAGATGTTGTGGGTCCTTCAAGAAGGGCAGAGGGTGGGGAGACGGGGCCATGTGTTATTTGATCTTTTGAGCAGTAAGGGCGGTATAATGGGGAGGCTGTGTTCGCCACTCGCAACTAGTGAGTTCCTATCTTGCCAGATACAAAGCATCAAGGATAAGGACATTTTCCAAAACAGCCTTTGATTGTTCTGGTACCAAAAAAAAAAAAAAAAAAAAAAAAAAAGCAAACCTTAAGAAAATACTTGTAAAGAAAGGGAAATAGGCTTAGAGAAAATATCCCAGTTCCCAGACTTTATTTGGCAGGGAAGAAATACAGTGAAGCCAAACAAATATTTCCACACCCCCAAGATGCCTTTTTTTGTTGTTGTTGTTGTTGTTGTTGTTGCCCTCTTTTTAAATCTCAAGTCTTAACACAATATTCCACATTTGGTGTTACCCAAATGTCCCAGACTTCACTAGTCCATGACCAAAAATTAGATCATATTTACTTTTAATGCCCAAGCTTCTCCCACCTAACTATCAGAAATCATCCCTCTGCCCCATAGTGCCCCACAGCTATTGTGAGGGGTTCCATGGTGCCAACTCTGTGTGATCACAAGCAGACCCCAATTTTCCTATCCCAGCCTCCCCCTCATGTCCCCTTGCCACTACCTCTGCTGCTGGGACCCTCATGAAACTGCCAACCCATGGGGCAGAGCTGCCCCCTGCCAGGGGATTGCTGGTGCCATGCACTGCCCCTGGCATGGCCTTGGTGGGGGACACTGCTCTCATCTTTATCCTCCAGGATAGATACTCTTTCTCATTACCAAACAACAGGCTTTGAAATTAAAGTATGCCTTTTGATGGGATTTATTGGAATATTAGAGGTAGTGTAAGAGATATAACATAGAGAATGATTTTTAACCACCACATGGGCCCAGACTTGTCAGTGACCAGATCTAGCTAATGTCCAGGTCAGGTCATGCTTGGCCTCCTTCCACATGGCCAAGGGAAGTTCATCCCTGCCCCAAAATGGTTTCTTCCCAGAATGAGTAACAGTGGAGACATCCATTCCCTCCACTCACCCCTCAGTATTTGTTGAATGTCTGTTATGTTCCAGGCACTATAGTAGGCACAGAAGATATAGTGGGGACCAAAACAGCCATGGCCCAGTCCTCAAGGAATTTAAAGTCTGAAACTGAAACAAATAAACAAAACCTGAACTAATAATTGCATAATCAAACGTTATTAGTTGTAAAATATCGTAAGTGCTATAAAGCAAAAATTGTGGGGTACCAGGAAAAAGTCTAATAGAGGAAGACAATTCAGATTAGGAAGGTCAAGTAAGACTACTCAAGTGGCTAGCAAGTGGCATTTAACTTAGTACTGAAGCCTGAATAAGAATTTGCTCCATGAAGAGCTGGTCAAATAGTGTTCCCAGGCAGCAGTGATTGCTGTTATGAAGTGCCTATTGGAGAAAGGGGCTTGGGAAGACCAGTGTGGCTGAAGGCAAGAGAGTGGGGGCACAGTGATGTGAGATGAGGCTGCACAGGGAGGCAAGAGCCATCCACATAGGCACTGGAAGGTCATGACAAGGATTTGGGATATAATCCTAGGTATAATGGGTTGCTCTTGAAGGGCTTTGAGCCAGAGAGTAAATGCCATGGTTTGATCTGTACTTTAAGGACATTCTTGCAGCCTTATGGAGAAAGAATGGAAAAGGAGGCAAGAGGCCAGTCAAAAGATAGCAGGTGACTACCCCAGTGACTAAGCAAGAGATGATGGCAGCTGGGACAATGGTGTTGGCCAAAGAGATAGAGAAGTAGTCCATTTCGAGATATGTTTGAAGTAGAACTAACAGAATGTGGTGATGGTGAGAGGAAAGAAAGTCAAGGTAGTGGATCAAGGAGGGCTTCCAGTTTCTGACTTGGGGAGCTGAGTGTGTGGTCTGATACACGGGTATTGAAAAGACAATAGTCAGTTTCTGAAGTCTGAGTTACTTGGTATTAAATATTCCACCTATGAAGCATCAGCAGCCCAGGGACAGGCACAGGCTGTTTTCAGTTTGTCTTTTAAAATCTCCAGCAGTCTGGCGATCCACCCTTACCCATGGTCTCCCTATCATATCAGTTTTAACAAAAGATACTATTTTCTTTAGAATTCCCCCTCCAAGCAATGCCAGGATAAACATGAGAGAAAAAGAGAGTATTTATCATACTGATTAAGAGCAGGGCCTCTGGGATTAAATCCCACCTGTGCCTTGCCTTGGGTAAGTTCTGTAACCTCTCTGTGACTCAGTTTTCTTATCTGTGAAATGGCAGTAACCATAGTACTACCTCAAAGAGCTGTCATAAGGCTTAAGTGGATTGATTGTATTTCATGTATTTAGACAGAGTCTGGCACCATAAGTTCTCAGAGCCGTAAGTTCCCAGACAGTGTTAGGAATTGCCATTGCCTTTCACTGATGCAAGGTTCCCACTTCTCTAGCATTGTTCCATGCTACAGGCTGCTTTGCAGAGGAGAAAGCCTTTTTTGAGTCAGGTAGATTTGACTTCAAGTCTCCACTCTCCTACTTAACCTGTCTGAGCCCAAGTTTTCTTACCTGTAATGTGAGGACAGTAATACCCACTTTCAGTGGTTATTATGAGGATGAAATCAGAAATCTTTGGTCACTACCTTGTATGTAGCAGATGTTCAATAAATGTTAGATTTTTTCCTATTCAAAAGGAGTTTCTCTTCCTAATTTAAATAGAGCATCTCCACCCTTACTACTAAAAAGACCCCAGTAGGAAGAAGGCAAAATTTTAAACCCTTCATAGCGTTACAGTTTATGAATAAGGTATGTGAGTCAGAAATTATACTTTATTACCCTTTTTGGCACAATATGGAACTATTTAAAAGACAGGAACATGAATATAGACTTCTTACATCCCAGAGAGAATGGTCCACAAAGATTCCATTTGGCCCCCAAGTCATTTAGATTTCCCACTGCCATTTGGACTCTTTCCCAATGCCATATCCCACTTCCTCTTCCTGCCCGCACTATCACCTTGAACAATCAAAGTAAGAAAACACAGCCACCGGCACACAGAAAACACTCTCGGCTGTCCTGGAAAGCGGAGATTCCTTGGGCTTTTATTTTCCGTTGCCTTTGGCACACCCGTGCAGTGGCAGTTTGCTGTGGATGCCACCCTCTCCCACCTGCGTCCTTGCGGTGGCCTTTCCCTGGGTTCTCGGTTCTCACCTCTTTCTGGCTCACATGAGCCATTTGCATTGTTGCCTGAGTTGCTGTGTGTCCCATCAGGAGCGGCATTTAAAGACTCATTTCCAGTGTAGAAGGAAAACACTGTCTGTGTTAAGGGAAAGGAAAGTGTTTACAAGCAGATGGAGATTCCTGCAGAAGAGTCTTTCCCTTAATCCTTGAAATCTCCCTCATCCTGTGCTATGGCTGACCCCGAATGGATAATATAAAGGCCTTCCCTTTGATAGGCTTTTGGGGAATTACTGGGACTATAGAGCAGTATCCATGGAGGTAAGAAGAAGACCAGTACATATGACTACAACAGCAAAGTAAAAAATGCTCAAATAAGACTAACAGAGTGTCTTTGGATTTCAGAGAACAAATCCGTCAAGGCCTAGAAGAACTCCAGAAAGTTCTGCCAGGAGGAGACACTTACATGCATGAAGGATTTGAAAGGGTAATTTTAAAACAACTTTAAATCGAAATATAAAGCGTGATATTGAAATATCAACATGGGGAGACTGATGAGATAAGGCACATATATTAAGAGGGCTGAATAGCACCCAATAGCAAGAGAGTATATTTTCTTCCCATAAGCTTGTACACGGATAACTCTAGCCAAAAGAACTAAACATATGGATTCCCTTCCTCCTTCCCTGACCCTGATGAATGGTTTGTTAGTTAATGGTTGGCTAGCAGTCACAAATTCACGCCACACACAAGTCCGGCCATTCCAAAAATGTCCTTTGTTGGATGTCAGCTTCAGTGATTGAGGCAGAATTTCAGGGACTTCAGCTTTAAGGGAAACAAGTACTAGGCCATAAGGAATAAGACATCGATCCATGTTGACAACTATAGCTGTCTGTCACTTAACAAGGATTTCAACAAAATGCCTTGTTAGGCAATTTTGTCATTGTGACATCACCGTGTGTACTTACACAAATCTAGATAGTATAGCCTATTATACACCTAGGCTATATGGTATAGCCTATTGCCCCTACGCTACAAACCTATACAGCATGTTACCCTACTGTACATTGTAGGCAACTGTAACACTAATGATATTTGTTTCTAAACATAGAAATGGTAATGCATTGAACTACAGTGTTACCACAGCTAAGATATCACTAGGTGATTGGAATTTTTCAGTTCTGTTATAACCTTCGGGGACCACTGTCATATTTGTAGTCTGTCCTTGACTAAAACATTGCTATGCAGCACATGACTGTATACTACTTAAATGAGAGGTAACTTTACACAGATATCAGCCACTGATAATTGAGCAAAGCCTGGGTGAATTACATAAGAAATCAAGACTGAATTGGCTGCATATTCAATAACAGAGCCCATTATCCACTATGGTTTTTGGAGTGGCAAACAGTGGTTATAAGTCTAATGGCTCTTTCATATGTTTTTCAGGCCAGTGAGCAGATTTATTATGAAAACAGACAAGGTAAGACTATAGTATGAACTACCATTATGAATTATTTAACTTTCTCCGTGTTTGTTGCTGAAAAAGTGCTTCAGTCATTTCATGTTTCAAAAGACATGTATGATATTATCTGTAATTCTTATATACACATTTCATCACAAACAAGGAATGCATAGAAAAGTGGCATGTATTGGGTCAAATTCCACTGTCCTGTTGATGCCACGAAAAGTTATATAAAAGTAATTAAGATCCCATTATGGCCACAGTCTAATTCCCATTAACAGTTTTGCATGTTGAAATCATTAAATTAGTAAATACCTGCATAAGTTAGTAAAGTCTTGGATTTTTATGTAAAATTTGATTTTCTTGTCCTTCTCTGAGCTCCAAGCCTCTTCCTTACCGTGACTGGACATAACATTAAGATCAAGGTACCAGTTTGATATCGCATGAACAGAAAACCAAACACCGCATGTTCTCATTCATAGATGGGAACTGAACAGTGAGAACACTTGGACACAGGAAGGGGAACATCACACACCGGGGCCTATTGTGGGGACGGGGGAGGGGGAAGGGATAGCATTAGGAAATATACCTAATGTAAATGAGGAGTTAATGGGTACAGCACACCAACATGGCACATGTATATATATGTAACAAACCTGCACGTTGTGCACATGTGCCCTAGAACTTAAAGTATAATTTAAAAAAAAAAAGAAAAAAGAAACGTAAAGAAGCAGGCTAAGTCCTGCAGCAGAGCCCATGGATCAGCAAGAATTGTTCACCATACAGGGACTTCCTGCAGGTAATAGAATATTCCTACTGGAGTGATATTTGCCATATATGCTTGTGGTCCTGAGTTAGAATGTCTAACTTGAGTACTAATTAAGCAGAAATGTCAACCCTCTTGGAATAGAGTAACATCTGGGTCTTGCTAAATCCTATTAAACTAATTATTGTGTAGGAAAAAAAAGATACCAGTTTGATTTAAACTTTCCTATATTTAAATGAAAAAAAACTGCATAAAATATACTTAGTAGAGTGCCTAGCACATAGAAATTTTTATTATTATTTTAGCTATTATTACTACAGTGTCTTTCATGAGTAGCATTTCTGTATCTCAGTCAAATCTCTTAAAAAAGAGATTCAATATTACACTAGAGATTTTCCTCCCAGGCCTGTAGAAGTGTCCATTTCTTGTTGCATCCTAAACTGCAACAAACAGAACAGACTCAATATCAATACCAAATCTTGCTAATGTAAATCAACCATGAACATTGATATGAGAAGCCTAAAAATCACTGAAAGAATTTTAGTGGGTTTTGCCAACTGCTATAATTCTTCCAGTCAACTTGGAAATCAGGATGACTATTACTTTCACCAAACTGTCTTCAAGGGATGGTGTATGTGGTCCATTACAGCAGGTGAGAAGGACTCCTGAACAGCCCAGGTGGGAGTTTGCTCACAGCTTGGGCAACAGTTATGTGTCTGCTAACAGAAAATAATCACACTTGATTCACCGGTGCTACTCCCAAATGTTGGTTTAGTGACCATTTCACCAGGTTTGGCCATTCTTTGAGATGAGGCTGAGAAATGCAAAAGCAAAACCTATTGCCCCTAAAGTCTGTCCCCATGGAGGGTCCTTCTTCATGCTGGAGTTGCTTCCAGGCCCAAAAGAAAAGTTGGCGATCCTCATAATATTGACTTTGGGTGGTTGAACTCATAAGAGGTCGAATCCTGGGACTGAGAGGGTGTTTCCCTGGGTGGGGCAGGGTGGACTGAGCCGGTCTGTATTGTGTTAAACAGGATACAGGACAGCCAGCGTCATCATTGCCTTGACTGATGGAGAACTCCATGAAGATCTCTTTTTCTATTCAGAGAGGGAGGTAAGCAACAGCCTAAACATATCCGTGGAACAGGGCTTCTCCTTTCTAAAATGGGCCGCACTCTCTCTACTCAGGTAATAGGGTTTCTTTGCAAATCCCCTGAATTAAATAGTTTCATATGTAGAAATAATAATAATAATTTGTGTTCTACAAGTGAATTTTCATGTCTTACACATGGCAAATGTTTTCCCCTTTCAAAATTTTTGCATATTACTCTGTTTTGAAGGATTCAAAATATCTACCCTGCCTTTATTGATGGCATTATATTGCTGTAACAGTTTTTAAATACTGTATATCACTTACAAACAAATAAACATTGATAGAATTTTTCCTTATATTTTCTACTAAAACAGGAGGAAGGGAAAGAATTACTTGAAATATGTAAGAGCCAATCTTGTCAGACTGTATTAATCATTGAGATTTTCACTCTAAGAACTGAAGTTAAACAGCAGTTGGTAGCAAAGTTAAATTATCATCTCTCCGTTAATAGTTCCTTTTTTTCCTTTTCTTTGTGTTCTCAAAAATTATTCCTCAAGGCAAGTGGAAAAATTCTCTCAATGAAGATTTTACCTTGTGTAAATAGACTTAGAAAAAGAAGTTTGCTGATGAATTGAAAACTGATGTTTATACTTAAGAAACTCTTTCAAGTTTCACATTTGAGCTATATGCATATTTAGTATAAAAGGAAGCAAGTTAACCATAGAAATGTATTGAAACCACCATAGCCTTATTAGTGACAAAGGGTCATTCAGGCCCAAGGTAGAAAGAAACAGCATCCTAGAGATGCAGGCTCTAGAAGAGGAGTTAACGGTAGCATCACACTTTCCTCAAGCTCTTAACAACTGTTTACTTTAAATTCAGCTCTTTCTGCAAACATGAATTATATATTCATTTATTTATTCAGTGTTAACTGAGAGCTTGGCATATACTTGACCATTTGCTAGAAACTAGAGGCACAGAGGTGAGTGAGACACAGCTGCTGCCCTCATGAGTCTTACCATGAAATAATGGTCAGCCTTTGGAAGCCACCACTGGCAGAGGACTTAGGGAAATTATGTAGGTAAACTCTCCTCCCACTAGTACAAAAAGTAACTCTAACGAGGAAATACAAAAGGTAATAGGACAGACATTCCCTGAGCATTTGGAAAATAATACATCTCTGTATTTGAAAGTAGAAACTCACTATGTGATGGGAAGGCAGGATGGCTTGTTTGGGTGCCAAATAACAGTCAAATAAAGTAAAAACCCTAATAAGGAAAGAAATGAAACTAAAATAAATGATGGGGTGTCAGAGGCTTAAGATAGGGGTTAGTGGGAAGGAATTTTAGGTATGGCACATACAAACTTGGGAAAATATTCAGAGTGCCAATAGAAGGAGACCTTCTGAAAAAAAAAAGATAAAGCACAAGATATAAAGAAATTGAACTTTTCCCTTCTTGACAATTCTATATAAAATCCAACTGGAGGAGAAGAATCACAGAGTTGTTGCAAATAAGGTTGGGGCTACACTGAGTCTAAAAGTTTATTTTATCCCCAAAAAGCAGGGAAATTTCTAACATGAAGGAAAAAAAGACATATGGTTTTTGTCATTTCTAGAATTCAGTGTTAAACAGAAGTGGATTTGAGTACTAAGAAAGGGAAAAAAATAACACAATCAAAATAAATATGCATATATTGAGCACTCACTGTATGTTTGCTATCAGTTATTAAGCACCCACTGTATGTGCCAAGGATTTCCAACTTTTTTTCCATTCTGAAACACAGGAGAATCTGGAAATCAGATTATCAGAGGCTTTAATAAATCAAATATTGAAATTGAGCCAAAATCTGGGTATTATTCATTATGTTGCTATCCCAGTGCTTAATTGTAGAGATCATGGATTTAGCTATTCAAATATGGACTACAATTTCCATTAAACCACCTTATTCTGTAGGAATGAAAAAGGCTTTATTCACAAAATGTGCTGACATTCATGAGTATCTATGTGGTTCTAGCCTTGTGTGAGGAGCTCCGTAAATGTTCTCATTTAATCCCCAAAACACTATACAGAGCAAAACCAGGGGTCAAACTCAACTATTTCAAGTTCCAAAGGCCCCATTCTTTTATGATATCGTGCCCCCATTACAAAGAAACGTATGTCAGTAAAAATCCATCGAAGGAATAGAAAAGGTAATCATTTCCCCAGAATATTTAACTTAGCCTGCAGTTTTCCCTTCCTCCCTTCATCTTTCAAAGCCCTTCATCAAGACTCTACTCTAGTGGGTCTTTTCAGGTCCAGCATGTGTTATGTTAGAATGTGATGTCCACTGAAGTCTGAGCTTCTTGGGGACAGGGATTGCCTTCTCCAATATGGCACCTAGCACATGGTAGGTGCTCATTAAATACCTCATCATTGAAGTTAGTCAGGTAGCTCCAAGATGAGTTCATTTGTCACTGCTTCTCTTTCTAATGTCCTTTCTTTCCTTTTCCCAGGCTAATAGGTCTCGAGATCTTGGTGCAATTGTTTACTGCGTTGGTGTGAAAGATTTCAATGAGACACAGGTATGGTCATGGATTTCCTCAGGTTTGGAGCATACTGAGCTTGTGAATGATGAAGAATGTGTTCAGTGCAGAGGGCAGATCAATGGAATAAATGCCCCTGAAATAGGTTATTTTTCTAGAAATGCTAAACAGGAAGGAATTACTGGTTGTATAAGGAAAATGAACTCATTTGCTGATGCTCTTGAGGTCTTCAACAGAGACCATCAAGGCAGCATCTTTCTTGGCAAACATTAAATTGCCAGAATGTCAAAAGGTATCTGAATTAACTTGGAAAACTTGTTTTTTTTCTGTTTGTGTTTTGAGACAGGGTCTCACTCTGTCACCCAGCCTGGGGTACAATGAGCTGTCTCAGCCCACTACAGCCTCTGCCTCCCAGGCTTAAGTGATGCTCCTGCCTCAGTCTCCTGATTAGCTGGGTCTACCAGTGCACATCCTGAGTAGCTGGGACTACAGATGCACACCACAACACTTGGCTATTTTTTTAAATTTTTTGTGGAGGTAAAGCCTCACTGTATTGCTCAGGCTGGTCTCTAACTCCTGGGCTCAAGTGATCCTCCCAATGTAGCCTCCTAAAGTGTTGAGGTTATAGGCATGAGCCACCACACCTGGCCAAATTTAATTTGACAAGTATGATTTTCTTCTTCAAATAACAAATGTTCCCTTTCACCTGTGAAAAATGCGATGCATTTTCAACACAAAAATATGGAAATAATTGGACAAGTGGGCAAAAAAGTATGTATAAGTGCATATAATAAGCAAGTTGTAAAAACTTACTAACAATCTAAATACATGTTCCTCATGTAGTTCATAGTTTCTTTTTGTTTTAATGGCGTAGGAAAATGCTCATAATATATCATTAAGTGAATAAAACAGGATTACAAAGCAGTGAGAATAGTATGTGCCCACTTCTAAAATAAACATTTGTATGTTCGCATAGAAGAAGTATGAATGGTATCTATCAAATGGCTAATAAAGATAGATAGATGATAGATGAACAGACAGAAGGATTATGAGTAACCTTTGTTTTCTTTTTGTTTTAACTCTGCTGGATTTTCCTAAGTTTTTACAATGAGTAAGTATTACTTTTGCAATCAGTAAAAACAATAAAACATATTTTTTTAGAAGCCATACACACCAGCTGACACTGACTCTGTGGCAGTCACAGAACCACACAGAGATCTGGGGGCAGACAAGCCCTACATCGGCTTCTCCTGGCCCTCAGTTTCCTACTCCATAAAGCAGGAGCAACCGAACCAACTGCAAGCGCCCTTTCCTTAAGGGCAGTTTGGGTGAAAGGTGAAGGTGGCCTCACCCAACACCAAAGCTTGAATTTAAAGTTGCTCTGAAGGGGAACTTGAATCTGCTCGATTCAGATAAAGTTGCCAACAGGAATTTGGGTGAATGGGAGAAAAATGAGCCCATGGCCTGGGCCCAGATTTATAAACATATCAACCCAGGCCAAGCATTCATCAAGCTGGGCACTCTTACCTCTGCTCCCAAGGAGAAAAGTATTAAAACAAATGTAAAAGCTGGAGCCAACCCTGGGCCTGCTCCAGAGAGGCCACTGGTGAGCTTGTTATTACTGATGGCTTTTCAGGGCAGCCCCTGAGCCCAAGTGAAGGCCTCATATTCCCCTGGGTTCTGAATATAACTAGAGCTTCTTAGCCCCAACGGCTTTCCTAAATTTTCCACATCCAAGCCTAACAGTCTCCCCATGTGTTTGTGTATTTGCTGTGTTCTCAGCTGGCCCGGATTGCGGACAGTAAGGATCATGTGTTTCCTGTGAATGACGGCTTTCAGGCTCTGCAAGGCATCATCCACTCAGTAAGTAGAGCTCTTGCTCTGAGACTGGACATTCAGGCACCTTCTGTCTCCAATCTGCTGTTAATACCCGAATTCCATCTCTCCAAGCCTGGTGTTTTTCTGCTTGAGAGAACATCATTTCTTCCTATATCTTTGTGTCTGCCACGTCCCATCTCTCCCTTCTGCCTTTCACACATGTCTTTTCTCAATTGTACCCTACAATGGAAAATTAACAATTGAAAGGGGCACTGCTCTGGCAGTGAGCCAAGCTTCAGGAGGCCCTCTCCGTTCTAACTGGGCAGACTGTGGCTGGTGGTTTACGCTTGACCACCTCAGCTTTCCCACTGTGACTGAACGCAAGCTGCCTTCAGAGCACTTGTAGGCTGGACTTACATCACTTGGCCATTGGATGCACTTTAGACCAGGTTGTCCATTGAAGTCATCTGCAGAGATTTAAAAAGCACTGCTACCTGGGCATCTGATCTGGGGTGCGGCCTGGACCTCAAGAGTTTTTTTAAATCTCCCCAGGTGATTTTAATGTTGAGACAAGGTTGAGAACCACTGCTTTAGAACTATAATCCCCAAATACATGGGCTCCAGTGCTGTCCAGGGTTTGCACAGTCACCAGTCCTCCTTCACACATAGGTGATTTTCTACACACCTTTTCCTGAATGGTAAACAGGACACTGGCTTCCAGGGCCTCTATTCTCCACCTCCCCCACACAGGCAAGGCCCTTGGTGCAACTGGAATATTGGCTGCTGCTGTCTTAAAGCCTCAGCCAGCAGGTCAGTATGCGTGCTGCACCCGCAATGATGTTCAGATGCTCTGCAGCCTCCACCTTTTAGGTTTTGTGACCAGGTAGGCATCTGTGATCTTCATTGGAAGCTTACCAGCCTCCAGACTTGGGGTCCAGGATGCAAATTTGGAGCTCAGGGGGTCGCCTTCCTCTTAAGGTGTCGAGGGGGTCTTGATCCAGGGGTTACCGGCCAGGGGCTCAGCATCTGCCAACCCTCCCAGACCAACCCAGGAAACTTCCAGCATGGCTGTGCCTCCATGCTGCTCTCCCTTCAAGGTTTGCTAGGAGCTCCAGCAGAGTGGAATGCAGAGTGAGTAGTAAGAAGCTTAGAGTCTGGCAACCCAGAGTTTCACTGGCCCACATGCTTAACACTTACAGGTCCTTGGACATTTCTTGTTGGAAACAGGGACTGATGATGGCTTATATCCTTGTTTGAGGATTACAAGGATCACTGGTGAAAATTCCTAATATTTTTCCAGACACATAATAGGCACTCAAAGCATATGAATTATTGCCTCTTCTACTTCCCTTCCCCATCATATGAGGGATATTATGTCAGCTTCCCTTGATTCCCTAAACATTCTTGAATAGGCGTAAAAATCATTTGAGAATTATGTTTTCAATACCTATTCCCAAGAGATTCTATTGCATTGAGTTTCAGGTGGATCCAAGGGATCCATATATTTCAAATCTGCTTTAAAAAAAAAAAAAAAAAAGGTGCCCCAGGTATGCTTTTAGAACATTGACATATCTGACCTTAAGCATACAGAATTGTGAAAAATCATCCCACCTTAGGTTGGGAATTTCTATCTTAATTATGTTCCGATGACAGTTGTTTTATTCAAGAAGTGCTTGTTTGCAAAGAATATATGCCTACTCAGACTATCTTAACCAGAAAGTGGAAATTATTGATAGCATAGAGAATTATCAGACCCAATTATTGGTCCACAGGTGAAGGACCCTTACTCTAAATCATTTCTGGGGTCACTGTGGCATACGTGACAGTGTAAGCAACAAGAACTACGATAACCATGTAAAACAACAACCCAAGGGATGCAAAACATGATTAATGGCAGGACTAGGGGCCAATCATGGATCCTTAAGAAGCTCAGAGGTGGATTACTCTGGACAGGAGTCCTCATGAGAAGGCGGGGCAGACCTGAATCATTGAAAGACCAGGGAAAGGTGATGGGTAGCACCAAAGGAAAGATATTATGACCTCAGCCTAGAGGCTGGAAGACAGAAAGGCCTATTCAGGGGTCAGTAATAATAACACCTGTCTATCTGGTGGGACAGTTTGGGTAAAGGAGTCAGGAGTAATGGAAAACAAGCCTCAACATTGGGTTGAAATCAGATTAACACGAGCCTTGAAGGGGTTTTGCCTCTAACCTACAGGCAGTGGGTGTAATTACTGAAACAAGTTAAGAAAATAATCTGATGGCAGTGCTTGTGTACATAGGAGGGAGACTGGGGATACCCAGAGACTGTAGGCCAATTAGGAGGCAATAGTCCTGCCTTAAGATGGCTAGATTCTGAAAAAGGACAACTCTTACCTGTTCAAACGTCCTCATGAGCCGTGTGCCTAACTCCACGTGTTGTTTCCCACACAGATGACGGGACTCTTTTTGTATGAATAAATCAGTGTTGTCCTTGAATACACCAGCCTTAGCAACTCACCCAAGCTCAACATGAGCCCACATGTTTGTATAACTTCCTCCATCCCCAAATGGAAATAACTGCAAAGATCTTTAAGAAATTTTAGCAAAACCATCATTCAAAATAGGAAGAAAACTAATTTGAGACTTCAGTCTCCAGACTTTCAGCTGAATGATAACATTCTTGCGAGCTTTTATCTGTGAGTTATGCTAGTGGTTTTGATCCTTCCAGTACTGGAAACCCATGTTTACGGCAGTTGTTCATTCAGAAACAGGGACAAGTAGAGAGAGCTCATCTTTCTCAAATCAGACAGAAATAATTATGGCCTAAAAGTTGGCTAAATATTTTTTAAGAAGTAGATTCATTTCCCCTTTTGGATACTGAAAAGAAAACTCTCCGTTTTCCCCCCCATTTGAAGCTTCTATCCCAGCTTGTTCCCATGGATGTTGTTTTGTGGCTGGTTATTTTCTCATAATAAAGTAGGACTGGGCTTAATTATCCAAAATAAGATTGCAGAGCAGCTTCTGATAAGCTCAAATTCTTCACAAAGTTTTCTGCCCGTAATGCCCATATTTTTAAACCTTAAATTAATATGCAGGGACTAGTATTCATTTATACATCAAATACTCATTGAAAACGTTTTATGGCAGGCTCTGACCATTCAGTAAAACAACTAAAGCAGGTAGAGGTTCTGTCCTGGTAGAGTTTACAATCCAGTGGGAGAGACACATTCAAAACAAGTAAATAAATAAATATGTGGAATTAAAATTGTGATAACTGGAATAAAAGAAATAACATGGCCATGAGATTAAGAGTAAAAGGGTTGACAAAGAACCCAGGTTCCTTTGAAGAGATGAACTGAAGGACGCAATGGAGGCATCCATTGGAAGGGCATGGATAGAATGTTCTTGGCAGAGCATGGCCCAGGACAGTGCATAGGAGAATGAAAGACCAATGCTTAAAGTGAAGAATGGCAGAAGACGAAAAGAAGAAGCAGGTAGAAGCTAAATCAAAGGACAATAGGAAACTATAGCTAGATATAGAGTCTGATGGTAGAGCAATCAGGCTTGAAATCAAGACTCAGGAAATCTAGACATCATGACACTCAGAATCAATAGCATTTCGGCCTTTGAAGAAGAAAACCAACTCTGACTTGAACATGTTCTCTCTATCAGCTCCTCTACCAGGCACTTGACCACCACTCTCTGAAGAAGGATTAATTATCCCCCTTTTATAGGTGAGGAAACTGAGGTGCAAGAAGGTTGGAGAAACTGCCCCCAGGTCTGCCCTCTCATAATGATGGAGTGGGGAATTTGAACTCAGCTCTGGTTCCAGAGATTCTGCTCTTTCCATGGCATTTAGCCATGAATGTCTGAGGAAATGGAAAATCACCAGTGGATTACCAGGAGCCAGTTGCCCAGGGCTTGGATTCATCAAATCCCCAGATCCTCTGCTTCCTCAATCTGATGGTCATGTTTTGATCTTTTCACTGTTCTTCAATCCTGCCTCCTTCAAGAGGAAGTACTTATGTGTCAAATTTTTTCAAAACGTTCCCGCTTGTTTTCCATTTTAGTTTCTTAACTGAGAGAGATAGGAAAAGGGCAGAAGGAAATTAACAGCTGTAGAGAACTTGCCTTGGAACGAGACATTGTCCCTTTTTCCCATATAATATGATTTCATTTAAAAATCGTAACAATGCTGCAAAGTACATATTCCTATTCTGATTTTACAGATGAAGAAACTGAAGCTTAGATAACCTGCCCAAGACCACACAGCCCTAAGGGGAAAGCAGGGTTAGAACCTGCTTTTTCCTTGACTCTAGAGCCCATGATTTTTCCTACCTCTATTCTCTTAGGAAGGTAAAAATAATCAAAACCACCATTTAGTAAGTTCTTACTATGTGCCGGGTACTGTGCAAATCATTTCACATAATCATCTCCTTGAATCTTCACAGGTACCATTTGATATAGAAATCATTACCCCATTTATAGAAGAAGATACTAAAAGTTCAGAGAGATTCACTAACTTGTCCAAGGCCACACAGCACAGTGAATAGTGATCCCGAATAGACTCAAGTCTTTCTAATGCCCACGATGTGAATGCCCACTGTGCTCTACTGAACAATGCAGGCAGGCCAGGAAGCAGCCCCATTTCTGAGAGGAAGACACTGAGGACCAAAAAAGTGAACTGGCTTGACAGAGGCAAGACCAGAATCCATGTGGCCTGATCCGAATACACTGTGGATGGGCAGGGGAGCACTTTGCCTTTTACTACCAGGTGGAGAACACCTTCAGAAATCATTACTGCCCAACAGATGAAGTACCATTGTCCTGGGAAGCTGGAGAATTGACACAGACTGAAAGGAACATCTCCCCTTCCACACTTGCACAGGACTCTGAGCACCATGACAGTTTTCCCACTCGCTTCTGCAGAATACGGTGATAAAATTACAAGAAGTCTGGATGGTTGGAAGATTGTAGCCCTTTAAGCCAGTAACACTGTAAAGGAAGAAACTATTCCTGTGCCTTCTCATATTGTGGCTTCTTCAGGGAATTTCCACTGACCGCAACTGGTGAATTTAGCACCAGCCCTCTAGCAAAAATGTGAAGCAAAGGTCCAGCAAGGCTCCTGGGTCTTTGTTTGCCTTTTCAAAAATGCTTCAGGCAGTGAAACAGGAACCTGCATGAAAGCTGGGTTCAGATAACACTGAAATGGGTCAGCAACTTTGAATCCCAACACTTGGCCTTCTTACCACGATGCCAGCTCCTCCTCCCAGCTATCCCCACTTGGTGTGCAATTGAGGGTAGTGCTTGAAACCAAGGACACTGAAAAGGACAGCCCATAGTTGCTGGCACCAAGCCATCTCCATTTAGGAGAATTTCCCTAGGATAAATATTTAAGCCGACACTGGGCTTCCTATTAAGCAGAGTGAGTCAGCACATAGAGCTTTCTGCATGTTTGGTCAACAGTAAACAACAAGCATTGAGCAAACACACTATATTTGCAAGGATTTCTCGCAAGCTGTGGCATGACCATCCTTGCTATCGGGGAAACTGGGAGATCAACGGAACCGAGGAATCAATCTATTCCATGGTATATATAAATTTATTTTATGTATGAAAACCAGATCCTGGCTGATTTGTCCCTTCCACTCATGGGAAGCAATGTAACCCCCTAATCTGACCCAGGCCCTAACAAAGCTGTGATAAAAGGCGAAATCTGTCTTCCAGGCTTGCCTCCCAGCTACTCTTCCAAGACCCCAGCAAGACTGCAAAGGGTTTTCCTGTGATCAAAATTCATGTCACATTCCCAAAGTCCTAGAAAGTGCCTGCCTTATTGAACCAATCCCTTTTCCAGCGCTAGTAGATGGGGAGGCACATTTCAGCAGCAGCAGCTCTTCTCATAAATTAGGCAACCTCCTTGCCTTCCTTCACCCCATCTGAATCTTGTCCAAAGGCACCCTTCAGTCTTCCCATCTCTACAAAAGCCTGCCCTGCTCTCTCCTCCTCCATGAGCTCTCCCTGCCTTGGACTCCAGTAGCACCAATTGTTGAAAGCTCTTACTTGGCATGTGGGATCTGTTCCATGCCGTCCGCCATTCCTCCTGGTCACATGCTAAGTTGTGCAATCTCAAAGACTGCCCTGTGTGTCATATTTCCCATGATATCCAGCACTGTGCTTTGCATATTTATTAATTATAAAGCAACCCAGAGTACCATACAGCTTTTGTGACCCAGGGAAGACCTACACTGCACAACAAGAGGGCAGTCTGTGGCTGTTTCTTGTAAAATCCCCTCAGCCCCTCCCCTCCCCTCTCTTCCAAGATTGCGTCTGTAAAACATGGCATTCTGGGCACCATTCACATTAGCAGGCTGGGATACAAAACATAAATAGAATCAATTGTAATTTCAGTAGTGGGCAGAAAATCTTTTTTTAAAAAAATCGTTTGCCTCAGCAGTCATTAATTAGACTCAGATTTTGCAGACACTCAGGCCAGGCATTTCTCCTCCACTGTTATTTCTATTCAGCTTATTAAAAAGTCCAAATTGAACAAGAATTCCCAGAGCTTGAAGAGGCTACAAAGATTGCAGAGGGGCATGTTCAGTTAATCCTCAGATCATTCCCATTCTTCCTGCAGCCGCTCCTCCTATATCAAGGAATCTGCTGAAACCCACTGTAAAAGCAACAGCAGAATTTTAGAACGAAATCAGCTCCCAGGAAGGGCCACTCACTTTTCCAGTCTGCTCATCTTATTAAATAAACCACATTTTGGAGTTCCCAGCTCTCTGAGCTTTTCTCCTGCAAACATGAGAGGAAAGTGGTTTAGTGGGGAAACAAATGAATTTCCTCACTTTTAGAGCTTTGTTTATCCTACACTCCTTCGGATCAGATTCTCATTGAGTGTGAAACTAACAGAGTAGCATCTATTTGAGTGGGGTGCCCTCCCTCAGACAAAAACTTTGGTGTGTTTTAAGAATAAGCTTTATTGTTTAAGATACACAAACTGCTTCAAAGTGTGTTTTCTTGCATGTAAGAGTGGTATAATGTATTTGGTATAGTGTATTAGTGTACATAAAATCATATATGAATCCCAGAAATATGTGTGTATAATATTCCACATTTATATTTGTAAAGATTTTTTTTTAGAGATGGGGTCTTGCTATGTTGCCCAGGCTGGTCTCAAATTCCTAGCCCCAAGCAATTCTCTCACCTTCGCCTCCCAAAATGCTGGACTTACAGGCATGAGCCACTGCACCTGGCCATATTCCATTTTTATTTAAAGTCGTACTCTATAGAACTGACGAGGATCTGGGATAACGTCCATGGTTAACAATATGTGTACCTATTAAAGTGTGGAGCAGAATGCAGTTAGAAAAGGCACTTTTTAAACATTTTATTAATTAGAGATTAAATCATTTCAAAATTCATGGGGACAACATTGACAATCCTGAAGATGTGTTTGAGCCAGTTGTGTGTCCCAAGCTGCCTGGCTGTCCCCAGGCTTATCTAACATGCTTTCTGCCATCAGCTATAATAACGCGTGTGGCCCTTCTGTGGGTGGCTGAGCCCCACCCTCCAACCACAGGTCTCTATGTTTTTCCCAAGTAAAGGTGTTGAGGCCTTTACAAAGCTGCCAACCTAATACAGGTGATTATGATATACCTACAACATTATTTTTTTTAAGGTAAGCAATGTTTTAAAAACGAGGTGTTGAAATTGGCCTCTTGGGAAGGCAGCAAGTCCCCAAAGATGGTGGTGCTTAATCAGACAAGGGGAGTATTACAAGATGCAGAATATGGCCTTGTATTCAGAAGACCCTGAGGTTACACTTATGGGGGAAAGGGAGATTAATACATAATATGCTATAATGCCAGTTTATTAAGATGTGCAGGAAGTGTGTCATTTATTCAATTATTCATCCAATATTTATTTAATGCCTACTATGTGCCAGGCTACTCATCGTGAGTATAATAAGGGGTAAAAACAAACCCAATCCTTCTCCTTGTAGAGTTTATAATCTAAGAAGACAGTGACCAAATAAAAAAAAAAAAAACTGTAAATTATAAACTAGGATAAGTTATCTAAAGGATGGTAGTTGACATTAAAATGTGCATGGATATAGAGATATTTCATTGGTCAAATCACCAGCACTTAGGTGGCAGAACTCATATTGGATTTGGAGAGTGACAGAGACAGCAAAGTTAAGTTCAATGTTCAGGTTTTTGTCTTAGAGAACTGAACAGATGTAAGTGGTCAGTAGATGGTTAACCATCCTTGGCACCAGCATACTTCAAGCCCCATACATCTTTAAACCAGAATTTACCCTTTACAACAAATAAGACACCAAGGAACATGCTCTGAAAGACTTTCTGAAATATGTGTGAAAGCAAAAGGCACCTATACCGTGAATGGATAAAAGAGGTTGGTCCATTATAAACACACAAAAAAGTCCTCCAACAGGAAATGGCCAAGTAAATAAAGATTGGTTGTTTATTGAAGCAAGAGGCAGAGCAAGTAGAAAAAATTATGCTGTGCCTATGATAAGGGAGGGTTTCCTTATAACTCTGTGCAGATATTCACAGTTCTATAAAGGTTCTTGCGAAAATTCTGCATGAACTTAGAATTCATGAAAAAGGACATTAGATTTTTAAAATTTGAAAAAAATAAACTCTTATATACAACCCAGACTGGCCCACAATGGATTTCACTTTAAATATATCAAACAGCTCCTGTAACTTGGCAAAGTTCTTGTACATCTGCTGCTTCTCTTACCCGTCCTCCCACCCATAATCCAATGAGATGTACAAAAGTAAACTTACCAGAAACAACACATTACAATTATTTAGCTCTTTATGGATTTCAAACATACTTTTCCATCTATTTTCTCTTTGAAATCTGTTCAAACGTTGGCAGAAAAATAGCATTCACCTTGGTTCCGTTTTTGTCAGCAAATATGATTAAGCAGAAGGCCAGTGGTGGGCGATGGGGTTTAAGCACATGTGAACCACGGTCCATGCCCAAAAGTAGCAGCAGTAGCAATAATAATGACAAAGGAATAGTTACCAGCAACTGTTGTTTGAATACATGCCAGACATTCTCTTAGTGCTTTACTGTCAAGGCCGTTTTGCCCACTTTTCTTGGTGACTTATTTTCAAAAGGTGCTCATGCTGGCTGGTGACCCAAGGGTTGTTAACTATCTGTGGATCAATCACATCTGTCTAGTTCTGTCTATAAGACAAAAACCTTGTCAGTTTTCCTTGATCTCACGGTCTCCCTCACTGTCCAATCCAATATGAATTTTATTACTTAAATCTGATTGATTTTACCAATAAAATATCTCTGCATTCATGACTGTTATTTTATTTAACCATCATACAGCCCTTTGAAGTTGGTGTTTTTCTTATCCCATTTTACAGCAGAGGAAACTGAGATTTGGAGGTTTGATAACTTGTCCAAGTCCACATGGCCAGTAAGTGATGGGACTTGGATTTGAATATAAACCCATTCAGAGTCCAAGTCTGTCTTCTCAGTCTCCAGAGCCTAAGTTCTCGATAGTAATAGCTACCATTAGTTGATTACTTATCAGGTTTTAGGCACTGTGCTATGGGCTCTGCCTGTGTGAACTCATTTCATCTTCCAAACACAACAACTTTATGCTAGTACTTCAGGTAGATACTATTGTTATCCCACCTTTATAGAGAGGAAACAGGGACTCAGGTTATGGAACATGTCCAAGGTCACACAGCTCATGAGTGAGTTGACCTCAGCTATTTGATTCCAGATTCCAAGCTATTACTCAGGATACTAAACTGCTTTCCAAAATTGGGGTTCAGAAAAGTTAAGGGATTTATAAAGGAGCATAGGTCAGGTAAATACGGACCAGGGCCAAGACCCAACTCCTCACGTAGGATTATAGTTGAGGCATGCAGTGATCTTATCCCTCTCTCCTCTGCAGATCAATCATACCCTCACCTCAAAGGCTCTTACCTCTAACATCAGCCCTACCCTGTGTGAGTCTCTTCCACTGCATCTAGTGATTTCCCATCAACGATTCCCCAGTGTTGTGTCTACATCTCTGCCATGGCTACCACTGCCTGGGCCTCCCCACTCCCACACAGTCTCCAGTCCCTGAGCTGATCTGCTGTCTGCTACAGTTCAGACAGGCTGATTACCATACAGTCTTGGCTGCTAAGAACCAAGAGAACCCTTCAAATCCACCAACTGCCATTGTGACTTCCTACCTTTTGAGACCAGACCTTTCAAATGAGTAGGAGTCTCAGTCCCAGACAAATCCTGCCCATCCCCCTCACTGATAAATTTTACTCTATTGGCTGTGTTGCATCCTTCCAGATGTTTTAAGTTAAGATTGGGAAAGCAGTGTTTTTACTGGATTGCTTGGCTGACATTTTTTGGCCCTCCATACACCCCTTAGATTTATCAGCTAACTGCAGACACTTTGAGAGAATAATACAGCATGTGTTTATTATGACAACCCCTGTCAGTGTGCCTTTGTGGTCAAAGACCCACGGATGGTTCCTTTACCAATCCCTGGTTAAGGATCAGAGTTGGTTCAAAAAGGTTGGTTGAAACTCAGATGGGTGAAAATGTCATGTGTGTGTTTGGGGAATGAGGACAGGACTAGTCCAAAACTCTTTTTAGTTCTTGGACTGTTTTGAAGTCTTTAGTTGTGGATGATAAAATGATTTATTAGGAGATGTCAAATGCCTGAGGAATTTTATTTAAAACATCAAAAAACAGCTTCATGTTATTTTAATATCACTGTTTAATAAGTTTCCCCCTCTGGGCTAGCTCTGTTTCTCAAATGTGGGCTGTCTGGAGACTTGTGCCTGAGGACAAGTCAAAGGGAGTGGCTTCCTCCCTCAATCACGGCAACCACTGGCTGAAGTACCCCATCAAACGGGAAGAGCCCAATAGCAGCAAGTTTGGGGGTGGGCGAATGGACAATCTTCACAATTCAGGCAGGGCAGTCTGGGATGAGTCACAGGATGCTAGCAAGCCCCAGTCCTAGGATGGTGCTACATGCACAAGAGACCAAAAAGACTAGATCAACCGTAAGACACTGGGGAAGCCAGCAGGGAAACACAGGTGCCCAGGATATATCCTTGGGGTCCTTGATCCCAAGTTAGACTGACAATGAGTGGAAAGCAGGAGCTCAGTGTTTGACCCCAGATGCCCAGAGCAGGTGTATGAGGACCGCTGACTCTAACAGAGATGGGCAAGGGACATGGGAGTCCGGAACATTCCCTTCATGCTACAGTCAGGGCAGAGGGAGGAACTGAGGCTGTACCTGTGTCTGGGGTGGGTGGAGGTGGCTAGGTAGGCCAGAGGCTGAGGAAATGAGGCAGAAGCTGAAGGAACAAATTACTTCCAACTGCAGAGTCAGGAGAATGCTGCAAACAAATAAGGGAATCGAAGTACAAAAATGCCATGAAGTTCTACAGAGTGAAGGAAAAGTAGCCAGAAAATCTGAATTTTAGGATTGTCAAGGAGAAATGTTGTTTTTGGTGACATTCAGGTACATAGAGTTACCTAAAATACATGATGGGGAGATAACCTATCTCAATAAATGCATATTAATATTTTCTTAAGCATGTTTGTTCATTTTCTTTCGCAATGCTTCTCTATAAGGATGCCCAGATTTCTCTCTGGAATGGGTAAATATGATCTCTTCTGAGAAAGTGATTTGTTTTCATTGCACAGATAGAGAAAGCTCATAAATATTGGCTGTCCTTTTCGTTTGCTACTAGAAAGCCTGGAACTAAGTCCGCTGTAGCAAGGAAATAAGCTCCTCACAGCAGATTTTTTCTATGCTATTCTCACTTCTTGCATCATCTTCCCTTTATTTTCCCTTTAGTCAGCCCCACATTGTCATTTATTCTCTTTCATTTGTGTCTTAGGATGTATCACTTAAGCTGGAACAAAGACGCATATGTAAATAAATACAACAATGCAAATAAATGGGCATTTCCCAATGCTAAAAGATGCTGTCTTCTTTCACAGACTTTAAGTTTTATAATCATATCATCAGTTGTTTTAACAAATGCCCTTTTCATGAATAGAGAAAGGGTTTCCTTCAGCCCTCTAAACCATCTCAAATTCCAAATTAAGTAAAGATACTGCATTTAGTTGGTAAATTAACTCAATGTCTTATACATGTTTAGAATACTTGATTCAAATTCTAGAATCAATATTCTCAAGGTAGGATTTGTAAATGGTGGAGAGAAACTTAGGCGCTACCGGTGAGAAACCCTGCTCTAGCCAGCAAAAGTCTTCATTATTAACTCCTGTGAAGTCACAGGGCTCCCCCGACTCTCCACTCAACCCTGTAAGATTCATTTGTGGACAAGTGTACATTTCCATTTAAATGAGTCTCAGGAGGTCTTCCTGAAGAGTGAGGCACAAGTGCCCCCTTCTAAGCTCACATTTTCCAGACTTTTCAAGCAAAAAAGGAACTCTCAGTCATCTGACTAGGCAGCTCCTGTGGAGAGTTGACCATCTCCATCCTGTCTCTCCAGCTCTATCTAGCATCACTCTTTTTTTTTCTATTTTTCAAGCTGCCTTTGTTCCAGTTCAAGAAGTCTATGTACTTTTTCCTTCTCACCTTTACTCACACCATTCCCTGCATGGACCCTAACCCTCCCCTAACCCACTCCCTTTCATTTGAGTCCCACCCTCAGCTCCCAGCTCTTCCGTGAAGCCTTTCCTAGCATACCTGCCCCAGCATCTCCTCCATAAACTCTGCAGTTCCTACGGTCTACTCTTGCACCTTTTCACCTGCAACATGAGTGGCCACTGGCATTTATCATTTCCAGTGTTAAGTCCCATTTCCACAACCCTATGTTAAACCTCTGCAAAAACTAGGATTGGCGTAGCATAGGCTCAGTAAATACCTATCAAAAGAGCAAATGAATGAATAATTCTTAGGGCTTTTAGGACACCCAACAGCATCTAGCACAATCTGGCTTAATAAATGTTTGGCATTGGTACTAGTCAAGATGTTAGACTCCTCCCACCCCCATCCCCACTGCAACCAAATGTCCTTGAACCTTCCTATCTCTATCTCAGTAGCTAAAAGCAAAACCCTAATTCTATCTTTGAACAAAATAAGCTGTTCATTGACTTTTATTTCCTCTCCTCCTAGATTTTGAAGAAGTCCTGCATCGAAATTCTAGCAGCTGAACCATCCACCATATGTGCAGGAGGTAAATTGAAATGAAATGCTAATTGCTTTCAGACAATTTATGATATTTTGAGTTCCAGTCACATATGTACTTCATTGGTGGTGGGGTGGGAAAGAGGAACAGGAAGGGGGAGGGTGAAAAGAGGAGTTGAAATTGCTAACCAAATTTGCTCCAAGGAAAAAAGGAAAGAAGGAAGCCACATGTCAGTTGTTTGAAAGTTAAAAAAAAAAAAAAAAATCTGTCCAAATTATCGTCTTTCACTGGGCGTGGCACCTCACACCTGTAATCCCAGCACTTTGGGAGGCCAAGGCAGGCAGAGCCCTTGAGGTCAGGACTTGAGGTCAGCAGGACTTGAGGTCTGACCTCATGGCAGACAGAGCACTGGAGGTCAGCACTTGAGGTCAGGAGACCAGCCTGGCCAACATGGTTAAACCCTGTCCCTACTAAAAATACAAAAAATTGACCAGGTGTAGTGGCACTCATCTGTAATCTCAGCTACTCGGGAGGCTGAGGCAGGAGAATCTCTTGAACCTGGGAGGCAGAGGTTGCAGTGAGCCGAGATCACACCACCGTACTCCAGCCTGGGCAACAGAGCAAGACGCCGTCTCAAAAAAAAGAAAAAATTTATCTTCTTTCATGGGACCTAATTAGAAGGGAATTGTTAGAAATACTGGATTCTTACACTGAATACTGAGTGACTACCAACACCCTACCTCTGGATAGAAATGGAATCACCTCTCTTTTTCATGAGGCCCTGCAGGTACCAGACAATCATGGTGGTCATAGGCCACACTGGAAATACTGTTATACTTCAGTTTTTAGGTGGATGCTGGCCTTCTCACACAGTTAGTATATTTATCTTAACTGTTTAATCTGCCAGTCCTCACACAATGGTAGTGGATGGCTCTGGTTGTCCCTGTAGAGAGCCATATAGTTTTGTCATTAATAAGGAAGTCTCTATTTAAAGAATCAGCCTTCTTCGAGTCACAAGTTTTTCTCTAAATGATCAAAATCAGGGTCATGCTCTGTTTCATATTTAACGGACTGCTTAAAACTTCAACCATGTTGGCGCTTCTCATATAATTCTTGACAGGTTCCCCATCACTCTTCTTTCATTCATTCGAAAAGTATTCTTAAGTGCCTGCTGCATGCCAGGCACTGTGCAAGGTGCTGGAGATACAGGAAGGAAAAACTCTGTATGAGTTCCTGTCCCCCAGAAACTTGCATCTTTCATCATTGAGAGTTTATTGTTGATATCACCTTTTCAGCCTCCCAAAATACAGTGCCAGTTATTAATTTACCAACAGAAAATATGTCATACAACCTGATAAGGTAGGACGCATTAAAGGAAGAACTTTCAGGCCTCTTCAAACACTACACATGTCAATGTTTATGGCATATTTTACTGGTATAAATGAGGGAACTCCTTAAGGATTTTATTCCAGCTTCTGGGCTATATTTTAGAATAATTGAAAGACTTTCGGGGAGTTAGATGCACTAAAAAATTGGTGCCAGCAGCAAAACATCAAGTATATATGTAAAGATATAAAGTTGTTATCAATACTTAGTAGCTAGTTATGTACATACATAAATATACAGCATGCATACATAAATACGTATGTACATACATAAATGCATACATACGTAAAGTTGTTAGCAAAATACTTGGTGACTGACTATTCAGAAATATGTACTAATTTCCCAAAGAAAGGCAATCCCAAAAGATTACCCACTGACCTTTAGATAAATTGCTACCTGACCACACAGATGGCAGGGGTTAATGTGATTGCCACAGAGGTAGATCGGTGAGAATCTCTTTAAGAATTCAGAAATCTTACCTAGGCAAATTTGACAAAAACATATGACCACATGAATGCAGCGCCAGGGCTTCGTAAGGGGCCTGTGCAGTGAGGAGCCTCAGTTAGGCTTCATGAGCCTCAACGTAAATTCACCTCTGGGTTCTGTGTGCTTCAGGTAGAGGAATTGAGTAGGATATTTGATTAATTAAATCTCATGCTGTGTGTGTGGGTTGTTTTATAAACATACATTTTATGGTTCTGTAATTTTAAAACAATTAGAAAATAAGGGAGTTCCTTAACTGTGCAATTACTGCATTCATGAAGAAAACCCAGACTTTGAGTTTAGCAATCTAATTGGATGTGTTGTGCAACCTTGGAATGAATCAGAAAGTCTAAAGACAATGAACACAGTTTCTGTTAATTCACTAGTATAATGAATTCCCTCCCTGTAGGCTCCTTAAAGATAGAGAAGGAACCTTATTTCTCTCTACTTCTCACTGCCTAGCAGAGTACCCGGCACTTACTAGGTGGCCGATAAATGTTGACTAAATGTCTTGATTCATGTATTCATTAAAAAAAAAATGCCACTGATATTTGCCTATTTGGCCCTTATTAACTCCTTTCACCAACCATAAGAAGTTAACATACCTTTGAACTGCAACTAAAATAAGCAAAATCTAAAATTAATAGACAAAGGTAGAGTAAGACCAAAGTAAAAGGAAAAATCTCCACCACTTAGACAATGGAAAATTGCCTTTGTAAGTAATTTTAACCTCAAAAAGTAAACAATACCCCTTATATACCATTAAGGTGTTCAAGACAATAAAAACACCACCTAAACTACACAAAAATGACACAGAAATACCAGGGTCCGATCATATCATATCAGCATCTGATCATATCAAATTCATAGATTTCAAAGTTTCTCATCAAGTGAAATAGAAAAATAAATGAATTAAGAATTAAAAGATAATATTGGGAAAGCTAAGGAAAATACAAGAAACAAATACACAATCCACTAATAAATTTAAACAAAGCAATTCAACAGATAAATTATTCCAAGTGTTGTTTATTTGGTAGAACCAATCAAATAGACAAATCTGGTAAATCCAATCTAAGAAATCTTTCTTTAGATTTTCTTAAAATCTCTGGCTTATGTGCAATATTACATATTTTATAAACAATAGTTATCTATATCAGAGTAAACTATCCAATCATATTATCTTTATTTCTTATAAAGAAAAAATTAAAACAAGACACAATGATGAAAGCTAGAACTAGATCTTGAAAAAGGCAAGCTCCCATCTCTCAAATTCGAGTCATAAGGGTTTAAACATGCTGATTACAGAATAACATTTCTAAGAAGAGAATGAAACTCCCAAAAGATATCCTTACATCAACATTTCTTCCACAGATTTCCTTGAAGATTTCTTGTTGACTATTCTCTGGAGTAAACATAGCTTTCAGGAGGCCTGGGAGCCCATGTCATTGTCCAGATGCCTGTCAGAGCGAGGCATAGCCCCTCTGTGACTTTATTAAGCTAGTTCGAAGATACAGGTATTTATATGAAAGTGCTTTGAAAAGTATAAATTGTTATGTAAAACAAGATGGCTTGTTATCAGCATCATCTTATTAAGGATTAAAGGCCAGCGTTAGAATCATGATGTTGATAACGTCATACCTAGGTGAGAAAAGCATTCCTGTATATTTCTCCACTGAAAGAAAATTGGGGAAGAGTATCTGCAAAACGATTAATTAACTCACATGTATTGGGGGAGAGAGTAAAAAGGAAATAACTGATTGTTCGCATTTCTAACGTATAATGGTGGGACCAATCCCTAGACAGATCTATGAAGAAGGTAAAATTTGCTTTCATCAAAAACCTTTCCTCTTAGCCTCCTCCCCTCACTCTCTGTGAATTCCTTCTTTTCCTTGGCCCCTAGAACAGCTCCTGCTGTGGAGCCCTACCCAGGTCTGTCCTGCTCAAGACACTCTATGCTGATGATTGCATTCCCCTAAGACAGTGATCTCAGCTGGCTCTCAACCCCAGCCCATCACCAGCAATGGTTCTGACAGCAAACTGAGCTCTGGGCGAGGCAGCGAGATAATGACAACGAAGCCAAAATCCAGCACCGGCCTTTATATACTGGGCTGCACCTAACAAGGTGTAATTTAATGGGACGAATATAAAGTGTTGAACTTGGGTTCAAATATCCGGTTTCACATACAGGTAGGTTTAGGGAATCCTGACTTGGTAACAATTAACGGTAGACAGGAGAAAAGACAAGAATGATCACAGTTGTCTTGCTCCCCAACAAGAATGCCTCTGACTAAGAAAAGCTGACACAATCTTAGGGTGCATCAATAACCATCCAGTGTCCAGGTCAGGAGAACTAACAGTCCTATTCCATGTTCAGACCATGGTTTCAAGTCCCACATTTTAAGAATGGCATTGACAAAGGCATGCCCATAGGCGTAGAGGTAATGGATCTGGAAATCACATTATAATTCATTCATGGATTCATTCTTTCATTTCCTTCTTTCCTTGCTTTTTTCTTTCTTCTTTCCCTTTTTCTTCCTGTTTGCCTTTCTCCCTCCTTTCTTTTCATCAATTCTTAGTGTCTTTTATGCACCAACCCACGTGAAAATATATGAACACAAAAATGTATAAGACTTAGTCCCAAATCCACCCACACCCCTATGAAATTCACAGTTCACTCTGGGAGATCGTCATATGTTCAAATAAATTACAAAACCATGCAGTAAGCACTGTAGCAGAGGTCTGCTTACAGAGTAGTGAGAGCACTAATGAGATGCCTGTGCAATGAGGAAAAACTGAAGTCATCACAGGGACTAAGGCCAGGAATTGAGATACTCACAAGAGCATCTTTAGATATTTGGAGGATTCCCATGCAGAAAGAAATTATTAGGCATATTATGTATATCTCCAGGAGACCACCATGGAGGGGTTGGGGAGGAATTCAGTGAGGCAGAGTTTGGCTTACCACATGCAACTTGTACAACTAAAGCTTTCCAACAATGGAGTGGACGGTCTGAGCTCTCCCCCCATGTGAGCAGTGGCAGAACGGCCATCTGTAAGCAGATGCTATCTGGAGAAAACCTCCTCCGAGTCTCCTTTACAGCTTCAGATTTCTAAAAGATTTAAATCAGTTTCCACTAAGGTATTAATGGCTGATTATTTCTCAATAACTGAGGAAACCAGTATTCCTGGAACTGTTTTGCATTTTTAACTGGAACTCTTAATGGGGAGAGGGAGTGGAGAGAATATCTAATCTGCTGCCATCAAAAAGAATTCGGGCCGGGCCCAGTGGCTCATGCCTGTAATCTAGCACTTTTGAGGCCAAGGCGGGCAGATCACGAGGTCGGGAGATCAAGACCATCCTGGCTAACACGGTGAAACCCCGTCTCCACTAAAAATACAAAAAATTAGCTGGACATGGTGGCGAGCTCCTGTAGTCCCAGCTACTTGGGAGCCTGAGGCAGGAGAATGGTGTGAACCCGGGAGGCGGAGCTTGCAGTGAGCCGAGATCGCGCCACTGCACTCCAGCCTGGGCGATAGAGCGAGACTCCGTCTCAAAAAAAGAAAAAAAAGAAAGAAAGAAATCAAAAAGAATTTCAATCACTGCATTGGTGAACATATATAAAGAGAGATAACCTTCCCAGAACTCCTCCACTCTCAGAGGTTATAAACTGGCAGCCTACAAGTCCTATCTGACCTGCACATATATTCTTCTTCATACTGCATTTTTTTACTTAAATTTATTGCTAACATTTAGAAAATCGAATTTCACCTAAAAATACAGATTTTCATCTTGTCTTGAAAAATCAGAACTGACAACACTGAACCTGTATTTATTACAAGTTAATGATTATTGAGGACTGAATCACTTCCTTTAAAAGAAGCATATACACTTTCCAGTTCACGGTACTCCTCACCACTCCCCATTGTCACCCCAGTACCCAGGCCAAGCATGTGGTTGCCATTCAGCATGGTGCTTATGTCACTGTATTTACAGTCCCTGTTCCAAAACATGCAGGAAGTCACCTGCTATGTGGAAACCCTTTGTAGCAACTTTGACATTACTTGTATTTCAGTAATTCTGCTCCCAATATAGACTCTTTTTTAAAGTTTCTAATTAAATATTTTTGCAGATTAGCCTCTGTTTAATTAAGAATATGGACCCATTTGGCCCAGCCTAATTTAGCTCCTCTCTGGAAAATGCACTGTGTGCCTGAGCACAATCTTTCTGTGGTCCCATTCAGTTGGCCTCCAACTTCCATAGTTCACAATGTGCTATGGAAGCAAGGATGCCAGGAAGGAACTAATTGGAATCAAGTGTGCAACTTGCCAACTGCTCTACACTTGAAGTTCCTGTACTCCAGAACCGGAAGAAAGTTATAATTAGCTCCTCACACTGTCATTTCAGCAGCAGTTGTATTTCTACTGTGTTTCCCACTGTTTCTGATAAAACTGGGTGAGTTGGCACAAAAAGAAAGTCATTTAAGGCGTCATGTTTACCATTTGGAAATTTTGATGTTTAAAACAGACACATTCAAGCAATATCAGATAGTGGTGTATTTCTCTCACTTTTCATTGTTTTTCGAAGCATTCATTTCAAACCTTCGGTCACCTCTTCCAAATGGATTGCGTCATTCTCTGCTCAATCTTTCCTTTCATTTAAAGATATTTCTATGTAGAGGAAGGATTCTCATACACAAATACAAAACAGCACAACACTTTGGAAGAGTTTTGGCAGTTTCTTAAAAAATTAAATATATACCTACCATATGGCCCAGCCATTCCACTCTGAGGTTTTACCTAAGAGAAAAGGAAATCTATGTCCAAACAAAGAAAGACTTGTGCAGAAATATTCATAGCAACTCTATTTTTAATAGCCGAAAACAACTAAAATGTTCATCCACAGGTAGGTGGATAAACAAATTATAGTTTACCTGTATGATGGACTAATTAATACTCAGCAATAAAAAGCAATAAACTATGTATAAATCTCAAAGTAATTGTGGATGTGTCCTAAAATAATTGTGCTGAGTAAAAGAAGCCAGACAAGAAAATTACTTACTGAATGATCCTATTTACATAAAATTCCAGAAAATGCAAACTAATATACAGTTCCAGAGAGCAGACCAGTGGTTGTGTGGGAGTGGAGGTAGGGAGGGCTGGGAGGAGAGATTACAAAGCAACACAGGGAAACTTTTGGGGGTGACAGCTACACTCACTGTCTTGACTGTGGTATTGTCTTATGATTGTATACATATGTCAAAATTTATCAAATCATATGCTTTATGTGCAAGTTATTATATATCAATTATGCCTCACTAAAGTTATTATAAATTAAAAGCTATAACTGAAAAAAGTTCTAGAACAATTCAGGCATCAGAAAGCACCCATTATATGTCAGTCCCTACATTTTATTTTTGATGTTCTATGCCACATTAAGCATCTAAGAGGAGAGCAAATTCAAACTGACTCACAAGATGAAATATCACTAACAATAATTTGGCACAAAAGTCTTGGGTGACCAGAACAAGTGGAGAATATACAGATACCTCATTTTCAGACAGAGTGAATGATATGCAATCTTTATTAAGATCATCTCAAAGCTATGTGTTCCACATTTCCAAAAAGAAAAAAGGAAACCAAAGAAATAAAAGGAGAGAACAGAATGGAATAAGTCTATCAAACTACTTACTGACCTTATTTTTTCTTTTTTTAAATTGAGCTATATTTTACCTACTATAAAAATCACCCTTTTAAACGGTACAATTCAGGCCAGGAGTGGTGGCTCACACCTGTAATCCCAGCATTTTGGGAGGCTGAGGCGGGTGGATCACTTGAGGTCAGGAGTTTGAGACCAGCCTGGCCAACAGGGTAAAACCCCGTGTCTACTAAAAATACAAAAATTAGCCTGGTGTGGTGGCATACACTTGTAATTCCAGCTACTCGGGAGGCTGAGGCAGGAGAATAGCTTGAACTTAGGAGGCAGAGGTTGCAGTGAGCCAAGATCATGCCACTGCACTCCAGTCTAGGTGACAGAGTGAGACTGTGTCTAAATAAATAAATAAAAGGTAAAATAAAAAGTACAATTCAGTGGTTTTTAATATATCACAAAGTTGTACAACTATGATAACTATCTAATTCCAGAAGAAACCTTATACCTATTAAGCAGTTATTGCCCCATTTCTTCCTCCCTCCGGTCCTGGCAGCCACTAATCTACTTTCTGTCTCTGCAGATTTGCGAATCTGGACATATCTTACAAAGGGAGTCATGCAATGTGTGGCCTTTTGTATTTAGCTTCTTTTATTTAGCATAATGTTTTCAGGTTTCATCCATGTCATAGCATGTATGAGAATTTGATTTCTTGTGATGGCTGAATAATATTCCATTTTATAGAAATACCATACTCATCAGTTGATGAACATTTAGGTTATTTCCATTTTTTGGCTGCTTTTAATAATGCCACTGTGAACGTTAATGTATAAGTTTTTGTGTGGACATAACTTTCAGTTATCTTGGGTATATGTCTAGGAGTGGAATTTGGGGGACATAAGGTCACTGTGTTTAACTTTGTAGAAGAACTGCCAAACTATTTTTCAAAGCGGCCACAGCATTTTACATTTCCACCAGAAATGTATGTGGGTTATAATTTCTTCACCAGCAGATGCTATTGTCCGTCTCTTTTTTTTTCAGCCATCGTAGTGAGTATGAAGTAATATCTCCATATGGTTGTGGTTTGTATTTCCATGTGACTAATGATGTTGAACATCTTTTCATTCATGGACCTTATTAAGCCTCAGAAAACAAACAGGATTAGACCTGGCTGGGACCTGAATAAATGACCACCTTATCCTTCCCCTTTATTCTCTTTCTATGCCAAGATATGTTATTTATTCAATCACTCAGTGAGCTCATCCTGAAACTGACTCAGTCCTGGGTTAAGGCACAGCCCAGCATTCAGAAGAAGTAGAAATGTTGGCCTCTGCCATCAGGAAGCTTTCATTGTAATTGGGAATAACAGTGACAAAAGAATATAGATCTTAAGGGAACCTTAAAGGATATATAACTAAAAAGATTAAATCAAAGACCATTTTCAGGTGGAAAATTCCTCCCTAAAGCCCTGCAGTCTTGAGGTACTTCTTATAGGAGCTGTAAGCCAACATACAAGTTGCCTAAAAACACAGCTGTACATATTTTGAAAGGTGGGTTCGGGGCTTTGTAGATTAGTGGAATTAAATCAGTGTCCTGTTTCTAGTGTGTCCTGGTTTTCACTTACTGGCAGATTCATTCAAAAGGGTTTTGTTATATAACGTCTATGTGTGAAGAGCTGACATTCTAGTCAGGCTGTCAGGCCAGATGTTTGGGCTCTTCTGGTAACCAAATGTGTGCACTAACACAGAAACCCTATCGGGCAGGATGGGAGCTCGCCTCTGCCTGGGTGCACTCCCCAGAGCATCATTGCCTCCATCTTCTGCCCTCGCTTAGGGGGTTAAATTGTTTGGTTTCCACCATTGCCACATCATGGATTCCTGCTGTCTTTCTTCCTAAACTCCCTGAGGTCGGGCCAAGCAGACATGCAGGCAGCCTCTTTTATAGAGGATTTAGCAACTCAACTGGTAATGTTAGAACATGGTGTTAGAGAATAGAGTTTGGCATGTGGCCTGCATTTCCACAGTCTTCTTTTCCTCTGCTGATCTTTCAGGAAACAAGAGAAGTAGGCACAGCAGTGAGGCAGAAAATATTTGGAATCAGCAAAAACGTCAAACGACAGATGTCTGTATGTCTGGCATTCAAAATGGACACAGAAATAGGTTTCTATAGGCTTAACTGAGCAAATAAGAGAAGACAAGATTCTTCTACAAATGCTTGACACGTACTAAATTGCTTATTGAGCCAACCAAGGAATCTGTCAGATGCCTGACAGACATCTAAAGAAAACTACTAAGCTCATCTTTCTAAATGTAGCAATTGTGCATTTGCATCAACATGTATATATAAATCCTTCGTAGTCATAGGACTTATGCTCCTGAAAAAACCATAGGCCCATCACCTTAACTTTTGGATACGAGTCCCAGTTTTTCTGCTTTACTAATGACATGACTCTGGGCAAGTCATTCAAAATGTCACAATCTCCATTTCCTTATTGTGAAGGTCTCTTCTACTTCTAAAAAGCATTCTTTTCTAACTTGTACTCCTTGTGGCACATGTAGTGCCTCTGCATTCTTTTACTTAAATTTCAGTTTCTTGCTTCACATCCAGGCCTGCTCCACTTTTCTGCAAAATCAGCAAACCTGCCTAAAATTAAAATAAAATAAGCTTTAAAAAAAAATCACAACTTCAACTCCTAAATGATTCATCTGTCAGAAGGCAATGAGTCCCCATTTTCGCATGGTGGTTCAGAAGAGAATGGCTGAGTTCTAAGGGCATGGCATTTGGTGCCTAACAGACCTCGATTCCAGTTCTGATTCTGACAGTTACCAGCTGTGGGATCTTGGACAAATTACTTAACTTCACTAAGATCAGTTTTCTCATCTGTACCTCCCCAGGCTGTGATGAGGTTTAAATGACTCAGACATGTACAATATTTCACAGAGGGCCTGGCTCACATTGAGGGAGCAATTAGCATTAGTTATTATTGTCTTGGCAAACATGACCTCCAAATCAGTTTCCTGGGAATGAAGGTGGCATACACTCATGACATTTATTAAACTTTGAGAGTCCCATATACTAATTCTCTAATTTCATTCTTCCTCCAACAAAAAGTCAACATTTAGACAGCAATGTACTGTTTAAGATCCACATTCACAAACGCTGCATTTTTTCCTCTGACCTTTAGTCTATTTCTCTTGTGATATTCCACATAGCATTATCCCAGTCCCCAATTTGTAGATACAAAAGGATGATTGATAAAAGGGAAAAAAGTGGAACACTGACCATTAGATACCAACAAACTTAAGCAAATATTCCCAAACATTTAGCCAACTAATTATTGGGTTTTTTCCATGTTAGGACTATTGTAAAAGATAGTTGTTTTTACTTAATGACGATTTTATTCATGTGTATTAATCAAACATACGTTATGCCAATGAGAAATTAATATGCAGGCTAGCAAGATACATGATCTCTTCTATGCAGAGACAAATGAGTACTACACTGAGGGGCTGATATCAATTCAAGTAGGTAGTACTTGGCAACTGAGCGCTGCTAAGCAAGACTGTGATTCATTCCTAAGTACAATCATTCCCACCTAGCCTATGTAGTGCTACTGTGTGCCCAGCAGAGATAGGAGTGCCATAGTGGTATCAAACAACTCCTGACTTAAACGAATGTTTTTCCAGCTGGGGGAGAAAAGACAAGAAAACAACACCAGACCATACGTAATGACAGTCCTACACTGTTCAGGACAAGTTGTGAATGCCCTAAGGCAGTGACTTTCTAAAATGTAGGCACTGTGGGCTCTTAAGAAATCCTTTCAGAGGAGTACAATGTGTAAAACAGACACAGAGGAGGTGAGTTGACTAAAGAGGAAGTGGAGGGCCCCTCCCCTGTGGCTCCCTCTGGCTACAGAGATTACAGATTTTCAAACTGCCTGGACTTGAATATTGGCTAAGATTTGAATGGACAGAGAGGAGGGAGGAAGGCTTTCGGGTTAGGACGACCAGTAAGCCCAAAGATAAAAGGGTGGGAATTCAAATAAGAAGTGATAGGCCCTCCTCGGGACACCTAGTGAGGATGTACTGGTAAGTTGTGAAAGGAACCCATCTGGTTGCTTTTGGTTTTCAACCTAAATTAATTTTTGAATATTTTAAGCCTGGTGACATAGTGAACAAATGCTATAAATCAGGGCAGATATTGGTCAAGTAACGAGTCTTGTCATTATTCTTTATTTCAGAGTCATTTCAAGTTGTCGTGAGAGGAAATGGCTTCCGACATGCCCGCAACGTGGACAGGGTCCTCTGCAGCTTCAAGATCAATGACTCGGTCACACTCAGTAAGTCCTTGCAGAGTCCATGGGTTTCTTCAACTGGCTTCAGAGAAGGGAATTCCCAGCCCTGCTTCCAGCAAGGCCACAGACATGAAACCAGCAGAAAAGAGTCTTCTTTGCTAGAAAGACCCGTAGCAAGGGCATAGTGAGCCCCTACAGTGGTTCCAGTCAGAAAAGGCACCCCCTGGCTGGGCACAGTCCCATGGGCATCCAGCTTGGTAAGCAGAGCAAGGCTGGACTTGAGCCCCCGTCCTCCACAAAACACAGAGCCACAAGTCCCAGCCCTGCAGCAGCCCTCGGGAAGCAGCGGGACACTGGTTTCCTTGTCCCCTGCCATCTACCAAGTGGCTCACTCTCAGGTGGCAGTGCTGGTGATGGTTAATTAGGGCTGGAGAAATGTGAGGCGTCTTAACAAAGTATTGGGACTTTTAAGGGTAAGTGTGAAAAAGGGATGGTCTAAATGCATTAATCTGGAATAAACCGAAAACCAAACCATTAGGCTTGCACATGTAGATTGTGCAGCTTTTTTCAATCTGGATGGTTCTTGTGTGGAGTAGCCAAGAAACGCTCATCATGGTGAATATCTTACATGAAATACAGGAATATGGAAGTAAAACTAAGTGCATTTCATGAGAAAAAATGAATTATCATAACATTGGCTTCTTCACAAGACATTTGTAGCAGTCAAGTTCCTAATTTAAAGATGTGTGTGATTCATGTGGCTGACCAGGAGAGATGGGGAAGATGATTATATGAGGGACAGATGCCAGAAGCACTGGTTATGATTTGGATCTGGCATCCCTCACACAGATAATTATTTATTCCACATCTGTAGTGATAACCATCATAATATGTTGCATTTTCTGTAATGCTATGTACCTTCTAAATGCTTCACATCTTTTTGCTACAACAGCCCTGAGAGGTAGAAAGAGCAAGGAGGAGAGGAGGACACACATTTGTTGACTAATCACTCACACTAGTTTTCTCCTCCTGATAGCCGTTTTTGTGTGTTTTTTGTTTTTGTTTGTTTGTTTGTTTGTTTTTGGAGTCTGATTTTGCTTTTGTTGCCCAGACTGGAGTGCAATGGCACAATCTCAGCTCGCTGCAACCTCCGCCTCCCAAGTTCAAGTGATTCTCCTGCCTCAGCCTCCCAAGTAGCTAGGATTACAGGTGTGCACCACTACACCCAGCTAATTTTTTTTTTTATTTTTAGTAGAGACGGGGTTCATCATGTTGGCCAGGCTGGTCTCGAACTCCTGACCTCAGTTGATCCACCCGCCTTGGCCTCCCAAAGTGCTGGGATTACAGGTGTGAGCCACCGCGCCTGGCTCCTGATAGCCTTTTGAAGGAGGTTATCTTGTTTTTAAAGAAGAAGAATTGAAGGGGTATGGATATTTCCTTCTTGACATCATAAAATCCACTTTAGTAGTTAAACAGACACATGCTGTGGCGTCCTCACAAACATCTGGAATTCCTGGCCTTGGAGTAATTCCAAACATTGGAAACATTCAGTTAGTTTTCTTAATGTTTGGAAATGCTCTCACAGATCCAAAAAGTACGTGCTATTTGAAAACATTCTGAAATATCCCTGAGTAGTCACAGTGTGAAAGTTGGACATGCATCCCCAGCAGAGTTCTTTTCTCTCCCTTTCAATTGCGATGTCACTTAAGTCCCCCTTTTCTCTCTCTTTAACCAAAATCCCAAGTCTAACATCAGAAACTCCTGAGGGTTTAACTCAAGGACATCAATACCTTCCAAAGAAGACTTCCCAGACAAGCGGGCTTTCAGGCCCAAGCTCTCTGAAGATACATGGAAGTGGGCTGGGGAGAGAGAGAATCTACGCTATGTGCTGTTGCTCAAAGGTTACACAAGATGCTGTATTAAATAAGATGAGGCCAGGCATGGTGGCTTATGCCTGTAATCCCAGCACTTTGGGAGGCTGAGGTGGGTGTATGGCCTGAGCTTAGGAGTTCGAGACCAGCCTGGGCAACATGGTGAAACCTTGTCTCTACCAAAAATACAAAAAATTAACTGGGTGTGGTGGTGCACACCTATGGTCCCCAGCTACTCAGGAGCCTGAGGCTGGAGGATCACTTGAGGCCAGGAGGCAGAGGTTGCAGTGAACTGAGATCATGCCACTATACTCCAGCCTCGGTGACAGAGTGAGACCCCATCTAAATAGTAACAGGAAGAAGATGAAATGCAAATTCACTATGGATTTGTAAAGTGAGTACTCGAAGGCCTATTTTCCAACTTCTCTGTGAAATTGTATTTCTTTCTTGGGAAACCAGTCCATCCTCTCTCTCCTTTCTTCCTTTCCTAATATATAGTTGCAAACATACGCACAGGCTTGTCACCTCATTCATATTCAAAAAGAAATAGAGGTTGTTGGGGTAGGGATTTGGCTTAAATCACAAACCCGTGCCTTTAGCACAATGCCAACAGTTTGGAGAAAATGAAGGCAGTGATTTGATCATATTCTGTGCTGTAAGCAACACCCAAAAACTCAAGCATACAGCTATTAAAAATATTCTAAGGGGAAAAATAGCGTTTGAGGAAAACACTTGGCCTTTAGTTAGTAATTCACCTGTTCATTTCCATGCAGAAAATACTATGAACAAGAACCTGTGGAGGAAGAAAAGATGAGCAAATTTTAAAATGCAGCACATTTACATCTACATTTTTCTGTCAACTTTATAAATGTCATAGTTTCCACTGATTCCTCCCTATAAAATAAAATACACTTAGATTCCTTTACCTTTCCCATTTTCCTTCCCCACCTCTATACCCCAAGTTTTAAAATGTTATCTGTTCTTATTTTTATATCACATATTTCTTTTTTCGAGATTCTTTTTCCTAAGTGCAGCATTGAATTTTGTGACAAAAAGAGAACATAAGTGATATTGTTAATGAGAAAGACTTAATTGAAGGCCCAATAATGAAGCTAAGGCTGTGTGACTCTAGCCACTTCAAACATGAGGCCAACCTCAGGGTCTTCAGCAAATAATGCAATAGCAAGCTATGTGAAGCAAAATCTGTCAAAAGAACAAATTTAAAATTATGTGGATAGTGGGAGATATTAATATGATTTTTCAAGTCTTAGAACTTAATTTAAAAATTAAAGATCTGGAGCATGTATCTTTATGCACTAAAGATATAGGGCATATAATACTTTTTTAAATGACTGTGAACAACTTTGCAAATTGATCATTCTAACACATGAATAAAAATACCAGTAGATTAATGCCAAAAGTAGAAATTGTTTAGACACATTCTTAGATGATAAGCATAACCAGAAAATAGGTTAATACATGCTTCTCTCCCAATTTCCTTGCATTTGCTTAAAAAATCAACCACTTAGAAATCGAAGACAGTTTCTAGATTTGTGGTCAACAAAACAGATCCAAAATTCTGGATAAAATATGATTTTTCAAATTATATCGTGTGGCCTCACTCAAAGGAAAGAAGTGGGAATCTCCAAGTACAGGAAACGAAATGGGAATAAAAACCCAAGTTAAGAAACAAAGTCACAGGGGCTCCAGGCCAGGCTGCAGGCTGTGATCCCGATGCTGATGCAGATACGGACACCAGATCTCAGGTCTGTGCCAAGGCATCACACAAAAGCAGAGCCCCCTGCAGAAATCAAGCTCCAGCAGGCTACACCAAGCATTTAATTGGGCAAGGAAGCAGGCAGGGGATGCAAATCCACAGGTGTAATGATGTTACACCCCCCATGTGATACAGAAGCACCAAATCAAGAAACTAGCCCCAGAATAGGTCCATGACCTTCCTGATCTCTGTGGCCCTACAGAGGCCATGCAGCTTGACCCTGTGGAAGGCTTCCACATGGCCCACACCCACAGCATGCCTGCAGCAAACAACCCCCTAAAGGTGGGCTGATGGCACACAATGACAAACCATGTCAAGATGAATGAAACAAACAGAACAAGCACAAAGGGAGGATCAGAGAGCAAATTTGAAAGAGAATGGAAAATAAACGTGTTTAAAATGTATAAAGAGATCAAACAGATCGTAGGGGAAAGAATACTCATCAAAAGCAGATTTGCAGAAGAACTGAGTGTAAATTCTAGTTTTGAAAAAGTTGATTCACTGAAATAAAACTTCATGGATGGACTAAACAGTGTAATTAGACACAGATGAACATGAACTATATGAACGAGAAGGGAATTTGAGGAAGTTTCATCCCGTCCCCCAATCAAAGCACCAAATCCAGATTTTTTTCACCTGAGTTTTACCAAGTTTTAAGGGACAAATGACCCATATCACATATGTACTTTTCCAGAGGAAAGAAATAAAGAAAATGTTTTGTTTGGTTTTGTTTTTTGAGATAGGGTCTGGCTCTGTCGCCCAGGCTGGAGTGCAGCGGCACAATCTCTGCTCACTGTAACCTCTGCCTCGCAGGCTCAAGCAGTCCTCCCACCTTAGCTTCCTGAGTAGCTGGGACCACAGATGTGAGCCACCACACCTGGCTAATTTTTGTATTTTTTGTAGGGATGGGGTTTCACCATGTTGCCTAGGCTGGTCTTGAACTCCTGGGCTCAAGCTATCCACCCACCTCAGCCTCCCAAAATGCTAGAATTACAAGTGTGGGCCACCACACCCAGCCAAGAAAAAGCATATAAATTCATTCTATGATAATAACATAATCTTGGTTAAAAAAAAAAAAAACTGGACACAGACACTAAAAGTAGAGAATATTTGAGATCAAGCTCACTAATGACAAACATCTAAATCAAATATTGGCAAACAAAATCCAGCAATGTATTTAAAAAGGACCAAGATAGCTAAGACAATTTTGAAGACAGAGGGGGAATTTGTTTCTCATATAGCAAAAGTTACTGATGCCAGGAAGATATTAAAATTCATTATCTGTTCCTAATTTTTTTAAAAAAATATTTCTAGTGAACTACAAATAGGATAAGACTCCTTTAATATAAAAATGTATCTGCATATTTGAATTCAAAACTCAATATCATTCTAATAAAAAAATCACTATGTAGAGGAATTCACGTTAAAGTTCAGAAGAAAAAAGCGGAACAATCCATTTCACCACCATTATCTAATATTGATCTGAAAGTTCTAGCAGCACTGTCCAATAGAACTTTCTATAATGATGGAAATGTTCTAAGATGGTAGCCACAAGCCCCATGTGGCTGCTGGGCATTTGATATGTGGCTAGTGCAACTGAGGAACTGAATTAGTAATTTCATTTAATTTTTATTAACTTAAATGCAAATAGCCACATGTGGCTGGTGACTACCATATTAGACAATGCTATGAACATTATAACAACACCAGAAATCTGATGATAGATATAATACAGGCAAAGCAGCCAAACGTCATTGCTCTAAAATAATGCTTGTGTCTTCCTGGAAAACTAGAGAGTGAACCGAACTACTAGGCTACCGAGAGGGTAATTAAGTTGGATGACTTCAAAATAAATACATTGCTTATAACAATCAGTAGCTTTGCTAGTGTTCAGCAATGACAATTAGAAAACATCACAAGAAAAATATAGCAACAACAAATAAATTTTTTAATTTATTTAACTTTCATTTTAAGTTCAGCAGTACAAGTGCAGGTTTGTTACATAAGTAAACTTGTGTCATCGAGATCTGTTGTACAGATTGTTTCATCACCCAGGTATTAAGCCTAGTACCCATTTTAGTTACTTTTCCTGATCCTCTCTCCTCCCACCCTCCACCCTCTAGTAGGCCCCAGTGTGTGTTATTCCCTTCTGTGTCCATGTGTTCTCATCAGTTAGCTCCCACTTACAAGTGAGAGCATGCAGTATTTGGTTTTCTGTTCCTGCGTTAGTTTGCTAAGGATAATGGCCTCTAGCTCCAACTATGTTCCTGCAAAGGACATTATCTCATTCTTTTTCATGGCTGCATAGTATTCCATACTGTATATGTACCACATTTTCTTTATCCAGTCTATCATTGATGGGCAGACAAATAAAATGTAACAAGAACTAATTTAATCAAATTTGTAAAGACGTATATGATGAAAGTCACAAAACTTTCTGAGGGATATAAAGAAAGTGTGAAGAGTTAGAAAGCCATAGACTGATGGCATAGTTACAAGCTCTGGAGCCAGACCACCAGGGAAAAAGAGTCCTGGCTCTGTCATATCTAGCTGTGCGACTGTGACATCTTATTTAACATTTCCATGCCTCAGTTTCTCTCTCTGTAAAATGAGTATGGCGATAATAGCCATACTATGTCTTGGATTGTTATGAGGTTTAAATGTGGCAGGCGGGGCTTAGAATGGGGTCTGATGCACAGTTAAGAGTCAGTGAGTCAGTGTTGGCTGCTGGTATTACTGTATTATCATCACTGTTATTAAATGGAGCAGTAACTGGGTATTGTAAAGGTATCAATTGTCTTCATATTAATATCTACTTTTATTACAATCCAAATGAAAATTCCAATGGGACTTTTTAAGTTAACAAAATAATTCTGAAGTTTATAAGGAAGAATAAACACACAAGAATAGCCAAGAAAAATGTGGAAACTTGCCCTAGCCAATTTTAAGATGTATAAAAAGGCTGCAGTAATTGGAACAATGTAAGATCACACCACAATAGGCGAACTGAGCATTGGAACAAAGCCCATAAACAGAACCAAACACTTAGGTGAATTTAGTATAAAATAAGGCAGCCTTTCGAATCTATAGGGAAAGAGTGGATTATTCAAAAAATGACATTGAGACAACCGGCTAACCCCTTGGAAAAACAATTAACTTCATTTTTAATCTCACACCTTTCATTCAAACAAATTCCAGATGAAGGAAAAATTTTAATGGGACATGAAGTTGTAAAAATTCTAGAAGGAAACAAAAAAATTTATATAATCTTCCAGTTGGGAAGAATGTTTTAAACATGAAGGAGCATACCATGAAAGAAAAATTTGAATGTTTGAGCACATACTTTAAAATTCTCTTGTTAAACCCTACTACAATAAAAGAAATGGGAAACAAAATTGGAAAAATAGGATATATAACAAACACAGGGTCAATAAACTTAGTATAAAGACAATTCTTAAAATCAGTTTAAAAAAAAAAGGTGAATACATCAGTCAGTAAAAGATATGCAAAGGAAATTTTTAAGAAAATAATGATTAATAAGCATGTAGAAAATGTTTCATATAACCAAGAAAATGCAAATTGAAAGAATTAATTGCCATTTTTACTTTGTGAGATTGACAAAGATTAACAAAACTGCAATGCTCAGTCTTGGAAACCTGTAGGAAAACAGGTGTTTTCATTCATCATCAGTGAGAGACCATTAAATCATTAGGAAGACAATTTTTTAAATAAATCAACTGCTTTTATACATTTTTGACCCAGAATTTCAATTTCAGCTTCATCAAAAGGAGGTGACTGGGAATGTTTACAAAGACTTGGCCATAAGGATATTCATCACAATATTGCTTCTAATAGCAAAAGAAAAACTGGAAAGAACCAAGGGAATGAGGGAGAGAGGGAAAAGAAAAACATCTAAAAAGAAAAACCTAAATGTCTGACAATAGGTAATCTGTTACATAAGTCATACTTCACCCCTAAATAATTAAACAGTGTTGTAGAAGAATAATTACTAATGCAGGGAATGGGGAATGTTAATAATATAGCATTCTGTGTTGAAAATAAGTTACAGAACAATACACTGATACTATTTTTGTTTTTTAAACACACATATTTATATGCAGAGACTGGAAAGATATACATCAAAATGTCAACAGCTGTCACCTCTGAATGAGACCACTATTAATTTTTACTTTCTTCTTTCCATCTATCTGTGTTTTCTGAGTTATCTAGGATCATATGTCCCTGACATAATGAGAAAAAAATCCACAAAATTGATTTAAAACTTAATTTTTAAATTCTTGCTAATTATTGAGGTCTAGAATACATCTTAAGTTTAACATTTGGTTAGTTCCTCAGTCACCAGGCTGAACTCTGCTGGACAAGAAAATATCTTGGAAATCTTCACACAAACTGTATTTACTCTGGCTGCACTTTTTCCTCCTTTAGTATTCAGTGTACTATGCCAAGAAAAGATACACTTTCAACTGGAGATCCACTTTCAGAGAGATTCAAATGCTAAAAAGGAGACACTGGAGTATGAGCTGAGAAGTGATCCATTTTATGCACTGTAAATTAAAAATGGACGTTTCACTAATGCAATAATGAAAAACAAGCTAGACTATGCTGGTGTTGCATGGAGACGCATGAGGTATGACTATAAACAAAAGAAACTGATTTCTAACAAACTCACTAAAATTGAGTTTATAGGCCATGTGAGAAATCAGATTCATGATATTATAGGCATACTTTATTTTTTGATGCAAAATTTTATTTCTCAACTTGATCTTCCATCCTATTCACCAGGCATGGCTCTGGTTTACTTTTGCACACTCTCAAAGGATAAAGCTCTGTCCCATTTGAACGTATTTCCCCAAACTGAACATCAGTCAGGAAGGCAGTTCTAGGAGTTCCGAAGAGGGGGCTCAACTTCCTAGGGGGAAGAGAGACAACACTCCTTCAAACGTAGATGTTCCAGAGGGGGTTGTTTTCAAAAACCTGCCCAATTTTCCAGAAACTGTACTTCATCTTAGAAAACACCTGGGCTGCAGGGCTGCTGTGGGCACCCTAAGGAGATCATTAAAGTGCAGATGGGGAGGGAGGATCGAGGGCAGGAGAACATAAACTTCCCAAACAAAAGCCTATTGTTTCTTTTGTCATGGGTTAGAGTCTTGCCATATATTGGTCAAAGGTACTTGACACAATCTCGATACATCCCTAGGGATTTGATATCATGTGAAGGTGATGAAATGCTATTTGTGCAACTCAGAATGAAGAGACGTAAAGGAGCGTATAGTCTCATGTTCTTCATGGGGATGCCCATCAGAATCACCAGGGAGCTTCCTCCAAGTGATAGCAGCTACTGACTGTTGAGTACCTACTCTGCACCTGGTGCTGGGCCAAGCACCCTCCTGTATTATCTCATTTCATCATCACCGTAGCCCAATGAGGGAGGAGTTATTTGAATCCCCATCTTGCTGACGAACTCAGAGAGATTGAGTGCCCAATTTCATGCAGATGGCAGGGGTGGAAAGGACTTGAACCTGGGCAGTCAGACTCCAAAGGCTTTAGACTGCTTCTCTGCATTGCTTCCAAGACACAGATCCCCAAAGATCCCTGGGTTCACTGACTCCAAATGCCCAGGTGACAGATGTGTGCCTGATTCAGAGATGCTGATTTCAACAGATCCCCCTCATTTTGCAGACAGATAATCGCAGCTCAGAGAGATTTAACTGCTTGCCCAAGGTCATAGGGCACATTAGTAGAGAAGTCAAGACTTGAACCTAGATCAAGAGAAAAAGCCCCAGACCAGGGTAGGAAGAACCCCAGGCATTAGAGGTCAGTGTCTGCAGCTGGCTGTGTGACCACAGGTAAGGCACCTCTCCTCATTCCCCGAGTGGCCCTTTTTCTCGAACTTCAGGAGCATTTTGTGTATCTGGTGGTGTTTCCCCTTTGGCCCTCTTTCAGAGAGAGCTCTGGTTTTTGCCCACTGATTTTTGAAGTGGCTCCTGCAGAGACTGTGTTAGTGGATGTTCCCATCTTTCAGTACTAGAAAAATACAGATACATTGAAATGTACTGCCAAAATCTAGAATGACTGGGGGACAAAAGGGAAGTTGTCACTAGAGGTAACTAGGTGGCAGGGTTTTCAGTTGGGAGTAAAAGAGCTTATTCTGGGGGCGAGTTGACACAGTTCAAAGTTAGCTGCACCAGTCCCTGGTGGACAGTCAGCCTGAATGTTTCCCCTGTTCTACCAAGTTTGAAATTGACCCCAGGTGAAAATCATGAGTTCCACGAGGACTCCAGGCATGCGCTGCATTTGTTGTATGCATGGCTGGGAGAGATTTGCTTGTGAACTTCTCTGAAACCCACCTTCCCCCTAGTCCTGCTGTCCTGTGGGGGAAAGTTGGCATCCCCCTCCATTTCTGCACCCCATGGCTCAGCTTTCATGTAAGGTGACCAGCAGGTGGATGCTGCCTCTCCCCATTGCAATACTGCTCCTTTGCCATTTCAGCAGGATGATGGAAGAGAAAGTGATTAACTCAGAGACAGGCCATACTCCTGGAACCCCAGGCAGGCTAGTAGTCCGTGTCCCTTCAAACTGATATTTTTAAAATATTTGTTCAACATCCATTGACGGAAGTTGGGTATTGCCGAGGGAAAGGAAGAAAGTGCTCCTGGTGGCTCTGTCCCCCATGCAGTTCAATTCTGGCAGCCAGCATGCATCCCACAGCACCTTAGTGGCCCAGGTGTGTGCCCAAGGTCTCCTTCCCACCTCTCCTCTGACTTTCTCTGTAAATTTGTGTCCTTTAAGAGCTGTCAGCATTTGCCAGAACCTGTGGCCATGAGTGTGTGGAAGGCTTTAGCCATTTGGGTAGACTTGCCACTCAGTTCCAATTCCAAAGGTAAAATTATTCCAAATTTGTATACAGCCACAAGGGTTCGTGTGTCAGAGACACATACCTTGTGCCTGAATCCTGAATTATCCTCTACCGAGTGAAAACAAAGCTTTTCTAACATTTGTATTCTTAGCAAATTGTAGCTGTTTTAAGTGCTGCAGTTATTCTGACCTCAGGATTATAAAATCTTAAAAAGCTGATGCTTCGCTTAGAAGATAATTTGTAAGTTCTATAAATGTCAACAGTCAAGATTTGTTTTGGGTGTGGATTTATTGAGAGGAGAAAATTCTTTGCAAGAACCCTGAACCCCATTAGCTTCATTTCATTTCCTCACACTACCTAAAACTACCCTGTTAACTTCAGATACAGACAAATGCCAAATGCCACAGAATGATGTGTAATCTCAATTATGTTAAAAGTACTATGCATGGAAAAATTCTGAAACAGTATTCCCCAAGACATTAATTTTACCAATGGAAATTGGAATTATCAAGGATTTTAATTTCTTTTTTATATACTTCTCTGTATTTCCCAGGCTTTTATACTAATATGTATTACTTTGTAATTAATACAAATAACAACACATATGGGTAGATAATAATTTACATCCTGAGAAGGCAGACCAGCTGTGCTGACAAACAGTTCTCAATGCTGGTGTGTTCCCAGAGCTGTGAGGTCACAACCTTGTGCAGAACTTGGGGTGTGTAGCCCAAAAGACGATCCAGAGATCTGCAGGGCTGCTAGATCCCGGGCCTGCACTCGTCTGGGAATGGACTCATGGTGCCTCACCTTTTACTTCCTCTCCTTCTGGGGCCATGATGTAATCTTGATCCTCATGAACACAGTAACAATAATAACCCACTTCATTTCCTTCCAAGACTGCTCGCAGCTCTGAGTCCTGTACTGGTATTTGTATGTAAGGTATTCTGACTCTACAGCCCTCCCATCCATGTCATGTCAGAGCCTTGGCAGCAATATAAGGCCCGTTGCTGGAATGTCCCATTTACATTATAAAGCTCCACCAGGCAGAGTGGCTCAGATGCAATTCCATCTACCCCTAAGAAAACCTGGACCCGTTCAAGCCTGCATGGAGGGGTTTATCAAGAGACATTCTCTTACTCCAACCAGGACTTGTCTTCCAATGCCTCTCTAGCTGTTACCTCCTCTCTCTTCTACCCATCACCGTATAACACCTCTAAACTTTTCTGGGCATTACACCAGTACCCTGCAGGCTGTGAACTACACAGTTATATCTGTAGGCCCCTCTACAGTGGGCTAAAGAAGCATATAAAGCCATGGTAGACATTACGCCAGGTTTTCCAACCTCAACACTACTGACATTTTGGGCTGGATAATTTATAGTTGGGGAGTAGGGAGGGGCCCGTCCTGTGCATTGGAGGATGTTCAGCACCATCCCTGGTCTCTACCCACTAGAGGCCAATAGCATTCCTCCCCCAGTTGCAGTAACCAAAACTGCTCAGGCACTGCAAGTTGCCCCTTGAGGGGCAAAATCAACCCCTATTTGAGAACACTGTACTATATTCGTGTCCAAAGATCCTATTTAGATAAATAACTTGCTTCTTGTCACACCAATATTGTAAAGCCCTGACACAACCTAATAGACAGGTTGCAAGACTCACTCAGTTTGCACACATATTCACACCTTGTGTTTTGCAGGTACCTCAGTCAATGACCCCAACAGTGCCCCACCTTAGCAATGACAGTTATATGTTGAGTGTTTATTAAGTGCTAAGCATTAAATGATATCATCTCATTAAAATTTACAACAGCCTATGAAGTATTACTCCTATCTTGTAGATGACAATTTTGAGTTACGAACAGAGTGAAAAACCTTGCCCATGGTGACATAGCCAGTTAGTGGCAGGGCTTGTTGGGTCTCCAGAGTTCAGGCTCTTAATGTTCTCCATTCTACTCCAGCCTTCCCCAGAGAACAGAATGGAAAATCAAAAGACATGTCCTGGGTACCTATAGCATATAGGAACTGGTAAAATAGCTACAGACCCAGGAAACTTACCTGGAACCTGTTGGCCAAGCCCATCCCCTGATCTCATGGCAACTAGCCAGGGAGGGCTTCTAAGGAAACCCTGTAACAATCCCAGGTCAGGGAAAAGGTGAGGTGTGAGCGAGGGTATGGGCCATGTCTAAGGAAAAGGATGGTGGCCAGCTTGGTTCTGCCACTTTACAGGCATCCCTCTGGCTTTAGCCCAAGATAAGAGGACATTACAGTGGCTATACTCGCTCTGAGGATGTCTCCCAACTTGGCCCAACCAACCTACATTTCACTGCCATCCCTTCCCATTCGGTTTTGAATCTTCTCATTTCTCCTTGACTTCACAACCACTGTTCAGCCTTTCCTAGTAAAAGCCATTCTCTCCAGTTTCAAAATCTCTTCGTCTAGAGTTTAATGTCTTCTATCAAAAGCTTGTTATCTCACTCATTTCTGAAAACCTTCTAGCCCCAGGCCTGATACATGGTACACTTCTTTCTGCTCTCAGCAATGGGTCCCATTTTGCTTTGTAATAAGACCCCCCCACACACACACATTTGTGAATTATCGATGAGGCAGCCCCAGTTGAGCAATCAGTCACCTCCATTCTGTCTGGAGCTCCAGAAAGCTCAGCCCAGATTCTTTGAATTTCACCAACTTGGAGTCCTGCTGAATATAATTGTATTCAGATTTTTGCACAATATTTTACAAGTCTAACTTTTTTCAAGCTGGTTACTTTTGGAGGCAGTGAGGAGGTAGAAATATTCAGCCTAACTCTAGCCTGTCTGTTGTCCCATCATTTGGAGACACATTCCCAAACTAGCTGATAAATTGGTGCTGAACAGTTATATTTGGCTCTGGAATGCCCTGAAAATGCTCCCTAGACCCAGGGGACATTAGGAGAAACAGGAAGGAAAGCTCATTTCAGTCCCTAACCTTCACTGTTTTTCCCACTACCTAATGCAAATGTCACTATGGGAATGTAAGCTGTACTTCGGGGCTTACATCAGCTTTGGAGGATTTCAACACACCCTCCCACTGCCTCCATAAGAATAGGGATTATTTTTCTCTTCCTATTTGCCAGAAATAAATATTTATAACAAGAAAAGATTGCCAAGACTTGAAAAGTATTTGAATTATTTAATCCGCCCTTATAAAAGGATTTGCTCTGATTGGTGTTTGAACTGGCTAATGAATTTCAACCCTGGTTTTATCCCAAATCCATTAGACAGCCACCAAACTGCAGGGAAGAATTCTGGAAACTTTCTTCTTTGCCAGTCTGAAAAGGATTACATTGTTCCAAGGTCTACACCTGTAAATATACACTTATGAGTGTATGGTTCCAGAGCTTGGCTTCATGCTAGTTGGCATGATCAAGGCCTCTGAAAAGACACCTGAACCTTTTCATCAAGCTCTTCATCCCTAGCCCCCTCTCCTGGAAGGCAAGCTCCTGTTGGTATCCAGCCTTGCCCATTGAAGATCTGGCCATGTGCCTCCAGAGTTGTCAATATGAAGAGCCTCAGCTCCTGGTGTGCTTCCAGCTACATTATAAGACTAGCTGGGCTTACCTTGGGCAAGCTGTTTCAGCAAAACTTGGGTTTGAATTCTGGCTCTGACACAAGTGGTACAGCACCAACTCAATTAACTAACCCTTCTGACTTTCAGGTTCTCAAAATGTAAATAATATCTCTCTCAGAGGGTTGTGGAAGCATCAAATGAGATCATGAGTATATGATGTTAGAAAAAATCAACATGCATGCATGTGTATATACATATGTGTATGTGTATATGTGTGTGTATCTATATACACAAACAGATTCACTAAAGCTTTTCATTTCCCTATTAATTCCTGATATCTACAAAGTTGTTAATTTGGTAGAATGATATAATTAAGCAATCAGGCATTTTGAACATTTTAATGTTTAATCCCTCTGATTTTAAACCATACATCCATGTAGTCTGTTTTAAAGGTGTGGAGACCCATGTAATAAAGAAGAATAACATTTACTGAATGCTTAAGCACTAAGTATCATGCTTTGTACTTGAATACAATATTATGTACTCCCCACACAATGTCATCACCACTGTTTATAGAAGGAGAATGTATGTCCCTAGTCACACACTAGTAAGAGAAGGGCCCAGAGTTGACTCTGTGTGATCTGAAATATCCTCTGCCCCTCTCTGTCCCCTCGGTACACAGCTTGAGGGATGCCTAGTTCCCAAGCCTGGGGTGTTTGGCACTCTGAGATAATGACACTCACTGGCCTCCAAATCCTGATAAATCCCCAAATCCTGATCAAACTTGTCAAACTCCTATAGACAGATGCCTTGCATAAACCTATGTCATAGGTTCACACAGAATTCTAAAATATCTTTGGTAATGGACAAAGGAAGTTTATATTTCAAGATTATCTAAAAATTACATTTGGCTAGGCCCAGTGGCTCACACCTGTAATCCCAGCATTTTGGGAGGCTGAAGTGGGCAGATAGATTGAGCCCAGGAGTTCCAGAGCAGCCTGGGCAACCTAGGAGACCTTGTCTCTACAAAATAAAAAAAAAATTAATTAGCCAGGTGTGGCACTGCACTCCTGTGATGCAGTGACTAGGGTGGGGTGGGGTGCGGGGACAAGGTGGGAGGATCACTTGAGCACAGAAGGTTCAGGCTGCAGTGAGCCATGATCGCACCATTGCACTGCAGCCTGGGCAACAGAGTGAGACTCTGTCTCAAAAGAAAATAACAAAAATTTAAACATAAAAATAAAATTTTCATTGAATGTCTGATTTCAAACTCCTACCCCTCCCTAATTTTCTCCCCAGTTGCAAACAAAAGCCAAGTGGGCCAGTCCGAGCTCCTGGCCTCCATTTCCCCTGCCCACCCGGTGCTAGTGAGCAGCAAAATTGGCCACCTAGAGGGTGGACCAGCAGGGGCCTTGGCTGTCCTAGGAGTGGATCATGGCCCCACATACATCACGACACCACTGGCTTTGGCACATGCTGCAGCGAGGCTGGCACGGCCTTGGGGCCAAACGTGGCACGGCCGAGGTGCGGCAAGGAAGGCTTTGTGCCCTGCCTCCCAAATGGAGTTCCAGGAAGGAGTCAGATGACCTGAGTTATAGAAACCAAATGGTCCTCCTTTGTTTAGAGAGAGAGAAAAAAAAAAGTCACTCATTTTTGTGGTAAAACGAAAACAGGCTCCAAACCAAACAATCCTCTCGGAGGAGAAAATGCCAGCTCCACAGAGCAGGCCCACAGCCCGGGAGGCTAATACACTCGGGCGGAGGAAGGTCTTCCACAGCCTCAGCAAAGCCTTCGCAGGCCTCCCAGTGAGGTTTTCCTCTGTTTTGCTCCAGAAATATTTGGTCTCCCAAGCAGAAAAGGAAAAGGAAAGGAGGGGGAAAGTGAGAAATGTCTGCCTGGTCTGGGCCACACTAACCCTCTCACTCCTTTCCAGTTGGGATGGAGGGAGGAGAGAGGAGTTGTCCAGAGGCAGCCAGAAGGGAGGCCAGGCGCTAACCCAGGAGCAGGGCATGCCAGCCTGGAGTCTCCCTGGCTGTGGCACTGCAGTGCGCTGCCTCGGATGCTCTCCTCGGCGTGACCCAACTCTTCCCACAGAAGGCAGCCAGAGTCACAAGGCCTCCTGTGGCGGCCCCGTGGCTCTGTGGGCTGGCTCTGTGGGCAGGGATCTGTATTCCCAGGTACTGCTGGTGCATGTGCAACAGGATAAGCCATGGCCACGAGGAAATAAATATAGGTTTGAGTCAACCACGCCTGTCCCAAGTTCAGTTTATTCTCTAATAGAAGCCTTCCCTGGAATGGAGTCTCTTAGTGAGGAAAGTGTAAATGCAGAGTTCATTTCAAGTCTTGGCTTTGCCTCCGGCTTTCGGTGCAACCTTAGATCACTTGTCATCTCTCTCAGCCTCCATTTTGCATCTGAAATATGAGCCTAATGATCCCTGTCCTGCCTTAACTCACGAGGTTGTCATTACAAGCAAACAAAGCGCAGCTTCTATCAAGGCTGGTACTTATAGCCTATTAGATAATCACGCAGACTCTGCAGCCAGACTGCCTGGGTGCAGATCCAAGCTCCCATGGGTAACCTTGGACAAGTTACCTAATCTCTCTATGCCTGTTCCTCACCTTTAAAATGAAAGGAATAATACACCGTCCTGATAGCTCTGCTAGAAGTTTAAATTTGACTGAGTGACATACAGGAAGTGCTGAGAGACCGCCTGCATGCAACATGACCTGCTTGGCAAGTCTGGCTGTCATTGTAGATGCTCCTTGACTTAAGATGGGGTTACGTCCTGATAAATCCATCATAAGTTGAAAATACCATAACTCAAAAATGCGTTTAAAACACCTAACCTCCCAAACATCATTGCTTAGCCTCGCCTACCTTAAACATGTTCGAAACACTGACATTACCCTATGGTTGGGCAAAATCATCTAACACAAAGCCTGTTTTATAAGAAAGTGTTGAATAGCTCATGCAATTTATTTAATATTGTACTAAAAGTAAAAAACGGAATGGTTGTGTGGGTACTCACCATTAATATACACAACTGAAAGTACCTTCATAAAGTCACAATATTGTTTAAGTGGAACCATTGTTAAGTTGGGGACTGCCTGTATTATCATCACAGATGGAAGGACATCTTGAAAATAATAATACTTGGGCCGGGCACGGTGGCTCACACCTGTAATCCAGGCACTTTGGGTGGCCGAGGCAGGCGGATCACAAGGTCAGGAGCTCGAGACCAGCCCGGCCAATATGGTGAAACCTGTCTCTACTAAAAAAGTACAGAAATTAACCGGGCGTGGTGGCAGGCACTTGTAATCCCAGCTACTTGGGAGGCTGAGGCAGGACAATAGCTTGAACCCGGGAGGCGGAGGTTGTAGTGAGCTGATATTGTGCCACTGCACTCCAGCCTGGGTGACAGAGTGAGACTCTGTCTCAGAAAAAAATATATAATAAAATAATAATAGTAATAATGCTCAATTCAGGTACTGCATGATCCTACACTGTCATCGTATGCTTTATAATTTTACTCAACACAGCGTCACCATTCCTGCAACAATCCATCATCTGCCAACAGCTGATTCTAAATATGGGGGTAACCTCCAGTAGTTCCCTGTTGCGCTTAGGAAGAATTTCAAAAGCTTCATCATGGCCTAGGTGGCCGTGGTCATCTGGCCCTGCTGCATTTTCTAGACTCATTTTGAGCCATTGTCTGTCTCATTTAGATTCAACAGCCCTCACTGGCCCTCTTTTAGCTCTCAAAAGATCTGGGGTCCTTCTTGCCCCAGGATCTTTGCAGTGCCTCCCCCTCCCCACTCTACCCCCTCACCCGACCTCAGGTTTCAGCTTAAATAGCCTTTCCTGGGGCGGAGCGTGGGGTGGGGTAGGGAAGCATTTCCTGACCTCCCAGATGAGGGCCAGCCCCCTCCTTCTCCTTTTGTGTGCTCATCACAATTATAATTACACAACAATTTGTGTAATTACTAGCATGTTGGCTCCTTGGACAGGGTACTTTATCTGTTTTGTTCATTGCAAGCCTTAGCACATTGCTTGGCACATGGTACACACTCAAAGAATTTATTTCTTAGTAATGTTAAATAACTGTCTCTCCTGCCTCCTATAAAATCCATGAAAGCAGAGACTGTGTTTCTCCTCTCAAAGCCTACATCAGCCTACATCTCTAGTATAGAGCAGGTCTTCAATAAGTATTTGTTGCATGAACGAATAACCAAATGACCTGGAATAACCCCCCTAACTTTTCACCACTTGAAGATTTTCCTGTACATCTTCTTCCTCCTCTTGCCAATGGGGATGTTGTGCTTAGCACTCAGATGTGTCCTCTAACTCCCATCCCAGGCAGCTTCCTAACCTTCACTCAGGTAAGAGTTTAATGTCAGCTGTATTCTGCAGTCATGACTTGGAGATATCATAAGAGAATCAGTGTCACCACAAAAGCAGAATATTATCCTTTAATAATATACGTATTCCTTTGTGTCTTCTAGTTACAGGAACTTGTAGTCACAGCCTGATTAATGACACAGATCTTATTCATCTTCATTTCTTCTATATGCCCTACCACAACCTTTTTGTACAGCACACGTACCCGATAAAAGCTGAGGCTTGAAGGAATGACTATTATATACTTAGTGTAATAACTTCTCAACCCTGCCTCTGGCCCCAGAAACTGGGATACAATGAAGTTCTTAGGGAGGTTGAATTAAAGCCACTTTAAGCTTTTTCCTGGTCATCCATTAGAATAAGTACAAGAACGTCCCTACCCCAAGAGTCCCCCACTCTGATCCACCTTCCACAGCTACATCTGCTACAACCTCCAAAACCATCACTTCAGTTTTACTCAAAAACCCACCAAAGTTCTTTCTATAACTTACAGAACTTTGTCCAAATCCCTCAGGCTAACTCAAAGAACTTGACCAAACTTTCTATACTGATCTTTTCAAATCCTTCTTATATCCTACCTTGGAACATGCCTTTAGTATGCCCTGTCTTTGCTCAATGTCTCTTCCCCATCTCTGCACAAAAGCATACCTCATGTTTTGTGCTTTCCTATGACCTGACTATGACAGCCGTGTAAAGGAAGCTCCCTGTCTTATGAAGCCCAATGATACTTTGGTGAAGTCATTTGTCAGCAAACTTTTTCCACAAATATGGCTTCTCTCTCAAACTAGACTTAGATATGGAACTCATTAGGACCAGTCTAATATTTTCTTGTTTCCCCTCAGTGACTCCTGCTCTATCTAGGAGTTCACCCACTATTTTCTCACCAGTTGACTCGACTGCACGTACCACAGGAAGCTATGATTCAGGCAGGAGCACTTGAGTTCACTGCTAATGGGTTTTGCAGCTCAAGAGTTTTTAAGCTCAAAATGATTTTTGTTTTTCTGGTATCTCCCTGGACTTGGTTGATGTTCTCTAGAAGTCACTGAATTTGAAATTGTAAACTCACCTCCCTCTTCTTAATACAGTGATTTCCTTTTTGCAGATGAGAAGCCCTTTTCTGTGGAAGATACTTATTTACTGTGTCCAGCGCCTATCTTAAAAGAAGTTGGCATGTAAGTTTTCACCAGCAACAGAACCTTCCAGCCAGGGAAGAGAGAGAGGAGGTGTGGGGGGACAGGGGAAAAGAAAGCATCTAGAGGAAGTGCAGCCTGTCTCTAGGTTCCTCCAGCTTATGATGGAGCCAGTGTTTACAGTGACCCAGACACCAGCATAAGTGTTTTACAAAGTACATCATTTCATTCCCCCAGGTTCCCCATTAACCAGGTATTCCCACTATCCCAATTTTACAGATGTAGAGACTGTGGCTGCCAGACTTTAAATAGCTTGCCTAAGGTCATAAGCAGTGAGTGGAAGAGTCCGGGCTCAATCCAAGGTCTGTCTGGCTTAATCACACCTACACTTCTAGAAAGTTCTCACACATTTGACCTTGCTCTGTCATCACCATTGCCCTGCTAGATGATTGTTATCTCCTCCTTAGAGAAAGGGAGGCTCAGAAAGGCCAAGTTGGGCCATGGCTGGTTCATGGCAAGCCAAGACCTCAGATTCACACCTTCCGATTTCCCACACAGTGCTCCTTCCTCTACTCTGCACGGCATCAGATGTTCACCCAGACCAGAAAAAGTTCCCTGAACTAATTTATGGGGGAAAACCTCATGGTAATGCAATTATGATAAGCACTAATGAGATGAGATCAAAACCATCAACAGAAGAAAGAGAATGGGCACCCTGAGCAAGAAAAGAAATACGTGGAAAACGAGGCAATGCTGGTGCAGAGAACAACAACAACAAAAATAACCTCTCCAAGACTGTGTCTATAACAGGCTAGACAAAGAATGGAGGCTTTAAGGGAAAAATGTTGAACTTGTTCATCTGAATTTTGCCTTTAATCATGTGTTCATATTGTAAAACCTCCAACTCTGGTTGCCCAGCATCAATCTGTGATGCCCCTGATTTCACAAATTAGCTCAGTGTCCATGCTGCAAAATGCAACAAAACGTAAGGTCAGTTTTCGGTGAGTGTCTTAGAGTGGGAAGAGATAGAAGGCAAATTCATCTTCTGCTTTACCTCTGTGAGTCTGTTGGATGGTAACAAAGCCACCCCCATCAAATCACTGAGAGTCCAGATAACAGCAGTAGAATATCGCATTTATAGTTAGCCCAGTTTATCCCCCATTGACTTGGACTATTTTTAAAGAATACTTTGTCCAACTACAATGTGACAAGCAAGTTAAATGAAAGTAAGCTTTGCCCATTCAATGCCACTCACTGAAATGCCGGAACATCTGAATGCACTGCCTTAATACACCGGCCACGCATATCCTGACATTTCTCTAAACTTTAGAGGAGGATGGGCTATACAGACTACCCTCCACATTTTACAAAAGAGGAAACTGAGACCCCTCCTCCCCTGGAGAAGAGACTCCAGTCTCAAGTGTAGTTAAGAGCTGAGCCCAAAGGAGACCTGTGTGTCTGGCTCTCAGCCTATTGCTCATTGCACACCATGCTGAGAATCTGCTTCCCTTGTTGTCATTGCAGGAAAGCTGCACTCCAGGTCAGCATGAACGATGGCCTCTCTTTTATCTCCAGTTCTGTCATCATCACCACCACACACTGTGTAAGTCATAACCTTTCCCTTTCCTAGAGATCTCATTATCGTTGTCACCATCAACGTTTCTTAAGCAGCAGTCTTCTCCAAAGGTACCCTGGAAAGTTTTTTGGTTCTTCGTTCTGCTTGCTGAGCTTTGATCCCAGCACTGCTCGACCAGCCACAGGCTGGATTGGGGTGTGCTGTACCCCAGAGTGTGTCAGGCATGTCTGTGTTAAGTTCTCCAGCTTCCCCATTTCTGTTGAAGGGGAGATCTAAAGTCACTGGCCTAAGCAGATGGTAAGATGGGCTATGTCTGTGCAGTAGTGAGGGTGGAGGCCCAGATAGAGTGGGTTTAGGAGAGAATGGATGGAAGGGAATTGGACAGCATATACAAAAGAACGTCTTAGGCAGTTCATCTCTAAAGGGATGCAGGAAAATGGGTATGAGCTGAAGGAAAATGTGGAGTTTGGGGAGGTCATTTTATTTAGGATGGGAGAATTTGCAACTTGTTTATTGTTGTGGAAATAACCAAGGAGAAAATGGAAAACTGATGAAGCAGGAGAGAGAGTGGGGAAGGAGCCCTTACAATAGGGATTGTGAGGCAAGAGTAGGGACTGCATTCTCTCTCCCAGCTCCTCAGATAGCCCTTCTCTGGAGCCTTTGCATCAGGTAGTTTTCATTCCTGGCTATATGTAAAATCACCTGGAGAGCTTTTTAATAAGATTGGTGCCCTGACCTCATGCCAGACTGACTGAACCTAAGCCTCTGGCATGAGCCCCAGCTTTGGTGGTTCCACCGCCCCCTCAGGAAGTTGTCATGTGCAGCTGTGACTGAGAACCCATCAGTCTCTGGATTTGGTCCTGCCCACTGTCAGTGTCTCAGAGCTCAAGCTGTCAGGGGGCAGTCGGGGCTTAGTTAGCTCATGTCAAAACCTCAGCCTTGGCCAGGTACAGTGGCACATGCCTGTAATCCCAGCACTTTGGGAGTCCGAGGTGCGTGGATCACTTGAACCCAGGAGTTCAAGACCAGCCTGGGCAACATGGTGAAACCCCATCTCTACAAAAAATACAAAAATTAACTGGACATGATGGCACATGCCTGTAGTCCTAGCTACTCAGGAGGCTGAGGTGGGAGGATGGCTTGAGCCCGAGAGGCGGAGGTTGCAGTGAGCTGAGATTGCACCACTGCACTCCAGCCTGGGTGACAGTGAGACCCTGTCTCAAAAAAATAAAAATAAAAAAAGACATCAGCCCCTAACATGAGCATTTCCAAAATAACCTTTGTCAGCGTATTCAGTTTCTTTAACTGAATACATTTCTTCATTAGCTCATTCTAGAAACTAATGTTTGGCCTGATGGTCAGCTTAGGTAGTTATTATACTACAGTCACTTCCTCACTGGCCTTTGGAAGCTGTGTTGATAGAACCCCTCAGTAATTAGAGTTGTGTCCTTAATACCATCACAGTTGGACAAGAAAGAACAGGCATGCACTGAATGTAGATAATATAGAAATGGGTTATCATAAAAGAACAGGAAGCCAGTCCTCAGGATAGACAACAGTCTCCCTCCTAATGCCCCCAGTGCCAATTTTCATCTTGTGTGAGGAGCAAACCAATTTTCTTGAAAGCAAGGTAGCCCATTGTAAATGGTACAGATGATGGGAAAGTTTACTTGACCAAAGAAAGAAACTAGGAATGTGTCAGAGAAGTGTTACCACTGAGAAATGTCCATGTCTCAGACATCTGGTCAACCCTCAGTCTGTAGGCCTGAGTAGGACACCACCAAATTTTAAAAACTGTATGCAGAAGCATTGAAATTTCTTCAAGTGTATCCTGTCTGATTCTGTTGAAAATTGACCCTTCTGGGACCTGCCAACCTGCAGGAAATGATTAAAATACTCTAAATCGAATAACTCCATTCCAGATTCCTCCCAGCTTTTGAGTGATCCAACAGTTGGATCTGTATTTCTCATTATGTCTGACCATACCACTGAGAAATAGCCACTGCCTTTGAGACCACAGAGCAGGGGAAGTGGGAAGAGGAGGCATCTCAGGACTAAACTTGTGGTATGGCAAATACAGGGCTACAACTTTAAATCATGGGCCTCTAATTAAGAAGAAAAGGTGTCCTTGCCAATGCATTGCAAAAATAAAAGAATTTCCCATTGAGTCCCACTGCACCGTCCCAACCCACACCACCTCCAGTTACATCTTACATCTCCCTCATCTGAGCACATGCCACTAAATCTGCTCTTCACTTGACCCTTGATCAAGACCACCTCATAATATATTCTGCATTATTCCATTTTCATGTGAGAATGCTGTATTAGTTTACAACAAAATTATAACCACTCTAAGATTTGTGATCCAAGTTCTTTCAGTCATGTATTCAACACATATTTATTGATATGTGTTCTTTCAGTCATGTATTCAACACATATTTATTGATATTTATTGACATATTTATGTGCTAGGTACAACTCTGGGTACCTGGGATATATCAGAGAACACAACAGATAAAAATACCTGTGTGATGGGGGAAGGGCAGACAATGAGTAATAAGCATAGTAAATAAACTACATGCTATGGTAAAAGGTAATAGATGCTATAGGATAATTAGAGGAGAGTGAGAGGATTTCCTACTACCTAGGCGAGTAGGTTCCAGTTGTAAATACAGTAATGGATACATTGAAAAGCTGGTATTTGGGTAGCGACCTGGATAGTGAGGAAGTTAACCATGAGGCTATGGGAGCATGGAGAAGGGTGGGATATCCCAAACCAAGAGCCCTCATGCTAAGACCCTATGGCCAGTGATCCTTGGTGTTCACAGAAGAGCAGGTAGGGAGTTGCCATCCCCAGGCACCTCCGTGCCTGCTGCTGTCCTCATTCCCTCTCAGGATAGCAGCAGGCAGTGAGGTGCCTGGGGATGGGATGTGCAGGGTTGTGGAAGGACTTTGGCTTTTGAGCAGAGGGGCAATGTGGTCTGACTTCTTTTTGGAAGATTACTCGGCTGTGGGTAGACAAAGAGACAAAGATAGAAGCAGTGTGATTTGTTAGGAGGGTTATGGCAACACTTCAGGCAGAAGGTGATGATAGGTTGAATCAGGAGAAGGCAAAGAGGTGGAGAGAAGTGGTCAGAGTTGGATATATTTTGAAAGCAGAGCTAATGAATTTTCCAAAGCATTGAATGTAGGGTTTAGAGAGAGAGAGACGAATCAAGAATGTCCCAAGGGTTTTGGCCTAAGAAACTGAAAGGATGGAGTTGCCATTAGCTGCCAGACAGGAGGAAGACAGAGGGAGAAGATGATTTAGGGAGGAGGGGGAAAAATCAGGGAATCCGTTTTGCTGTGTACCGGTTACATGATCTTGATAAGTTGGTTAGCCCCTAGCCAGGTGCCATGGCTCATGCCTGCAATCCAACACTTTGGAAGATAGAGGCGGGCAGATCACTTGAGAGCCAGTTCAAGACCAGCCTGGCCAACATGACAAAACTGCCTCTACTAAAAATACAAAAATTAGCCGAGCGTGGTGGTACATGCCAGTAGTCCCAGCTACTCTGGAGGCTGAGGCAGGAGAATCAGCCTGAACCTGAGAGGTGGAGGTTGCAGTGAGCTGAGATCACACCACTGCACTCCAACCTGAGTGAGAGAGTGAGACTCCATCTCCGGAAAAAAAAAAAAAAATTGTTTAGCCCTTTTGTGCTTCAGTTTCCCAATCAATAAAACTAAGATAATAAAAATTTACATCTATCAGTATTGTGAACACTAAATGAAATAATATTTGTAAAGTATATGGCAGAAGACCTAGCAGATAGTCAGTGCTCAGTCATTGTTAGCTGTTTTATAGTGGAAGCTTAATGAAAAAATGTTTAACTAATTTGAGATTCTTCCTAGAGAACTGGCTCTTTAATTCAGTCTCGTTATAACCAAGGGGCTCCTCTGAGACAACATGTATCCAGGGGTACATGTTTATCACTCGACCAAAGCCCAGGTGATTGAAAGGGGGAAGAAGAGATGGCCGAATTCATCCAGAAAAGGGGCCTTATATTCAAACATAAAACTCCAGTCCCCAGCCAGGTCCTACACAGCAGCTCAAATTAAAGGCTGAAACTATCACTGGGCAAAATAGAGATGCAGGTGGAATGTGTGGATATCCAGAATATGAAGTAAGGTCTTGGACTTGCGTTTGTTTCTTGGGAAGCTGGTTTGGAGGACAAGGTTTTTCAATCAAAAGTGATCCCCTGGGTCTGAGTAAAGGGATATTGTCAATGCCAGTCACAGCCTGCCCAGTTCATCACCTGGAATCAAAAATACTTTTAAAAATATGTAGTTGAGACTTTTCTTTTCTCACTTATTTGGTGCCCATTTGGATACCTGTGTCACAAGTTTTCATGGTCTGCAATGAATAACTGTTGCCTGAGCCAGAAGCAGAAATTCCATGGAGTTTCACAGGAAAGAGATTTTTCCATCCAACAGCTAAAAGATTCCTATACAAATGGTAAACTTTGGTGAGCTCCATGACTGTAGAAAATGGTCAAACATCCAGAGTCCTCGCCCACCAGATATTTAAATACAGCCATCTCTGTAGTCTTAACTGCCTCACTTTTCTTCACCAAACTCCGGCCAGAGGTTGAGAAAATTACTAATATAGTACTGCTTTAAGGGAAGTATTGAAAAGAGATTTGTCCTTTTGAACAAAGCAAATTTTAGAAACATGAAGAACTTTTCATGAAGATTGTTTTCTTTTAGATATTTAAAAATTCTATTATTTCCCACTCAAAGTATCCAAAAATCAGGAAATCAATCAAGTATGTCTTGAACTCCTACTTTGTCTCCTAGTCACTGTCCTTAAGGAGCTTAAAATCCAGTTGGAGAAAGAGTCCAACAAGCATATAACAGAGTGTATAATAGGCCGGGCGTGGTGTCTTATACCTGTAATCCTAGCACTTTCGGAGGCCGAGGCGGGCAGTTCACAAGGTCAAGAGATCGAGACCATCCTGACCATCATGGTGAAACTCTGTCTCTACTAAAAATACAAAAATTAGCTGGTGTAGTGGCACGCACCTGTAATCCCAGCTACTTGGGAAGCTGAGGCAGGAGAATTGCTTGAACCCGGGAGGCGGAGGTTACAGTGAGCCAAGACTGCATCACCGCACTCCAGCCTGGTGACAGAGCAAGACTACTTCTCAAAAAAAAAAAAAAAAAGAGTGTATAAATGTATAATAAAGAATAAGATCGTCTGAGTCAGGTATAAATGCCATAGGATTTCAGAGTGGGGAAGGATAAGTGAAGGCAAGAAGAGTCAGGAGAGCATCATGGAGAGAGAACACCTGAGTGATTTGAAACATAGTAATTATAGGTGAAGAAGTGGGACGAGGCCATGCCCTAAAGAGACACCAACCTGAACCAAGGATGGATATGTCTCTGAGCACAGTTTGTTCATGGGCTCTCCCAGACCGTGACTTTGTTATTGTTGTTTTTCCTTCTCGTTTTGCATCCATTTCTGGGGCCTTTCGATTTGGGGCCATTTCTCAAGCTGGCAACTATCCTCGTAGGATGTATGCTCCAAACCCTTAATCTTGGACACCCAAGATGTGACAGTGCAGCCCGGCTGATGCTCATGCCTGTTAAGCCTGATCAGGATTTGCTTTGTACTGGCTGCTGGGTTGGAAGGTCACAATCTTCGAAGAAAAGAAAGTAACCTAAGTCAGACATAAGGTTCCAAATTCAACATTAAATAAATGAAGACCCCTGTTTTTTTCTCCTAATTTATATGAAAAACAGCCTGACTGCAATAGCAACAAGGTTCAATAACTTTGAGCGGATCCATGTCATATCACTGTTTAGAGAAATACCATTTGAATGAAACCTGAAATTCAACAGACTCAGACCTGAGACATCAAAGCGAAAACAATGGCTCTATAATTGCAGCATAATGGAGGAATTAAGAATACAAATCTTAATTTCACACCCCAGTCCCTTGACTTTCCAGGGTAATCTTGGACAAGCTTACCTGGAGCCTGTTTCAGAACCTGTCTCGCATGTTTATAGTAAAGATTAAATATATAAGGGGCTTGAGGTACATAATAGTCTGTCAAAAAATGACAGTTGTGTATTAGGTTTTTGACCTCATTCTCTATCCTTGCCAAGTAAAAGTCTAATGGCCTGCCCCATTAGATTCGCCATACATGTCCTGTGGCTTATAAACAGGCTATCTCCCCCTGAGTAAGAAGCATGCTCCTTTTGAGTCTCCACGATAAGCCTGGATTTTAAGAGCAGGCTGGAAAAAAACCTTGAAGATGTTGCCCACAGGACAACTAGGAAGAAGAACACCAGTAAATCAGGTGTGGCGATAAGTCAAACAAGACTGGGTGGCAGTCTGAGTCTTTACTACTTTTGAAGAGGTTTCCTCAATAAATGAATCAAGTAAATAGTAACATAGGGAAATATTTAGACAAATTAAACACATGAATTAAAGCAAGTGAAGTTGATACATTATTACCACATGCAAAATTTCTGTTGCTTCAAAAAGAAATTTTATCATGCCTGGCATATTTGGAGGCATTTTTATCGGAGCAGGTACATTTCATGACCTAAGAAAAGGTTGCATACAGACTGGGTCCTCCAATGTCCTTCAAATTAGCCATGACTCAGGGTGGTTTGAAGTATGGCTTGCTTTCTATGGGGATGAACGCGGTGCCAACTTGTTTCCCAAGATTTTTGACCATTTTATTTCTCAGATTTTTATTAATTCAGACTGGTCTTTTCCTGAACTAGTGGTATATTTCTAAAAATATTTGTTTGGTGAAAAGGAGAGAATATGTGTGGGTGGGTGAGTGGGTATGTATGCGTGTGTGGGTGTGGGTATGTGTATGAGAGAGAGAAAGAGACAATGAAAGAGACCTACAATGCACAGGACACCCCCAGCCCCACTGCACAGAATTATGTGGTCCAAAATATTAATAGTGCCATGGTTGAAAAACTTAAGAATTGGCCATGTGCGGTGGCTCATGCCTGTAATCTCACCACTTTGGCAGGCCAATGTCAGTGGATCACCTGAGGTCAGCAGTTCGAGACCAGCCTGACTAACGTGGCAAAACCCTGTCTCTACTGAAAATACAAAATTAGTGGGGCATGGTGGCACATGCCTGTAATCCCAGCTACTTGGGAGGCTGAGGCAGGAGAATTGCTTGAACCCGGGAGGCAGAGGTTGCAGTGAGCTGAGATCTCACCACTGCACTCCAGCCTGGGAAATAAGACTGAAACTCTGTCTCCAAAAAAAAAAAAGGGAAGAAAAAGAAAAACTAAAGAATCAAGATTTGGGGTGGGGGGAGCCCAGGATTCTGCATTTTAATAAACTTGTCAAATACTAAACACACAGGATGAAGCCATGATTAAAATCCATTTAAGAAAAATGAATTATTCTTTTGATTCACTCCCAATCCCATTCATTTAAGAATCCTAAGGTTTTAAATTCAGAATCTTGGGATTCTTAAATGTTCTTTTGTTCTGTTCTATATGTGCTTTCTTTGGGGCCCCTTTTTCTGATATAAAGATAGGAATTTGCCTAAAAGAAAATTTTAACCCAATATGACAAGCCTAGGGACCTTCTCACTTATATGTTGTCAGACAAAGACTTCAAAATTTTCTCTCCAAATTCCTCTTTTCCATATTCCAAGTTGTGCCTTCACTTCCTCCTCTCACACAAAGGCCTGGAGAGCCGCAGACTTGTTGTTCATTGTTTCAGGAAGAAAGACCCTGTTAACGTCCAGGTTATTTTCACCACTTTATGGCTACCTTTGTTTCATAGGAAGGCAGGCCTCAGGCTGCCATATAGAGGTAGTTTATAGCTTTGGAAACAACTGGAGAATTGTCATAAAGAAAACGCAGACATTGGAAAGAGCAGTTGTCTCTCAGGCATAGTATTGCCCCTATGTTTCTTGAGGCAAAACAGACCGTCTTGTTCACCGTTACAACCCAGCACCTGGCACAATGTCTGCACATACTCATTACTCAGCAAATAATGATGGTTGAGTGAATAAATGAATGAACCCAAGCAAGGGTCATACTGGTACCATGATGGCACCTGCTGGCAGGAAAGAAAAGGAGCCAGAAGGAGGTAGAATCAGAACAGGGGGCTCTGAGTTGGTTGGGAGGTAGACTTCAGAAAAGGATGGCCAGCAGGCGCGGTGGCTCATGCCTGTAATCCCAGCACTTTGGGAGGCCGAGGCAGGCGGATCACGAGGTCAGGAGATCAAGACCATCCTGGCTAACACAGTGAAACTCCATCTCTAAAAATATAAAAAATTAGCCGGGTGTGGTGACGGGCGCCTGTAGTCCCAGCTACTCAGGAGGCTGAGGCAGGAGAATGGCGTGAACCCGGGAGGCGGAGCTTGCAGTGAGCCGAGATTGCATCACTGCACTCCAGCCTGGGTGACAGAGCGAGACTCTGTCTCAAAAAAAAAAAAAAAAGGATGGCCAGCAATTCAATCTTCACATCCAAGAAACTTGAGCATAATTTAACAGGGGGAAAAAAATCTGCCAGGTGAGAAAGTATAACCAGCATTCCCAGGAAGGGCAATAGTCAAAGATATCATCATAAAAGCACCAGCGCCAAGTAGGAGCAGACCCCTGCCTGGGATGCAGACTTGGTGGAAGGGTATAGAAATAGCCCACTAACTGGATCAAGATTCTGGGCAGGCCTCTAGTCTGTGAGGGTCTGCAGCGCAAGGCTGGAAGCCAAGCAGAACCATAGAGACTGACCGACTCAAGATCACTCCAGAAAAGCTGGGACCCAGGGAACATTGGCATGGCCTGAGCTCACCCTGGAATACCAGAAACTTAGATTACAGCAGTTCAGTTATTCTGGATGCCGCCAGCTGGGGCTGTGGGTGCACAGTCTGCTTTGGTGAGGACTGGCTCAGAAGGGGATGTGCTGGAGCCCAGAGGTGGAGGCCACAGTGGCCGCAGGTAAAAGACAGCAGAGGAGGGCAGTGACCACCCCCCACCACTGTTTTTGGAGGCAATTTCCAGGGGTCTGTTTTCTAAGTCGGTTCAATTCCATTACCAGTTGCTTTAAAGCAATGAGAGAGTACAAATCCAGCCTGTTTTTGTAGTCATTATGACTCTCTAGGTAAACAGACAGCTGGCATGGCTGGCCTTGCCAAAATCTCTTGAATTTCACCAGCCTGGTAGGGAGTGAATCCAGTAGCCTGTGCTGAGTGGCAATCTCACCTTCCAACATAATAAAAAATTATTGCATACTCTTCAGAGAAAGTAAAAATCAGAGACATTTTTTCTTCTATTTCTTTTCCAAGGTCAGCAAACAGCCCATCAATCAAAGTAGGTAGCTGTCTTTGGGATAGACAATTCATTCCAGTGCTGTATGCATGTGGGCCTCTTTATTAAGGAAAGAGGGATGGGGAGGAGGTTGCTGATGGCAAATGGAGTCAATGATATCATAACAATCAGGACCAACGTGTTTTAAATCTATACTCTGGGCAAAGTGTTAGGGACTCAAAGAAGAATAGCCAGTCCTTGCCCTCCAGAGGCTTAAAATACAGTTGCCAAGGCAGGATATATTACTCGAAGAGGTAAATATTATACAATTTGGGGTATAAAAGCAAATATCACACAGGTATCCCGAATTTCCCCATCTGTTCCAAAGACTCATGAGCCTTTAGGTAAGTCAGCGGACACAAACATGGCATGCTCTAAGGAGTGTCCACTTCGTGGGCCTGGTGAGTTACTTCCCAGTTACCCAAGAAGGCTTTTTACCCCTTCTGCAAAGTGAAGCTGGACAGATTATTCAGAAATTCAGGTATAACAAGTAGGCAGCTCATGATTAGCTCAGTCCCAAAACTCTATCCCATGAGTGTATTTTCCCCAACAAGACTCTCCCCAAACTGTTTCTCAATACCAGGAAACAACCTCTGAAGAAAAGAAGACCCTTCCAAACAAGCAGTTGCAGAGGACAGAATCAGGACTCACTAACTGACTTTCCCCTGTAGGTTCCTTAGCCCCAACAACATTATTCCACTTCCTGTCCAACTCTCCCACACTCACTGCTTCTTACTCATTCAGTGTCACATAACCTGGAAGAGTGAGGCAAGACTGAACCGGAAGGGAGATAGGAGACTCACCTTGAAGAGGGTTTGAATGACGGAATATGGAGTTTGGGCAATGGGAAGCCATTTGTGGGAAGCACAGTGCATTATTTAGGAGGATTAATTTAGCATGTGTATGCTTTAAGTATATTAATGATAACAAAATGGCATTAATTTGGATGCCACTGATCTGTGAATTTGGTCATCTGGAAAAGGAGTAGACTCTAGTTTACTTTTCCATTATTTGGGCTAAAGGAATTTAGTACCAAGAGTGACCAATCCACAGCACTGGGGCTACAAGTGAATCATGAGAGCCTCATACTCAGCCCTTGAAAAAGAACTGCAACTGACACACTTTGTTATTTCTGTAATTATAGGTGATAGGTCCTTTGAAATATGTGGCTTAGCAAAACACAGAGGAAAGACTTAGAGAGGAAAAGTGGGCTTTGGGATCAGATCAATGTGGCTAAAATCATGGTTCTGCTACTTACAGGATGTATGACTTTAGACTGAGATAATGTACTGAGAAGAGCTGGCATGGGACCTGACACACAGTAGATGCCCAGTTTTAGTTTTCTTGCACTGATGTTGTGGTCTCTATGTGAATTTGTACAGTGAGATGGTTTCCAAAGGCTTTGACTTCTGGTTGAATTAGCAGAAGTATAGTATGTGAAACTAAGGAGGTGATGGGACCTCTCAACTTGGTGAAGTTAAAATCTTCATTCGAATATTGTGTTCAGTACCAAGGACACTCCAAGGGAGAACACAGATAAGCTGAGTGTATGAGAAACACTACCAAATATGGTATGTTATGTAGAATATAGAATTGGGGCTCTTTAGCCTGGGGCATACTTAGCATAGAGACAACATTCAAAGGGCTGTTCTGAAACACGTGCAGCCATACCTGTAGAGCCCTATTCTACAGATTATTTGTTGTATAGATCCAAGGGGTAGAACAGGCTCAAAGAAACAGTTTCAGGCTCAGTTTTTTAAAAGACCTTTTTAATTAGCTGCATTGGGTGGGAATGAGCTCCCTATTCTGGTTGCAGTCAAGCACAGGCAGCAGGACAACTTGGCAGAATTATGTAACCACCATTCATACCTCAGAGGGGGGATTGGAGTAGAAAAGCTTTCAGACTCCTTCTGCCGCTGAGAGGCTGTGACTGTAGACCTAAAAGTATGTTAGGAAAGGAGTAAACTAAATACTATCAGTCCTATACAGTATCACAAATAAGTTTGGTTCCCACATTTTGAAAATCAATCTAAGAGAGCTCTGTTGGTGATACTGGACACAACTTCTCTTAATGCAGTTCAGATTGGCCAACCTCCACCTAATACAAGTGGGATCATATGTCAGACCAGAGTACTTCAAACTCCTGAGAATAATCTGTTTTCAAGCAATCTCAAAACACACCCTGTAATTTACAAACAACACATTAGTCACAAATCAGTCTCCTCTATTTATTAGCCAGTCTCCATAGAGCCATCCATAATTCAAGGTATTTTTTTTTACAACGTCCCAGTATTTTTATTATTATAATTACTATCATTATTATTATTTTAACAAGATGGCTTGTGGTTTTACATACGATCATCGGAGATGGTAAAAGACCACAGGAATATCAGAATGCAGAACTCAGATCTCAAATATTGTTTATGAACTGAAATAAAAGTAGTTTGCCAACATCTCTATTTTGACAACCCTTGTAACCCTTGTTATATATAAAAATATCTTTTAAAATATGTTTTGGATGATTCTTGCTGATTTGTTTTTCTTGGATGTTTGAGCAATTGACTTTCAATATTTTTATATCTAAGTATTTTAAAGAATGTTTTCCCTAAGTTTGAAATTTCCTTGTTTTGAGAGTAATTGAGAAAAAAAAAAATATTTATCTGAATCTATACTTTAGAAAACACTGAGATAAGCAAATAGATGGTAGAACTAAAAGTTAAATCAAAATAATCCATAAGCAAAATAAATATAATGGACCAAACTCAGCAGTTTAAAAACACAGATTGACAGATTATGTTTTTAAAATATCCAGCTATGTATGATTTACAATAAAACATATATTCAATAAAACATAAGGACGCAGAAAGATTGAAAATAAAAGCATGTGAAAAGTTTTATCAGTCAAATACCAAAAGAAAGCTAGTATAGCTATATTAATATTTGATTTAAAAACTTATTGGCAAAAAATTATTGGTATAAAGAGGACCGTTACGTAATATTAAAAGGAAGTTAACCTAGAAGTTGTCATAATTCTGATCTGCACTTCATGACGTATCCTCAGCATATATAAAGCAAAAATTGATAGAATTGCAAAGAGAAATTGATAAATCCACCATCACAGGAGGAGGTTTCTATACAATGCTCTCAGTAATTAATAGATCAAGCAGTCAAAAGAATTAATAAAATATAAATGATTTGAAGAATTTAATTAAATATTATCCAGTGGACACACGATAAAGTCCCAGCATAACATTCAAAATAGGGTCCAAAAATTTTTGGTTGCATAAAATGAAGAGTTATGCAACTATAAGACTAATGACAAAAATATCATACTTCATCAAATCTAAGACACACTTTTCTTTCCACATTTTAACATCTCTAAAATTGAGATGTTTCAGATCATAATAATATATCATGATATAATGGGCAGCGTTTTCCCTAATAGCTCATAAAATAATAAGACATCCTACCACAGATACATCTGAAATGCAAAGAAATATTTTCTATCAGTCTGTACTGTGCCAAAAGTAAAGATAATGAATGAAACTGATCAGTCACTAATTTTCCACTGCCCACCCCCATTCACAGTGGAAAATAAGAACTCTAGCCTTTCCCCTTTGGAGAATGGCTTACTGTATATGGGAAATCTGCATCCAACAGAGAATATCTATTCTTTTTTAAGTACAAAGTACACTCTTACACTTTAAAAAAAGCAGTCATGTACCATAAGCCAAGTCTCAACAAATTTATAGAAATGACATATAGATCATATTCTGGTACCAAATAAAAAACAATTGAAATCAATAGCCAATCAAGTTACCAATGAATTTTGGAAATCTCATATATTTTGAAATTTCAGACATACACCCAAAGCATTTATGAGTCAAAGTAATATCATAATGTAAATTAGAAAATACTTAGAGCCGACCAATTATGAAGATGCCAAAACCAAAACTTGGAATGCAGCTAAAGTGGTCCTTACAGGGTAATTTGTCATCTTGAGGGTTTATGTTAGAAAAGAATAAAAGTTTAAGACAGTTAGCCAAGCATAGAACTCAGGAGATTAGAGAAGAATGACAGAGTAAGCCCTTTCAAAAAAGAGAAGGCCAAAACCAAGAAAGAACAGAATAGAAAACAAGATAAAT